>NC_057800.1:564190522-564790522 GCF_018294505.1 Triticum aestivum
CACTATATCTCTCTAGGTTTGTATCTCTCTCACACAACCCCACGTTGGTGGTGTACGTATACAAGAAGAGAATAGGTGCAACATGCACGTACTCACGCTTCGTGCCCAGCCACACCCACGCGGGTACACGGTGGAGCTCATTTCTTTATGAAATGGCAGCCCACGTGATAATTTGAACGCGTGTAGCGGTTGTTTACCTAGGGAGGTCGTGTACCACGCATGCATGAAACAAAGTTCGACTTGACATGTTGCCGCGTTATTTTTAAATAAAGTTATAGCGCTCAATGGCACGTACACAGAATATAAAATGATTTTTATGGAGGAAAAGGTAGTCCGCTCTTCAGAGTATCTCACACAAGGCTCCGGTGGCCTCTCTCTCTCTCTCACCGTTGGTCACTGATCCGGCCGCATCCCGTCCGACGGGGCAAAGGGAGTGCAGTGGCCTCTCTCTCTCACCGTTGGTCACTGATCCGGCCGCATCCCGTCCGTCGGGGGAAAGGGAGTGCGGTGGACTCTCTCTCTCACCGTTGGTCACTGATTCGGCCGCATCCCGTCCGCCGGGGGAAAGGAAGGAAGTGCATCGTTTCTCAGTTCGACGGCGCCGAGGAAGCACGTCCCGATCTGCGGTACACACCGTTCTCTCTGACCAAGCTCCGGCGCGGCAGGGCCTATGCCACCTACTCGTAGATTCCGCCCGCCGCCGCTCACCTAGTTACATCCCGACGACCTCCAGGCATCCCCTCCGGCCTTGCTCCACTGTCCGTTCTCCCACGTCGCTGCATGTGGATCTTCCATAGTTCTTTGCCCAAAACGTAGCTCGTCCGACGTACTTTCCATATTGCATTCTCGTCCTCACACCGTTTTAGACAAACACAACCATGTTGTTATCTTCCCTTAGGACAAGGAATATGCTTCTTTTTTTGTCGTCGCATGTGTCATCAACTATTATTGGCCAGTAATTGTTTCCTTTCTACCTCTTTTTTGCAAACAGGCTATCCATTTCACCTCGTTGCTATTGCGACCTTTTGGTGAACTGCACAAATCACTTTTTTCTTAAGAGTGTTTTGTGCAGTTGTACTAAAATGTCACACGGGCAACATCTCTACATTTCAGTGCGACTGCACAAAGGGAGATTGGTTTTGCTCTATCCTCCTCATCCAACTCCGAGCCTAATCTTCTCCAACTAGTTAGTCTTAAGAGAGACTGCAAAGGTGACCAGCTTCTATTTGTGTGTTTATTGTTTCATCAGCAGTCCTCTATTATCGTAATCACACTTGATATCTTTGGAACAGGGACGCTCAGCTCTATTTTAGTGGAACTGCACAAAATGATCGGAATGTTGCATGCTCCAGACAGCTACTTTTTTCCCAACATGCCTTGTTGATTTAGACAGAGCTGGGGGACGTTGCTGCCAATGAAAGCATGGATCAATTTTAATTTAACACCTTCTCACAACTTTGTCTTCAGTTGTGATGTAATTATTAGCTCTGATCTGCTAATAATTGACATGCATTAGCAAGGAAGTTAGTTTTTTATTGTTTCCGAAAGAGCATCGATGGCAAGACACGCGAAACAAAAGCTGAAAGCTCACACCATTGTACAATTTCATGTCGCTGGAAAATTATTTTTATAGTACGTCAATTATGTAAACAAATGATGGAAGCTTGATAGCATTGCCAGAAGCCTCTTCATCATCCGGGTCCATGTGCCATGCACAAAATTATACTCCTTCGTTCCTAAATATTTGTCTTTTTACAAATTTCAAATGGGCATATTTTAGAGTGTAGATTCACTCATTTTGCTTCGTATGTGTACTCCATCCGTTCCTAAATATTCTATTCGTCTTTACAGAGATTTCAACAAGTGACTACATACGGAGCAAAATGAGTGAATCTACACTCTAAAATATGTCTATATACATCCGTATGTGCCAGTCCATTTGAAATCTCTAAAAAGACAAATATTTGAGTAGTCACTCATTGAAATCTCTAGAAAGACAAATACTCCGGAGTATATTTAAGAACCGAGGGGGTAGTGCACAACCGCATGGGAGACTCAGCCCGGTCGTTGCGCCGCATTAATAGTGAGTAATGAGCAGTCAAATCATAAGCCCCACCTTTCCCACTGTAAGTTGCTCTGAAGAAGCAATCATCAATACGCTCTTCTTTGAATCCGCTCATACTACTCCATCCGTCACTGTTTATACAGCGCGCTTCAGAAAAAAGAAAAAAAATCTGTGGGACCAAGGCGACTAGCGATCGGCCTGAAAAATAGCATTGGTAGTTATAGCACGGCGTCTATTACTAGAGGGAATAATGCGTACACACATGCATGCAGTGCTTCCACCCCAGGTACACACATGCATGCACTCCGTAGTAGTACAGTACATGGAGAGAAAATTGTGGACTTGATTGCGGTTACCATGCCCTAATTAATTGAGCATTAAACCAAATGCGTCTAAAGTCTCTATGGTGGTGGAAATGCATTGAGAGAAATGCATCATAATGAAGCACGCCCTGTAAACTGTGACGGAGGGTTGAGTAGTATGAAGGTGCAAAACCAAGTACGCGTACTAGTACTGCGCTTGTCTCTTCGCCCCTTTGTGAAGTCGAACAATGATGGTACTCCGCATGTTGGGTACTACAGTGTATGCCTGACACCGAATGGGCTGATGCATGTCCACCGAGGGTAGGTTGCATTAGTCAAAAGGCGTAAGCGAGCTTCACCTTGTCCTGCAAGCTTCTCCTCATTCTGTGAGTTGACGGGACACACCAAAAAGTAGTGCTAGTCCATACTCCCTCCTTTCCGGTTAATATGGCTTAATCTTTTTTGCGGGTAAATGATAGAGCTTTATTCATATATAAGCATTCTTAGGACGACCAGCCAAGACACTGGTCACTAGGAAGCCAAAAAAAGAAGTAGGAAGCGAGGTGTTTCATCAAGCCAGCTCTCGGCCACATTCAAAGTGTAGCAAGCACGGTTTGCACGAAGATGCGCCGCAAGGTTTGCTGACCAGTTTACATGCTGAATAACAAAAAAAAGAGGAAATATTACTGAGTGCTACTATTTGTAATAGGATATGAGCCAGAATTAAGCGAGAATTGTGGAGAGTGTTCCATGCAATCAACTTCCATTATCACATGTGATAACCCTCAAAGAGAACCAAATGTGTTGAAGATTGCTTTATCACATTTTAAAATTATAATAAGAGTGCAGACGCTCCTCCATCCGGTTCCTAGTAGTATGCTTCTGGCAATCTGACACCGAATTAACTGTTGCACGTCCACCGCCTGAGCGAGGGAGAGCTTGCATTAGTCAAAAGTTTCTCCTTGTCCTGCGAGCCACCGCGCGCAAGCTTCTCCCGTCCTGCAACCTTCTCCTCGTTCAGCAAGTTGACGGGACACAGTAAAGTATGCTAGTCCATGCTGCCTCCTCTCCGGTTAACATGGCTTAATTTTAAACGAGATAAATACACTGTCTGTCACTGTATATTTGTAAAAATATGGTCAGTGGACTTCATAATACGCTCATTGCGCTCAATATATATATATTCCGGTGTTCATACGGTCACTAGCTCACCCTGACTGAGTATGTGTGTGCATGCACATGTAGGTTGAGAACTTGAGCGTGACCTTGTGTGTTCCGTCGTGTGCTCGGACATGCATGCATTAGGGCGTCGCGCGCGTTTTTGCGTCCATGTGTACGTGTGACTGTTGCATACACGTAGGGGGAGTACGTGTAGGGGCCACTAAGGAGCAGTCAAATCACACAGTAAGTTAGTCGGAAGAAGCAACCATCATTTCACTCTTGAATGACACATACGCAATATAAAATGGTTGATATGGACAGAAAAAGAAAACCACTATATATACACTAGCAGGAGCCTAAGCTACAAGCCTCCTTGCTTAGGTTGCTCTCTTCACAAGCATAGAACGACGGGCCTGATCCCGCAGCTGGGGGAAGGGAACAATGTTCTGCGTAGACGTGGTCGACATCAGCGAGGGAGAAAACCCACAGTCGGTGCGTCCCAATTGGGGGTCACCGCGGTATGGGCCGATGCCGCGTCCCAACCGCCCTTGTAGCTACATCCCGACATCCCAGGTAGTCCATCTTCCTTTTGGAGCCGGCTTGCTCAACTGCCGTAGCTCCATCTCCATGTCGATCTTTCTCTACTTCTACCGGCTTCTACTTGCGATGAGTTTATGTCTCATGAACTAGTGCCAGTACTATTATTCTAATGAAACTTCTTCAATATCTTTGCCATCAGGGATGCTCAGGTCGATTTTAGTGGAACTGCACAAAAGCATCGTATGATCCGAGGGTGCCAGCCGTCTTTCCTTCGACAGGTTCTACCTGGCCAGGAAATTAAATCATGTTTAGGGTTTAAGTCGTAGTGACCCCATCAATAGTTTTTCTTTCATACACGCTCTCACAACTTTTTTCTTTAGTTGCGAAGTAAATATTGGCTATGATCTGTGAATCATTGAGATGCATCAACATGCGTGTTAGTTTTCCTTTGTATTTGATGGAATGTTGTAACAGGGCAACCTTGGAATAGGAATGATAATGGACTGGAAAAGTTTCTGTTTTTCCGGAGAAAAAATGGAAACGGAGAGAAACCAACATTTCGTTTCGTTGGATCGCGCCATCGAGCAAAACCAACGTTTAAATCACGTCTGTCGTGTTTGTGTCTCACCCTCCTCCATGGCTCGACCCCACATGGTCGCTCGGCATGCCACTCAACGCAAACCGAGTAGTATACCATAAATTTCCCGCTTGCTTGTTGATGGATCGTGCCATGGAGTAATAGCACTACTGGAAGAGATTGACGAGTTGGGGGAGGACTGCTAGCTGTAGCACGGACTCCCAAGAACTTTTTACATGCATGTTGTAGCCGGCTATTGCGACCCTTAAACACGGAGCAGCCGCGTGCACCCGGAAGCGGCGCGGGCGACGCTCTCTCGGGCGGCGCGCCGCTTCAATGCCGTCGCCAGTGAGAGGTCGCGTCCGCTTTGGCCGGGCATGAATGTGGAACTGACCATTTCGGGCTGGAAGCATGCGCGGGTGATGAAGAGGGTTCGGGTTGGTCAGGACCGGCCGTGGCAGCGGTCCGGACGTGCGCAAACAAGAGATGTTGTACGTTAATATTGATGCGTATATAATTAACAACGTAAATAATGTGCCAGTTGGACAAATATGATTGGAGATGGAGATGGAAATGGAATTTTACGTAAACATGGATATGCATGTCTATGTCTATGTGTGTGTGCGCGACGACTCCCGCGACTTGGAAGCAGGGGCGTGTTTTTATCGAGTTTTCTTTCTTGGTACGTTAGAAAATCAGTTTGTCTAATTCACATCTAGATGTTATTTAAGGATATCACATCTAAGCTCCCACAAGTATATAATGTAGCAACAAGAAACAAAAAAAACTAGGAAAAGACCACAAACAGAGTGGACATCAACTTATATGTGACATAACTATGTCACATCTAGATGTGTCCTAGACAGACCCAAAAAAAATTGTCCGCCAATTTTCGTTTCTTTTTTCCGGGAACGCGCGTATTCTATTTAAAACCACTGCTATGGAGAGATTTTTTTACTCCATTATAGCCTCTTATTTGATAGAGTTTCTCGCAACTCGCTCTCTCACCCTCTCCATATCAAAACAAGATGACAGTGTCCACTCTATCTCTCTCCACACCGGTGGTCACAGATCTGGCCGAATCCCATCCGCTGCAGGAGGTGAGGAGGTGCAACGTTGACGTTGTCGCCGTCGGCGACGGAGGAAGCCGATGCGCACCGTCCTCTCGGAGCCGGCGCTGGCGCGGACAAAGATCCCCCGCGCCCTTGTTCGCTGCCGTCGTGTGGGCAGATCCCGCCCGCCCGCCTAAATGACATCTCGCCCACCTGAGGTATAACTTCTTGTACTGCTCCAGCTCCCCAGGTTGCTTCGTGCGGGTTTTCTTCTATGCGACTACTCCCCAGCTCCCCATGCATAGTAGCTAGGGTTCGTCGGCTGATCCAACATCACCTACTACTAGAGGAAATGCCACTCAAAAAGTTGTCCTGATTTATGCCTCGGTGGAGGTATACATGTTGTTTCAACAAAAAGTACATGGTGGTTGTGCGGTCATTGTCCATATGGTGGTAGTACTATCACTGGTTAAATGAAGAAATGCTTTTTTTCTCGGGTATCCTGGTTTAGTTCCCATCAAGATAATTATGATGCTTCTGTTTGTTGGTGTACTTTTCATTAATTCTTATTGACAATTGAGATGTCGTTGCTAACCCTTTTTTATATTTTTGGAAACAACGATGCGTGTCTCCATACCCGGGCATGTCTTCCTCAATTTTAGTGGAACTGCACAAAATTGGATGGCCATTGTTGTTCCGCCTCATTGTCCTTTGCCACGTGGTTCTTCCTTCCTCGAGCTTCATTACTGAGAAGAAACAGACCACAGTGAAGATTTGTCGAACTTCTTAGGTGCCTCACCCTAACTTGATGCCAAATGGATGATGCATCACCACGATGACCTATCGATGCTCATGGTTGCGCCTCATGGTTGCGTCGGCTGGTGAAGCTGGTCGATTTTCGACGAAAAACAAGCTGTCTTCCATCAGTGGCTAGTCAAACTTTGTAATACTCTCAAACCTTTCCCATAATTGAAATTAAATTTCTTTATTTGTACACACTCTCACACGTTTCCGATAATTTGGCGCATGTGTGGTTGTTCACTTAAGGGAGGGTAGTGTACCACACGTGAAGGACAGGAAGTGCGACCAGGACGCGTGGGCGTGGATCGTTAGTTCATCGGAAGTAGTACTAGTTTTCTTCACTGTACATTAAATAAAGAGTTTCGTTTCATACTTACACAATTTAAAACGATTGTCATGGAGAGAATAAGAAAACCACTCCACTATATTTTAGTCGTATACACGAGAGTACTATATGGACGCAGCTTCATTGACTTAGTGCACCTGCCTTTGGATTTACGACAGGTGGGCCCAAAATGTGGCTGGCTCACCTGTCATACAGCCAAAAGCAGGTGCAGTGAAGGCACCGGAGCCCAGTCCGTACTACAGTAGTATAGATATAAGCGGGAGCCTCAGCGCTTGTTCACTAGGGTTTACACTCTCCACACGCTGGCCGCACTACATATAATATATGTTACACGCTGGAGGCTCAGCGTTCATTTTCTAGGGTTTTCTCTATTCATAGTCTCTCACCCTCTCTTCACCAGATCTAAGAAAGACTGCGTTGGCCTCTTGTCTCTCTCTCCCCCCTCACAACTGGTGAAGGAGGCGTCCGTATCCCGTCGCACCGGGAAGGGGAGGAGGTGCAACGTTCACTCTATCGCCTTCGGCGAGGGAGGCAATCCACTGCCGGCTGCGCTGTTCTCTTTCACCCAGCGCCTGTGCGGGAGGGCCACCGACCCCTTCTTCCTCGCTGCCGTACGTAGTGTGGGCAGATCCGGCCTCCCGCCGCACGCCTTGCCACATCCCGACGACCCTAAGGTATAAGTTCTTTGAAACCGTCGTTGCTCTAGCTGCATGTGGATCTTTTTCGATCTGTAGTCGAATCTAGGTCTTGGTTCAAAGAGGAAAGAAGGGTGCGGTGGGCTGGAGCAAGAATCTAGGATGTGGTTCAATGAGGAAAGGAGGGGCGGAAAGTAGTATAGACTGGCTATCCAGCCGCTTTGTAGGTCGAAAAGGGAAAAAGGGGGTAACCCAGTACACACATCTGTAAGGAACCGATCTCTTTGTTGAAAAGGGAAAGAAACTAGGGGGTCGGGTAGTTTGTGCACGACTAGATTTGCTGCCCTCACATAGGAAGAAGGTTCAAAGAGAACAAATATGGGACCAGCGCATATATGCTGCTTGGCTACATACTCTGCATCACCCATTTATACGTGTGGACGCACATGGTGCTGGCATGTCCCATGCAGCTATTTTGTTGTTGTTAATCTAAGAATGCCGCCGGAAAATTGAAGCAATGCCACTGTTAAAAGTAAATTACATTTTTTAACGAATGTTGTTTCAAGAGAATGTCTCTGTTAATATGAATCAATGCAATCGTTTTAAATAAATGATGAACTGAAGCTATTGCATTGCTGTCTTTTCCCATTAAGTAGTGAACAAAAATGGGACCAACCCAGACATGATGCTTGTTGCTTTGTTACAACAAATTCAGCATCACCCCCTTTATAAGCAAGTAATTGATGCCACTCTCAGAATTAACTACTGAATCTTATTTCAAACTGCAACACTTGTTAGGGATTGGCGGGATTACCATTTTTGTGGCCGCATGTTTCATCCTCCTTTATTAGCCAGTAATTGATTCCTTTTTTGCCTCTGTTTAAACAGGGATATCTATTCAACTTGTTGCTATTGCGACATTTTGCTTCGCTACGCGAAACACTTTGCTTGATTTCAGTGCAACTGCATAAAACGAGATTGGATTTCCTATTCGTGTTGGCAGTTTCGTATTTTATCGTGTTGGTCTCATGAAAGGTCAGTACAGGCCTTCATCCACATGATTGTGCAGTGTGCTTTGAGTTGTTGTGCTACTTGTATTGGTATTGTTTTAAATAAATATTGAATTGAAGCTATTGTATTGCTGTCTTTTCCCATTAAGTAGTGAACAAAAATGGGACCAACCCAGACATGATGCTTGTTGCTTTGTTACAACAAATTCAGCATCACCCCCTTTATAAGCCAGTAATTGATGCCACTCTCAGAATTAACTACTGAATCTTATTTCAAAACTACAATACTTGTTAGGGATTGGCTGGATTACCATTTTTGTGGTCGCATGTTTCATCCTCCTTTATTGGCCAGTAATTGATTCCTTTTTTGCCTCTGTTAAAATAGGGATATCTTTTCAACTTGTTGCTATTGCAACATTTTGCTTCGCTATGCGAAACACTTTGCTTGATTTTAGTGCAACTGCACAAAACAAGATTGGATTTCCTATTCATGTTGGCAGATTCGTACGTGATCTTGTGTGCGTCATGACAGGTTGGTACTTGCCTTCATCCACATGATCGTGCAGTGTGTTTTGAGATGTTGTGCTACTTGTATTGGTACTGTTTTAAATAAATGATGAATTGAAGCTATTGTATTGCTGTCTTTTCCCATTAAGTAGTGAACAAAAAGGGACCAACCCAGACATGATGCTTGTTGCTTTGTTACAACAAACTCTACATCACCCCCTTTATAAGTAGATGGAAGCACATACTGTTGTTGCACCCGCTCTCCCCTGGAACTGTTTATGCTTTTCGTTAATCTAATGCCGCTGGTAAATTTAAGCAATGCCACTCTCAGAATTAATTAACTACTGAATCTTAGTTCAAAACTGCAGCACTTGTTAGGGATTGGCGGGATTACCATTTTTGTGGCCGCATGTTTCATCCTCCTTTATTGGCTAGTAATTGATTCCTTTTTTGCCTCTGTTAAAACAGGGATATCTATTCAACTTGTTGCTATTGCGACATTTTGCTTCGCTTAATTTTGGTGGAACTGCACAAAATGAGACCGGATTTCCATATATGTGTTCAGATCTCTCTCATGTCTTCCTCACGAGTTGTTTCAAATCTTGGTCTTGAAAGGTCAGTACCGCCCTTCCTCCGAATTAACTACTGAATCTTAGTTCAAAACTGCAAACACTTGTTAGGGATCGGCAGGAGTACCATTTCTGTTAGGGATCGGCCGGAGTACATGTTTAAGAAATGTATTGTTCAGATAATGTCTCTGTTATTATATATCAGTTACAGACTTACAGTGTTTTACAAATGGTACTATCCTGCTTTGTAGTTCTTTCTACATGTTTAACCAAGGTATTGTTAAGATAATGTCTCTATTAAAATGAATCAGTCGCATTGTTTTAGGAATGATACTTATCTGCTTTTTCGTTCTTTATACATCTTGAAACAAGGCATTGTTAAGATAATGTCTCAGTTAATATGAATGAATCACACTGATTGAGAATTGCTACTCTCCTGCTTTGTTTCCCATTAATATAAGGTAGATAAGTAGATGTTTTTCTTCTGGGAGTACAAGTAATCAACCGTTATTTCTCAGTAATTGTTTCCCTTATACCTTTTGTTGCTTACGGGGATATCAAAATTAAAGCTCGGTTTTATTCCGACTTCGATTTTAGTTCAACTGCACAAAAGGAGCCAATGTGTCCAAGGCAAACTGCTGCATTACTGGGTCCAGTTGGTCATTCCACTTTGCAGAAAGAAGCAGTCATTGTTTGCGCTACATTATAGAAGGAATGACCGAGAAGCTTTACAGAGTATTAGGCCTTCCACTATGTAGGCCAAAAGAGGTGCCAATTTCACCTTTTCTTAGTTTGGCACCGAATCCCTCCATTGCTACAGCCGGTGCCATAAATATTAGACACATGTGACATGACTAGTCTGCAGAGACCATTGGCAATTTAACAACACATGGAGTGCCCTGGGCAAGAAGTGCCCAAACAAGTACAAGAAGCGACAGGACTCCATGATCATAGGCATTACATATTTTGAATGGGAAAAGCTTGTCAAAATTTAATCATTGATGTTAGCAAGAAGCGACAGGACTCCACGATCATAGGCATTACACATTTTGAATGGGAAAAGCTTGTCAAAGTTTAATGATTGATGTTAGCAAGAAGCGACAGGACTCCATGATCATAGGCATTACATATTTTGAATGGGAAAAGCTTATCAAAGTTTAATCATTGATGTTAGCAAGAAGGCATTAGTTTAATATATTGGAATTGGAAAACCTTGTCAAAATTGGCTCATTGATGTTAGCCAGAAGTGTTGAGTGTTTTTTCCTATTCCTGTGTTCAGTTTAGAACTAAATAGTTACTCTGCTGAGATATTCCTGTGTTAAGAGTTTGTTCTGAATATTGTCTATGTAATGCCAGGCCTTGTGTTTGATTGCAAAGTTGAGCTTGGAATGTTGTGGCATGCGGCATCACGAGCGGTTCACCGTGCCTCCTGAGAATAATGCTTCGTATTGTTTTGCATGTCGATCTAATGCCAGTGATTTGCTTGTTAAGAAGATCATCCTCTTTTGTTGTTTCCGTGCTTAAGAAGTTCATCGTCCGATGTTTCATTCATAGCCTATACGACAAGTCGGGTACGTTAGACGTGAAACCATATGATCTTCCGACCAACTCATGATATTAGGCCGTGATTGGATCGTCGTTTTCCAACCGCTTGTAAAACTGACGCTTGTAAATTAAAGCAGATGGTCTCGGGCGAAGGCGCTTGGTTGGATCGTCGTTTTCCAACCGCTTGTAAAACTGACGCTTGTAAATTAAAGCAGATGGTCTCGGGCGAAGGCGCTTGGTTGGTCGATTTCGACTAGTAAAATATCGGAAGTACTTGACACACGATAAAAACGCTGAACGACACTCGGACGATTGCTAATCCAGTCGTTAGTTGTTGTTTCAGCCTTGCCCATGGATGGCAATATACGCACGTCGTGCATGTATCGTCTGGTAATGTCGTCCATATAGCAGTGCTCGTAAAATATACACTGGTCTCTCAAATTACACGCGTAACCCGCCGGTTTTACTTACAGACCTCGGGCCCTCGGTTTCATTACGCCTGTATTTTACGCGTTGTTTTCGATGACGAGTAAATTACACTTGTATGTTAATACAAGTTTGAAATAAACCAGAGCTCCCAAGCGCGGCCTTATCATTTCATGCCGTCTCAGTTTCCCGAAGGTGCTCATAGGTGTTCGATGATCCTGGCTTCCTGAATGAGTAGCGGGCGTTGTATTAGACCATCCGTAGGGCCCGTGAGGCCCTCTCCGTTGTCCTTCGAGCTGTTGCGCTCGCCGTGGCTCCGAGCATTGTTAACATCATCAACGAACATGAGGATTCAGGAGATGACTTTATTTTGACTAGATGACACTA
Source organism: Triticum aestivum (assembly GCF_018294505.1). Lineage (NCBI taxonomy): Eukaryota > Viridiplantae > Streptophyta > Magnoliopsida > Poales > Poaceae > Triticum > Triticum aestivum. The sequence continues at coordinate 564,202,446 of NC_057800.1, forward strand.
GGGACCCACTAGGGCCATAGCCGTACGCACGCAAGTGCCTCCTTATTATGTACAACTATATTTTTTTGCTTTCTCCTAGTTTCCTGACATCACGGTCCCACACCATTGTCAACTTATGTAGTCAATATAAACGAGAGAATTGCACAAGGTGCGGCCGACAGCTGGGACCAAGCAGCTCGAGCAGTATTTGTGTTTTTGAGGCGTGAGCACTGCAGAGTTTTTCTTGGCAATGATTTCGTTGTTGTTCAGAGGAGAGCAGGGTATTAACTGGGCGGGTTGTGGCCCGTCTAGCCCAGGCCAGATATCCAGCCCAGATACTATTTTTTTCAAGATGAAAATGGCTAGCCCAGCTATACGTCTTTTTGAGGAATACCCAGGCAAGGTAAACTTGTTATTCTCCGCCCCGCTGGGCTGCAAATCTTTCCTAGGAGGGATGCATTAGGCTTAATAGGAAAATGGGCTTTAAAAAATAATAAATGGGACGTAATTATAAAAACTGGGCAGTAACTATAAAAAATGCACCAAACACGAAATTAGTTTATAAAATATTATTTATGGATTTTGAAAACCTTAAATTTTCATTGTTGCACGTGCAATGTTTCGTTAGATTTTTACGTAATACAAATTTATATTTAATCTGACTAGAAATTTCGGGATAAAAATATTTCGGAGCCCATCAAAATGTGGGACATTTTATTGAATTCTGTCTTCAATGGTTGGTTGAAATTATTAATCATTGTCCTAGCTAGAAAATGCGCTGTACTTTTAACAAACTGTAAATGGGCTGTTGTAAATTCCATTAGAATTCCAAAATGGGTTGTACATTCTTACAAAACGTAAATGGGCTATAAGTTCTCTGCCACACACTTGTGGGCCTACTAAGTGACGCGTCCCCTAAAAAAATAAGTTGACGCGTATGCATGGCTTTGCCAATTTATTATAGTCAACACATGGTTCTAGCAGCAGTGGCCGTTGGATGTCTATCCAACGGATGTCGTGCTTCTTCTTCAATCTCGGATATTCTTAGCTTCGGCCGCCCAAAAAATGATTCCTCCCCTTGACAATTGGGGCGCACCGTTTCGGAGGCTGGCCTGTGGGCCTACTAAGTTGGAGCATACCAAGGGCTTTGTCAACTTAGTCAATAATAAACGTTTCTAGCTTCAGTGACCATACGATGTCCATCCAACAACCGTAGTGCTTCTTCAACCTCTGGTCTTCTTGGTCCAGCCGCCCAAAGCAGCGCCGGTCGTGCCGCCTGCTCCTGCCTCTCGTGGACGGCTGTGCTTCCGCGGAGGTCTCACCGCCCCCATACTACTCCCACCAGTGGCCAGGCCATCCCTCCACTCACCCACACCCCCTGTTATTTTGCGGTGACGACAGCCTCACACCGCAGCCGAACCAGTGAACCCTTGTACTCCTCTACTACGTCTTCCCCGGCTCCGCGTCGTCCCCTTCCTAGGTCTCGCCGTCGTCCAGACCACCGCCCTGGTGCTCTCGGCACGGCGTGGTCAACGTGGTCAACGACCGACTTCCATCGGAAGAGTACTGTATGTGCAGAGGCTGACAGCTGGGTCCAGGCGGCCGCAAGGAAGTGCCTCCTTATTACGCGCAAAATAATTATTCCTCCACCTTACAGTAGGGACCCACCGGACGGGCCACCTTATTTCGTGAAAAAACGTTTCCCCCCTGACTGCTCAGACCCACCGGACGGGCCAGCGTATTTCGCGAAAAAACGTTCCAACCGCTGTCAGCTCGGACCCACCGGAAGTGCCTCCTTATTACGCACAAAAAAATGAATACTCCCCCTGCTAGCTGGGACTCACCATGGTGGGAGGCTGACTTGTGGGCCTACAAAGTTGACTGGGACGGGGGCCTTTGTCAACATTAGTCAATATGAACAATTCTAGCTCCAGTGACCGTACGATGTCCATCCAACGGCCGTAGTGCTTCTTCAACCTCTGGTCTTCTTGCTCCAGCCGCCCAAAGCAGCGCCGGTCGTGCCGCATGCTCCTGCCTCCCGTGGCCGGCTGTGATGCCGCGGAGGCCTCACCGCCCTACTATTCCCACCGCTGTCCAGGCCCAGCGGCGACGGCAGCCTCACACCGCAGCCGAACCAGTGAACCCTCGTACTCCTCTCCGTGCAGGCTTCCACTGCCGCGTTGTCCCCTTCCTAGGCCTCGCCGTCGTCCACCGCCGGTGCTCTCCGCGCGGTGTGATCAACGTGGTCAAGGAACGACTTCCATCGGAAGAGTACTGTACATGGAGAGGCTGACAGCTGGGTCCACAGCCACAACCCAGTTTTTTTGTGATTTGCCAAGCAAGTTGCTTTGTTAGGCATGTTGGGCTGCAAATCTTTCAAGATGAGGAGAGCTTTCATTCGGCTGGCCGAGAAAATGGCCCATCAGTAATGAGAAATGGGATGTACATTTTTAAAACCCATCAAACCGGCAATTAGTTTCAAATATCTTTTTTTTCATTTCAAGATTTTAAATTACATTAATTTTTATGCATGGAGAATTTGTTGGATTTTATATTGATATACATTTATTTTTAAAATCTGTTTGAATGTGAGTCGAAATTTTGGGATTAAAAACAGTTCGGACCGCACCGAAATATGCAAAATTTCGTATAATTTTTTAACCGTGGCCACAAATTGAGTTGCAATGCTAACAAAAAGAATATGGGCTCCAAATAAAACCTTAAGAATTAGCAAATGGGCTAAAAATTATTAGAAATAATGGCAGATGGGCTGTTTGCTTTCCACTTTGAGGCTTTCCTAAAAAAAGGTTGACGCACAAGCAGTGACTGTTGGATGTCCATCAAACGGCCGTCGTGCTTCTTCAATCTCTGCTCTTCCTGCTCCAGCCGCTCAAACAAGCGCCGGCGGGACTGCCTGCTCCCTCCTCCCCGCAGCCGGCTGTGCTGCCTTGCAGGCCTCACCGCCCCACCGTACTCCCATCGCTGGCCTAGCCATCCCTCTACTCACCCACACCTGCTGTTATTCTCCGGCGACGGCAGACGAACCAGTAAACCCTCGTACAGTCGTACTCCCCTCCACGTGGGAAACAACTGCCGAGTCTTCCCTGCCTCCGTGTCGTTCCCTTCCTAGGCCTCGCCGTCGTCCACCGCCCTGGTGCTCTCGGCACGGCGTGGTCAACATGGTCAAGGAACGACTTCCATTCGACGTGGACTGTACGTGGAGAGGCTAACTGCTGGGTCCATGGCCGCAGCAAGGAAGTGCCTCCTTATTACGTGCAAAATAATTATTCCTCCACCTGACAGGGGGACCCACCGGACGGGCCACCAGTATTTTGCAAAAAAAATTGTTTCCCCCTGACTGCTGGGACCCACCAGACGGGCCACCGTATTTCACAAAAAAAATGTTCCCCCTGCTGTCAGCTCGGACCCATCGGAAGTGCCTCCTTATTACGCACAAAAAAAATGAATACTCCCCCGGCTAGCTGGGACCCACCTTGGTGGGAGGCTGACTTGTGGGCCTACTAAGTTGACGGGGACGAAGGGCTTTGTCAACTTAGTCAATATGAACGATTCTAGCTCCAGTGACCGTACGATGTCCATCCAACGGCCGTAGTGCTTCTTCAACCTCTGGTCTTCTTGCTCCAGCCGCCCAAAGCAGCGCCGGTCATGTCGCATGCTCCTGCCTCCCGTGGCCGGCTGGGCTGCCGCGGAGGCCTCACCGCCCCTACTATTCCCACCGCTGGCCAGGCCCTGCAGCAACGGTAGCCTCACACCGCAGCCGAACCAGTGAACCCTCGTACTCCTCTCCGCGCGCACGGGCTTCCACTATCGCGTCTTCCTCGGCTCCCGTCGTCCCCTTCCTAGGCCTCGCCGTCATCCACCGCCCTAGTGCTCTCGGCGCGGCGTGGTCAACATGGTCAAGGAACGGCTTCCATCGGACGTGGACTGTACGTGGAGAGGCTGACAGCTGGGTCCACGGCCGCAGCAAGGAAGTGCCTCCTTATTACGCGGAAAATAATGTTTCCTCCAGCTGACAGCTGGGACCCACCGGACGGACCACTATATTTCGTGAAAAAAACATTTCCCCCTGACTGTTGGGACCCACCAGCTACATCTTCGCAGGCAAGGAAGTGCCTGACAGTCGGGACCCACCTGGTCGAAGCGTACGTAGCATCGTCATTCTGGTCGCGAACGTGTACGTACATATATACTGGTGGATGTAGAGGCGCGCACGTGTCGTAGTAGAGGCGCGCACGTAGCATGTACACGTACGTACAGCGGCCAGGGTGCAAGAAAGAAAATACGACCACGTATGTGTACATATGGGCGGGGTCTCGAATGCCTACTCGCGCATACATACGGCGAGGGCTTGTGTACATGGCTGGGTCGGAACGGAGAAACAGCGTAGTCGTCGTGTTCATGGGGAGGCAACGGAATGCGTCGTGTTCATCGGGAGGCAACGCGGCTGGGTCATAACGGAATGCATGGTCATGTTCATTGGGAGGGCTTGGACGGAACAGGCGATGGAAACGTGGCCTGGCGTACCGCACAACGGAGGAAACGGACCGGCAACATTCGAAACGGGATCCTGTTCATCGGGAGGGGTCTGGCGTACCGCAAAATGGAGGAAACAGACCTCCTACGGTCGAAACGGGGGTCCTGTTGATCGGGAGGGGTGTGGCATACCGCAAAATGGAGGAAACGAACCTCCTACGGTCAAAACGGGGGTCCTGTTGATCGGGAGGGGTGTGGCGTACCACAAAACGGAGGAAACGGACTTGTGTTGGAGCGCTACGGTCGAAACAGGGGTCCTGTTCATTGGGAGGGGTGTAGCGTACCGCAAAACGGGACTCCACGGGATACTGTTCATCTCCACCGTCGACCCCCTCCAGCCTCCACGAGCTACTGTTCATCCACCGCCGACCTCCTCCATCCTCCACGGGCTCCTGTTCATCCAGCCTCCACCGCGCGCTACTCCACTGGCTACTGTTCGACCACCCCTCCACCGTCTACTGTTCATCCAGCCCTCCACACCACAGGGTCCTCTTCAACCACCCCTCCACGGGCACCCCTCCACCGTCTACTGTTCATCCTGCCCTCCACACCACGGGGTCCTGTTCATCCACCCCTCCACGGGCACCCCTCCACCGTCTACTGTTCATCCTGCCCTCCACACCACGGGGTCCTATTCATCCACCCCTCCACGGGCACCCCTCCACCGTCTACTATTCATCGAGCCCTCCACACCACGGGGTCCTGTTCATCCACCCCTCCATGGGCACCCCTCCATCGTCTACTGTTCATCCGGCCCTCCACATCACGGGGTCCTATTCATCCACCCCTCCACGGGCACCCCTCCACCGTCTACTGTTCATCCAGCCCTCCACCACACCACGGGGTCCTGTTCATCCAGAGGCAACACCACGGGGTCCTGCTCATCCACCCCCACCAGGAATTGTTCATCCAAACCCCCCCCCCCCCGCAACGCTCACTGTTCATCCAGAGGCAGCATTGATCGGCTTCAGTTAGCAGCAGTAGCCAAGGAATCGCTCGATCAGGTTCATTTAATAGCCATCGATCGATCGCTCGGGTTCAGAAACGCGTAGCCTGCAATGCAATCGCTCGGGTTCAGTTAGGGCCAACGCCTCGCACACACGCGCGTACGTCTACGAGAGAAACGCGCATCGCTCGACCCCCGACCTCCCACCGTAACTGGGAACTCCCCAAAATTTTCCTCCCCCTCGCTTCTACCATGGTTTTTTCCATCATGGACGGCCCAAAGAATGTCATGCAGCTGCGTCTCCGGCCCGCCCAGGACAAAAAAGCCCATTTTCTATCATGATTTTTTGTCATAGAAGTAGGAGCCCACCACATCTATGATGATACCGGGTTTTGTCACAATTATCGTCATAGAAGTGTCATATGTATGACAGAAATTTTTTTCGTTCGGCCCAAAATGTCACAGATGTGTCTTTTTTTTGTAGTGATGTTACTTGTCCGAGATTCGATCGTCGGTATCTCAATACCTAGTTTAATCTCGTTACCGGCAAGTCTCTTTACTCGTTCCATAATACATCATCCCGCAACTAACTCATCAGTTGCAATGCTTGCAAGGCTTATAATGATGTGCATTACTGAGTGGGCCCAGAGATACCTCTCCAACAATTGGAGTGACAAACCCTAATCTCGAAATACGCCAACCCAACAAGTACCTTTGGAGACACCTGTGGAGCACCTTTATAATCACCCAGTTATGTTGTGACGTTTGGTAGCACACAAAGTGTTCCTCCGGTAAACGGGAGTTGCATAATCTCATAGTCATAGGAACATGTATAAGTCATGAAGAAAGCAATAGCAACATACTAAACGATCAAGTGCTAAGCTAACAGAATGGGTCATGTCAATCACATCATTCTCCTAATGATGTGATCCCGTTAATCAAATGACAAATCTTTGTCTATGGCTAGGAAACATAACCATCTTTGATAAATGAGCTAGTCAAGTAGAGGCATAGTAGTGACACTCTATTTGTCTATGTATTCACACATGTATCATGTTTCCGGTTAATACAATTCTAGCATGAATAACGAACATTTATCATGATATAAGGAAATAAATAATAACTTTATTATTGCCTCTAGGGCATATTTCCTTCATAGAGAGGGTGTGCGGTGCCTCTATATCGGACCGTGTCGCGGCGCACCTCCGATGAAGTCTGCCTGCGGTTATCGGCCCGGGCGTGACTAGGTTTGTCATGTCCGAATAGGTAGTCGTCGTTGCAAGTCAAAAGACGTCCTTGCGATCCGTAGATTGATCTGGTGTGTCCTGCTCTACTGTCCAGGTCTTGCAAAGGTCGTATGTATAGCCTCGAGCTGTTTTGTCTCTGTTTTTACGAGGCGGTGGGGCGGGCTGCTGTTCGACCAGAGTTGCCGCTTTATCCCGACCACGGGGTGGTCGGTCTGCCACACTGTCCCGACCACGTGGTGGTCGTTCCCCGTTGCGCGAGGGAGGTATGGGCTCCAGCACCTCCTCATCGAACTAAGGTAGCAGTCTGCGTTTCAGGTAATTCTTGGCTGGGCGCTTGAGGCCATATTCTTCAGCTGCCAAGACATCAGTCCATCTGTCAATGAGTAGGTCTTGATCAGCTTGGAGCTGCCGCTATTTCTTCTTCAGGCTTCTTGCAGTGGCTATTAGCTGGCGCTTGAAGCGCTCCTGCTCGAGGGGTGCCTCAGGCACGATGAAGTCCTCGTTGCCGAGGCTCTCCTCATCCTCAGAGGGTGGACGATAACTGTCGTCATCCGGGTCACTGGGCATGGCCTGTTTATCAGGGTTGACTTGGTCGTTGTCTTGTTCCTCCTATTCGGATGTTGCTCCAACAGGGTTTTCATTGTTTTTGGCATCGTCCGGAGTACTATTTTCTCCGGTGCCAGTGTTGCTGTCCTTTGAGCGACGTGACTTAGAACGGCGTTTAGGGCGCCAGCGCTTGGACTGTGTCTCAGAAGGTTTATTCGCATTTGGGTCTTCCTTGTCATCACCGCTAGATTCTTTAGGTGTATCAACCATGTACACATCGTACGAGGAGGTGGCCGTCCAACGTCCAGTGAATGGCGGGTCTTGGCCTTGCTCCTTATCGGCATCATCGTCCATGCCGTCGATGTCCTCAAAGCCATAATCCAGCACGTCGGTTAAGTCCTCGACAGTGGCTATGAAGTGGGTGGCGGGTGGGAAGCAAAATTCTCCGTCGTCCGCCCCTGTATCGAACCAGACATAGTTCAGCTGGGAGTCCCCCGCCAAGGATAGGTTATTTAAAGAGTTTAGAACATCGCCCAAAGGTGAGTGTTGGAAGATGTCTGCGGTGCTGAATTCAAAAATCGATAACTGATCCAGCTTGGTGTCCACAGACGTTCGTGGTTCGGAACTTATATCCGGAGGCGAGTCCGGAGTTCTGTTGATGTGAACATAGCAAGGTGCTGAGTCCATGTGCGGCTCCAATGTCGCGGATTCAATAGTTTTGGATGGCGCGATCTGCTCCGGAGCTAAGGCCGTGGCAGTTACAAGAACCATCTCCTGAATATGGTCCGATGACAGATTTAAGTCATGTTCATCGGAGCGAGGGGGAGCGATCGCCGTGGTTTCAAATCCATTAAAGATCAAGTCTCCACAGATATCCGTGACGTAGTTCAAGCTTCCGAATCTGACCTAGTGGCCAAGGGCGTAGCTATCGATCTGCTCTAGATGGCCAAGCGAGTTGGCCCGCAGTACGAAGCCGCCAAATATGAAAATCTGTTCGGGGAGGAAGGTTTCTCCTTGGACAGCATCACTATCGATGATTGGAGGGGCCATCAAACCTTTCATTGATAGCACAGTGGAACTCTCAATGAAAGCACCAATGTCGGTGTCAAAATCGGCAGATCTCGGGTAGGGGGTCCCGAACTGTGCGTCTAAGGTCGATGGTAACAGGAGACGGGGGACACGATGTTTACCCAGGTTCGGGCCCTCTCTATGGAGGTAATACCCTACTTCCCGCTTGATTGATCTTGATGAATATTAGTATTACAAGAGTTGATCTACCACGAGATCATAATGACTAAAACCTAGAAGTCTAGCCTGTATGACTATGGTAATGAGTATATCGTTTCCGGACTAACCCCTCCGGTTTATATAGACACCGGGGGGATCAAGGGGTACGTAGAGTCGGTTACATAAGAAGGAATCTTCATAGTTTGGTCGCCAAGCTTGCATTCCACGCCAAGGAGAGTCCAATCCGGACATGGGTACAGTCTTCGGCCTTCATGTCTTCACAGCCCATCAGTCCAGACCATGGATAACAGGCCGGACGCTCGAGGACCCCTTAGTACAGGACTCCCTCACTCACCGAGATGAGCGAATTGGTCCCACCGAGTTTGCCTCACCAACTCTCTGGTTATCTTATTACCAAAGTCGGTCCCACTGAGTTTGCATAATAGGTCTTACCGAGATTATGTTATGCCCTAACCCTAATGAAATCGGTCCCACCGAGTTGACATGCCGGTCCCATCGAAAAGCCTAACGTGCACATTTTGAACTGAATCGTTCTGACCAAGTTTTCTGATTCGGTCCCACCGAGTTTGGTGAATTGTGTGTAACGGTTAGATTTTGTGTGGAGGCTATATATACCCCTCCACCCACTCTTCATTTGTGGAGAGAGCCATCAGAACATGCCTACCCTTCCAGCATACATTTTCTGAGAGAGAGCCACCTACTCATGTGTTGAGATCAAGATATCCCATTCCAGCCACATAAATCTTGATCTCTAGCCTTCTCCAAGTTGCTTTCCACTCGAATCATCCTTACACTAAATCCAAATCCGTGAGAGAGAGTTGAGTGTTGGGGAGACTATCATTTAAAGCACAAGAGCAAGGAGTTCATCATCAACACACCATCTATTACCTTTTGGAGAGTGGTGTCTCCTAGATTGGTTAGGTGTCACTTGGGAGCCTCCGTCAAGATTGTGGAGTTGAACCAAGGAGTTTGTACGAGCAAGGAGATCGCCTACTTCGTGAAGATCTACCCTAGTGAGGCAAGTCCTTCATGGGCGATGGCCATGGTGCGATAGACAAGGTTGCTTCTTCGTGGACCCTTCGTGGGTGGATCCCTCCGTGGACTCGCGCAACCCTTACCCTTCGTGGGTTGAAGTCTCCATCAACATGGATGTACGATAGCACCACCTATCGGAACCACAGAAAAAACATTCATGTCTCCAATTGTGTCTGCATACTCAAATCCCATCCCTTTACATTCATGCAACTTGCATGCTTTACTTTCCGCTGCTCATATACTCTTGCCATGCTTTCTTGAAATGTATTGTGAATGTTTAAACTTGTGCTAAAACTCCACCTCAACTTGAAGAAACTAAAAAGTGCTACTTTTCTTTGTTGAGGGTCTAATAACCCCCCCTCTAGACACCTCTTCTCGATCCTTTGAATTGGTATTAGAGCTTTGGTCTCCATTGCTTTGGTTTAAACACCTTTGGAGGAAGATGGATGAGTCTATGTTGGGGAGTCTTAGACGTAGAGTGCCTATAGTTGATGGAGAGTACTTTCATGAGTGAAAAAATGAGATGCTTGTGATTTTCAATGAATGTCATTTGAGCAAGTATATTACTAGCCCTTGTGCACCTCATGTTGATCCTTTGCATCCTACCCTTGATGAGTCTATTGACATGATCCTCAACCTTAGAACTGTTAATCTTATCACTAGAGGTTTGCCTAGAAACTTGATTGGTTGCTTGCCTACTCTTGATTGTGCCTACACTATATGGAGATTTATTGAGGAACAATTTCTAAACTATTCCTTGCAAAACTTAGATGAAATTCTTCATAAGTCTATTGCCTTGAGTAAGATGAATTCCAATGATCCTAAGTTTGGTGATTGTCTATTTGAGCTTACTAATCTTATGCGTGGCAAAGGAGATGTTGAAATCATTAGTGATATCATCTCTCAAACCATTAGAATTCATAAAGATGATTATTGTAATGATCATTTATCTAATGAATCACTCTCTCTAGGAATTGATCCATCACAAGACGATGTTTAACACGGATACTATGATGAGGATGATGATAGTGACTTCGATCTCGATGAGTCTATGAGACACTTTGGTCTTATGGCTAATCTTCGCGGCTATATGGCTGGACGAAAGGAATGGGTCCTCGATAGTGGATGTACCGATCATATGACCGGAGATAAGGATATGTTTCGTGAGCTTGCTGAAAACGATGGCCCTCGAAAGTATGTCACTTTCGGTGATAACTCAAAGGGTAGGGTGGTTGGCCTTGGTAAGATGGCCATCTCACATGATAGCTCCATACAAAATGCTATGTTCGTTTGTCAGTGTCCTGGGAACAGGGGTACCCAGACTTGCCAGCCTGCGGCCCAGGGCGTGGCTCCACCAGCGGCCTGGTACGGCCCATCTTCATCAACGACCACTCAAGACCCTCACGAGGGGCCAAGCCTCGCGAGGCGAATGATGCCAGACCTCCTCTAGGGTAGCCTCCCTAGGCTGGCTCCCGAGGAGCGGAGCTATCTATGCAAGGGGCACCTCGCGAGGTGCACGTGACGTGAGCCATGACGACCAAGACTAGGCGGGCGCCAGGGGGTGCAAAGCACCCATTGCCTCTTTGGTGCTAAAGGGGCAAGCGCGGGCGAGGAGTCCCGAGGCATCAGGCAAAGGTTTACATATTGGTGCAATGAGACCAAGACCAGCATAATGGCAAGACGGAGGTCACCGCGGAGCCCACGACGGCGTCACCACCAGAGCCTTTGGCAGGCGAAGACCACCTTTTGTCAGGATAACTTGTGCTAGTTGTCCCCTTCAAATTGGTTGTTGTGGGATTCCTTCTCGCCTAATATTTGGGAAGAGGACCCGGGCCTCTATAAATAGGACTAGCCACCACCGTAGTAGATCTCATCTTGGACTGGATCCATTCCACCAAGGCCACCACACAAGCTCACCAAGCTCAAGAACACCTCTCCGGGGCGTGTAATTGTTGAGTTGTAAGTAAATAAAAGTGTGATGATCATCATTTTTAGAGCATTGTCCCAAGTGAGGAAAGGATGATGGAGACTATGATTCCCCCACAAGTCGGGATGAGACTCCGGACTAAAAAAAAGAGGCCATAAAACAAGGCCCAAATAAAAAAATGAGAGAAAAAGAGAGAAGGGACAATGTTACTATCCTTTTACCACACTTGTGCTTCAAAGTAGCATCATGATCTTCATAAATAGAGAGTCTCCTATGATATCACTTTCATATACTAGTGGGAATTTTTCATTATAGAACTTGGCTTGTATATCCTAATGATGGGCTTCCTCAAAATGCCCTAGGTCTTCGTGAGCAAGCGAGTTGGATGCACACCCACTTAGTTTCTTTTGTTGAGCTTTCATATACTTATAGCTCTAGTGCATCCGTTGCATGGAAATCCCTACCCACTCACATTGATATCTATTGATGGGCATCTCCCTAGCCCGTTAATACACCTAGTTGATGTGAGACTATCTTCTCCCTTTTTGTCTTGTCCACAACCACCATTCTATTCCACATATAGTGCTATGTCCATGGCTCACGCTCATGTATTGCGTGAAGATTGAAAAAGTTTGAGAACACCAAAAGTATGAAACAATTACTTGGCTTGTCATCGGGGTTGTGCATGATTTAAATACTTTGTGTGGTGAAGATAGAGCATAGCCAGACTATATGATTTTGTAAGGATAACTTTCTTTGGCCATGTTATTTTGAGAAGACATAATTGCTTAGTTAGTATGCTTGAAGTATTATTATTTTTATGTCAATATTAAACTTTTCTGTTGAATCTTTCGGATCTGAATATTGATACCACAATTAAGAGAATTACATTGAAAATTATGCCAAGTAGCATTCCACATCAAAAATTATGTTTTTATCATTTACCTACTCAAGGACGAGCATGAATTAAGCTTGGGGAGGCTTGATACGTCTCCAACGTATCTATAATTTTTGATTGTTCCATACTATATTATATTCTGTTTTGGATGTTTAATGGGCTTTATTATACACTTTTATATTATTTTTGGAACTAACCTATTAACCGTAGGCCCAGCCCAAATTGTTGTTTTTTGCCTATTTCAGTGTTTCGCAGAAAAAGAATATCAAACGGAGCCAAAAACCTAATTCCACCACCGCAACCTTCTGTACCGTGAGATCCCATCTTGGGGCCTTTTCCGGCACTCCGCCGGAGGGTGCATTGATCACGGAGGGCTTCTACATCAACACCATAGCCTCTCCAATGATGTGTGAGTAGTTTACCTCAGACCTTTGGGTCCATAGTTATTAGCTAGATGGCTTCTTCTCTCTCTTTGGATGTCAATACAAAGTTCTCCATGATTCTCGTGGAGATCTACTTGATGTAATCTTCTTTTGCAGTGTGCTTGTAGAGACCGATGAATTGTGGGTTTATGATCAAGTTTATCTATGAACAATATTTGAATCTTCTTTGAATTCTTTTGTGTATGATTGGTTATCTTTGCAAGTCTCTTCGAATTATCAGTTTGGTTTGGCCTACTAGATTGATCTTTGTTGCAATGGGAGAAGTGCTTAGCTTTGGGTTCAATCTTGCGGTGTCCTTTCGCAGTGACAGTAGGGGCAGCAAGGCACGTATTGTATTGTTGCCATCAAGGATAACAAGATGGGGTTTATATCATATTTCATGAGTTTATCCCTCTACATCATGTCATCTTGCTTAAAGCGTTACTCTGTTCTTATGAACTTAATACTCTAGATGCATGCTGGATAGCGGTCTATGTGTGGAGTAATAGTAGTAGATGTAGGCAGGAGTCGGTCTACTTGTCGCGGATGTGGTGCCTATATACATGATCATACCTAGATATTCTCATAACTATGCTCAATTCTATCAATTGCTCAACAGTAATGTGTTCACCCACCGTAATACTTACGCTCTTGAGAGAAGCCACTAGTGAAACCTATGGCCCCCGGGTCTATTTTCCATAATATTAATGTTCCAACACTTGCTATTTTTATTGCCTTTTATTTTACTTTGCATCTTTATCATAAAAATACCAAAAATATTATCTTATCATATCTATCATATCTCACTCTCGTAAGTGACCGTTGAGGGATTGATAACCCCTTTATCGTGTTGGTTGCGAGGTTCTTATTTGTTTGTGTAGGTGCAACAGACTCGTGCGTGATCTCCTACTGGATTGATACCTTGGTTCTCAAAAACTGAGGGAAATACTTACGCTACTTTATTGCATCACCCTTTCCTCTTCAAGGGAAAACCAATGCAGTGCTCAAGAGGTAGCACCGTGACACTCTCATGTAATAATGAGTGGGGTTGTACACGCCCCGGAGTCTCCGGAGAGCCGCCCTCGGGCCTCGGGGGCTCCCGCCCACGTCCTAGTGGAAGCACCATGCTCCGCGCTGGCCGTCAACACTGTCCCCCAATGACTGTGCTCACGGCCTGTGAAAGCACTTAGCTCCGTGCTGGTGGGAAGACAAGAAGACTAGCTAGGTGCTAGACGCGGCCATTTGCTTTCAACCCCTCTTTTCTGTAGCTCGATTTGCCGCCTTTTCATATTTGAACTTGAAATTGTATTTTCGTTGACACGTGTGGGGGCGTCTTTTTATGGTTGCATTGGTTTCTTGAGTTTTCTGGTCCCGCGCCTTGTTTTTAAGGCCCGCGCCTGCTACCCCTCCCTCACGAGCACCTCGCGAGCTGTCAGGACCAGATTTTCGGGATATTAATTTCCCAGAAAGTGGCCCTTGTGCTCACCAGCCCCAGGATTACTGTTAGCTGATGAGGCACCAACTTGATACAGAAATTCCAAGAAAAGTATATAATATGTAGTACAAGACCATTCTGGCCTATGAGTATAGCAAACGGTTTCTAGTGGTTGATTGCGGAAGCGGTTTGCGGATCATCAGCATCTATGGGATTCCATTTCCCACAGGAACAGCTGACCAGGATAACTCCTATCTTCGCGAGGCTGCTATGACCCTTCGCGTGGGTTCCGGGGCTGTCATCACAACGCTCCTCTTCACGCAAGAAATCTGGCCAAGACAATAGCCAGGGACAAGCCAGTGAGTACTTTGAATGTACTCGCAAACATTAAGAACACAGGTATAATATAGCCACTGATAATCATGTTTTGAAATATTCTATGATCACTTCGTCAGTTATGAAATAAGGTTCATGATGCACGCAAGCAGATCATTCAAATAAAACATGAGTAAACAATCAGGGTGTAGAATGAAAAGCACCGATCAGGTGTCTGAAGCGACGCCTCAAAAGGATAAAAATATGAAGCATGCCTCAGTCGGGCGTCTGAGCGACACCACATAAAGGGCTTATATATAAAAGGAAAAAAACAAGCATGCCACAGTCAGGCGTCTGTGCGACACCACATAAAGGGCTTATAAGTAAATGAAATAACAAGCATGCCACAGTCGGGCGTCTGTGCGACACCACATAAAGGGCTTATAAGTAAATGAAATAACAAGCATGCCACAGTCGGGCGTTTGTGCGACGCCACGTAAAGGGATTATATATAAAAATAATCACAATGAATATCCAGGAGGTAGAACCATCCCAGGGATACTCAATAATTCAAATAACATAAATGGTTAGTTCATAATAATAATAATCATAATCATCATACGTCACAAGTCATGATCGATGTTCTAGTTTAGTAGTTTCTCCTCCGAAGACCGACACTAAGACCGACACTTGACCCATCCTAGACTGTAGTCCTTAACCATGGACACGGCTATTCGAATAGGTATAATATCTCTGCAGAGGGTGTACTCTTTACTCATGAGTAACAGATTTCTTTAGTCCATCGGAACTAATTCCGTCTACGGTCTTTTAGTCGAAAACATGCCTGACTTGCACACACCAGCTTAACTTTACTCGTGTCTGGAATCACCCACGACACCTGTTAAGCAAAACTCTAAGTGGGGAGGCAACAACCTCGCGTAGCATGGGATTAAATTTCTATCGCGCGCTCTAAGGGGTGCCCCCCTCTCGGTCCCAACCGGAAACACCCATGCCCCCGGACCAGGTGGCATGCCTACCGGATGCAGCCGGTATCTTCCACCATGGCCTCTCTGTATGGTGTGTGCTTGGACAGGGGTTGACAACTTACTGAACCATACCCTACCTACGGCAGGGACAAGTGGAAGCACGAAACAAGTATGGGGGTTACTGGAACAAGACTCGATCTACGACTGACTCAGGAGGTTTAAGTATTTCCTGCATGATTAGTATAACAAATATGTTTCAATCCAACAGACAGTATCACTACTCATCATACCTCATCTTGCCATACCGGACACAACCGACTCGACGGGGAACCAGAGATAAGCTCGTGTCTAC
Organism: Triticum aestivum; assembly: GCF_018294505.1. Taxonomy (NCBI): domain Eukaryota; kingdom Viridiplantae; phylum Streptophyta; class Magnoliopsida; order Poales; family Poaceae; genus Triticum; species Triticum aestivum. The sequence continues at coordinate 564,218,336 of NC_057800.1, forward strand.
CCAAGACAGAGACTTTCTCGGCTTCCTTCTGGTAGGCATAAGAGGCATGTGAGGATGATTACTATCGCAAACCGATCAATTTCCAATAATATGAGATCACCAATATGCACTCATGAGTATGATCATATCCTCACAAAGAAAATAGCGGATACTCCGCGTCACTTTGGTGTTGCAACTGTATCGAACATCACACGATAATATTATGCCAGGGTTCAAAAATGCTTGCCTTCAAGTTGTGGAGAGGCAGGGTGCATTCCAAAACTTTTGAAAGTTTTCTCCTTCTTCAAACTCCTATTTTTGAAAATATTCAAATAACACATACTTTAAAAATAGTACAAAAAAGTTGTTTGGAAAATTTTGAAATAAATATGAAAATAAATTAGACAATATTTGGGAAAAAACAGAAAAAGAATCAAGTCATTTGGATTTATATTTAAAAAGTTATATCCAGTCAAAGTTTAGTCAAATCTGTTTTTAAAATAAAATAGAAAAAGAAAACGTTTCAAATAAGAATACGCTTTCTTAGCAGGGGAGACTTACTTTGGGTCGTTGCGCTTTCACTTAAAACACGTGGCGGCGGGGCTGGTCACTGACAGTGGGTCCCTTGGGCCCACTGGTCAGGTTTGACCAGTCGCCCGCGCCCTTCTTCCTCCTCTGTCCGAGTGGGGCGGGGCTCCAGTGATCAACGCCGGTGAACGGCGGCTTCCCGCGAGCTCCGGAGGGTAGGGATGGATCCGCAAGACCGGGGCGGTCCTCCCGGTGGTTGCTAGGGTGGTGGGGGCGAAGGGAGTCGCCGGTGGTGAGCTTCGCGGCGGCCGGTGGCTTCAGGAGTTTTGGGGCTCTGGGCTACGGTGGTTCCCGAGCGGGTTTGAGGTGTTGGGCGGCTCCGCAGGGTCATGGGGAGTCGGACGGTGGCGCTAGATGGACAGGAGGGGCTCGGGTTGCGACTGAATGGACCGGAGGGCGGCGGCGGCTGTACTGGCCAGAGATGGGGATGAAGACCTTCCCTGGCCGATTGGCTGCTACGGGGGTGCTAGGTGGGGTGGCTTGAGGTCGCCTGAGGTTTCGGAGAGGCTCGGGGCTCCTTTTATAGCGTGATTAGGTCGGTTCGATGGCGGCCAGAGATAAGCTCGACGGCGAACCGCCATTCTGTGCTGCAGGGTGATGTGGCGGCGACGCGAGCTAGAGGACGGGCTTGCGGATAGGATCGCGTTGTTCCAGGGGCAGCTGGCGTGCTGGGGTGGCTCGGGCGGCGCCGCCCGGGGCAGGAGCCCACTGTGGCCGGCCGCTAGCCGCCGTGGCCAACCTGACGGCGGCGCTGTAGGGTGCTAGGGGCGGCTCTGTGGTGAGGAAGGGGTCGGGCGCGACGGCTGGGAGGGGGGAAGAGGCCAGGACGGGCGCGGGGAGGCGGTCGTGCGACGCGGCGGCTCGGTGCGCGCGCGTGCAAAACGTGCGCTCTGGGCACGCCCAGTGCACGCATGGCAGGTGTTTGGCAAAATGCCAAGTTATGCCAGGGGCCCCAATCGACAAGAGGTTAAGCATGGAGGGGCCATAGGCTAGGGCAAAGCCATGGGACATGCTGGTTAGGCAAGGCAAGCAAGTCCAGTGTGCAAACTAAAAACCATGCCAAAACTGGCCATGCACACCAGGTGTTTGACAAAATGCTAAGGGCATCTAGGCAACTCTTGGGGTGGCCAAATCTTCTAGATTGGGGTCTGTTTAGATGATACAGAGGGTGGTGAGGTTAGTTTGTCAAAAGCAAAAACTTTTTAGTGCAAGTTTTGCAAATCTATAGTTTTGGACAGAAAGAAAAAGGCATGTTTGCATGCATTTAAAATCCTCCGATGAGTCCACTCTCCTGGACTTAAGGGTTTTGTAGTATGGGATATAAGTAGGAAAAAGCTCAAGGGCACTAGAGCAAAATAAAATAGGGTTGCAGTACAAATCACCAAGCTGGACCAGAATGAAAAAGAGGTTGATCCACTCAATTTTTTCAAAGGACATCACTCGTTTTTTGCATAAAGCTGAATAATATACTCCTATTAACATCCCATAATTTTGGTGTAAGCTTTAAAGAAATATTTAAAAGGGTTGTAGTGCAATACTACCATCTGAACCAGTTTTGAAAACTTGGGGTAGAGCTCATAACCTCCAATGAACAGAAGATATTTTTGCATAAAAGTGATTTAAAAACATCACATGACATCTCCAAATTTTGGTTGGAATTTTAGATAAATTTTTCAAGTGGTTGTATTTCAAAAAGAACTCCAAAACTAATGAAAAATCACTTTAAGGAATAAGGCTCAGAGAGAAATAATTATGCAAATAAATCCACTGATAATAGAATTGTTTTTCTTGAAAGGGCAAACAAGTCCAATAATATATTTGGAAAGTTTTTTCACTTGAGGTAAAAACTCCATAATAGTAAGGAAAAGAATGGCTCTGAAATCAAAAGAAAACCCAGAAAATAAAAGTTTAAATTTCCTGGCAAAATTTTAATTAATAAAACAAGGTTAAAATTTTGGGGTGTCACACGAGCGGGGGATGGGCGTGGCATGCGCGTGCATCCTGCCGCGCTCAGGCGCTTGCTTCTCGCGAGGCCCTCTTGGGTGGACTAGCAGGCTCCTCAGGAGCCCAACACTCGCGGGCCCGCAAAGGACTCCCCTCGGGAGAAATACACACCGGCAACCACAAGACCAGTCCGGGGTCTATCTGAACTGAGGTAAGTTGTGGCACCCCGGCTCAGAGAAACCGGAACGCCCCGTATTCCAGCCTAGAGATCGAGGAGAAGTTTTCTAGAATACGGCACTGCTTAGCCATTACAAAAAATACACTTCCGTGATGATACGTGTTTGTCTCAGTAGGTCACGTTTTCTGTCATGCATGTACATCCATGACAAATTTATGACAGAATCAACATAGTCATACATGTGTTGTCGTAGAAGTGTTCCATGACATTACCAAAATTATCATCACGGAAGCTTCCACTTCCATGACGATAAATCGCGCATCACAGAAGTGCTTTTCGTCAAGGGTGGCCGACACGTGGCACCCAACCTAACGGAACACCGTTAAGCTATCGGGTCCGGTTTTGGATCTGATAACCCGTTAACAGCCCCGACCAATGGGGATTTTCCACGTGTAAAATCATCATTTGCTGGAGGAAACACGTGCCAGCTCACCGTTGGGACAGATATCATCCACTCATTGGACCCAAAGCGCCTATGATACGTTGACACGTGGCACAGCCCAACAGAGGCCCATTCCTGTGAAAAGGTCGGCCCGTTTGACTTGGTCAAAAGGTGGCGGGCCGACCCACGGCAAGCCCGTGAACGGTCTATTCGCATATAGCCCATTTACAACCCGCTAACCCAGGGCTCGTTTACGGCCTATCCGAATTAGGCCCAGTAGCATCATTTGGGCCGTCCAATATAATTCCAGTCCGTTTTAACTTCCGACCCATGTATGGACCATGACGTCTTTCGGCCCATATGAGGCCCTTATTACTCTCGGCCCATTAACGGCCCGTGGTAAAACTGGCCCGTAATGAACAGTGTATCACTTTATACCCATTAACGGCACATGGTGAAACTGGGCCGTAATGAATAGTGTATCACTTTATACCCATTAACGCCCATTATTTCCTTGGGCCGTTTCCAGCCCATGTTATCTTTCGGCCTTCTCGGGGCCATTTATTCTTGGGCTCATTTCCACATTCGTTTACTTACGGCCCATTACTGTCATTTTCTGCTTGTGGGCCAAATTCAGCCCGTGGTTACAGTCGGCCTGTTTGTGGCCCGTTAATACGTTGGGCCGTTTTCATGTCAAAAAAACCCGTTAGGCTGTTTTCATAGAGTTATCAAATACGGCCTATTAACGGCCCGTTATTGTCAACGAATAGTATGGCCCATGATTGATGAAATGATGATACGCCCCATAGAAGGCCCATGGATCCTACGGCCTGTAAAAGGCCCATGAATCGTACGGCTCGTAGAAGGCCCATGGATCCTACGGCCCGTATAGAAGGCCAATGGATCCTACGGCCCATAGAAGGCCCATGGATCATACGGCCCGCAGGAGGCCCATGGTTACAACAGTCCGTGTATTGCCATGATTATTTTGGCCTAGTTTCCAAAGATAGGTTATTGTGGCCACTAGAAAAACACAGAAAAAGAACTACAGTGACTACAAGCAAATAACTAAACAAGACAATAAGGAAATAAATAAGCAAGCAATTAGCGCTAGCCTATTACCGCTATTACACATATTACATCCACTGGGCATCAAAGCTCGCCACCAGTGCAAATATAGGGAACAAAGCAGCATATTACATACACTGGCCGTCAAAATTGGCCACCAGTGCAAATAAACATAGCAGCAAAACAAGAGCATAACTGAAACAACTTCAGAAGAGCTCAAGAAACGTGGTATCCACCATGCTGGCAATAAGCTTAGCAAGCTTATTAGCTTTGTCCTGTTTGGCGCTAAAATCCTCCAACGCTTGCTGTTGCACCAGAAAGTATGCATCTGAATGCTCCAGGGACTTCCGCTCCTTGTCGCAGCACAACTGATCGATGCCTTTCAACTTGTAGTTGAGACTCAAGAAACCGAACTCATTCAGACAGTGAGTTTGAATAGCTTGTGCAAGCGGTAGTGGCCCGTAACTCGAACACTAAACCAAGATAGGACTTTGGGGTTGTCTCACTATCATCGAGATAGTCTTCCTTAGTTGTTTTATCAGCTTTGTTGGAGACCAACAAGGATGTGTCACTATCCTGAACCTTATTTGCATTACTTCCTTTACCATTGCTTAATAAGGCACTCTTCCCCAATATTCTGTCAGCATTCTAAAAGAAGAAACAAGCAGATACATAACAGGTTTAGCATGTACTAGTATATGAAACTCATTTCGGTGAACCAGTTCAGTAGTAAGGTGCACGGGATTAAACTACCAAGTCTTCTATTGCCAAGTACTAGTACATAATAAAAGCATCAAACAAACATATGTCTATGTCCTATGGTCACTACATTGTCTTGCCAAATCAAAATAGAGAAATGGTTCAAATCATATCAGTTCAAGACAAAGCAGCAGTGAAAGAATACAAAGCATGGGAAACTACACGGCACAACAAGATTTTAGATGGGTACCAAGGGTCTACATGTACAACAACACTATTTGCTCTGTTGTGATGCTAGTAATGTGCAAGATATGAGAAGTCAACTGTATACACAATTGAAATTGAAATCAACAGAGCTATTGATAAGAGCAAGCCTATTAAGGAAACATGCGTGAACATACCTGCTGTGCCATTGGAGTTTCGATTGGATCCTTCAATTTAAAAATATGTTTGTATGAGTAAATACAGTGATACAAGAGCAAAGCAGTATGCACGATAGCAATCATAGTTAAAAATGGCACGCCTAAGCGAGCACTTAAGCGCGCCTACGCTCTAGGCGTTGGTGAAACGCATTGCGCATAACTACGCTTAATCTGTGCATAACTGCGCATAAGCATGCGCTTTGGTTGGTAAAGTGCAAGGCGGTGGCAAAACAAACAATTAACGCCTAGCGCTTTTTGGAACTATGATAACAATGGAATCTTAAATTAGAATAGTTGTTCTTCAGGTTTAGGCATGCTACCTCTTGAGCACTGCGTTGGATTTCCTTAAAGAGGAAAGGATGATGCAGCAAAGTAGCATAAGTATTTCCCTCAGTTTTTGAGAACCAAGGTATCAATCCAGTAGGAGGCTACGCACGAGTCCCTCGTACCTACACAAAACAAATAACTCCTCGCAACCAACGCGATAAGGGGTTGTCAATCCCTTCACGGTCACTTACGAGAGTGAGATCTGATAGAGATGATAGATAATATTTTTGGTATTTTTGTGATAAAGATGCAAAGTAAAATAAAAGCAAAGTAAAAAGCAAAGGCAATAATAAAGTGATGGAAGATTGATATGATGAAGATAGACCCGGGGGCCATAGATTTCACTAGTGGCTTCTCTCAAGAGCATAAGTATTCTACGGTGGGTGAACGAATTACTGTTGAGCAATTGATAGAATTGAGCATAGTTATGAGAATATCTAGCTATGATCATGTATATAGGCATCACGTCCGAGACAAGCAGACCGACTCCTGCCTGCATCTACTACTATAACTCCACTCATCGACCGCTATCCAACATGCATCTAGAGTATTAAGTTAAGAAAATAGAGTAACGCCTTAAGCAAGATGACATGATGTAGAGGGATAAATTCATGCAATATGATAAAACCCCATCTTGTTATCCTTGATGGCAAAAATACAATACGTGCCTTGCTACCCCTGCTGTCACTGGGAAAGGACACCGCAAGATTGAACCCAAAGCTAAGAACTTCTCCCATTGCAAGAAAAACCAATCTAGTAGGCCAAACCAAACTGATAATTCGAAGAGACTTGCAAAGATAACCAATCATACATAAAAGAATTCAGAGAAGATTTGTCGGTGTACAAAAAGAGGGGTACACTTTTTGTACCCCTATAATTGTGCATGGGCAGTCAGAGCCGCGCCCACGACCACACCAAGCAAGGCAAGGGAGGTGAGCCAGGGTAAGACCGAAGCTCAAGGGAACTGGAGCAACTCCAAGGCCAAGACCACGAAGATCCAAGGGACGAGGCGGGCTCCCCTGGCAAGAGTAGTCCCTCATTGATTCGGTTTACCTACCGGAGATGACCCCTAAAATCTATGAAGACATTAACGACAATGGTGGTATGAGAAGATATTCATATTGAAGACTATGACATGAGAAGACATTGAGTGAAGACTATGGAGCGCGAAGACTTAGTCGTTTCGTTGTTTCCTTTTCTTCTTTGTTGAGTCATAGGAACCACCGTACTGTTAAGTGGGGTCCAAGTGAACTAAGTCAGAGTGATTGAAGTGATGCTCAACCAAAATCCTATGTCTTCGAGCGAAGACAATGAGAGCAAATCTTATCCACAGCTGGATAAGTCAGCTTTGCTTGTAGCCCAAGTAAAGCTGCCGTGTGTGTTTGAAATATGACCGTTGGAACACGTGTCAGTTCCTTAGTGACCCAGGGTCATTTCGGACATATCAGGTCGGGTTGCCTAGTGGCTATAAATAGCCCACCCCCTACACCATAAATTGGTGGCTGCTCAGAATTAGTGCACGGCTTTTGTCGTATTAAGAGCAACCCACCTCGAAGACTTTGAGAGAGAGAAATCCTTGCGAGGACAAAGCCCAAACACGCAGAGCCAAAGAGTGTTAGGCATCACTGAAGTCTTTCTGTCTGTGTGACCTGAAGACTTATTACACTTGAGGACTATGAATCCTCCAGTCGGTTAGGCGTCGCGTTCTGAGCATCCAAGAGTCATTGTGGATCGCCGGTGAACGAAGTCTGTGAAGGTTTGGAAGTCTACCTTGAAGACTTACCAGAGTGATTGGGCGAGGACTGTGTGTCCTTAGCTCAAGGGGAATAAGGTGAAGACACGGTCTTCTGAGTTGAGTCTCAGCCTCCCTAACCAAACGTACAGTTGTCACAACAACTGGAACTGGTCCAACAAATCATGTGTCGTCAACAAGTGACTAGTTCTATCCTCTCCTTCTCTTTACTTAGAGTTTGTCTTCGTGAAGTCATTGCCTGCTTGTCATGCCTGTTTGACTTCATTGCTTGACTACTATTGTTGTTTCGCTTCATACCATCTTCCATCTTGATCCTTACTACCTAGCTGCTATTTGTTTTCGTACTTTCATGTTATTGCATACTTGACTATGGCTTGCTTAGTGTAGTTTATCTTCGCTGCATCTCAATAGGTTCATTTCATTGTTTGTCTTCGAAACTTCCATGTTTTGAAGACTTTCATAAAAATCGCCTATTCACCCCCCTCTAGTCGATAACTAGCACTTTCAGCTTTAGCAGCCCCGGCAAGACCCTTGCCGCGGCAACTCGCCCCACGCCTATGGAGCAAATCACCCTTGAGTCCACTGCCCCCATGGGGCAAGGATTCGGGAGACATCTCCGTGGTGGCATGCAGATCTTTGTGAAGAAACACTCAAGATCAGATATGCACTAAGAAGACGACGACCCTTGGCAAGATACCAGCCAAGGAAGACCACGAGACCCCCGGCAAGCGCCTTGCCGGGGACGACGGCAGGCGCCGCGACAAGATCCTTGCCGGGGCCTCGGCAAGGCCCTTGCGAGTACATCTACAGGCCACCATCAGGCCCACGCCAACCAAGTCTCCACCGCCATTCGCATACAGCTGCCGACCCAACCAACTGGGCAGGCACCTGCATGGCGGCATGCAGATCTTCGTGAAGACATCACCACCGCGCCACCTCAGCTGCCTGCCTGCCTACGTGGCACCACGAGCATCGCTGGCCAGGGCACGTGTCGACGTGAGGAGGAGCGGCGACGGACGGGACGGACTTCGCCCCCGTCCCCGATGAAGCAAGGACACCTAAGCAGATGCATTAAAGGCACCTTGTCATGTAATGCGAAGGATAACCTCGCATCACTGTACCCTTTCCACCTCCTGTGTGCCACTGTAGCAACCCCTTTTCCTATAAAAGGAGGCCTGAGGCGACCAGGAGAAGGATTCGGATTTTTGGAGCTCTTCAAGCCCCATAGCTAGTTCGAGAACACAGATATACATCCACCAAAGCAGGAGTAGGGTTTTACGCATCCTTGCGGCCTGAACCTGGATAAACGAATCGTGTGCTATATGTTTGATCCGCTCTTCACTACACCACAACACTACATCCCTGACAGCCAAGTTGGTTGGGAATACAAGTACTGCCAACAAACAGTCGGTCGGGAAAGAATATAGCCGACCAACCATGTCTGTTAGGGAAAGTCCAGACGAGAAAGCCATTTCCCGACCGACATATCTTCCCTGACCGACTGCTTGTCGGCTATGGAGTATCTTTCCCGACCAATAGTCTGTTGGTGCTGCCATGGGCCTTTCCCGACCAACACTCCGTTGATGCTGCCATGGGCCTTTCCCGACCGACTGTCTGACGGGCTTGACATGGACCTTTCCCGATCGATTTTCTGACATGGCTGACATGAACCTTTCCCGACCGACAATCTGACAGTGTAGTCTTTCCCGACCAACATTCTGTTCGGCCTGTCTTTGGCTTTTCCCGACCGACTGTTGGACAGGGTTTGTTTTGCCAGTCAACATCCAATTACCCTCACGTAGCTAGATTTCACGTTACCAACAGAATATCATTCAAGTTGCATAGTAGTTCATAACAGTAACATGGTTGTTGTCCATCAATAATAAACCAAAACCACACAATAAAAACACAAATTCATTAATTTTCACATATAGATAGTTCATCTGTTATGAACCAGTGACCATCCAAGTTTCCTATAAACTAATGCAACTAATGAAATATATCAGACATTATGGTTCATTGTCCAAGAGCAAAAATTCCTTGCATTGTTTTCTAGAATTTGTCTAAGAGGCACATCATCTGCCTTGGCTCCTTGTAGTGGGCAACTACATACCCATCCTCAGCCTTCCACCAACATCCTTCCATCATTCTCGTGCTTGAAATCAAAGCCTTCATTCTACATCTCATTGGAGAAAATCCTCCAGCTTGAACATCTGCAAGTCAAAATCCCAAGTTAATATTCTGCATTTGCTTAGCAAGCCTCCGCTGAAACTTCTCAGATAATATATTAGCAGTTACATTGCACAAACTCTAGCCTCTCTAGATTCCCTCTTAAAAAAACAGAATAGATTGTAACATGTGGTGATAACAATGGTGGAGCATGAATGAAATTTCAAGGGGGTGGGGGAGGCTGCAAAATGATATGATTTTGTTTTTGGAATACCAAAGTATGACCACAGGTTAGAATTTGTAGCATGTTACATATTGATCTTTTCTGCTTACCAAATACTCCCTCTGTAAAGAAATATAAGATCGTTTAGATCACTAAAGTAGTTATCTAAATGATCTTATATTTCTTTACAAGGGAGTACATTTCTAACACCAATCACATATAAAGTTTCTCCAAAACAGAGTACTACCAAAGTACAACCTTTTTCCACAGGAAGTACCAAAATACTACTTAACCACGGAGTTTGACCTTTCCATTTAGTGAAACGTTCAACCTAATTAGAATTATTCCCAAAACGAGTCAAAATTAATAAAAAAGCAAAATCAAAAGAATCGCACTGCACTACAGTACATCAATAGGGTACCATCAGACAGCACGAGTGGAAGAGGTTAGGCAGAGTTGATGATGTTCTGCTCACCTACCCCCAATGCTCGACACCACCACACGGCGTCACAGCCTGTCGTGAGCATCAGCCAAAGTTGTTTACTACAGGAGACAAAAGTGAGACATTGAGAAATAGCCTGGTGGGGTGCTGTGCTCGTCTCCCAAGTAAATGACCTGGGCTACAGTGAGCCAAGGTTCAGAGCAACATATCTATCAACCATCTTTTATTAATGTGTCCAATATTGAGTAGAAGGTGTACAGTAACTATCAATAACTATGAACCTAGGGATTCTATATAAAAATATAAAAAAATGATTGCTTCTAGTTATTTTTGCAACTTTAGTCCGAACAAATGAACTTGACTTTCGCTTCTCCGGATTGTATTTCTTGCTCAGAAAACTATGAGGCCACCCCGATGGGAACAAGGGAGACATGAAAATATTTTGATTTCATTTGTTCATAACATTCAGATATTTAAAATATTCTGGAAACAGGGCATAAATAAGATGCTCTTCAGGTTAAATTTTAGGTTAAAGTACCGCATCCAAGCCACCCATCATTAGTGGCATATAGTTCCTAAGTTCCATCAGATTAATATACATAAAAACAGAAGCTTGTGTTCACATCATCAGAAACTAAAATCTCGAGCTTGAAATAAGTAATTGCAAGCATGTGTAGCCTCACTTTGCACACAACAATTTTCTACTCGTGCATTTCTTAGAAAGTTACAAAGTTGTGTATTATTATCTGTACCTGCAATTGGTGCTCTTGGGGAAGTATCCTGCTGCCTGGATGATTTTTAGGTTGACATTTTACCTGATGAAGTGAGGCTTGAGCTGCATACATGAAGCCATTAACAAACTAACAATTGCGACTAATTAACCAAGAAAATCTGAGATTTATATCATACCCTACATGGCCCCAAATAGCTACCAGAAATTTCACACATTAAATTCAAAATCCCAGCAGATAAGCACCAGATTGCCCAACCAACCTGGTTCAATAATATTTTGTAGTTAGCTATATTAGCAGACTGCATCATGTAATAATGTACTAGTACAAAGACAAATCTCTTGATAATACAACATCAATTATTCGTAGACTGCATCATAATACAACAACACTGGTAGAGTTCTAACAAGCTGATGTCCTAAAATGGAATCTCTTGAGAGTAATAGTGGGTAACCCCCTCATATATGATATATCCTTGTTGCTTTCAGAAAAGAAAAGGCATGGAACAAATTGCATGTCAGTTATGCAAAACAGAGAAGAAAACCTCAAAATACCTAGTTTTCATTCGGTGTATAGAGAACAAAAGTTATTTAATAATATGATGCCCCATTACTTATAAATAAAAGGAATAACAAAGTGAACTGAAATATGATTACGAAGTGATGACCTATGAAGTGAACTAGGATTATGTAGTGAACTGAATTAGGATTACGAAGTGATGACCTATGAAGACGAAAAGCTTATTATACCTTGGTGTTTTGAGGCCAGTAAGTCCTAGTTGGTTTCAGCGATAGTAGAAACAGCAGGAAGCAGATCAACCTGGACTGCGGAGCAACGACAATGGGCCCTGCTGCTAGCTGCTGCACGGACGGTGGCAACCCATAAGGTTGTGGAGGCGCATCAGTAAACTGGTTCGGGGTTGAAGGGGGCATTGTGGTGGGATGGGAATCCTGCAGCACAACACTCCTAGTTAAAATTCATTAACTCTCAGTTGAGTTAGAATAGTTTCAAGCAGTATTATCTCTGATAAATGAATGTACGAAACTATAAAACATTGCAACAAAGATCCTGCTATTTCCATCTTTTAACAAATACTATACATGGAATTTCGATTAAGGACATGCTATTGCAGATCAATATGCACAACATGGACATCCTTTGGTCCAGAAGAAATAGTAATATACCGACTTCATTTAATTAGATTTATTATGTGAGGACACTGGAAGCAGTGTAAATTGAACAGAGAAGGAAGCAGGACGTCCCCCACACCTTGCCTAACATTGCTATTTCATTTGTAGGATTTCTTCCATTAAACCTGATAAAATATTTAGAAATACTTTCACAAATCTACATATATATGTAGCAGAAATTGCAACAACTAATCAATGATATAACTACTGCCTTGAATCTGATTAGTACTATGCAGAATGTAGAATAACAACATAATAGTTACATGAGAAAGGAAGTAAGGAAACAAACTATGCAGAAATTAAACATGAGTGTAGGCAGGACAAAAAACATCTTTTGTAATCAATATATAGTACTAATGCTTAATGATATATCAACGGGAAATATCTATGGAAATCAAGAATTTTCTATGAGAAAATCTGTACGTGAAGAGTACCTAGAAGGCCTGTTACATATGCTACCTTCTTCTGGAAGGTATCGAACAAACTAGTAACAAGTTAGACTTTTGAAAAAAACAAATACTCCTAAAGTATTTCTATGAACCTGAGAAATTTTTATCGAGAGAGCAAGAGGCCAATCGATTCTTGGATGGATTCGGGTCTAGTAAGTTACCTGCACGTCCTGCACGTTGATGGCGGGGGGCTCGTTGATGAGGAACCAGAACCTAGAGGCGTCGAGGTTGGTACCGGAGCAGATGACCCCGCTCGCCTGGAACCCAACCCTGAAAGGATCAAGGTGAGGTAGGCGAGAGTGCTTCAGCACGGCCGCCACAGTCTTGTAGTGCAGGGCAACGTCCCTCTGCAGCAGTTTGAACCCCATCTCCCACGGGATCTGCCCGGCGCACGCCATGATGGCGACGACGCAAGAGTTCTTGTGGTCAGGGGAGAGCAGCGGAGCAGAGGAGAGGGTTCGAGCATGTGGCGGCAGGCGGTGTGGGGCGGCAACCTAGCAGGGTCGCGCGGGAGCGGCAGAATGGCGCGGTGGCACGCGGAGAAGCCGGCGGCAGAGAACCCTTGGCGGCATGCGTGGTGAACGAGGAAGGGGAATTAGGGATTTGGCTCCGCGCTTGGTGACTTATGTGTTGGGGGGAACTTTCGCGGGCTTGGGACTAATGTTGGCGCTAATTTTTCTGTACGCGCGCAGGCCCATTTGGAACAGACAGTTGGTCGGCGTTATTTGCCGACCGACGCGCGCAGGCCCATTTGGAACAGACAGTTGGTCGGCGTTATTTGCCGACCGAGGAACAGATGTGCATGGGAGCTTTCCCGACCCACAGTTCGACAATAAATGAGTTTGTATTCCCGTCCGATGGTCTAATACTATTCACAAGTTTTTCCAACGAACTATCTGTCACAACATTTCCCAGCCAACTGTTGGTCGGCGATAGTACCTTTTTCCAACACACGTCTGTAGGGAATGCAGTGTCGTGGTGTAGTCTTTCAACCCCGCGCCCGCTAACCGTAGTAGGGATTCTTGTGATCCCATAGGTGTCGTTCTCACCGACATCTTTGGCGCGCCAGGTAGGGGGCTCAGTTGTGAGAATCGGCTCTAGCAGTTAGTTCAGCGCTTCTTCATCGTCATGGCACCCAAGAAGAAGACGACAGTGGCGGTCGGCCAGTCAGGAGCCGGACAGCCCGTCCCGACGTGGGCGAGCAGCGGACCGGTCGCAGAAAGGACCCGGGGCGCCGCTTGCGAACACCAACACTGTCCCAGCAGCCGGAGTTTGGGAGGCGGCGATGTTCGTGCGCCTGGTAACGGGCCACACACCGCCAAATCCAAAGACGGAGCCAGGCCCTCCGCGGGTGGCGCGGGGCTTCCAAGGTCGCTGCCGCATCACCCGAAGGCGGCGTAAGGGCCTCCAAGACTCCCACGCCAACGCCAACAGCGCGCTCCTCCCAGGCAGCGCGCGACGAACAGCGTCATCACGCCGAAGATCCCGGGCGTCGCCACGGGAAGGGCCCCGAGAACCACTCCCTGGACGTAGAAGACCTGCCCGCTCACCGAAGCGCTGGTGAAAACGGCATGCGACCGCGGGATCATGATAGAGCTCCTTCTGACATGGTTAGAAGTCGAAGCGCGTCACGATCCGTGCAGGTTTCGCTGCCGCCGACGCCAACAGAGGCCCTGGCGCGCGCGTAGTTGCTCCTCGACTTTCCTCCCGCTACGGGGAAACTCGACGAATGAAGAGCCACTATCTGAAGCCTTGTTGCGGTCGCCAACAAAGACGAACCGAGTCCGGTGGAGCCCCCGGGTCGACCTCCGATGGAGTCCCACGCACTAGTGGCGAAAGAGCCGGCGGCGCCGCGACCATGGTGCATTCGCCTCCTCCTCGTCCGGTACCACGGATGCCGACTCGTCGCGACGTCACGGGCGACGACATCTCCATTGCGTCGTCCGACCCAGGGACCCATTGTGACCAGAGCCAAGTTCTTCGGGAACGAGCCCATGAAGACGCTCGAACCACTATCGAGCGTCGGCGCGGAGCGTGCCACCAATCAGACAGGCGAGCAGGGCCTGCTGTGAACCACCTGGCCCTGGAGAGCCCTGGAGGCCTACCTTACGAGGTAGGCTGTCCGGCTTTTACCCGTGAGCTGTGGCAGTTCCAGTGGCCCACTCACCGCACCTTCAAACCTGACGTTGGCAAGAAGTACAACGGCAAGACCCACCCGTCGGAGTTCCTCAGCATCTACACCATCGCGATGCAAGCTGCTGGAGCCTGCGACGTTAAGGTGCTTGCGAATTACTTTCCGTTAGCTCTTAAACCCAACGCCATGTCATGGTTGATGCACTTGCCGGTAGACTCTATTTCCTCCTGGTCGGATTTGTGCCATGAGTTTGTTGGCGCCTTTACTGGGGGTCACCAAGCCCATGGCCAAGCAAGCGACCTGCACGTCATCCCCCAGAAGGGAGGCGAGAGTCTGCGCAAGTATATACAGAGGTTCAGCCGGGTACAGTACAATATCCTTGATGTTCACCCTGCCGCCATCATCAGTGCGTTCCAACAGAACGTGCGTAACCGCAAGATGCGCGAAGAGCTGGCAATGAACAAGGTGAAGGATGTGGCAGAACTCTACGTTCTTGCTGACAGATGTGCCCGGGCTGAAGAGGGAAGGAAGTACCCCGGTGAAGATGCCAGCGCGGAAACCGACTCTTCAGATGAGCATACTGCCGCCCCAGCGAAGAAAGGCCGGCGCCGCAACAGGAAACGCAAGGGTAAAGCTGTGCTTGCCGTCGAGGGATCTGATGACGCCGGCTCCGGCAAGAAAACCAAGGCAGATGACCCCGGCAAGGATATTGCAGGATGTGTCGCCTGCCGGGCCTTGGCGACTGCCGAGAAGCCAAGGAACTCCGACAAGCAATACTGCAAGATCCATCGCACCAAAGGCCATGATCTCTAGAACTGCCGACAGGTTGAGCTACTTGCTGAGAAGCAAAAGGCTGAATGAGAGGCGGGACAAGGAGAAGGGCCAAGACGACGCCGAGGGGTCCGACAAGAAGCATGACGGCCAGGCGGGTCGAAGCGGCAAGGATAAACAGCAGGAGAGGCCCGCCCGGGGCCGCGACAAGAAGCCAGAAGACGGTGATCATGAAGAGGACGACGAGTCTGGTGACCAAGAATTTCAGAAAGCTACAGAGGCCATGTGCGTCGACGGCGGTGCCTCGTTGCATACCTCTCACCGCCAGCTTAAACAGTGGGCACGTGAGATTATGGCAGCAGAGCTGTCGTTCGGTGCCCAAAAGCCGCTGAAGTGGTCCAGCACACCTATCATTTTTGACACTGAGGATCACCCTGATCGCACTACTGTGGTCGGGTGCTTACCATTGTTGGTTTCACCAAAAATATGCAACCTCAAGGTGACAAAGTGCTAGTCGATGGCGGGGCCGGTCTGCCGTGATCGAGAAGCTGCAGATTCCTGACGGAGACCTCGAAGAGACAGGCACGTTTCAAGGGGTCAACCTAGGAAGAAGTCAACCAAAGGGGAAGGTCAAGCTACCCGTGACTTTTGGGAGTGATCTGAAATACAGGACAGAAAGGATCGTGTTCGATGTTGCCAAGATCCCCTTACCTTACAACAGGATCCTTGGCCGCCCAGCGCTGGCCAAATTCATGGCGGCATCACACTACGCCTACAACACCCTGAAGATGCCAGGGCCTGTGACGATCATCACCGTCCCATCCGACAAGAAATATGCGCTGATTTGCGCTGACCAACTCTATCAACAAGCAGTTGCAGCAGCTGCCGCTGCTAAGGCACTTGCTCCTGCCACTGGAGCCCCGGGAGGGAAGAAGAAGACCGATGAAACCTCGGGCACCCACTCCGATAAGCGCACCTCTTCGGAGTGTAGTGCTCCCATCGAGGACGTACCAGAGAGCTCCACCGGCAAGAACAAGAAGTCCAGGGCCACGCCGCCGGCGACCAAGAAGGTATCCGTCAAGGAGGATGACACAGGAGGGGCTTTCACCATAAGCTCTGCCCTTGACGACAAATAGGAAGACGCGCTCGTCACCTTCCTGCGGGCGAATGTCGATGTGTTTGCGTGGCAAGCATCCGACATCCCCGGTGTTCCCAGGGAGGTGATTGAGCACCACCTTGCTGTCTGTCCTCATGTGCGACCAGTCAAGCAGAAGGTCAGAAAGCAAGCTTTGGAACGCAAGAGTTCATCACAGAGGAGATCTGGAAACTAGAAGCGGCGGGTTTGGTGAGAGGAGTGCTCCATCCAATGTGGTTGGCCAATCCAGTGGTAGTGCGCAAGGCGAATGGGAAGTGGAGGCTGTGTATTGATTACACAGATATCAATAAGGCTTGTCCCAAAGACCCTTTCCCGTTGCCGCGCATCGACCAGATTGTTGACTCCACGGCTGGGTGTGATCTGTTGTCATTCCTCGATGCCTACTCCGGCTACCACCAGATCTTCATGACGAGAGAAGACGAAGAGAAGACATCATTCATCACCCCATGTGGTCCGTATTGTTTTCTATGGATGCCTTTCGGGTTGAAGAGTGCTGGCTCAACGTTTGCAAGGGCGATCCAGATTGGTTTTGAACCCCAGCTCCATAGAAATATGGAAGCTTATATGGATGATATAGTGGTCAAAACCAAGAATAGGGCAACCCTCATACCGGATTTAGAAGAAACATTTGCAAACCTACGCAAGATCAATCTCAAGCTGAACCCTGAGAAGTGCGTCTTTAGCGTCCCGTCCGGCAAGCTTCTCGGGTTCTTTGTGTCACAGCGCGGGATAGAGGCCAATCCGGACAAGATCAAAGCTATAGAGCAGATTGAAGCACCCAAGCAAGTCAAGGATGTGCGTCGGCTTGCTGGTTGCGTTGCCGCCATGAGCAGGTTCATTTCCAAGTCCGGCGAGCACGCCCTTCCCTTTTTCAAGATTTTGAAAAAGGTGGGCCCGATGGAGTGGACGCCAGAAGCCGAAGCAGCATTGCAAGATTTGAAGAGGTACCTCTCCTCCGTGCCAATACTAGTTGCGCCTAAGCGACAGGAACCGTTGTTGCTATACATGGCGGCAACGAACCAGGTGGTCAGCGCCGCACTAGTGGCGCAGAGAGAAATTGATGACGAGGTAATAGCAGCGACAGAGCCCGATGCCATCGGTGCAGAGACGACGCACCCAGTTGGAGTGCCGCCGAGGAAGAAAATGATGCAGCACCCAGTCTACTTTGTTAGTTCCCTCCTGCAGGGGGCTAGTTCAAGGTACTCCGGTGTGCAGAAACTGCTCTTCGGCCTTCTTATGGCCTCGAGGAAGCTGCATCACTACTTTCAGGCGCACGAAATCACTGTCGTCACTTGCCTCCCTCTGCAATGGATATTGCACAATCCAGACGCAACAGGAAGAATCATAGAGTGGGCACTGGAGCTGTCCATCTTTGGCCTCAATTCTGAGATTACCTCGACGATTCAAAGCCGAGTCCTGGCGAAGTTCATTGCAGAATGGACCGCGACGCCTGATGAACAAGCCCAAGAGACTGCTCTCCCCGGCAAGGAGGCAAGTTGCGATTGGATCATGTACTTTGATGGAGCTTTCTCCTTACAGGGCACTGGGGCTGGCGTACTGCTTGTCGTGCCCACCGGAGAGCACCTCAAGTACGTGGTCCAGATGCACTTCCCCAGGAAGGTGTCAACAAACAATACGGCTGAGTACGAAGGGCTGCTTGCTGGTCTTAGGATCGCGGCGGACCTTGGAATCAAGAAACTCATCGTCAGGGGCGACTCGCAACTTGTCGTCAAGCAAGTCAACAAGGATTACCAGAGCCCGTTGATGAAGGCCTACGTCGATGAAGTGAGAAAGCTGGAAGAGCGTTTTGACGGTATACAGGCAGAACACGTTCCCCGAGCAGAGAATGACATCGCCGATTACCTGTCAAAACGCGCTGCCCTCAAGCTACCTGTGGAACCAGGTACCTTTGTGCTTTGGCTAACTCAGCCATCCGTTGATCCATCAACAGAGCAGAACAAAAGGAGAAAATCAGGGCCCGGCAAGTACTTCCCTGCCGAGCTCCCCGGAGCCGCCGACAAGAATGTTGCCGGAGACACTAAGCCCGCCACGGGACGGCTAGCTCCGGCGAGGCACCAAGCTCTTGCCGTGGAGACAGCCGCTCCTATAGAGGAGGAAATGCCTTTAGTCCTCGCCGTCGAGCCTCAGGCTCCAGCGTGGGCACATCACACCGTCCGGTTCCTCCAAACAGGGGAACTTCCTGAGGAGCAGGAAGAAGCGGAAAAAGTAGCCCGTCGGTCTGCTATGTACCAGTTCGTCGATGACGTTTTGTACAGGAAGAGGCCGAACGGTGTGAAATTGAAGTGTATCCCTCGAGAGGAAGGACTGGGGCTGTTGGCGGAGATACATGGAGGCATATGTGGATCCCACATAGGGTCGAGGGCCCTTGCCGGCAAGGCATTTCGGCGAGGCTTCTTCTGGCCCACTGCCCTCCAGGATGCGATGACACTGGTCACCAGGTGTGAAGCGTGTCAGTTCCATTCAAAGAAGCTTCATCAGCCAGCTCAAGCCCTCCAAACCATTCCTCTCTCCTAGCCCTTCTCGGTCTGGGGGCTCAACATACTGGGTCCTTTCCCCCGCGCTATCGGGGGCTTTGAGTACTTGTACGTCGCAATCGACAAGTTCACAAAGTGGCCAGAGGTGGAAGCATTGAGGAAGGTCACAGCTCAGTCAGTCGTCAAGTTCTTCAAGGGACTAGTGTGCCGTTTTGGTGTACCCAACAGGGTCATCACCGACAACGGCACGCAGTTCACAAGCCACAACTTCATGCAATATACCCAAGACCTCGGCAGCAAGGTCTGTTTCGCTTCCGTTGCTCACCCACGAAGCAATGGTCAAGCTGAGAGGGCAAACGCTGAAGTGCTGCGAGGCCTAAGGACAAAGACCTTTGACACGCTGCACAAGAGTGGAAGGCGCTGGATTGGTGAGTTGCCGACGGTTCTTTGGTCAATCAGAACGATGCCAAATCGAGCCACAGGCCAGACACCCTTTGCCCTGGTATACGGGGCAGAAGCAGTTCTCCCCATTGAACTCATATATGGGTCGCCTCGAGTGCTCGCTTATGATGAGCTTGAGCAAGAGCAACTGCGGCAAGATGACACAAAGCTCCTTGAGGAAGATCGGCTTCAGGCGGCTATGAGAGCAACACGCTACCAGCAAGCCTTGTGCCGCTACCATAGCCGCAAGGTCCATGCCCGAAGCTTTGAGGAAGGCGACCTTGTTCTTCGGCGTGTTCAATTGGCCAAGAATACCAACAAGTTGACGCCAAAGTGGGAAGGCCCTTATCGGGTAATACGAGTCACTAGGCCTGGCGCAATCCGCCTAGAGACCAAAGATGCCGTTCCAGTGAGCAATTCCTGGAACATTGAGCATCTTCGCAAGTTTTACCCATAAGGCGCGGCTTGGTGGGCCCCCCGGCAAGCCACCTTTTGTACAAGCCTTGCCGGCAAGGCATGTAACCCTTTGTACAAAGCCAGGTGCAGACCCTGAGCATAAATAAATGAAGCGCTGGCGCCCTAAGTTATAGCATGCATGCTAGGTCGAGTCTCGTCCTTGGTTAGGGTTGATAGTGCTTAGCGGCGACTAACCCCTAGCTTAGAGGTCGAGTGTGCGTCTCTTTGTTCTTCTTTTGTCTTCTTTGGTTCACAGGACACACAGATATCCTTGCCAAGCCACTTGGGAAGAAAAAAGAACAGACCAGCATCTAGGCCCCCGGCAAGCCAGTATTACTGGGGACTGCAAGAGCAAAGATTCACCCACGGCAAACAAGGGTTGCCGGGGGCTGCCGCTTCAGATAAGTTCTTCATCCCTTATCATGCATTCCATTATGGACTGAGGTATGTGAAACCTCGTTTTTCCTTAGGCTACCGTGCTCCCCTAACTCTAGGCCCTAGGGCTCGTTCCTGGGACCGAGTTTGGTCGTAGTCGCGGCAGCGAAAGGATGAAACAAGGAGCCTAAACCCACCTCATCCCTGCCTCCGCCAAAGGCGTGAGAAAGGTCGAGTGAAGTGGGGAGACGGCAAGGCCTGTTGCTGGGCGAGAAAATGTTTATCTTAGAGATATCAAGGATTTATTCCTTGTCATGGGTTCCACCCACAAACAAATGACCCGGCAAACATCCCTTTTTCATTAAAAAACATCCCGCCCAGGTATAGTCCATAAGGAATGAAAAACATGAACAAGGGAATTACAAGTTTTAAATTCAACAAAGGCCCGAAGGCTTACAAACTAAAAAGAGATAAGGTGCCCGTAATCTCTTTCTTGTCCCTCTCCTCAGGAGGCAGGTCAAGGAGGCGAGAAGGGCAAAAGGAGCGCCTAGGCGAGCTACGGGTGGCAGAAGACACCAAGAGAACATCTTGGTGGCCGTCCAAAGGCTGAATGGTGATGGCGGCGCCGGAAGCAGAGCTCGAAGACGAGGCGGTAGGACGTCAGTACGCGTCGAAGGCGTCGGTGCCCGCTTACTCCGACTTGACTGCCTTGACGCCCGCCCTCTTCCTCTTCTGCAGCCTCCCAATGCTATCCGCCCAAGGAGACGACCCTGAGAAGTTCAAGGAGCCGGCGACACGGATGATGGGGTCGCCGGTGCCGCACGGAGCGGCGCCCGACACCTAGTCGGACCCGTCATCCTGCCGCCTACCGCCCTCGTCGTCGCTGTCGCTGTCCTCCTCGTCACTCTCGCTCGAGGAGGAATCTTCATCATCAGAAGAGCTCTCCACGCAGCACCTTGCACGAGTCCCAAAGTGCCCGAAGACCTTGATGGAGAGAAGGCCACCCTCCATCAGCTTAAAATGGAGAGTGAGCCCATCCGTCAAGCTGTGGATACGAGCAAACGTCTTCCATCCCCGACGAAGATACATCACGTGAGGAGCAGGGAAGTCGACGCGGACCCGCGTACCACTGATCCCGCAGCCCCTCATGTGCAGCCGCGATGACTGCGGCGGATCTAGCTCCATCTCTCACGCGAATGGAGTCGGGAGACGAAGGCGACGGTGCGGCGGCCGGTGCAGCCTGACGAAGAACTCACAGGGGTCATCACCAACATGGCCCTCCATTGGAGGAGGAGCTGCTGGCAGGGGCGAGGCTGGCGCGCCACCCCGTCCTCCTCTTCCCCGAGCGCTGCGGCCTCTGCCCCAGCCTCGCCCACGGCCTCGCCCCCTCCCCCTTCCCCTCGCGGCCGGCTCTTCCGCCGCAGGCGCAGGAGAAGGAGGGACGCGTTGTCGAGCGGCGACCCTCGCCAGCACCATTGAAGGACCGGGATTTCCATTCTCCATGACGGGTGGAAGAAAGGAGCAGAAGCTGAAGGAAGAAGAAGGTGGAAGAATGCGGAATGCCATCCCCCTGCCCGCTCTTTATAAAGGAACAGGGTTGGGGCTCGGCCGCCCCGCTCGACCAATCAAGACACGAGAGGCGCAGGGAGCCATGACCGACCCGCTACCCCAACCAGCGACAGCCCGGTTTCCTGCCTCCACAATTTGCCACCCCAAGCGCATGGGAGACATGTGGCAGACGTGCAAAACCGAGGGGACGGGTGAGGCGACCTCTCCCCACCCCGTGATCGTGGGGAGTGGACGCCTTGAGGACCGTGCCTCGGCCCCATTCAGTAAATGAGCCGACCCTCCACGCCTCCCTCCGTTTATGGGGAAGGCGCGAACCGCCCCTTTACTACGACGTGACGCATGCGTGCGGAGACCAACCCCACGCATGTCGCCCATGTCACGCACACCCCTCCACGCTGCGCTGCGCGCGCGGGTCGTGGGAAGCACAGCGCGCGAAAAAACTTACCACGCTAAAAACCGCCCCGCCTGCCCGCGCACATTTTTGGGCCTAGCCCAACAACGCGTTGCGCTTATGTGTGGCCCAGGCCCCGGGGCTCCTGTCGGTGTACAAAAAGAGGGGTACACTTTTTGTACCCCTATAACTGTGCACGGGCAGTCAGAGCCGCGCCCACGACCACACCAAGCAAGGCAAGGGAGGTGAGCCAGGGTAAGACCGAAGCTCAAGGGAACTGGAGCAACGCCAAGGCCAAGACCACGAAGAGCCAAGGGAGAAGGCGGGCTCCCCCGGCAAGATCCTTGCCGGGGCCGGCTTTAGCAGCCCCGGTAAGACCCTTGCCGCGGCAACTCGCCCCACGCCTCCGGAGCAAATCACCCTTGATTCCACTGCCCCCATGGGGCAAGGATTCGGGAGACATCTCCGTGGTGGCATGCAGATCTTTGTGAATAAACACTCAAGATCAGATATGCACTAAGAAGGTGACGACCCTTGGCAAGATACCAGCCAAGGAAGACCATGAGACCCCCGGCAAGCGCCTTGCCGGGGACGACGGCAGGCGCCGTGACAAGACCCTTGCCGGGGCCCCGGCAAGTCCCTTTCCGAGGACATCTACAGGCCACCATCAGGCCCATGCCAACCAAGTCTCTACCGCCGTTCGCATACAGCTCCCGACCCAACCAACTGGGCAGGCACCTGTGTGGCAACATGCAGATCTTCGTGAAGACACCACCACCGCGCCACCTCAGCTGCATGCCTGCCTACGTGGCACCACGAGCATCACTGGCCAGGGCGCGTGTCGATGCGAGGAGGAGCGGCGACGGATGGGACGGACTTCGCCCCCGTCCCCGATAAAGCAAGGACACCTAAGCAGACGCATTAAAGGCGCCTTGTCATGTAATGCGAAGGATAACCTCGCATCACTGTACCCTTTCCACCTCCTGTGTGCCACTGTGGCAACCCCTTTTCCTATAAAAGGAGGCCCGAGGCGACCAGGAGAAGGATTCGACTTTTTGGAGCTCTTCACGCCCCATAGCTAGTTCAAGAACATAGATATACATCCACCAAAGCTGGAGTAGGGTTTTACGCATCCTTGCGGCCCGAACCTGGATAAAGGAATCGTGTGCTATCTGTTTGATCCGCTCTTCTTTCAAACCCGCGCCCCGCTAACCGTAGTAGGGATTCTTGTGATCCCATAGGTGTCGTTCTCACCGACAGATTCAAATATTGTTCATAGATAATCTTGATCATAAACCCACAATTCATCGGTCTCAACAAACACACCGCAAAAAGAAGATTACATCAAATAGATCTCCACGAGAGAGGGGGAGAACATTGTATTGAGATCCAAAAAGAGAGAAGAATCCATCTAGCTACTAACTATGGACCCGAAGGTCTGAGGTAAACTACTCACACTTTATCGGAGAGGCTATGGTGATGATGTAGAAGCCCTCCGTGATGGATGCGCCCTCCGGCGGAGCTCCGGAACAGGCCCCAAGATGGGATCTCATGGGTACAGAAGGTTGCGGTGGTGGAATTATGTTTTTGGCTCCGTATCTAATCGTTTGGGGGTACGTAGGTATATATAGGAGGAAGAAGTATGTCGGTGGAGCATCATGGGGCCCACGAGGGTGGAGGGCGTGCCCGGGGGGGGGGGGGGGCACGCCCCCTACCTCATGCCCTCCTCGAAGCTTCCTTGACGTAGGGTCCAAGTCTCCTGGATCATATTCGGTGAGAAAATCACGTTCCCGAAGGTTTCATTCCATTTGGACTCCGTTTGATATTTCGTTTCTTCGAAACTCCGAAATAGGCAAAAAACAACAATTCTGGGCTGGGCCTCCGGTTAATAGGTTAGTCCCAAAAATAATATAAAAGTGGATAATAAAGCCCAATATTGTCCAAAACAGTAGATAATATAGCATGGAGCAATAAAATATTATAGATACGTTGGAGACGTATCGGGCATCCCCAAGCTTAATTCTTGCTCGTCCTCGAGTAGGTAAATGATAAAAACAGAATTTTTGATGCGGAGTGCTTCTTGGTATAATTTCAATGTAATTATTCTTAATTGTGGTATGAATATTCAGATCCGAAAGATTCAAGACAAAAGTTCATATTGACATAAAAATAATAATACTTCAAGCATACTAACAAATCAATCATGTCTTCTCAAAATAACATGGCCAAAGAAAGTTATCCCTACAAAATCATATAGTCTGGATATGCTCTATCTTCCCCACACAAAGTATTTAAATCATGCACAACCCCGATGACAAGCCAAGCAATTGTTTCATACTTTTGACATTATCAAAACTTTTTCAATCTTCACGCAATACATGAGCGTGAGCCATGGATATAGCACTATATGTGGAATAGAATGGTGGTTGTGGAGAAGACAAAAAGGGAGAAGATAGTCTCACATCAACTAGGCGTATCAACGGGCTATGGAGATGCCCATCAATAGATATTAATGTGAGTGAGTAGGGATTGCCATGCAACGGATGCACTAGAGCTATAAGTATATGAAAGCTCAACAAAAGAAACTAAGTGGGTGTGCATCCAACTCGCTTCCTCACGAAGACCTAGGGCATTTTGAGGAAGCCCATCATTGGAATATACAAGCCAAGTTCTATAATGAAAAATTCCCACTAGTATATGAAAGTGACAAAATGAGAGACTCTCTATCATGAAGATCATGGTGCTACTTTGAAGCACAAGTGTGGTAAAAGGATAGTAACATTGTCCCTTCTCTCTTTTTCTCTCATTTTTTTATTTGGGCCTTTTTTATGGCCTCTTTTCTTTTCTCTTTCATTTTTATTTTTCGTCCGGAGTCTCATCCCGACTTATGGGGGAATCATAGTCTCCATCATCCTTTTCCTCACTTGGGACAATGCTCTAAAAAATGATGATCATCACACTTTTATTTTCTTACAACTCAACAATTACAACTCGATACTTAGAACAAAATATGACTCTATATGAATGCCTCCAGCGGTGTACCAGGATATGCAATGAATCAAGAGTGACATGTATGAAATAATTATGAACGGTGGCTTTGCCACAAATACGATGTCAACTACATGACCATGCTAAGCAATGTGACAATGATGGAGCGTGTCATAATAAACGGAACTGTGGAAAGTTGCATGGCAATATATCTCAGAATGGCTATGGAAATGCCATGATAGGTAGGTATGGTGGCTGTTTTGAGGAAGGTTTATGATGGGTGTATGATACCAGCGAAAGGTGCGCGGTATTAGAGAGGCTAGCAATGGTGGAAGGAAGAAAAGTGTGTATAACCCATGGACTCAACATTAGTCATGAAGAACTCATATACTTATTGCAAAAATCTACAAGTTATCAAAGCAAAGTATTACACGCATGCTCCTAGGGGGATAGATTGATAGGAAAAGACCATCGCTCGTCCCCGACCGCCACTCATAAGGAAGACAATCAATAAATAAATCATGCTCCGACTTCATCACATAACGGTTCACCATACGTGCATGCTGCGGGAATCACAAACTTTAACACAAGTATTTCTCAAATTCACAACTACTCAACTAGCATGACTCTAATATCACCATCTTCATATCTCAAAACAATCATCAAGCATCAAACTTTTCTTAGTATTCAACGCACTCAAAAGAAAGTTCTACAAATCTTGAATACCAAGCATATTAGGATTTTTTAAGAGAATTATAATGCTATTTAAGACTCTCAAAATAATCTAAGTGAAGCATGAGAGATCAATAGTTTCTATAAAACAAATCCACCACGGTGCTCTAAAAGATATAAGTGAAGCACTAGAGCAAAACTATATAGCTCAAAAGATATAAGTGGAGCACATAGAGTATTCTAACAAATTCCAAATCATGTTTGGCTCTCTCAAAAGGTGTGTACAGAAAGGATGTTTGTGGTAAAATAAAAAGCAAAGACTCAAATCATACAAGACGCTCCTAGCAAAACACATATCATGTGGTGAATAAAAATATAGCTCCAAGTAAAGCTACCGATGGAAGTAGACGAAAGAGGGGATGCCTTCCGGGGCATCCCCAAGCTTTGAATTTTTGGTGTCCTTATATTATCTTGGGTGTGCCATGGGCATCCCCAAGCTTAGGCTCTTGCCACTCCTTGTTCCATAATCCATCAAAAGATTTCACCCACAACTTGAAAACTTCACAACACAAAACTCAACAGAAATCTTGTGAGCTCCGTTAGCGAAAGAAAACAAAAGACCACTTCAAGGTACTGCCATGAACTCATTCTTTATTTATATTGGTGTTAAATCTACTGTATTCCAACTTCTATATGGTTTATAAACTATTTTACTAGCCATAGATTCATCAAAATAAGCAAACAACACATGAAAAACAGAATCTGTCAAAAACAGAACAGTCTGTAGTAATCTGTAACTAATTCTACCTTCTGGAACTCCAAAACATCAGCCGAAATAGGACGTCCTAGGAAATTTGTTTATTGATCAGCAGCAATTGGAATCACTATTTTATCACGTTCTGGTGATTTTTAACAATTATTTTCGTGAACAGAAAGTTTCTGGAAATTACAGCAAGATCAAATAACTATCATCAAAGAAGATCCTATAGGTTTAACTTGGCACAAACACTAATTAAAACATAAAAACACATCAAACCAGAGGCTAGATCAAAGATTTATTCAACGGCAGAAAGGAAATATATTAGGTTGTCTCCCAACAAGCGCTTTTCTTTAAAGCCTTTTAGCTAGGCCTTGATAATTTTAATGATGCTCGCAAGAAAGACAAGAATTGAAGCACAAAGAGAGCATCATGAAACACGTGACAAAAACATCTAAGTCTAACATACTTCCTATGCATAGGCATCTTATAGGCAAACAAATTATCATAGCAAGCACAAACTAGCATATGCAAGGAAGCGAAAAGAAACAATAGCAATCTCAACATAACGAGAGGTAATTTATTATCATGAAAAATTTTACGACCATATTTTCCTCTCTAATAGTAATTACATGTGGGATCATAAGCAAATTCAATAAAATAGTTAACACATAAAATATTTCAATACGATCCATATGCATGCAAAGTGACACTCTTCCGAAATAGTGGGATTAACATTAACTAAAGTCATGACGTTTCCAAACCCACTTTTATCAAAAAAAATTCATAAGATTGAATATTCTCCAAATATGTGGGATCTAAAGTTGACACTCTTCCAAACCCACTTTCAATATTATTGCGAACAATATTATAAATCTCAAATTCATCATGGGATTAGATAAATTTTCAAGATCATAAGAAGAATCACCCCATTCATGATCATTGCAACAAGTAGTAGACATAGCAAAACTAACATCCCCAAGCTTAGGGTTTTGCATATTATTAGCACAATTGACATCAAAAGAATTTATAATAAAATTATTGCAATCATGCTTTTTATTCAAAGATCTATCGTGAGTCACTTCATGGATTTCAGGCAAAACCTTATAAAGATAATCTAGTGCATCCAAATCACTAGGAATTGGTTCATCATAATTGGATCTCTTAAAAAGATTGGCAAGCGGATGAGGATCCATATATATTGGCTTCTCTGTTCAGGAATAAATACTCAACTATTTCAACCAAACGAGCAAACGAGCCAAGTAAGACATCAAGGCAACCGAAAAGATGAACGGAAAAGGGCAAATAAAACGACAAGGGTGAAGTGGGGTGAGGAAAACGAGAGGCAAATGGCAAATAATGTAATGCGGGAGATAAGGGATTGTGATGGGTACTTGGTATGTTGACTTTTGCGTAGACTCCCCGGCAACGGCGCCAGAAATTCTTCTTGCTACCTCTTGAGCACTGCGTTGGATTTCCTTGAAGAGGAAAGGATGATGCAGCAAAGTAGCGTAAGTATTTCCCTCAGTTTTTGAGAACCAAGGTATCAATTCAGTAGGAGGCTACGCGCGAGTCCCTCGTACCTACACAAAACAAATAACTCCTCGCAACCAACGCGATAAGGGGCTGTCAATCCCTTCACGGTCACTTACGAGAGTGAGATCTGATAGAGATGATAGATAATATTTTTGGTATTTTTGTGATAAAGATGCAAAGTAAAATAAAAGCAAAGTAAAAAAGCGAAGGTAATAATAAAGTGATGGAAGATTGATATGATGAAGATAGACCCGGGGGCCACAGATTTCACCAGTGGCTTCTCTCAAGAGCATAAGTATTCTACGGTGGGTGAACGAATTACTGTTGAGCAATTGACAGAATTGAGCATAGTTATGAGAATATCTAGGTATGATCATGTCTATAGGCATCATGTCCGAGACAAGTAGACCGACTCCTGCCTGCATCTACTACTATTACTCCACTCATCGACCGCTATCCAGCATGCATCTAGAGTATTATGTTAAGAAAACAGAGTAACGCCTTAAGCAAGGTGACATGATGTAGAGGGATAAATTCATGCAATATGATAAAAACCCCATCTTGTTATCCTCGATGGCAACAATACAATACGTGCCTTGCTGCCCCTACTGTCACTGGGAAAGGACACCGCAAGATTGAACCCAGAGCTAAGCACTTCTCCCATTGCAAGAAAAACCAATCTAGTAGGGCAAACCAAACTTATAATTCGAAGAGACTTGCAAAGATAACCAATCATACATAAAAGAATTCAGAGAAGATTCAAATATTATTCATAGATAATCTTGATCATAAACCCACAATTCATCGGTCTCAACAAACACACCGCAAAAATAAGATTACATCGAATAGATCTCCACGAGAGAGGGGGAGAACATTGTATTGAGATCCAAAAAGAGAGAAGAAGCCATCTAGCTACTAACTATGGACCCAAAGGTCTGAGGTAAACTACTCACACTTCATCGGAGAGGCTATGGTGATGATGTAGAAGCCCTCCGTGATGGATGCCCCCTCCGGCGGAGCTTCGGAACAGGCCCCAAGATGGGATCTCGTGGGTACAGAAGGTTGCGGCGGTGGAATTAGGATTTTGGCTCTATATCTGATCGTTTGGGGGTACGTAGGTATATATAGGAGGAAGAAGTACGTTGGTGGAGCATGATGGGGCCCACGAGGGTGGAGGGAGCGCCCTGGGGGGTGGGCGTGCCCCCCTACCTCGTGCCCTCCTCGAAGCTTCCTTGACGTAGGGTCCAAGTCTCCTGGATCATATTCGGTGAGAAAATCACGTTCCCGAAGGTTTCATTCCGTTTGGACCCCGTTTGATATTCCATTTCTTCGAAACTCTGAAATAGGCAAAAAACAACAATTCTGGGTTGGGCTTCCGGTTAATAGGTTAGTCCCAAAAATAATAAAAAAGTGGATAATAAAGCCCAATATTGTCCAAAAC
Organism: Triticum aestivum; assembly: GCF_018294505.1. NCBI lineage: Eukaryota > Viridiplantae > Streptophyta > Magnoliopsida > Poales > Poaceae > Triticum > Triticum aestivum. Next base: position 564,248,122 of record NC_057800.1, read on the forward strand.
AGTAGATAATATAGCATGGAGCAATCAAAAATTATAGATACGTTGGAGACGTATCAAGGCACTTGTTCTACATGAACAGAGTACAGTAAGACGCAAGAATATAGTACTTAAAAATAGAAAATGAGCTCATAGACCTTACCACATTCTTGGTTCGGGACCAGTACAGAACAAGGCGTTCCCAATCATCGTCCAATAAATGTGTCTCAGGAGAACGTAAGGAAATTTGATGAGTTTCTTTGCCGGTGAAGTACGTTTTCTTCAGGTAATTCCGATACTGCCACCAAGCATTCTTGAAGATAGCAAATGTATTAGCACAGGTTACCTCATCCTGAGTTTCCAAATCGGTCCTTCTCTATAGAGAAAAATGGGAAAATTTGTTGTATTATAACCATCATTGAGGTAGGATGTATGGGACAAAGCAAAGTAATTGCCATGAATAACATTACTTACACATAACTCCTGGACAAACACCTGCAACTGGAATTTTCCTTCATCTTCAGTATAATATTTCCAAGATGGGAAGATACGCACATACGATTTAACAACATCAAATGTGATAGATGCTAAACTACGACTAGCTGGTTGTGCTTCCTCCACAGGAATAGGCATACTAACTGGTGGAGTTGGGGTTCGCCATGGTAGTACTTGCCCTTTGGGCACTGGAGCTGCTTTACTAACTGCTCTTATTTGGGAGCTCTGTGGTGGAGATTGTGCTGCGTCAACAGGAACTAGGTTACTATCTGCTGGGGTTGGGGTTAGATTGGGTGAAGCTGGTTCTCTGTCCATCGCAGTAGGGGTACAATCTGCGAGAGTTTGGGTTATGTGTGGTAGGGCTGGTTCTCGTGCATGTACAACCGGGGTGCTATCTCCACCAAGAGGTAGCACTGTTTTATTTGAAGACCGTGTTTTTCGTCCGCTAGATGCTGGCATCACCCGCTCCAATGCAAATGGCTGATAAACAGGAAACATAGTTGAATGTACATACATTGTATGAGAGACAGATGCAATAGATAGTGTGGAAAAAAGAGGACATGAAATAGTTGACATGTATATTGTTTAACTAAAACGGATAGCATGACATAATTTCACATATATGATGTCTATCTAAACTGGATAGCATAGCATAAAATAATTCAAAGATATGATGAATAACTAAAACGCCGTGCCAAGTTAGAGCATACACCTCGGTGGGGGAATAGGACTAGTCATCTGTCTCTGAATCCATCTATGAGGAGCTATCAGGACCCAACAAGAGATCTGCTTCGACAAGTAGCACTGTCTGCTCTGAGGGCCTTGTTTTCACTCCGGATTTTTCAATCTCCCACCCAAATGGCTGATTCATAGGAAGAGTAGTTTAATGTACAAACATTGTCGATAAATGGAAATGTAATTAAGAAAAGGATGGGCAAGATATCATTCAAATATATGATGCCTGGTTAAACAGGATGACATTGCACATTTCACATATATTATGGCTGGCTAAAAGACATGAGACTGCATAATTCCCATATATGATATAGAAACTAAATAGGTGGCGACAAAACATGTCTAAACTAAGAAGATGACATATATGATGTCAAAAGTAGGCACTGCAAGGCAACATATGCATGATATGACTAACATCATCATGCCAAGGTAGAGCAAACACCTTGGGGGGTAAATAGGAGTGGTCAGCGGCATCTGAATCCGCCTCAGAACAGATATCTTCCTCTGGATTACAATCTGGAGAGGGGTGGGGAGGGTTTGCCATTGAACCCACCATGGAGCAATGTCCGCATGGCATTGTATTGCCGCGCAAAACTCTTCTCTTTTTCTCTACATGTTCAACATGACTGTGTACAATATCTGACATGCATACGAAAAAAATATGGTGAGATTATGTAAGGAGAGCATGCAGAAATTTAGAGTGATGGTAACAACCAGTGGATGGATCCAAAAATAATGATAGTAGGCTGATGATTGCTTTAATTTAATAAAAAGACAGATGATGATTGCTTTACCATTTATTTCCCACCCAAGATGAACAACATAGGCATACCCTAGGTGAACCAGATATTAGACTAAGATACTATTCATTACTTCCTCGATATGTGCCCCATAACTAATTTAGAACTCAAGTTTGAACATTAATTTGGACCTGGCTTGGAGTCCAAGAGGTGAACAGGACAATAAAGTAGCAGGTAATTTTAAGCAATGCATAACATAAGCAGAATCAAAAGAGTGCGGCCTCTCTTGTGGACCCGTGTACTCCTCAGGTTCATGTGCTGAGTCGATGATGGTGATGCCGTTGTGGTGGGTGGTGGCGGCAGGGAAGGAGATCTGAGGCGGCGAAAGACGGTCAGGAGTTGTGATGTCTAGTTTGGTGGATGTTTCTGTTGATGGAGCACCTTAGGCGAGGTGGACGACGTCGCGGTAGGAGCAAGACAAACCACACAAAGTTCCCTTCAACACCTACCTGTAAATGAAGTAATTCTGTAAGGGCTCATTTGGCTTGCATGATTCTAAAAACGCAGGGATAGGAAAAACACCGGAATAGGATAGGAATGCACATGGTAAACAGAGCATTTGTAAACACAGGATTTCTGTCAACTTGGGTGTTTGGTTTACAGGAATTGGAAGAGCAGAGGAATGCAAAGAAACATGGCCAAAATAAAGTGAAACCGTATGAAAGCGTGTACAGTTAGAATGTTATTCTGCCACTAATGCACTTGGTCTTGTTTTCATGCATAGGATTTTGAAAAGTGGGTCCAGGTGGATGTTTTGCTTCATTCCTTTCAACAAAATGCATGAATAATTGAATAGTAGAGTGCCATTAGAAAATTCCCTATTGCTATGTTTTTCCGTCAAACCAAAATAGCCCTAATGGATCGACATGAATGTATAGTAATAAGTGATGCAACATGTGTACAACCTCTTTGCCGTAGTCGTGTCGACCTCAGCATCATTGGGTTGGTCGCTGAAGCAGTTGAGGCAGAGGTGGCTGTCGGAGGTATGGAGGAAGTTCTGAGGAATCTGTAGACGGCATCCAGGGCATTGCTCTGTTGTGATGGATCGTTCTGTCGTTAGAGTAGCCCCGGTGAGCCGTAAGACGTCAAGGCTGAAGCAGCACAAGACAGACATCATCAATCTCAAGTGGGATTCTAATAGCATATCCAATAGATGATGTAAAATACATGTAAAATTTACATCACCAAAAACCACCTGAGTACAACAGATGAGGTAAAAACTGTTGACTCTGAACTTAACTGTCGAAACTGAAATTTACTGTGGAATCTGAATGTTACTATCGAAACTGAATGCAATGGTAGCAGAGAGGCACTTGGCATGTAGTTTAGGGAGGGCATGTAGTTCATCTTTAACCTGCACCTCCTGAGCCGCCAGCCACCATCGGCCGAACCACCGGCCCCAACGCCGCCTCGCCGCCCCGAAACAACTCCCCACCACCGGTCCGCCACCGCCACGGCCAGCCCTATAGGGCCCCCGCCCCCACCTTGAACCCTAAGATAGATAGTGGGGTACCTCTCCGGCGAGCCCCCGTCCCCGCTGCGGGTGGTTCTTCCTTAACTCTGGCGATCCCCCCACCCCCTGAAAATCAACTGACCCAAAAGTCGATTCAGTCGACTAAAGTGTAGCTAAATCGGAGAAGAGCAGCAGCACGAGCAAGGGGGAGAGCAGCAGCAGTAGCGCGAGCGAGCGAGAGCTGGAGCAGCAGCAGCTGGGCGAGCGAGCGATCGAGCGAGAGCCGGAGCAGCAGCAGTAGATCCGGCTGGTATGGATGCCGTTGCCGAAGGGGCCTCACACTGGGGGAGAGCCGCCGTGGAGATGTCGCCCGCAGCACCGGCTACAAGGTAGCCGCTCCATGGGGGTGCGGGATGGAGCACCGTCGGCGCCGCGAGGTCGAGCTAGGAGAAGGTGCGATGCGATGAGTGTACAACCTCTTTGGTGGCGCCGAGTAGGCCTCGGCTTCGTTCGAGGAGTCGGTGAGGATGCTGCGGTTCCAGTAGAGCGGGTTAAGGCGGTGCTGTGGGGATGGAGTAGCCGTGATAGACGAGGCGATGGTCGGAGCAGCTCCTTGGAGGTGGAGGACGGGGCAGCTGAACCGGCGGGACGATGAGATGGACGACGAATCCTCATCCGGGGAGGTGGACGAGGGACGTCGAGCTATTGCGGTGGACGATGTCGTCGGGGAAGAGGCTTCGGCTGGGCAGCGGTGAGGAAGCGGACGGAGGAGGGTGGGCTTTCGCGGATGGAGCGGAGAGGTTATGGCGGCCTGGAATTTCGAATGGAAAAAAGGAGGCGATGGGAGGGGGTGAACCATGACTTAGGGACGCGCTTGTCCAAAATGTAGAACTAGCGGCCCTTTCGGCTCAGGGTTAGAAGGGGGATTTCACGTGTCGGGATTTGGCAGCTTGAGGGGGTTTTCGCGCGCATTGTAATTTTGGGGTAGCAAGGCGCGGGTTGTGAAGGCGCCAGTTTTGGGAGCATATCTGAATTTTCGGGATATAACAAGGCGCGGGTTGAATTTTAGGGACAAGCCTAACATGTAATATTGTACTTGTACGCACCAAATCAATTCGCACTTCCCTCAACCAAAAAGAAAACGAAAAAAACAAAACTATTCACACCACACAAAGAGAGAGTCTTGCCCTGTTTTACTATAAAAATGCTATTTAAAGCTACTCATACCAACAATTTAGTGCAATTAAATGCTATTCGATAGTATGACTCCATGTTATGTCCAATTAATTTTTTTCGCTTGTTGTATAATGCATGTAACCTACTCATACCAACATTGTAGTGCATTCCAAATGTCTATATTGCCGCTGCAATTCCAACTGAATTTGAATTCGTTTCTCTATTTCAGTAACAATCTACAATCATGGTTGTTGCCAACTTCAACCATCATTCGTGTATTACCTTAATAACACAACACATGATTACTATAGAGATAGATATGAAGTATGTGTACTACATGAACTCGAATTCTATTTTTTGAATACACTTGATGTTGATTCCAAATAATAGTACATTTGATGTACTAACTATATATTCATAATCTAAACCATGTTCCATACGTGTACACCGTGTTTATCACACATAGCATAGTGCCCCGCCCCCTACATTATGACAAGTATTTAGACCTGAGCTGCAAAAGCCACACATTAGCCCAAATTATGATCAATGTTCTATATGTTATACGTAGTACTAGCAAGATGCCCATGCATTCCACAAAACATCAACATGATCAAGGGGAGGCCTAATTTGCAAATATGGAGAGGGGTGTGGGTATCTTTTTTCAAAATTGCCATAGTTTCCTTCCTATCCTATAGATATAAATCGGACGGCCTATATTGCAGGATGACACCATCATCAACAACTCCGTTTTTTATAAGAGTAGAGATAAAATATACTATATGTAGTATAACATGTTCATAACCACACCATGTGTATCACCGTTATATATATTCACACACGCGTCGGTTTAAAACACTATGATAAATTCTTCGAATATCCGAATTCGCTTTTTATAATGAAGTATGATCTCTATTCATCTTTTACATCCACACAATCCTCTTATCTTTGTAGCTAGCTAGCGCTAACTTTCTCTCGTGCATGCAGATGCCCGCATCCCTCTCACCCTCCCTCAGCATTCTCTAGCTCCATCGTGCAAATTCATCTTTTCACTTTAGGTCGTTCACCCACAGTGTGTGTAGGCCCCCCAGCTCCTTCTTTACAGCACACATCGATCGATATGCCTCTCTAGCCCGGTGTGCCTAGCACAAAACACAAGCTTCCCCTCTTCTCTTATCACCGTCCATGCCTCACTCCCACCACTCTTTTCATTGATCTCGTACTCGCACACTCCTCCCCCTCGATATAGTATGACTCTCGCACCACCTCCTAGATGAACCCCTCTCTCTCTCTATCCTTCTCCCCGTGCCTCATTTGCTTCTAACACACACATGCATGTATACCGATCGATCTCCCAACATATACCTAGGTCGGCTTTAACTATTCCCCCCCCATCGATCGACATACCTCACAAGTTATGTCTCCTTTCTCTGACAAAGGATGATTGATATTCCTATGTAGTTATGTCAGTTTACCACAGCCATATCGCCCCCTCATCATTCGTGCATGCCTCCTGACCCGTCTCTCACATGCACGCACGTGCACAGATAGGCAGCCATCCCCTCTCTTATTGATATTGCAGGCGTGCCCCCCGGTTGTCTAGCAAGCCTATCCCACCATTTGTTAGAAGCAACTCAACTACCACCCCCTCCAACACTCTAGCTCTGTCTCTCTCCCAACCTTATTCCTCTCCTACACATATGCATGGATGCCGATCGATCCCCCTTAATACACTAGGTAGATCGATCTCCCTTAATACATGAGGTAGGCCTCGCTCCTCCTCCACACATATACCAGCCATACCTTTATAGTTAATTAGGCCTCCCTCCCCCCACCACACGTCGATAGTCGAGCGCTGTATGTAGTTATCCATGCCACAGAGACAAACTGCACCTGTCCCCTCTCATGTTCTAGTAGGCCAGCCACTCTATATCCTTGACGTGGGCACACACAAATTCAATGGCACTCTTTATCGATTGCACACGCGCGCACACACACACATCATCCCTCTCTTCGATTCTATGGACACCTCAAGCCGATGATACCTCCACTCTCTTCTCGTGGATCGCCTCCTTTATATATATATATGATATATCCAGGACTCTATTTCACACACATTGCATATGTTACATTTTTTGATTGACCCCACCCCCACAAAAAAACTCTCACGAACCCACACACTATATCTCTCTATGTTTGTATCTCTCTCACACAACCCCACGTAGGTGGTGTACGTATACAAGAAGAGAATAGGTGCACCGTGCACATACTCATGCTTCGTGCCCAGCCACACCCGCGCGGGTACACGTTGGAGCTCATTTCTGTATGAAATGGCAGCCCACGTGCTAATTTGAATGCGTGTAGCGGTTGTTTACCTACGGAGGTCGTGTACCATGCGTGCACGAAACAAAGTTCGACTTGATGCGTTGGCGCGCTATTTTTAAATAAAGTTATATCGCTCAATGCCATGTACACAGAATATAAAACGATTTTTATGGAGAAAAAGCTAGTTCGCTCCACTATATATAATGGTGCCCGCCTGCCTTGTTTGTCTCTCTTTAGAGATCCCCCCCGGCTGCAGTGTCCTCTCTCTCTCACCGTTGGTCACTGATCCGGCCGCATCCCGTCCGCCGGTGGAAAGGGAGGACGTGCATCGTTTCTCCGTTCGACGGCGCCGAGGCAGCATGTCCTGATCTGCGGTACACGCCGTTCTCTCTGACCAAGCTTTGGCGTGGTAGGGCCTACGCCACCTGTTCGCTGCCGCAGTATGGGCAGATTCCGCCCGCTGCCGCTCACCTAGTTACATCCCGACAACCTCCAGGTATCCCCTCCGGCCTTGCGCCACTACCCGTCTTCCCACGTCGCTGCATGTGGATCTTCCATAGTTCCTTGCCCAAAACGTAGCTCGTCCGGCGTACTTTCCATATTGCAATCTCGTCCTCACACCGTTTTAGACAAACATAACCGTGTTGTTATCTTCCCTTAGGATAAGGAATATGCTTCTTTTTTGTCGTCGCATGTGTCATCAACTGTTATTGGCCAGTAATTGTTTCCTTTCTACATCTTTTTTGCAAACAGGGCTATCCATTTCACCTCGTTCGTATTGCGACCTTTTGGTGAACTGCACAAATCACTTTTTTCTTAAGAGTGTTTTGTGCAATTCTACCAAAATGTCACACGGGCAACGCCTCTACATTTCAGTGCGACTGCACAAAGGGAGATTGGTTTTGCTCTATCCTCCTCATCCAACCCCGAGCCTAATCTTCTCCAACTAGTTAGTCTTAAGAGAGACTGCAAAGGTGACCGGCTTCTATTTGTGTGTTCATTGTTTCATCAACAGTCCTCTATTATCGTAATCACACTTAATATCTTTGGAACAGGGATGCTCGGCTCTATTTTATTGGAACTGCACAAAATGATCGAGATGTTGCATGCTCTAGACAGCTACTTTTTTTTCCAACATGCCTTGTTGATTTAGACAAAGCTGGGGGGACGTTGCTGCCAATGAAAGCATGGATCAATTTTAATTTAACACCTTCTCACAACTTTGTCTTCAGTTGTGATGTAAATATTAGCTCTGATTAGCAAGGAAGTTAGTTTTTTATTGTTTCCGAAAGAGCATCGATGGCAAGACACACGAAACAAAAGCTGAAAGCTCACGCCATTGTACAATTTCATGTCGCTGGAAAATTATTTGTATAGTATGTCAATTATGTAAACAAATGCTGGAAGCTTGATAGCATTGCCAGAAGCCTCTTCGGCATCTGGGTCCATGTGCCATGCACAAAATTATACTCCTTAGTTCCTAAATATTTCTCTTTTTACAAATTTCAAATGGGCATATTTTAGAGTGTAGATTCACTCATTTTGCTTCGTATGTGTACTCCCTCCGTTCCTAAATATTTGTCTTTCTAGAGATTTCAACAAGTGACTACATACAGAGAAAAATGAGTGAATCTACACTCTAAAATATGTCTATATACATTCGTATGTAGTAGTCCATTTGAATCTCTAAAAAGAAAAATATTTGAGTAGTCACTCGTTGAAATCTCTGGAAAGAAAAATACTCTGGAGTATATTTAAGAACCGAGGGGGTAGTGCACAGCCGCATGGGAGACTCAGACCGGTCGTTGCGCCGCATTAATAGTGAGCAATGAGCAGTCAAATCATAAGCCCCACATTTCCCACTGTAAGTTGCTCGGAAGAAGCAACCATCAATACGCTCTTCTTTGAATCCACTCATACTACTCCATCCGTCACTGTTTATAGAGCGCGCTTCAGAAAAAGAGAAAATCTCTGGGACCAAGGCGACTAGCGATCGGCCTGAAAAATAGCATTGGTAGTTATAGCACGGCGTCTATTACTAGAGGAAATAATGCGCACACACATGCATGCAGTGCTTCCACCCCGGGTACACACATGCATGCACTTACTCCAATCCGTAGTACTACATCGAGAGAAAATTACGGTTACAACTAAACCTGGGAATGGTTATTAAAAAACTGGGTGAAACGGTTCGGTTCTTACTTTGGGTTTGATTGGTTCAGGTTTTATTGGGCTGAATGTTTTTTAGTTTGGTTTTGGTGTGGGTATGTGAAGAAACCAATTTGGGTATAGTTGGTTATGGGCTTAAACAGTTTGGTTATTAACGGCTGAAACTATGGGTCCAAACCAGTTTTAGGGCATTGGTTATGTGCAATAAGCAACGACGCATCGTCAACGAGTATCTTTGATCCGTGTACATGATGCGATGCACTATTGTAATTCTGTATTATGGGGAAACAACACATGCAAATTGAATGTGTCTGCTTGTGCTTTAGCTAAGCAATTGGTTTTAATGCACTTGTTAGTGAGCTTTTCAGTCGTGGGTGTTGTCTTTTTGACACTTGTTGTGTGTTGATCATATCTCAATGATAACTTTGTTCCCAAACTATTGTATATGCACTTATGTCTTTTCTATGCCATTTGCTTCTTGACATGTCGATTTGTGCAATCATATATACATTGAAGCAAACCCATAGTTACGTATTGGGTTCAAACCCACGGTTATGTATTGGGTTTAAATTGGTTTGGGTGGAAAAAATAGAGGGTTTAGTTTTGGTTGGGCTGAAAATGGCATTAAACGGGTATGGTTCAAGTATGGTTTTAAGAGATACATGCACAGGTACGGTTCAAGTATGGTTTAGGTATGAAACCATTCTCAGATTTAGTTACAACGCCCTAATTAATTGAGCATTAAACCAAACGCGTCTAAAGTCTCTCTGGTGGTGGAAATGCATTGAGAGAAATGCATCATAATGAAGCGTGCCCTATAAACTGTGACGGAGGGAGGAGTAGTACGAAGGTGCAAAACCAAGTACGTGTATGGCCAGTCGGTCAACGCACCTCCTCTTGGCATATCACTGACATGTGGGATCGGAGTGTGAGCAAATCGATCTCAATTGATGGCAAAATGGCCAACCCACCGTTCCTTGAGAGAGATGAGGAGCGAGAACACACAGACGGGCTCGCACGGAGGCCAAGATATATTCGAGCATGGTTGATCGATATCATCATTACATGTTGGGCTGCCGTTTTCCGCCCTTCTCCGGAATAAATGTGTACTTTATCAGAGATTAAGAAAAATAAGAGTACAGAAGCTCCACCATGCGGTTCTAGTAGTAGTACTACTCGTACTACGAAACCTTGCGCTTGGCTCTTTGCCTCTTCGTGAAGTCGAACAATGATGGTACTCCGCATGTTCGGTACTACAGTGTATGCCTCTGGCAATATGGCACCGAATGAACTGATGCATGTCCACCGCCTGGGCGAGGGTACATTGCATTAGTCAAAAGGCATAAGCGAGCTTCACATTGTCCTGCAAGCTTCCCCTTGTTCTGCGAGCTGACGAGACACACCAACAAGTAGTGCTAGTCCATACTCCCTCCTTTCCGGTTAATATGGCTTAATCTTTTTTGCGGGTAAATGAGAGAGCTTTATTCATATATAAGCATTCTTAGGACGATCAGCCAAGACACTGGTCACTAGGAAGCGAGGTACCCGCAAAAAGAAGAAGTAGGAAGCGAGGTGTTTCATCAACCCAGCTCTCGACCACATTCAAAGTGCAGCAAGCATGGTTCGCACAAAGATGCGTCGCAAGGTTTGCTGACCTGTTTACATGCTGAATAACAAAAAAAGAGGAAATATTACCGAGCGCTCCTATTTGTAACAGGATATGAGCCAAAATTAAGCGAGAATTATGGCGAGTGTTCCATACAATCAACTTCCATTATCACATACGAGAACCCTTGAAGAGAACCAAAGGTGTTGAAGATTGCTTTATCACATTTTAAAAATATAATAAGAGTGCAGACGCTCCTCCATCTGGTTCCTAGTACTAGTACATACCTCTATAGACCATAGTAGTAGTACTAGTACTAGTAAACTTGGCGCTTGGGTGTTCGCCTCTTCGGGAAGTGCAACAATAATAGTACTAGTATGGTGTATGCTTTTGGCAATCTGACACCGAATTAACTGTTGCACGTCCACCGCCTGAGCGAAGGACAACTTCCATTAGTCAAAAGTTTCTCCTTGTCCTGCGAGCCACCGCGTGCAAGCCCTCCCGTCCTGCAAGCTTCTCCTCATTCGACAAGTTGACGGGACACAACAAAGTAATGCTAGTCCATACTGCCTCCTCTCCGGTTAATATGGCTTAATTTCAAACGAGATAAATACACTGTCTGTCACTGTATATTTGTAAAAATATGGTCAGTGGACTTCATAATACGCTCATTGCGCTCAATATATACATTTTTTGGTGTTTATACGGTCACTAGCTCACCCTAGCCGAGTATGTGTGTGCATGCATGTGTAGGTTGAGCACTTGAGCGTGACTGTGTGTGTTCCTTGTGTGCTCGGACATGCATGCATTAGGGCATCGCGCACATTTTTGCGTCCATGTGTACGTGTGATTGTTGCATACACGTAGGGGGAGTACGTGTAGGGGCCACTAAAGAAGCAGTCAAATCACACAGTAAGTTAGTCGGAAGAAGGAACCATCATTTCACTCTTCAATGACACGTACGCGATATAAAATGGTTGATATGGAGAGAAAAATAAAACCACTATATATACACTAGCAGGAGCCTAAGCTACAAGCCTGCTTTCTTGGGTTGCTCTCTTCACAAGCATAGAACGACGGTGGCCACACCGCTGGTCACGTATCCGGCCTGATCCCGTAGCTAGGGGAAGGGAACAATGTTCCGTGTAGATCTAGATCGGCGAGGGAGAAAATCCACAGTCGATGCGTCCCAATCGGAGGTCACCGCGGTATGGGCCGATGCCGCGTCCCAACCGCCCTTCTAGCTACAGCCTGACGTCCTAGGTAGCCCATCTTCCTTTTGGAGCCGGCTTGCTCCATTGCCACAGCTCCCCACGTAGCTCCATCTCCATGTCGATCTTTCTCTACTTCTACCGGCTTCTACTTGTGATGAGTTTATGTCTCATGAACTAGTGCCAATACTATTATTCTAATCACACTTCTTCAATATCTTTGCCATCAAGGAAGCTCAGCTCGATTTTAGTGGAACTGCACAAAAGCATCGCATGATTTGAGGGTGCCAGCCGTCTTTCCTTCGACAGGTTCTACCTGGCCAGGAAATTAAATCCTGTTTAGGGCTTAGGGTTTAAGTCATAGTGACCCCATTAGTAGTTTTTCTTTCATACATGGTCTCACAACTTTTGTCTTTAGTTGTGAAGTAAATATTGGCTATGATCTGTGAATCATTGAGATGCATCAGTATGCGTGTTAGTTTTCCTTTGTATTTGATGGAATGTTGTAACGGGGAAACCTTGGAGTAGGAATGAAAATGGAGTGGAAAGTTTCCGTTTTTCTGGAGAAAAAATGGAAACGGAGAGAAACCAATGTTTCGTTTCATTGGATCACGCCATCGAGCAAAACCAACGTTTAAATCACGTCTGTCGTGTTCATGTCTCACCCTCCTCCATGGCTCGACCCCACACAGTCGCTCGGCATGCCACTCATCGCAAACCGAGTATACGATAACTTTCCCGCCTGCTTGTCGATGGATCGCGCCATGGAGTACTAGCACTACTGGAAGAGATTGACGAGTTGGGGGAGGACATCTAGTTGTAGCACGGACTCCCAAGAAATTTTTACATGCATGTTGTGGCCGGCTATTGCGACCTTTGAACACGGAGCAGTCGCGTGCACCAGGAAGCGGCGGGGCGACGCTCTCTCGGCCGGCGCGCCGCTTCAATGCTGGCGCCAGTGAGTGGTTGCGTCCGCTCTGGCTGGGCATGAATGCGGCACTGACCGTTTCAGGCGGGAAGCACGCGCGGGTGATGAAGAGGGTTCAGGTTGGTTAGGAGCGGCCGTGGCAGCGGTCCGGACGCCCGCAAACAAGAGATGTTGTATGTTAATATTGCCGCTTATATAATTAACAGCGTAAATAATGTGCCAGTTGGACAAATATGATTGGAGATGGAGATGGAAATGGAATTTTACATAAACACAGATATGCATGTCTATGTCTATGTGTGTGTGCGCGACGACTCTCGCGACCTGGAAGCGGGGGCGTGTTTTTGATCGAGTTTTCTTTCTTGGTACATTAAAAACTTGTCCGCCAGTTTTCTTTACTTTTTTCTGGGAACACGCTTATTCTATTTAAAACCACTGCTATGGAGAGATTGTTTTACTCCATTATAGCCTCTTGTTTGATAGAGTTTCTCGCATCTCGCTCTCTCACCCTCTCCATATCAAAACAAGATGACAGTTTCCACACTATCTCTCTCCTCACCGGTGGTCACAGATCTGGCCGAATCCCGTCCACTGCGGGAGGTGAGGAGGTGCAGCATTGACGTTGTCACCGTCGGCGATGGAGGAAGCCGATGCGCACCGTCCTCTCGGAGCCGGTGCTGGCGCGGATGAAGGTCCTCCGCGCCCTTGTTCGCTGCCGTCGTGTGGGCAGATCCCGCCTGCCCGCCTAAGCGACATCTCGCCCACCTGAGGTATAACTTCTTGTACTGGTCCAGCTCCCCAGGTCGCTGCATGCGAGTTTTCTTCTATGCGACTACTCCCCAGCTCCCCATGGATAGTAGCTAGGGTTTGTTGGCTGGTCCAACATCACCTACTATTATAGAGGAAATGCCACTCAAAAAGTTGTCCTGATTTATGCCTCGGTGGAGGTATACATTTTGTTTCGACAAAAAGTACATGGTGGTTGTGCGGTCATTGTCCATATGCTCCTATTGCTGCTGCTAATCTAATACTATCACTGGTTAAATGAAGAAATGCTTTTTTTCTCGGGTATCCTGGTTTAGTTCCCATCAAGATAATCATGATGCTTCTGTTTGTTGGTGTACTTTTCATAATTCTTATTGACAATTGAGATGTCGTTGTTAGTCTTGTAAAACAAAGTAACAACACTATATCCCTTTTCTATATTTTTGGAAACAATGATGCGTATCTCCATACCCGGGCATGTCTTCCTCAATTTTAGTGGAACTGCACAAAATGGGATGGCCATTGTTGTTCCGCCTCACTGTCCTCTGCCACGTGGTTCTTCCTTCCTCGAGCTTGACTACTGAGAAGAAACAGGCCACAGTGAGGATTTGTCAAACTTCATAGGTGCATCACCCAAACTTGATGCCAAATGGATGATGCATCACCACGATGACCTATCGATGCTCATGGTTGCGCCTCATGGTTGCGTCGGCTGGTGAAGTTGATCAATTTTCAATGAAAAACAAGCTGTCTTCCATCAGTGCTCTTTGCTTGTTACCCACAAAGATGATATCCTTCGTCTGTTCACCTTGGTTGCGTTGGACACGCATTCGTCTTTCACGTTGGTGCAATTTTATCACACAATTGGCTATGAACCAAATGTTTCCTTGAAGAAGGATCGACGTTGGTACTAAGAGCATAAGTTTTGTATTGATTTCTAAGCCTTCTCACAACTTTGTATCCGGCTCCCCTATAATTTTATTTGTCCAGCTATTAACTTTGATTAAAAAAATGGTGTGGACTAAAAACCCGGATGGACGTAGTAGCCCTCCATTTTTATTTACTTCGCATATTAGATTTGACTGAAGTAAAACTTTGTAAAGTTTGACCAAGTTTAGGCCGAACACAACAAACCATAATTATTAGAGAGGGCAAACTGTACATACTCTCAAACCTTTCCAATAATTGAAATTAAAATTCTTTATTTGTACACACTCTCACACGTTTCCGATAATTTGGCGCATGTGTGGTTGTTCACTTAAGGGAGGGTAGTGTACCGCACATGAAGGACAGGAATTGCGACCAGGACGCGTGGATCATTAGTTCATCGGAAGTACTCCCTCCGTTCCTAAATATTTGTCTTTCAAGTGGTTTGCAATGGACTACCACATACGGATGTATATATACATTTTTTACAGTGTAGATTCACTCATTTTGCTCCGTATGTAGTCATTTGTCGAAATCTCTAGAAAGACAAATATTTAGGAACAGAGGGAGTAGTAGTTTTCTTCACTGGTACGTTAAATAAAGAGTTTCATTTCATACTTACACAATTTAAAACAATTGTTATGGAGAGAATAAGAAAACCACTCCACTATATATTAGTCATATACACGAGTACTATATGGACGCAGCTTCATTGACTTTAGTGCACCTGCCTTTGGGTTTATGACAGGTGGGCCCAAAATGTGACTGGCCCACCTGTCATATAGCCAAAAGCAGGTGTAGTTAAGGCACTGGAGCTCAGTCTGTACTACAGTATATATATATATATATAAGCTGGAGCCTCATCGCTTGTTCGCTAGGGTTTGCACTCTCCACACTCTCGCCGCACTACATATATATACACGCTGGAGGCTCAGCGTTCCTTTGCTAGGGTTTGCTATATTCACTGTCTCTCACCCTCTTCACCAGATCTAAACAAGACTGTGTTGTGGCCTTTGTCTCTCTCACCCCCCTCACGGACAACTGGTGAAGGAGGTGTTCAGATCCCGTCGCACCGGGAAGGGGAGGAGGTGCAGCGTTCACTCTATCGCCTTCGGCGAGGGAGGCAATCCACTGCCGGCTGCGCTTTTCTCTTTCACCCAACGCCTGTGCGGGAGGGCCACCGACCCCTTCTTCCTTGCTGCCGTACATAGTGTGGGCAAATCTGACCTCCTGCCGCACGCCTTGCCACATCCCGACGACCCTAAGGTATAAGTTTCTTTGAAACCGTCATTGGTCTAGCTGCATGATGATCTTTTTTGATTCTGTAGTTGAATCTAGGTCTTGGTTCAAAGAGGAAAGAATGGTGCGTGGGGTGGAGCATGAATCTAGGACGTGGTTCAATGAGGAAAGGAGGGAGGGAAAGTAGTATAGACTAGCTATCCAGCCGCTTTGTTGGTCGAAAAGGGAAAAAGGGGGTAACCCAGTACACACATCTGTAAGGAACCGAACTCTTTGTTGAAAAGGGAAAGAAACTGGGGGGTCGGGTAGTTTGTGCAGGACTAGATTTGCTGCCCTCACATCGGAAAAAGTTTCAAAGAGAACAAATATGGGACCAACGCAGATATGCTGCTTGGCTACATACTCTGCATCACCCATTTATACGTGTGGACGCACATGGTGCTGGCATGTCCCATGTCCCATCCACATGATCATGCAGTGTGTTTTGAGATGTTGTGCTACTTGTATTGGTACTGTTTTAAATAAATGTTGAATTGAAGCTATTGTATTTTAAGCAATGCCACTCTCAGAATTAACTACTGAACTATTTTAAGAGAATTTCTCTGTTAATATGAATTAATGCAACCGTTTTAGAAATGCTACTGTCCTATACTTTGTTTTCCATCAAGATAAGGTAGATGCTTCTTTTTGTGGCCGCATGTTTTATCCTCCTTTATTGGCAGTAATTGTTTCCTTTTTGCCTCTGTTAAATCAGGGATATCTATTCAAATTGTTGCTATAGCAAACTTAAATGTCACACCGGCGACTTTACTTGATTTCAGAGTAACTGCACAAAACGAGATTGGATTTCCTATTCGTGTTGGCAGATTCGTATGTGATCTTGTGTGCGTCATGACAGGTTGGTACTTGCCTTCATCCACATGATCGTGCCGTGTGTTTTGAGATGTTGTGCTACTTGTATTGGTACTGTTTTGAATAAATGTTGAATTGAAGCTATTGTATTGCTGTCTTTTCCCATTAAGTAGTGAACAAAAATGGGACCAACCCAGACATTATGCTTGTTTCTTTGTTACAACAACCTCTGCATCACCCCCTTTATAAGTAGATGGAATCACATGTTATTGTGCCCACTCTCCCCTGGAACTATTTATGCTTTTTGTTAATCTAATGCCGCTGGTAAAATTAAGCAATGCTACTCTCAGAATTAACTACTGAATCTTATTTCAAAACTACAACACTTGTTAGGGATTGGCGGGATTACCATTTTTGTGGCCTCATGTTTCATCCTCCTTTATTGGCCAGTAATTGATTCCTTTTTTTGCCTCTGTTAAAACAGGGATATCTATTCAACTTGTTGCTATTGCGACATTTTGCTTCGCTTAATTTTGGTAGAACTGCACAAAATGAGACCGGATTTCCATATATGTGTTGAGATCTCTCTGAGGTCTTCCTCGCGCGTTGTTTCAAATCTTGGTCTTGAAAGGTCAGTACCGACTTTCCTCATAATTAACTACTGAATCTTAGTTCAAAACTGCAACACTTGTTAGGGATCGACGGGAGTACCATCTCTGTTAGGGATCGGCCGGGGTACATGTTTAAGAAATTTATTGTTCAGATAATGTCTCTGTTATTATATATCAGTTACAGACTTACAGTGTTTTACAAATGGTACTATCCTGCTTTGTAGTTCTTTCTACATGTTTAACCAAGGTATTGTTAAGATAATGTCTCTGTTAAAATGAATCAGTCGCATTGTTTTAGGAATGATACTTTTATGCTTTTTCGTTCTTTATACATTTTGAAACAAGGCATTGTTAAGATAATGTCTCAGTTAATATGAATGAATCACAAGGATTGAGAATTGCTACTCTCCTGCTTTGTTTCCCATTAAGATAAGGTAGATCAGTAGATGTTTTTCTTTTGGGAGTACAAGTCATCAACCGTTATTTCTCAGTAATTGTTTCCCTTATACCTTTTGTTGCTTACAGGGATATCAAAATTAAAGCTTGGTTTTATTCTGACTTTGATTTTAGTTGAACTGCACAAAAGGAGCCAATGTGTCTAAGGCAAACTGCTGCATTAGTGGGTCCAGTTGGTCTTACCACTTTGCAGAAAGAAGCAGTCACTGTTTGCGCTACATTACACAAGGAATGATCGAGAAGCTTTACAGAGTATTAGTAGACGCTGGTGACATGACTAGTCTGTAGAGAGCATAGGAAACTCTACAACACGTGGAGTGCACTGGGCAAAAAGTGCCCAAACAAGTACAGGAAGCCAGGACAGGACTCCAAATCTGTCAATGTCATTCTAAGCAACAATGATGGGGCATCTGGGTATGGTAATCTATTTACCGTACTTTTAGTTTGTTAGTCCACCGAATGGTGGGTTGATACTGGGGCCAATATTCATGTGTGTGTTGCTATGTCTTTGTTTTCTTGCAGCATATAAATATGATATCCACAGGGATGCTCAGCTTGATTCTAGTAGAACTGCACAAAATGTCCAGATGGTTTGTGTCCTCCATAATACTTCATCATGCACAATACATCGAATAGTTCTCTAATCATTCGTCGTCACCTTGAGCCACTGGACTATGTGTTTGAATGGTGCCGCCAGCGTTGGCCATTAAGAAGGGTAAGAAGAAAGACAAAAAGAGAGATGACTGCTTTACTTGTGGTTCGGAGGAACACTGGGCAAACAAGTGCCCAAACAAGTACCAAGAAGCCAGGACAGGACTCCAAGTCTGTCAATGTCACTCTAAGCAACAATGATGGGGCATCTGGGTATGGTAATCTGTTTACCGTACTTTCAGTTTGAAAGTTCACCGATTGGTGGGTTGACACTGGGGCCAATATTCATGTGTGTGCTGATGTGTCTTTGTTTTCTGGCAGCATATAAATACGAAATCCATAGGGATGCTCAGCTTGATTTTAGTGGAACTACACAAAATGTTCAGATGGTTCGTGTCCTCCATAATAATACTTCATCATGCACAATACATCAAATGGTTCTCTAATCATTCGTCGTCACCTTGAGCCACCGGACTATCAGATGACAAACTGATGACAAACCCTGCCCATTCCACAATCATAGGTATTACATATTTTGAATAGGAAAAGCTTGTCAAAGTTGACATTAGTTTAATATATTGGAATTGGAAAACCTTGTCAATTTTTCCTGATTGATGTTAGCCAGAAGACATGCATTTGATATTTTTGAGTGGGACGCCCTTTGCTGTGAGCAACGTCGATCATTTTTTCCTATTCCTGTCTTCAGTTCATAAGTAAATATTTACTCTACTGAGATGCATAGTCACATGAATGTTGACTTATGTAAGATATTTTAAGAGTTTGTCCTGAATATTTTCTATGTAATGTCAGGCCTTGTGTTTGATTGCAAAGTTGAGCTTGGAATGTTGTGGCATGCGGCATCATGAGCTGTTCACCGTGCCTCCTAAGAATAATGCTTCGTATTGTTTTGCATATCGATCTAATGCCAGTGATTTGCTTGTTAGGAAGATCATCCTCTTCTGTTGTTTCCGTGCTTAAGAAGTTCATCGTCTTATGTTTCATTCATAGCCTTACGACAAGTCGGGTAGGTTAGACATGAAACCATATGATCTTCCGACCAACTCATCATCTTAGGCCGTGATTGGATCGTCATTTTCCAACCAAAACCGCTTGTAAAACTGACGCTTGTAAATAAAAGCAGATGGTCTCGGGCAAAGCACTTGGTTGGTCGATTTCGACTAGTAAAATATACACTGGTCTCTCAAATTACACGCGTAACCCGCCGGTTTTACTTACAGACCTCGGTCCCTCGGTTTCATTACGCCTGTATTTTACGCGTTGTTTCCGATGACGAGTAAATTACACTTGTATCTTAATACAGGTGTGAAATAAACCAGAGCTCCCAAGCGCGGCCTTACCGTTTCATGCCGTCTCAGTCTCTCGAAGGTGCTCATAGGTGTCCGATGATCCTGGCTTCCTGAATGAGCAGCGGGCGCTGTATCAGACCATCCATAGGTCCCACAAGGCCCTCTTCGTCCTCCTTCAAGTTGTTGCGCTCGCCGTGGCGCCGAGCATTGTTAACATGGTCAATGGACATGAGGATTCATGAAATGACTTTATTTTGACTGGTTGACACTAGGGACCCACTAGGGCCATAGCCATACATACGCAAGTGCCTCCTTATTATGTACAACTATATTTTTTTGCTTCCTCCTGGTTTCCTGACATCACGGTCCCACACCATTGTCAACCTATGTAGTCAATAAACGAGAGAATTGCACAAGGTGCGGCCGACAGCTGGGACCAAGCATCTCGAGCAGTATTTGTGTTTTTGAGGCGTGAGCACTGCAGAGTTTTTCTTGGCGATGTTTTCGTTGTTGTTCAGAGGAGAGCAGGGTATTAACTGGGCGGGCTGTGGCCCGTCTAGACCAGGACAGATATCCAGCCCAGATATTAATTTTTTTCAAGATGAAAATGGCTAGCCCAGCTATACGTTTTTTTGAGGAATACCCATGCAAGGTCAACTTGTTATTCTCCGCCCCGCTGGGCTGCAAATCTTTCCTAGGAGGGATGCATTAGGCATAACAGGAAAATGGGCTTTAAAAATAATAAATGGGATGTAATTATAAAAACTGGGCAGTAACTATAAAAATGCACCAAGCATGAAATTAGTTTATAAAATATTATTTATGGATTTTGAAAATCTTAATTTTTAATTGTTGCACGCGCAATGTTTCATTAGATTTTTACGTAATACAAATTTATATTTAATCTGACTAGAAATTTTGGGATAAAAATATTTCGGATCCCATCAAAATGTGGGAAATTTTATTGAATTCTGTCTTGAATGGTTGGTTGAAATTATTAATCGTTGTCCTAGCTAGAAAATGGGCTGTAGTAAATTCCATTAAATTCAAAAATGGGCTGTACATTCTTACAAATCGCAAATGGGCTATAAGTTATCTCCCACACACTTGTGGGCCTACTAAGTTGACACGTATCCTAAAAAAAGAAGTTGACGCGTATGCAAGGCTTTGTCAACTTATTATAGTCAACACACGGTTCTAGCAGCAGTGGTCGTTGGATGTCCATCCAACGGATGCCGTGCTTCTTCTTCAATATCGGATATTCTAGCTTCACCCGCCCAAAAAATGATTTCTCCCCCTGACATCTGGGGTGCACTGTTTCGGAAGCTGACCTGTGGGCCTACTAAGTTGACGCGTACCATGGGCTTTGTTAACTTAGTCAATATGAATGATTCTAGCTCCAGTGACCGTACGATGTCCATCCAACGTCCTTAGTGCTTCTTCGACCTCTGGTCTTCTTACTCCAACCGCCCAAACCAGCGTCGGTCGTGCCGCCTGCTCCTGCCTCCCGTGGCCGGCTGTGCTTCCGCGGAGGCCTCACCGCCCCCATACTACTCCCACCACTGGCCAGGCCATCCCTCCACTCACTCACACCCCCTGTTATTCTACGGCGACGGCAGCCTCACACCGCAGCCGAACCAGTGAACCCTCGTACTCTTCTCTGCATGGGCATCCACTGCCACGTCTTCCCCGGCTTCGTGTCGTCCCCTTCCTAGGCCTCGCCGTCGTCCACTGCCTTGGTGCTCTCGGCACGGCATGGTCAATGTGGTCAACGACCGACTTCCATCGAAAGAGTACTGTATGTGGAGAGGCTGACAGTTGGGTCCATGGCCACAACCCAGTTTTTTTGTGATTTGCCAAGTAAGTCGCTTTGTCAGGCTTGCTTGGCTGCAAATCTTTCAAGACGAGGAGAGCTTCATTCGGCTGGCTGAGAAAATGGCCTATCAGTAATGAGAAATGGGTTGTACATTTTTAAAACACATCAAACCGGCAATTAGTTTCAAATTTCTTTTTTTTTCATTTCGAGATTTTAAATTGCATCGATTTTTATTTGTGGACAATTTGTTGGATTTTATATTGATATACATTTATTTTTAAAATCAGTTTGAATGTGACTCGAAATTTCGGGATTAAAAACAGTTCGGACCGCACCGAAATATGCAAAATTTCGTATAATTTTTTAAGCATGGCCACAATATGGGCTGTAATGCTAACAAAAAGAATATGGGCTCGAAAAAAACCTTAGGAATTAGCAAATGGGCTGTAAATTATTAGAAATAATGGTAGATGGGTTGTATGATGCTTTCCACAGATTTGAGGCTTTCCTAAAAAAAGGTTGATGCACAAGCAGTGACTGTTGGACGGCCGTCGTGCTTCTTCAATCTCTGCTCTTCCTGTTCCATCCGCTCAAACAAGCGCCGGTGGGACTGCCTGCTCCCTCCTCCCCGCGGCCGGCTGTGCTGCTGTGCAGGCCTCACCGCCTCATCGTACTCCCATCGCTGGCCTAGCCATCCCTCTACTCACCCACACCTGCTGTTATTCTCCGGCGATGGCAGATGAATCAGTAAAACCTCGTACAGTCGTACTCTCCTCAACATGGGTAACAACTGCCGAGTCTTCCCTGCCTCCATGTCGTTCCCTTCCTAGGCCTCGCCGTCGTCCACCGCCATGGTTCTCTCGGCGCGGCCTGGTCAACGTGGTCAGCGACCGACATGCATCTGAAGTGGACTGTACATGGAGAGGCTGACATCTGGGTCCACGGCCACACGCAAGGAAATGCCTCCTTATTATGTGCAAAATAATGATTCCTCCACCTGACATCTGGGACCCACCGAAAGGGACTGTATTTCGCGAAAAAATGGTTATCGCCGCTGACAGCTTGGACCCACCAGCTATATCTTTGCACGCAAGGAAGTGCCGCCTTATTACGCATAAAAAAATGAATACTCCCCCTGCTAGTTGGGACCCAGTATAGTGGCAGGCTGACTTCTGGGCCTACTAAGTTGACGGGGACGGCGGCCTTTGTCCACTTAGTCAATATGCATGATTCTAGCTCCAGTGACCGTACAATGTCCATCCAACGGCCGTAGTGCTTCTTCAACCTCTGGTCTTCTTGCTCCAGTCTCCCAAAGCAACGCCGGTCGTGCCGTATGCTCCTACCTCCCGTGGCCGGCTATGCTGCCGCGGAGGCCTCGCCGCCCCCTACTATTCCCACCACTCGCCAGGCCCTGCAGCGACGGCGGCCTCACACCGCAGCCGAACTAGTGAACCCTCGTACTCCTCTTTGCGCGGGCTTCCACTGCCGCGTCTTCCCCGGCTCCGTGTCATCCCCTTCCTAGGCCTCACCGTCGTCCACCGCCCTGGTGCTGTCGGCACGGCATGGTCAACGTGGTCAAGGAATGACTTCCATCGGAAGAGTACTGTATGTGGAGAGGCTGACAGCTGGGTCCACGGCCGCAGCAAGGAAGTGCCTCCTTATTACACACAAAATAATTATTCCTCCACCTAACAGTGAGGACCCACTGGATGGGCCACCGTATTTCACAAAAAAAACGTTTCCCCCTGACTGCTGGGACCCACCAGCTACATCTTCACATGCAAGGAAGTGTGTCCGGGCAAAAAAAATGATTCGCCCCTGACTGCTGGGACCCACCAGCTACATCTTCACATGCAAGGAAGTGCGTGACAGTCGAGACCCACCTAGTCGAAGCGTACATAGCGTTGTCATTCTAGTCTCGAAGGTGTATGTACATACTAGTCGATGTAGAGGCGCGCACGTGTCGTAGTAGAGGCGCACATGTATCATGTACACGTACGTACAGCGGCCAGTGTTCAAGAAAGAAAATACGGCCACGTACGTACATACGGGCAGGGTCTCGAACGCCTACTCGCGCATACGTACGGCCAGGGCTCATGTACATGGCTGGGTCGGAATGGAGAAACTGCATGGTCGTCGTGTTCATAGGGAGCCAATCGGCTGGGTCAGAACGGAATGCATCGTCGTGTTCATCGGGAGGGCTTGGACGGAACAGCCGATGGAAACGAGGCCTGGCGTATTGCAGAACAGAGGAAACGGCCTTGTGTTCGACCGGCCACAATCGAAACGGGATCCTGTTCATCGGGAGGGGTCTGGCGTACCGCAAAACGGAGGAAACGAACCTCCTATGGTCGAAACGGGGGTCCTATTGATCGGGAGGGGTGTGGCGTATCGCAAAATGGTGGAAACGAACTTGTGTTGGAGTGCTACGATCGAAACGGGGGTCATGTTCATCGGGAGGGGTGTGGCGTACGCAAAACGGGACTCCACGGGATAATGTTCATCTCCATCGTCGACCCCCTCCAGGTTCCACGGGTTACTGTTCATCCACCGTCGACCTCCTCCAGCCTCCACCTGCGACTGTTCATCCACGGGCTCCTGTTCATCCAGCCTCCACCGCGCGCTACTCCATCGGCTACTGTTCAACCAGCCCTCTCCACGGGCTCCTATTCAACCACCTCTCCACGGGCTCCTGTTCATCCAGCCCTCCACCATCTACTGTGCATCCTGCCCTCCATGGGGTGGTCCTGTTCATCCAACCCTCCACGGGGTCCTGTTCATCCAGCCCCAACCGGCTTGATTGATCGGGGTCCTGTTCATCCAGAGGCAACACCACGGGGTCCTGTTCATCCACCCCCACCGGGAACTGTTCATCCAAACCCCCAGCAATGCTCACTGTTCATCCAGAGGCAACACCACGGGGTCCTGTTCATCCACCCCCATCAGGAACTGTTCATCCACCCCCCAGCAACACTCACTGTTCATCCAACCCCCCTCCCAGCAACACTCACTGTTCATCCAGAGTAAGCATCGATCAACTTTAGTTAGCAGCAGTAGCAAAGGAATCGCTCGATCGGGTTCAGTTAACAGCCATCGATTGATCGCTCGGGTTCAGTAACACGTAGCCTGCAGTGCAATCACTCGGGTTCAGTTAGAGCCCAACGCCTTGCTCGGGTTCAGTTAGAGCCCAATGCCTCGCACCCACGCGCGTGCGTGTACGAGAGAAATGCGCATCTCTCGGCCCCGACCACCCACCGTAACTGGGAACACCCCGATATTTTCCTTGCCCTTGCTTCTACCATGGTTTTTTCCATCATGGACGGCCCAAAGAATGTCATGCAGCTGCGTCTCTGGCCCGCCTAGGACGAAAAGCCCATTTTCTGTCATGATTTTTTGTCATAGAAGTAGGACCCCACCACATCTATGATGATACCGGTTTTTGTCACAATTATCGTCATAGAAGTGTCATAAGTATGGCAGAAAAAATTTCGTTCGGCCCAAAATGTCACAGATGTGTCTTTTTTTGTAGCGCGCATAGAACAAATCAGCTCTTTATTACAATCTATATTGGGTACACGGGGTTCCGATATAACAAGGAATTACATTGGCACGACGACACTACGCCTGCCACTGTTGCTCTATGCAAGCAGTAGAACACTCGAAGCAGCGGAATAACTTCTAGCAGCGGAACAACGACGTCGGTGGTGAACTCCACTCCGTAGGGACTCTGGCTGGAATGCTTATCCTAGCTCACAAACAAGGAATGCACGGCAAACAAGCAATCAAATTCGGCATGACCTGCAAACTGGCATGACATGCCAGGTCAGTACATTAAATGTACTTGCAAGCTCACAACAACCAAAGCAATTAAGACAGACAACATCATGGCAATTACAAGTTAATTAGGGATTATCATGAGATCATCAGAATAACATGGCATGAACAACATGAACATGATACAGCTAGAATAATATGAGAATCACATGAACATATAAATCTGAAGATACTAGCATGCAACATGATGACACTATATGCATCACTTACTCTGCTCGGGTTACCTCGTAACCATCACATGCATCACTTACTAGCCTCGGACATCACACGATCATCTCACGACCAAATCAAGCTTGGTATAAACAATACTGTAGTAATCATTAAATGACCACAAGGAGCTTGATCTTTACACATGATTCTCGGACAACACCACGAATATCCAACAACTCGGTATCCTCGATACCACGGTGATCATCTCACGATCACATAAAGATCAACCAACTCTGGTATCCACGATACCTCCGTGATCCTCTCTTGATCACAACCAATCTCTTTCTCATCATCGAACCAGGGTTGTTATTAATCAAGTTATTATTATTACTGTTGACCCATAGTGTGACCAACTATGAACTGGGCCCTTATCCGCAGGCGCGGCTATCGATAGATTTAATACACTCTGCAGAGGTAGCACACTTTACCCACACCACGGAACCCATGGCTTCATACTCCCATTCGGGTGGACCAACGGCATTCTGACAGAACTCTCCCATTGCCATGACACTCTTATGAACACTCTGACCAACTCCCCACTGGGCTCAGTCCTAGGTGACCCAGCCTACCAAAGGCAAAACTTCCACCGTCATGGCAAATAAACAGTCCCAAACGGGGACACAGTACCATAACAACATTGGGTCCACAAGGCTATGTCTGCTTACCGGGCCAGGGTAACGCATGCCCATAACCTTCCCTCATTGGAGGCACCGACAAAAGGCATGAAAACGGAAGACTAATGGCCTCCCCATAAAGGCAAATGTGGTTGCACTTGTCAGCCCGATATGGTGGCAACTACTAGCAGAACTACTAGCATCAACGATAAATATCATGCAAGAACATATCAACACTGCTACCATGCAAGCATTTAACCAACTGATGCAATGGAACATGCATACCAACGGCACTCGGAACAGACGACAGTCACGCACCGAAGACTATCACCGATATCAAGCATGCACTACTAGCAAGCATAAGCATATGAAAGGAATACTAGCAGGAATACATGATAACCAAGTGCAAGACAACATAGCATGAGAGTGAACATGAAACTCTAAGCATCACCGGAACAACGATAACCATATTTTAAATGAGCAAACATTGATTAAATATTCAAGTTAAAATCCATGGCTACTGCATGACTATCATGCAAGTGGGTATTGTGGCTTGCCTGGGGATGAAGAAATCACCGGGAGAAAGTGCGAGAAGCTCGCGGAAATAAACCAGAAAACGTTCTCTCTCGGAGGGGCTGATTAAGCGCAAGGGAAAATGGTCATTTTCAGAATGTTAACACATGGTGAGAATGATACCAACAGAACGGGATCGATGAGACAAAGAAATGGGCTTTGGAATCACCTCATTTGAAGTTGTGGGCAAAGAGTTATAAGCGTTTTTCTGCCAGGGACCTTTCTGCAATAAAATCATCACAAACAGGCCCTTGGCTGGAAAAACAGAACGTGCCTTTCTGAAAATACGTTTTCCAGACAGGAAAACACATTTTAGCCCGATGCAGAGGAGAAATGCGCTTTCGTGCGCGGGAGACGTAATTCGCGGAAATACGCCTCCACTTATCCACGTCAGCGGCCGGCTGGGTCAACGCGGAGTGGCTAACCCGCGGGGCCCGTGGCCAGCTGGAAAGGAGGGGCATCATATCCTTCTTCTCCTCGCTCGTTCCTGCACCTGGCCGAGGCAGAGGAACTCCGGCGACGGCAGCCGGCTGCTTTGGCCACCTCAGGGAGCGCTCCGGCCATGGATGAGCTAAGTAGAGCACGACGCATCACCTGGGACCATCTCCGACCGGCTAGGAAGGCCGAAGCATTGGCTGCTTCGAGGCCGGCGGGCGGAGGTCTTCGGGCGTTGGTGAGCTGACGGCAAGGGGCCACCAGAGAAGGAGGAAAGATGCAGGGGAGGTTCACGGGGGAATAGGTGGGGCCCTGGTGGGGTAGAAGGAAGGGAGGGGCTCAGCTCTGGGCGAATTGAAGAAGATGGCCGCGGCTGCCATGGCGGCAATGGCGAGGAAGAGGAGCTCCTCGAGCTCAGGTGAGTAGTTGGGGAGGTCTATTGGAGAGAGGAGAGGAGGCTGGTGAGCTCGGGGGTCTCGGGGTGGCCTTATATAGGCAGTGGAGGGATGTGTCGCGATGTCGTCGCTGCGGGCGCGTGGCCGGCGCTGCGGACGCGTGTGCGCACGCTCGAGCTCGGGGGTAGACGACGGAAGGGAACAGGAGCGAGAGCTCATGGGGCAGAGGAGGCCAATGAAGCACGGGGAGGATGATGACGGCGACGAACAGAGCCAAACTGCCACTGTTCGCCCGTGGGCACGCGGCGGCTTGCGCCGGTGAGGAAGCTGCCGGAGGGGTAGAGGGGTCTAAGGGAACGACGACGACGATATGAAGATGTTGGACACGGTCACGCCCGCGAATGCGACGAGAGGAGGAGGTGCCGAAGCACATACGACCACTGGGCGCGGCCTCTGCACAAAGAGCGCGTGCACAGGCTTGCCATCATCGTAGTCACCACGTGAACTGGGGCATTCAATGCGCTATAGTAATCAAAATGTTGTCTAACTGATAGTCCTTCCAAGCTTGAGACAGTGGGAGGCGAAAACGTGAGAGAAGGGGCTCTATGTGTGAGTTAGGAATCAGCTAAAGTTTGTTGCATCAAACTTGGTTGGGCACTGTTGATCAACAGGAAATAGACTGAAGTCGAATGAGTTGTCTGGGGTGATTAGATTAAGATGGACTATGATTCTGGAAGTTTTGGAGCACAATGGGCCACAAAATAATATATTGCTATGTAACCCCAAAATTGGTCCAGAATCAAGATCATGATGGTTCACTCACATAGAGTAACCACTCGAGCTCAAATTTGGCAAGGCCTAAGGATTTGGATATATGAATATGCTGTAAAAGTTTCATACAAAATGGATAAACCAAAATGGTACTTGCTTCACAAACATCTCCTCTGGACAGAAACTTGCAATAATTTTGGAGAGAAGATGACTTAAGGAAATGAGCCCAAATTTTGTGGAGAGATGTTATATGGGTAGGAGCATGATCTGGTAATTTCTCAGAATTAATGAAGCAATATAAGATATGCTTGCTTCACAACCTGGAAATATTAACAGAATCAAAGATTTGGCCCTGTGCTCACATAGATGATTGGATAGGGCTGAATATTGGAGGAGGGAAATTATATGAGCACATTAAGGAGTGTGCAAAATTTCAACTCATTTGGATAACCCTAGCTAGCACTTGCTTCACAAAGGCTTCCCTCAGACAGGAACTTTGAAAAATCACTGAGGAAGATTGGCTAGGCAAATAAAGTTGAATTTTGGCACAAGTCAATTATTTGGATAGGAAAAGATGTCTGTCGATGTACAAAAAGAGGGGTACACTTTTTGTACCCCTATGACTGTGCACGGGCAGTCAGAGCCGCGCCCGCAACCACACCAAGCAGGACAAGGGAGGTGAGCCAGGGTAAGACCGAAGCCCAACGTAGCTGGAACAATGCCAAGGCAAAGACCACGAAGAGCAAAGGGACGAAGCGGGCTCCCCCCGGCAAGATCCTTGTCGGGATCAGCCTTAGCAGCCCCGGCAAGACCCTTGCCGCGGTAGCTCGCCCCACGCCTACGGAGCGAGTCACCCTTGAGTCCACAGCCCCCACCATGGTCTACTATGTTGGGGAAAGGGCTCGGGAGACACCTCTGTGGTGGCATGCACATCTTTGTGAAGAAACATTCAAGATCAGATGAGCACTAGAAGACAACGACCCTTGGTGAGATCCCAGCCAAGGAAAACCACGAGACCCCCGGCAAGCGCCTTGCCGGGGACGACAACGGGCGCCATGGCAAGACCCTTGCCGGGGCCCCGGCAAGGCCCTTGCCGAGGACATATATAGGGCCACCGCCAGGCCCACGCCGACCAAGTCTCCACTGCCGTTCGCTTGCAGCTACCGACCCAACCAACTAGGCAGACACCTGCGTGGCGGCATGCAGATCTTCGTGAAGACCCCACCACCGTGCCACCACAGTGGCCTGCCTGCCTACATGGCATCGCACGCACCGCTGTCCAGGGCGCGTGTCAACACGAGGAGGAGCAGCAACGGATGGGACGGACTTTGCCCCCGTCCCCGATAAAGCAAGAGGACACCTAAGCAGACACATTAAATGTGCCTTGTCATGTAATGCGAGGGATAACCTCGCAATGCTGTGCCCTTTCCACCTCCTGTTTGCCACTGTGGCAACCCCTTTTTCCTATAAAAGGAGGCCCGAGGCGACCAGGAGAGGGATTTGGCTTTTTGGAGCTCCTCGCGCCCCATAGCTAGTTCGAGAACACAAATATACATCACCAAAGAAGGAGTAGGGTTTTACGCATCCTCGCGGCCCGAACCTGGATAAACGAAACGCGTGCTATCTGTTTGATCCACTCTTCTCTCAAGCCCGCACCCCGCTAACCGTAGTAGGGATTCTTGTGATCCCATAGGTGTTGTTTCCACCGACATCTTTGGCGTGCCAGGTAGGGGGTCTGCAGTTGTGAGAATCGGCTTTAGCAGTTAGTTTAGCATTTCTTCATCGCCATGGCGCCCAAGAAGAAGACAACGGTGACGGTCGGCCCACCGGGAGCCGGACGGACCGGTCTCGGAGAGGACCCGGGGCGGAGCTCGCGAGCACTAACACCACCCAGGCAGCCGGAGCTTGGCAGACGGCGATGTTCGCGTGCTTGGCAATGAGCCGCACATCGCCAAATCTAAAAATGGAGCCAGGCCCTCCGCAGGCGGCGCAGGCCCCTCCAGAGGAGGCGCGATGGCCTCGAAGACTCCCACGCCGGCGCCCACGGCGCACTCCTCTCAAGCTGGGCGCGACGAACGGCGTCGTTACGTCGAAGATCCCAGCCACCGCTGCAGGAAGAGCGCCGAGCACCACTCCCGGGACGCAGAAGACCGGTCCGCTCGCAGAAGCACTGGCGAAAACGGCATGCAACCGCGGGACCATGATAGAGCTCCTTCTAACATGGTTAGAAGTCGAAGCACGTCGCGGTCCGTGCAGGTTTCACTGCCGCTGACGCTAGCAGAGGCCTTGGCGCGCGCGCAGTTGCTCCTCAACTTTCCTCCCGCTACGGGGAAACTTGACGAATGGAGAGCTACCATCCGAAGCCTTGTTGCCGTTGCCAACAAGGACGAACCAAGTCCAGCGGGGCCCCTGGGTCGACGCTCCATGGAGTTCCACGCACCAGCGGCGGGAGGACCGGCGGCGCCGCGGCCATGGTGCATTCGCCCCCTCCTCACCCGGTACCGCGGGTGTCGACTCGTCACGATGTTACGGGCGATGACATCTCCATAGCGTCGTCCGACCCACGGACCCACTGTGACCAGCGTCAAGTTCTTCGAGAGCGAGCCCATGAAGACACTCGAACCACCATCGAGCGCCAGCGCGGAGCGTGCCACCAGTCAGACAGGCGAGCAAAGCCTGCTGTGAACCATCCAGCACCGGAGAGCCCTGGAGGTCTACCTTACGAGGTAGGCTGTCCGGCTTTTACCCGTGAGCTGCGGCAGTTCCAGTGGCCCACTCACCGCACTTTCAAACCTGACGTTGGCGAGAAGTACAACGACAAGACCCACCCGTCGGAGTTCCTCGGCATCTACACCATCGCATGCAAGCTGCCGGAGCCCACGACGATAAGGTGCTTG
Organism: Triticum aestivum; assembly: GCF_018294505.1. Lineage (NCBI taxonomy): Eukaryota > Viridiplantae > Streptophyta > Magnoliopsida > Poales > Poaceae > Triticum > Triticum aestivum. Next base: position 564,279,346 of record NC_057800.1, read on the forward strand.
TGAATTACTTTCCATTGGCTCTTAAACCCAACGCCATGTCATGGTTGATGCACTTGCCAGTAGACTCTATTTCCTCTTGATCGGATTTGTGCCATGAGTTTGTTGGCGCCTTCACTGGAGGCCACCAAGCCCATGACCAAGCAAGCGACCTGCACGTCATCCCCCAGAAGGGAGGCGAGAGTCTGCGCAAGTACATACAGAGATTCAGCCGGGTACAATACAATATCCCTGATGTTCATCCTGCCGCAATCATCAGCGCGTTCCATCAGAAGGTGCGCAACCGCAAGATGCGCAAAGAGCTGGCAATGAACAAGGTGAAGGATGTGGCGGAACTCTACGTTCTTGCCGACAGATGTGCCCGGGCTGTAGAGGGAAGGAAGTACCCCGGCGAAGATGCCAGCATGGAAACCGACTCTTCAGACGAGGATATTGCCGCCCCGGTGAAGAAAGGCCGGCGCTGCAACAGGAAGCACAAGGGTAAAGCTGTGCTTGCCGTCGAGGAATCTGATGACACCAACTCCACCAAGAAAACCAAGGCAGATGACCCCGGCAAGGAAGTTGCCGGATGTGTCGCCTGCCGGGCCTTGGCGGCTGCCGACAAGCCAGGGAACTCTGACAAGCAATACTGCAAGATCCATCACACCAAAGGCCATGACCTCCAGAACTGCCGACAGGTTGAGCTGCTTGCTGAGAAGCAAAAAGCTGAATATGAGAGGCGGGACAAGGAGAAGGGCCAGGATGGTGCTGAGGGGTCTGGCAAGATGCGTGACGGCCAGGCAGGCCGTCGCGGTAAGGATAAACAGCCAGAGAGGCCCGCCCGTGGCCGCGACAAGAAGCCAGAAGACGATGATCACGAAGAGGACGACGAGTCCGGTGACCAAGAGTTTCAGAAAACTACAGAGGCCATGTGCGTCGATGGCGGCGCCTCGCTGCATACCTCTCACCACCAGCTTAAACAGTGGGTGCGTGAGATTACAGCAGCAGAGCCGTCGTTTGATGCCCAAAAGCTGCTGAAGTGGTCCGGCACACCTATCATTTTTGACACCGAGGATCACCCTGATCGCACTACTGCAGTCGGGTGCTTGCCATTGTTGGCTTCGCCGACAATATGCAACCTCAAGGTTACGAAGATGCTAGTCGATGGCGGGGCTGGTCTAAACTTAATCTCACCTGCCGTGATCAAGAAGCTGCAGATTCCCGACGGAGACCTCGAAGAAACGGGCACGTTCCAGGGGATCAACCCAGGAAGGAGTCAACCAAAGGGGGAAGTCATGCTGCCTGTGACCTTCGGGAGTGACCTGAACCACAGGACGGAAAGGATCATGTTCGATGTTGCCAAGATCCCCTTGCCCTACAACGGAATCCTTGGCCGCCTAGTGCTGGCCAAGTTCATGGCAGCGTCACACTATGCCTACAACACCCTAAAGATGTCGGGGCCTGTGACGATCATCACCGTCCCCTCCGACAAGAAAGATGCGCTGATTTGCCCTGACCAACTCTACCAAGAAGCAGTTGCAGCAGCCGCCGCCGCTAAGGCAGTTGCTCCTACCATTGGAGCCCCGGGAGGGAAGAAGAAGAAGACCGGTGAGACCTTGGACACCCACTCCGGCAAGCGCACCTCTTCGGAGTGTGGTGCTCCCGTCGAGGACGTGCCAGAGAGCTCCACCGGCAGGAACAAGAAATCCAGGGCCACGCCGCCGGAGACCAAGAAGGTATCCGCCAAGGAGGACGGCACGAGAGGAGCTTTCACCATAAGCTCCACCCTTGACGACAAATAGGAAGACGCGCTCGTCACCTTCCCGTGGGCGAATGTCGATGTATTTGCATGGCAAGCATCTGACATCCCCGGCGTTCCCAGGGAGGTGATTGAGCATCACCTTGATGTCTGTCCTCATGTGCGACCCGTCAAGCAGAAGGTCAGAAAGCAAGCTTTGGAACACAAGAGTTCATCACAGAGGAGATCTGGAAACTGGAAGCGGCGGGTTTGGTGAGAGGAGTGCTCCATCCAATGTGGTTGGCCAATCCAGTGGTAGTGCGCAAGGCGAATGGGAAGTGGAGGCTGTGTATTGATTGCACAGATATCAATAAGGCTTGTCCCAAGGACCCTTTCCCATTGCCGTGCATCAACCAGATTGTTGACTCCACGGCTGGGTGTGACTTGTTGTCATTCCTCGACGCCTACTCCGGCTACTGCCAGATCTTCATGACGAGAGAAGACGAAGAGAAGCCAGCGTTCATCACCCCATGTGGTATGTATTTTTTCATATGGATGCCTTTCAGGTTGAAGAGTGCTGGCTCAACATTTCCAAGGGCAGTCCAGATTGGTTTTGAACCCCAGCTCCATAGAAATATGGAAGCCTATATGGATGATATAGTGGTCAAAACCAAGAATAGGGCGACCCTCATACTGGATTTACAAGAGACATTTGCAAACCTACGCAAGATCAACCTCAAGTTGAACCCTGAGAAGTGCGTCTTTGGCGTCCCGTCCGGCAAGCTTCTTGGGTTCTTTGTGTCGCAGCGTGGGATAGAGGCCAATCCAGACAAGATCAAGGCTATAGAGCAGATTGAGGCGCCCAAGCAGGTCAAGGATGTGCGTCGGCTTGCTGGTTGCGTTGCCGCCATGAGCAGGTTCATCTCCAAGTCTGCCGAGTGCGCCCTCCCCTTTTTCAAGATTTTGAAAAAGGCGGGCCCGATGGAGTGGACACCAGAAGCCGAAGCGGCATTACAAGATTTGAAGAGGTATCTCTCCTCTATGCCAGTACTAGTTGCGCCTAAACCACAGGAACCATTGCTGCTGTCTTTGGCGGCAACGAACCAGGTGGTCAGCGCCGCACTAGTGGCGCAAAGAGTAGTTGACGATGAGGTGACAGCAGCAACAGAGCCTGATGCCATTGGTGTAGAGACGACGCAGCCAGTTGGAGTGCTGCCGAGGAGGAAAATGATGCATCATTCGGTCTACTTTGTTAGCTCTCTCCTGTAAGGGGCTAGATCAAGGTACTCCAGTGTGCAGAAACTACTCTTCGGCCTTATTATTGCCTCGAGGAAGCTGCGTCACTACTTCCAGGCGCACGAAATCACTGTCGTCACTCGCCTCCTCTACAACGGATATTGCACAATCCAGACGCAACTGGAAGGATCGTAGAGTGGGCACCGGAGCTGTCCAGCTTTGGCCTCAAATTTGAGAGTACCTCGGCGATCCAAAGTCGAGTCCTGGCGGAGTTCGTTGCAGAATGGACCGTGATGCCTGATGAAGAAGCTCAGGAGACGGTCCTCCCCGGCAAGGAGGCAAGTTGCAACTGGGTCATGTACTTTGATGGAGCTTTCTCCTTACAGGGCGCCGGGGCTAGCGTACTGCTTGTCGCGCCCACTGGAGAGCACCTCAAGTATGTGGTCCAAATGCACTTCCCCAGGGAGGCGTCGACGAACAATACTGCCGAGTACGAAGGGCTGCTTGCTGGTCTCAGGATCGCGGCAGACCCCGGGATCAAGAAACTCATCGTCAGGGGCGACTCACAACTTGTCATCAAGCAAGTTAACAAAGACTACCAGAGCCCATTGATGAAGGCCTACGTAGATGAAGTGAGAAAGCTAGAAGAGCGCTTTGACGGTATACAGGCAGAGCACGTTCCCCGAGCGGAGAATGACATCGGCGATTACCTGTCAAAGCGCGCTGCCCTCAAGATGCCTATGGAACCAGGTACCTTTGTGCTTCAGCTAACTCATCCATCCGTTGATCCATCAGCAGAGCATAACAAGAGAAGGAAATCAGGGCCCGGTAAGTTCTTTCCTGCCGAGCTCCCTGGAGCCGCCGGCGAAGATGTTGCCGGAGAAGTTGAGCCCGTCGTAGGGCGATCAGCTCCGGCAGAGTGTCAAGCTCTTGCCGTAGAGACGGTGACCCTTATGACGAAATAAATGCCTTTGGTCCTTACCGTCGAGCCTTAGGCTTCGGCATGGGCGCATCCTACCATCCGATTCCTCCAAATAGGGGAACTTCCTGAGGAGCATGAAGAAGCGGAAAAAGTAGCCCACCGGTCTGCTATGTATCAGTTCGTCGATGACATCCTGTACAGGAAAAGGCCAAACGATGTGAAATTGAAGTGTATCCCTCAAGAGGAGAGACTGGGGCTGTTGGCGGAGATACATGGAGGCATATGTGTGAAGCATGTCAGTAGGGCTTCTTCTGGCCCACTGCCCTCCAGGATGCGACAACGCTAATCACCAAGTGTGAAGCATGTCAGTTCCATTCAAAGAAGCTTCATCAACCAGCTCAAGCCCTCCAAACCATTCCTCTCTCCTGGCCCTTCTCGGTCTGGGGGCTCGACATACTAGGCCCCTTCCCCCGCGCTGTCGGGGGCTTTGAGTACTTGTACATCGCAATCGACAAGTTCACAAAGTGGCCAGAGGTGGAAGCAGTGAGGAAAGTTACAGCGCAGTCAGCCGTCAAGTTCCTCAAAGGGCTAGTATGTCGTTTTGGTGTACCCAACAGGGTCATCACCGACAACGGCATGCATTTCAAAAGCCGCACCTTCATGCAATACATCCAAGACCTCAGCAGCAAAGTTTGTTTCGCTTCCGTTGCTCACCCACGAAGCAATGGTCAAGCTAAGAGGGCAAACGCTGAAGTGCTGCGAGGCCTGAGGACAAAGACCTTTGACAAGCTGCATAAGAGTGGAAGGCGCTGGATTGATGAGTTGCTGACAGTTCTTTGGTCAATCAGAACGACACCAAATTGAGCCACCGGCCAGACACCCTTTGCCCTGGTATACGGGGCAGAAGCAGTTCTCCCCACAGAACTCATATACGGGTCACCTCGAGTGCTCGCTTATGATGAGCTTGAGCAAGAGCGACTGCGGCAAGAGGATGCAACGCTCCTTGAGGAAGATCGTCTTCGGGCGGCTGTGAGAGCAGCACACTACGAGCAAGCCTTGCGCCGCTACCATAGCCGCAAGGTCCATGCTCGAAGCTTTGAGGAAGGCGACCTTGTTCTTCGGTGCGTTCAATCGGCCAAGAATACCAACAAGTTGACGCCAAAGTGGGAAGGCCCTTATCGGGTAATACGAGTTACCAGGCCCGGCGCAGTCCGCCTGGAGACCGAAGATGCCATTCCAGTGAGCAATTCCTGGAACATTGAGCATCCTCGCAAGTTTTACCCATAAGGCGTGGTTTGCCGGGCCCCCCGGAAAGCCACCTTTCGTACAAGCCTTGCCGGTAAGGCATGTAACCCTTTGTACAAAGCCAGGCGCAGACCCTGAGCATAAATAAATGAAGCGCTGGTGCCCTAAGTTATATCATGCATGCTAGGTCGAGTCTCGTCCTTAGTTAGGGTTGATAGTGCTTAGCAGCGGCTAACCCCTAGCTTAGAGGTCGAGTGTGTGTATCTTTGTCCCTCTTTGTCTTCTTTGGTTCGCAGGACACCCGAATATCCTTGCCGAGCCGCTTGGGAAGAAAAAGGGGCAGACCAGCATCCGGTCCCCGGCAAGCCAGTATTACCGGGGACTGCAAGAGCAAAGATTCACCCACGGCAAACCAAGGTTGCCGGGGGCTGCAGATTCAGATAAGTTTTCCATCCCTTATCATGCATTCCCTTTTGGACCGAGGTATGTGAAACCTCATTTTATCCTTAGGCTACCATGCTCACCTAACTCTAGGCCCTAGGGCTCGTTCCTAGGACCGAGTTTCGTTGTAGTCGCGGCAGCGAAAGGGTGAAACAAGGAGCCTAAACCCACTTTATCCCTGCCTCCGCCAAAGGCGTGAGAATGGTCGAGCGAAGTGGGGGGACGGCAAGGCCTGTTGCCGGGTGAAAAATGTTTATCTTAGAGATATCAAGGATTTATTCCTTGTCGTGGGTTCCACCCGCAAAAAAATAACCCGGCAAACATCCCTTTTTCATTAAAAAGCATCCAACTCAAATACAGTCCGTAGGGAATGAAAAACATGAACAAGGGGATTACAAGTTTTAAATTCAACAAAGGCCCGAAGGCTTACAAATTAAAAAGAGGTAAGGTGCCCGTAATCCCTTTCTTGTCCCTCTCCTCAGGAGGCAGGTCAAGGAGGCAAAAAGGGCAAAAGGGGCGCCTAGGTGAGCTACGAGCGGCAGAAGACACCAAGAGAACATCTTGGTGGCCGTCCAAGGTCTAGATGGTGATGGCGGCGCCGGAGGCAGAGCTCGAAGACGAGGCGGCAGGAGGTCAGTACGCGTCGAAGGCATCGGCGCCCGTGTACTCCGACTTGACGGCCTTGCCGCCCGCCCTCTTCCTCTTGCGCAGCCTCCCAACGCCAGCCGCCCAAGGAGACGGCCTCGAGAAGTTCAAGGAGCTGGCAACACGGATGGTGGGGTCGCCGGTGCCACTCGGAGCGGCGCCCGACGCCTAGTCAGACCCGTCATCCTGCCGCCTACCACCCTCGTCATCGCTGTCGCTGTCCTCCTCGTCACTCTTGCTCGAGGAGGAATCTTCATCATTAGAAGAGCTATCCATGCAGCACCTTGCGCGAGTCCCGAAGTGCCCGAAGACCTTGACGGAGAGGAGGCCACCCTCCATCATCTTAAAGTGGATCGTGAGCCCATCCGTCAAGCTGTGGATACGAGCAAACATCTTCCATCCCTAACAGAGATACATCACATGAGGACCAGGGAAGTCGACGTGGACCCGGGTGCCACTGATCCCGCAGCCCCTCAAGGGCAGCCGCAACAACTGCGGCGGATCCAGCTCCATCTCCCGCGCGAATGGAGTCGGGAGGCGAAGGCGACGGCCGGCGCAGCCTGACGAACAACTCGCAGGGGTCGTCCCCAACGTGGCCCTCCATCGGAGAAGGAGCTGCTGGCGGGGGCGAGGCCGGCGCGCCACCCCGTCATCCTCTTCCCCGAGCGCTGCGGCCTCTGCCCCAGCCTCGCCCCCTCCCCCTTCTCCTCGCAGCCAGCTCTGCCACCGCGGGCGCAGGAGGAGGAGGGACGCGTTGTCGAGCGGCGACCCTCGCTGCCACCATCGAAGGACCGGGATTTCCTTTCTCCATGACTAATGGAAGAAAGGAGCAGAAGAAGAAGGAAGGAGAAGATGGAAGAATGCGGGATGCCATCCCCCTTCCCGCTCTTTATAAAGGAACGGGGTTGGGGCTCGGCCGCCTCACTCGGCCAATCAAGACATGGAAGGCGCAGGGAACCAGGACCAACCCGCTGCCCCAACCAGCGACGACCCGGTTTCCCGCCCCCACCATTTGCCACCCCAAGCGCATGGGAGACGCGTGGCCAGTGTGCAGAACCAGGGGGGACAGGTGAGGCGACCTCTCCCCACCCCGTGATCGTGGGGAGTGGACGCCTTGAGGACCGCGCCTCGGCCCCATTTAGTAAATGGGCCGCGCCTCCACGCCTCACTCCGTTTACGGGGAAGGCGCAAGCCTCCTCTTTACTGCGACGTGACGCATGCATGCGGAAACCAACCTCACGCATGCCGCCCATGTCACGCACACCCCTCCACGCTGCGCCGCGCGCGCGGGTCGTGGGAATCGCAGCGCGCCAAAAATCTTACCACGGTAAAAACTGCCCCGCCTGCCCGCGCACCGTTCTGGGCCTAGCCCAACAACGTGTTGCGCTTATGTGTGGCCCAGGCCCCGGGGCTCCTGTTGGTGTACAAAAAGAGGGGTACACTTTTTGTACCCCTATGACTGTGCTAGGGCAGTCAGAGCCGCGCCCGCGACCACACCAAGCAGGGCAAGGGAGGTGAGCCAGGGTAAGACCGAAGCCCAAGGTAGCTGGAACAACGCCAAGGCCCTGACCACGAAGAGCAAAGGGACAAAGCGGGCTTCCCCCAGCGAGATCCTTGCCGGGGTCAGCCTTAGCAGCCCCGGCAAGACTCTTGCCGCAGCAGCTCGCCCCACGCCTACGGAGCGAGTCACCCTTGAGTCCACAGCCCCCACCATGCTCTACTATGTTGGGGCAAGGGCTCGGGAGACACCTCCGGGGACGACAGCGGGCGCCACGACAAGACCCTTGCCGGGGCCCCGGCAAGGCCCTTGCCGAGGACATCTGCAGGGCCGCCGCCAGGCCCACGCCGACCAAGTCTCCACCGCCGTTCGCATGCAGCTGCCGACCCAACCAACTAGGCAGGCACCTGCGTGGCAGCATGCAGATCTTCGTGAAGACCCCACCACCGCGCCACCATAGTTGCCTGCCTGCCTGCATGGCATCGCATGCACCGCTGGCCAGGGCGCGTGTCAACACGAGGAGGAGCGGAAACGGATGGGACGGACTTCACCCCCGTCCCCGATAAAGCAAGAGGACACCTAAGCAGACGCATTAAATGCATCTTGTCATGTAATGCGAGGGATAACCTCGCAACACTGTGCCCTTTCCACCTCCTGTGTGCCACTGTGGCAACCCCTTTTTCCTATAAAAGGAGGCCCGAGGCGACCAGGAGAGGGATTCGGCTTTTTGGATCTCCTCGCGCCCCATAGCTAGTTCGAGAAGACAAATATACATCCACCAAAGCAGGAGTAGGGTTTTACGCATCCTCGCGGCCCGAACCTGGATAAACGAACCACGTGCTATCTGTTTGATCCGCTCTTCTCTCAACCCCGCACCCCGCTAACCGTAGTAGGGATTCTTGTGATCCCATAGGTGTCGCTTCCACCGACAATGTCCAAAAAGTTTGGGGTCAAATGGGCAAAGATAAATGGCACTTGCTTCACAATGTGCCATTTAGGACAAAATAGGAAAGTAATTAATTGAGCATGATGGGAAACATGGACAATGAAATATTTTGCCATATTTGAGCAAGATATGACCGAAACAATTTATGAGAATTATTTGGGAATTTTGGGAGTGATAGAAATATAGGTTGCTTCACAACCTAGGGCAAAAAGGATTATTTCTTTAATAGAAAAAGGAATATTTCCAATAAAAAGAATATTGGGATTTGTTCCAAGGTGGATATGGAAAGGTCTAGGGAAGGATTTTAGGTTGACAAGCCAATCTGGAAGCAAAGAAGAGGTCATCTTCTCCAGTTTCCAGACCACATAGCCACGAAAAAAGAAAACTCAGGCAAAAACCTCAAAAAATCAAAAGAAAAAGAAAGGGCCAAAAATTAGGCTGTTACATAAGTTACTGCAGTAAGCTCATGGAAAAATCTTGAGGACTCGCAAAAGCACGTCTTAAGTCTGGCTCAAGGAATACAACAATAGATTGATTACATGAGGGGCTCCCCCTCCCCAAAATGCTCTTACATCTTGAAGGGTCATGCCCAAGCTTTTGCGCGCAGGTTCAGAACAAAGGGGCACGGACTCAATCGGACATGTCGCTCGCAGCATCTCCTGAGTTGCTCCCGGACATGCTGCTGGCGTCGTCCCTGGCGTCGTCTTCACCATCATCGACCATGTCGCCTTCATCCGCCACGACCACCACTGCATCGTCATCAAAAGCAAAATCCCTGACCAGAGCATCCATGTTATCATCCACCCAGCATGCCAGGTTGTCCCAGATAACTTCAGGCACTGGGGCGATGGCGGCGTCTAAATCGAAGTTGGGGTCAACATTCTGAAGATGGCTGAAGACGCGGGAGAACGCACGTCCAAGGAGGCCCCGGCTCTTTTCCTCGAAAATCTCGCGAGCCCTCTCGGCCCGATCCTCTAGGCGTGTCATGACATCAGTGAAGAAGCGAAGATAGCTGACATAGTCCTCGGCATGGGGGTGAGGGGCGTGCTCGTCGCAGATGGCGCCTAATGCATGGTTGGCCCTTGTCCTGAGGTCCCGGAGCATGGGAGTGTGCTCACACAGTAACGTCTGCCAGCGGAGCGCCTCTTCCCTACTCTGCTGCGTGAAGGACTCGGCGTCGGTAACCCGCCGTTGAAGCGGGAGCAGCTCAGCACGGGCAGAGGCCAACTCGGCGTGAATGAAGATCAGGGCTGCAGCGGCGGCCTTCTCACGCTGCTCCGCTGCATTCAGCTTTGACCTGAGGGCAGTGGTTCTACCCTTAGCTTTGGCTTCCAAGAGCTTCAACCTCAAGTCATATCTGTTGGCATGATCCGCATGGCCCTCCGCCACCCTGCGGTCAATATCCTCCTGGATCCTGGCCTCTCGCGCGCTTGCGGCGTCCTCCGCCTGGGCGACCTGGCGCTCCCTCCTCTCCAACCATTCAAGCTCGAGGCTGCGCTCCATGGCCTCCAGCACCAGCGCTTCCTAGCGCCTCAAGATCTCCTCCTCTTCAGAAGGCGCCCCCTTCATCAATGCCAAAAAAGCCCTGCGGGCTTCGACCTGCTGCTCCAGGGAAGCGTTCTGGGCCTGGAGCTCCTGCCTGCGCTTCTCTACGACCTCGCGGCGGTGGTCAGCCTCCCTGGCCTCCTCCAAGGCTCGGGCACAGGCCTCCTGCGAGGTTGCAAGGGATGCCTCAGCCTTCGCGTTGGCATGCTCACACTGGAGACGCCCGAGGTTGATGGCCACCTTCAGTTGATGCCATTCGTCCACTAGCTGAAGACCCTTAGTTTCAAGGCCGGCGTCGACGTCCACGAGCTCTTCCCCAAGCCGGCTCAGCGCACACATCGCCTCTCGGAAGAGCTCGTGATGGATGGCACCCTGCTTGCACGTGAGCTCGAACGCGCGACCGGGTCCGTCCTCCATGCCGGAAGTCGTTGAAGAGGTTCAAGGTGGCTCGCCTCCTCCCAACAGGGGCTGGGGCTGACACTTTTGCAGTCGCCCTTCAGGCCCCATTAGGGGACCAAAGGGGCGGAGGCTCATTGCCCGAAGAAGAGGCCAGGGCCGAGGCCACCCGGCCATGGTAAATAACCAGAGGAGGAGCCCTTGGCACACCTTCTGCATCCGAGGCAAGGCCGCGAAGGAGGGACGGCAAGAACGCGAGGTCGAGATGCTAGGCCGGTGCACTTACCTCTCCGTCTGACCTCGCGCCAAGTGCGGCAGGCTGGCTTGAGGCGCTCAAGGTCAGCGGAGGACTCGAGGCAGGAGGAGTTTGCTTCTCGGGAGACTTCATCGCCTTAGCAGAATGGGCCCCGAGGAACCACGGTCAGGAGGGGCAGCAACACTCGAGAAATTACAAAGATAAGGTACCCACTCGTCTACGGCAAGGTACTTCCTTTGTTTCAATGGCCGGAAGGCATTGCCGCTGCAGCTTGGAGATCTCTTCCTCTTCCGGAGCGCGTCGAAGTTCGGTCGAAGCCAGCTGAAGCCCTGGGTGCGGTCACCAGCATCGGTGCGGCTGGTGTGGCTCTTGAGGAGGCGACCTCAGGGGCGCTGGACTGCGTGGGGACCTCGACCTCCGCCTCGTGGCGACTCGCCGGGGCCTCGGGGGCTTCAGCCTTAGGAGTATCGGACTGTGTCGTCCCTCCAGTCGCTTTCTCAGGACGGCTCTCTAGGGGCCCGCTGGACAACCCTTCAGGAGCCTCGGGTGACCCCGGTTCCTCGGCAACCGCGTCGCCAGTAGGCAACAGCGATCGCCCCCTGCATCCACCTCCAGGGAGATCACCACGCCGGTGGTGGGCAAGGGAGCCACGAAGACAAGGCTCTCGTGAGGCTCCTCAAGGCCAGCTGCGGTCAGTCCCCACTCGTCAAAGGAGGGCATCTGCTTCGCAAACTCCACCTTGTTCGAGCAGCAATATAGAAGGCAGCCTTCCTCCGGCAGGCTGGCATGCATTGGGTCGCCTGTTAGAAGCTCGAGCACTATGCGCCGTGCCTTAGGAGCAAGAGCTGGCACCTGAAGCCTCATGCGGTCCCGATAGCCGAAGAAGGTCCACATCGGCTGGGAGTGGCGCTGAAGCGGAGCGATGCGACACCGGATGAACTCCTTCACCACCATAAGCGCCGTCACCCCAAGACCCTTCAGCCTGGCTAGCTGGAGCCAGACATTGGCGAGCCGCCGGTCGGCGAACTTCGCATGCCCCCAGCCGAAGCTTGGGACAACCAGAGCTTGCGGGAGCTGCAGTGCGCACACCAACATCCACGAACACCCATCGCTTCCGGAAACCATCAACAACCGGTGAGAGCTCGAAATCGATCCCTGATCCAGCCGTCGCCGCAACAGCCAGAAGGGATACACACCCCAACTCTTCCCAGGTATTTTGCCTCATGACACGCAAGTGTATTACCTTTAGCCTTTAGACTAAAATTTGTAACTGATCGACTCTTCCTTGATTCATGTACCGATGTACGACTAGGATGTTATGGAGAGATTTTTGTGGAAACGGGCACTACCATCAGTTTCAGTAGGGACTTCAAGGTCAGACAAGATCATACTCATGTATCAAATGTTAGTACTGCTATTCCAACAGAAATAATTTTGGATGATCTTCCTCGTAATCGAGTTGATTGAAAAAGAATATCACAATACACTAAGAAATCCTAAGAAGTAACATGAGATCAGATGGAGATATTCAACTAGAGGACCTTATACGCTGCAAGAACCAATGTACACCACAACCTAAGTGGAGAGATGTTTTTCAACAATGACTATTGTCAAGAGTGTTTTGCGCAACAAAATGGGTGACGAGTTCATGATGAGTTCTTGATTTGCAATCTGGGGAAATATAAATTTTCTACAATTACAAATGATGATGTGACTGATCTATTTATGAAGATGGAAGATTGAGAAAGGAAGCTATAAAATGTGAGCCTCATGTCACTTTATATTTTTGCTTAATGATATTTATTTTTTGTATTATTATTTTCGTAACATTGTTGTGAATATAATATGTTTTTTGTTCATCCTTTTCAGAAACTAACAACTGAAGTGCCTGAAGTTAACCTTTGGCTTTATGACTTCACTCAGCCTAGACACGGTATGCCTTTTTTAATTGTAATGATAATATTATTGAATCACCATATATTTTCTCTCTTTGTGCCTCACTCCAACATTTATGTATGTTGCTCTTCTATAGTTTGCGCTAGAGTGGACAAAGCTTGACACCAATGCCCATTTTTTCTATCTTCGTCCCTGGAAGGGCCAGCTACTATCAATCTCGAGACCAACGCAGGACTGATCATCTAGGCTGAAGCGGCTTATTTCTTGACCCATATTGTGATAGCCACGATAGGTACGCATAGCAATGTCTGAGGTATAGATACAATTGCTTCTCATAAATGGTAGTAATGTTGTGTGAACAGCAGCTGGATCGCCTTTCACCATGATTGGATAGTTTTGTCCAAGGAAGAGCGAGTTTCCTCCAAGAGTATCAATACTAAACTAGGGAGAAGGTGTTGGCGCTAGCACTGTAGTATCCATCCCGAATACCCTGCAATGGATGTTGGAATAGGTCCGGAGAGTGCGACCATGGGAGACAACACCTGCTTCCTTAGTCACATCAGCGGTGCCCTGTATACAGACAAGAAGTGTCAGGACCGGATTTTCGGGGTATCAATTTCCCAAAAATGTTCCTTGTGCTCACCATCCCTAGGATTACTGTTAGCTAATGAGGCACCAACTTGATACAGAAATTCCAAGCAAAATACAGAATGTGTAGTACAAGACCATTCTGGCCTATGAGTACAACAAATAGTTTCTAGTGGTTGATGGCGGAAGCGGTATGAGGTTCATCAGTGGCCATGGGACTCCATTTCCCACAGGAACGGCTGAGTAGGTTAACTCCTATCTTCACGAGGCTGCTATCACCGTTGCGTAAGTTCCGGGGCTGTCATCACAATGCTCCTCTCCATGCAAGAAATCTGTCCAAGACAATAGCCAGGGACAAGCTAGTGAGTACTTTGAATGTACTCGCAAACATTATGAACACGGGTATAATATAGAAAATGATAATCATGCTCTGAAATTCTCTTATGATCACAACGTCAGTCATAAATAAAAATCATGATGCATGCAAGCAGGTTATTCATGTCAAATTTGAATATGCAATCAGAGAGTAGAAGTAGAATGCACAGATCGGGTGTCTGAAGCATGCCTCGAAAGGATAATAATATAAGGCATGCCTCAGTCGGGCGTCTGAGCGACACCACATAAAGGGCTTATAAAGTAAATGAATAACAAGCATGCCACAGTCGGGTGTCTGAGAGACACCACATAAAGGGCTTATAAAGTAAATGAATAACAAGCATGCCACAGTCGGGCGTCTGAGCGACACCACATAAAGGGCTTATAAAGTAAATGAATAACAAGCATGCCACAGTCGGGCGTTTGAGCGACACCACGTAAAGGGCTTATAAAGGATGATCACAGTGAATATCCGGGAGGTAGAACCATCCCAGGGATACTCAATAATTCAAATAATGTAAATGGTTAGTCCATAATAATAGCAATCGTAATCATCATGAGTCACAAGTCACGTTCCATGTTCTGCTTTGGTAGTTTTCCCTCCGAAGACCGACACTAAGACCAACAATTGACCCGTCCCAGACTATAGTCCTTACCCATGGACACGGCTATTCGAATAATCTCTGCAGAGGGTGTACTCTTTACCCACGAGTAACGGATTTCTTCAGTCCATCGGGACTAATTCTGTCTATGGTCTTTTGATTGAAAACATACCCGCCCGCACACACCAGCCTAACTTACCGGTGTTGGGAATCACCCACGACACCCGTTAAGCAAACTCTAAGTGGGGAGGCTACAACCTCGATTAGCATGGGATCACAAAATTTATACCGCGTGCAAACTAGGGGAGCTACCCCTTCGGCTCCAACCGAAACACCCATGCCCCCGGACCAGGTGGCATGCCTACCGGAGGCCTCCGGTATCTTCCACCATGGCCTCTCTATACAGTGTGTGCTAGGAAGGGGTTGGCAACTTACTGAACCGTACCCTACCTGTGGCAGGGACAAGTGGTAGTATGAAACAAGTATGGGGGTTACTGGAACAAGACTCGATGTACGGTCGACTCAGGAGGTTTAAAAATTCCCTGCATGGTTAGCATAACAAATATGTTTCAACCAACAGACAAAATCACCACCCATCATACCTCACTATGCCGTACCGGACACAACCGTCTCGATGAAGGCCGGAGACAAGCTCGTGTCTACCCAAGACAGAGACTTTCCCGGATTCCTTCCAGTAGGCATGAAAGGTATACGAGGGTGATTACCATCACAAACATATCCATTTCCAACAGTAAGGATTTTCAGCATGCACTCATGCGTATGATCATATAGTAACGAATGCTCCATGTCAAGGTGGTGTTGTAACCGTATCAAACAACCCACAAAAATATTATGCCAGGGTTCAGAATGCTTGCCATCAAGTTGTGGGGAGGCAGGGTGCATTCCAAAACTTTTGAAAGTTTTCTTCTCTCTCCATAATCCTATTTTAAGAAATTTGAAATTAACACAAAGTTTAGAAACAGTAAAAAAAGTTGTTTGGAAAATTTTCAAATAAATATGAAAATAAACTAGGCCAAATTTAAGAAACAACAGAAAAAGAATCAACTCAATTGGACTTATATTTAAAAAGTTATAGCCAGTCAAAGTTTAGTCAAAATTCTGTTTATTATAAAAACAGAAAAAGAAAATGGTTCGATATAAGAATACGTTTTCGGGGCAGAGAAGGCGTACTCTGCATTTTACGACTCCACTTAAACCAGCGCGGGCCGGCTTGGGGTCACTGACAGTGGGTCCCTTGGGTCCACTGGTCAGGTTTGACCAATCGCCCGCGCCTCTTTCTTCTCTCTGGCCGAGCGGTGGCGGGGCTCCGACGATTGCTGTCGGCTCCCCGCGGGGTTCTAAGGGAAGGGATGGATCCGCCAGTCCAGGCGGTCCTCCCGGTGGTCGACAGGCTGGCGGGGATGGAGGGAGTCACCGGTGGCGAGCTCCGCGGCGGAGGTGGCTTCGGGAGGGTTTGGGGGTTTGGGCTATGGTGGTTCCTGGTCGAGGCTGAGGTGATGGGTGGCTCCGCACGATCAAGGGGAGTCGGGTGGTGGCGCTGGATGGACGGGAGAGGCCTTGGTTGCGACGAACGGAGTCAGAGTGTGGCGGCGGCCGAACTGGCCGGAGTCGAGGAAGAAAGCTTCCCGCCCTCAATTGCTGGCCGTGGGGGCTCTCGAGGGATTGCCTGAGGCTGCCTGAGGCCTAGAAGAGCTCGGGGTTCCTATTTATAGCGCGACTGGGTCGGTTTCCGGGGCGGCCGGAGATAAGATCGGCGAACTGCCTCGCTGTAGCTAGCAGGGCAACGTGGAGCTGGCCGGCGCATTCCGACGGACTCCACACTGCTCAAGGGGCGAGCTGGCGCGCGCGTATGGATTGGGCGGTGCTGCCACGGTCGGGGCCTGCTGCGGCCGTCAGCTAGCCGCCATAGCCGACCTGACAGTGGCGCTGTGGGGCTCCAGAGGCGGCCAGGGAGGCTCTGCGACGCGGGAGGGGCCGGGCATGTTGGCGGTGAGTGGCCAAGGGTCCGCACGGGCGCGGGGAGGGCGGCAGCGAGACGCGGCGGCTCGGTGGGCGCGCGTGCAAAACGTGCGCTCTGGGCGCGCCCAGTGCACGCATGCTAGGTGTTTGATGAAATGCCAGCGTGTGCTAGGGAGCTTGGGTGAGGCTGGCTATTAGCAGATCTATAGGTTAGACGTAGCTAGGAGCTTAGTGGACAAGGTTGTTGGGTCAGAGGATCAAGTTCACAAGGCAGACTAAAAATCATGCCAAACCTGGCTATGCACACAAGGTGCTTGACAGAATGCCAAAGGCCTCTAGGCAACTCTTGGGGTGGCCAAAATCTCCAGGTCAATGTCTCTTTAGGTGTAGGTGATGGTGGCAAGGTTAGTTGTTCAAGACCAAAAACTTGTTAGTGTAAATTTTTTAGAAAACCAATTCTGTACAGAAGGAAGAGGGCATTATTGCATGGACTAAAGCTATTCCAATGGGTCCACTCTCCTGGACTTAAGGGTTTTGTAAGGTGGTCTATAAGCAGGAAAAAGAATCAAGGGTAAAAGGGCAAGTTAAAATATGGTTGCAGTACAAATCACCAAGCTGGACCAGAATTAAGATGAGGATGATTCACCCAAATTCTTCAAAGAACACCAGTGGGTTTTTTGTATAAAGTTGAACTATATGCATCTACTGACATCTCCACATACTTGGTAAATTTTTTAAACAAATATTTAAATAGGTTGTAGTGCAAAATCACCAACTGGACCACTTTTAAAAATTTGGTGTAGAGCTCAAAATCTCCAATGAA
This sequence comes from Triticum aestivum, assembly GCF_018294505.1. Taxonomy (NCBI): domain Eukaryota; kingdom Viridiplantae; phylum Streptophyta; class Magnoliopsida; order Poales; family Poaceae; genus Triticum; species Triticum aestivum. Next base: position 564,296,454 of record NC_057800.1, read on the forward strand.
TAAAAGATATTTTTGCATAAGAGTGACTTAAAAACATCACATGACATCCCCAAATTTTGGTTGGAATTTTAAAGAAATTTATCAAAGGGTTGCAGCGCAAAAGAGGCTCTAAAACTTATGAAAAACCATTTAAAGAGAAATAAAACTCAGGGTAAAGTAATTGATAAAAAATTCCACTAATAAAAGAAATGTTTCTTGAGAGGGTATACAAGTTCAATAATATATTTGGAAAGTTTTCACTTGGGATAAAAACTCCATAATATCAAGGAAAGGAGTGGTTCTGAAATAAAAAATCCAGAAAATGAAAGATTTAATTTCCTGGCAAAATTTTATTAAACAAATCATGTTTAAATTTTTGGGGTGTCACAAGAAGAGGTGATCCATCGGAATAAGTTGCCAGGCGCCACTGAGTATATGGGTCCTCATGCTCGTGATCATCATCGTCGTCATGTCCCCCTTGGTTACAAAAATTTTCAAGTATAGGTGGTGGATTGTTCAGAGGACCTTGGAAAGACAAGAAGGTTAATTAGTAAAGGGAAACTAGCTAATCCGCATGCATGTGGATGAAACAATTATAATTACGGTGGAAGACAAACGTACCGAAAGCATAAGGATTCCATGCAAAAACGGTGCCACGAGTGGTGGCAGCAAACACAAGACCCTCATATTGAATTGCATGATAGTACTTATCCTTGTATAGAAACTGATTTTTGAGCAATATCCATCCAGTCGAACTATGAAGGAAGGCAAAAAGCTTGTCGAAGATAGCAACAACTACATATTCCATTAAATCCCAAGAGCGGTCGGGAACTTGACAAATTGCTATCTTCTATAGACGACAGTCACCATGACCGTAGTTGAAAGTACGGTCATAACCGGTGTGCTCAACCTCTGGGCAGTCCGAGATTTTTGGAAGTGGAACCCGGTGACGAGTGTACACATTCACAAGTTCCCACTTGCAATTGGACCCAATATAGACAACCCAATCTCCATTTGTGCATGCCCAAGCCTTACCCTGAAGCGATGGCATCTTAACATCACATGTATCATTATCAAGAGGCACCATCTTACACAAGGTGAGGCCTCTGTCGTTCGCGCGCCAGTGAGCAGGGTCACGGTGAAGAAGATAGGGGAGATCAAACCGCTCCTGGACCCTTGGGTTCATTGTAATGATGTTATTAGTTGAGTCGAGAATGGTCTTGAACGAACCTGCGATGCTAGCCGAGGTGATGATGTTGCACCGATCAGTGAGTTCCTCCACCACGTCATCATTCAGATAGGGGCAAGAATAACAGGGTCGTTTCCAGTCTGTTCCCTCCATGGAGAAGACGATCGAACAATGGCAGAAGGAAGGGTGAAGGCAAATGGAGGAGGGAGGAAGAGCGTGCCACAACAGTTCCAAATCGAGAGGGAAAGGCGAAGAGTTAGTGGACGGTTTCCACGGTACACGAAGAGGCGCCCCGGCCTACATAGACATCCGTTCGGAAATTGTGCAAAAGGACTAGCTGTCGTCTCACTGACATGTGGTAAGTGGCTAGTGGGGAGTGGACGGTTGCCACAGAGGTCACACACTGGCGACAAGGCCGTCCTGTCAGACCTAGCGCCCGCGCGGGATAGCTTCCCTCCCCCACACGAGCGAAGCCACTTGGCACCCCCACACGGTTGGTCCGCCATGCCGCTAGGCCAACTCCATTGTTTGCAGCTCGGACACGCGCTTGCTCAGCACCCTTTCCCTCGACGCCTCGGAGCTACTCAACCACGGCTATGTGTTTTGCGCACCCTATGGCTGGTTTTGGAGTGGATCCGGTCGGGCTTGAGCTCACTCGGTTGTGGGAGGCCGCACCGCGCCATGGACTGTTTGGGCACTAGGCCGGAAGGCCCCGGCAAGGCCGCAAGGCCGCATGCAGGTACTGACTCCTCTAGCCTCTCGGATCTACACCGTCGGCGGTCCACCGGCCGATACATTAATGGCGGTCGGCCGGGCTCGGTGCTAGCCCAAAAGCTCGTCGGCGCACGGTTGCCACTCATTATGTGCGATGACTGCCTAAAAAAGGTCTTGCGCCGCATGTCTACAATGTCGGAACATCCCGGATGGGTGTTCATCAAGTGCTCAACTGATGGGGTATGTGCTACTTTAGCTTCGGTTGTGCTCTCGGATTAGACTTGTTGTGCTAACTTAAAATTTTATTGTGTAGAATGGATGCAAGTTTTGGTATTGGGAAGAAGAGTACATCGATATATTGATAGAGCGCAATTTAGTAGATGTTGTAGCACTTTTAGCTAGCATAGAGGCTAGAGATGAGACTAGTGCACTTGTTGATAGAATAGAGGCTAGACATGAGACTAGATACGAGGAAGCAACGTCTACTTCTTTACACTCGAAGAATAAAGAAGCACGCAAGATCGAGCCTCCATAGATCAACAATGAATGCATCGAGAAGGCACTAATCCAACTTACAGGAGCAATTATGGAAGTTGGATATCTTCTAAAATGTATCTTTGTGGTTCTCGTTTTCTTTGGTCTTGCTTTTCTAATCAAATTTTGGTGATGTATTTCCATGTACCAAAAATCAATGATGAAAAAAAGATATGTGTTTGCAAAGAAAAATGTACGTGGCCGGGATGCGTCCGCGTGTTGGGCACACAGCCACCGCATTCTACAAAAGGCCCGGACACGACCCCATTGCCCTACCCAAACGGACAAAATCCGAGCAAAATGGAGGTCCGTTAGACTAGTCATAGTGGGGAGTAACTTAGAGTAGTAACCTGCATATGTTACCAGTCTATGTTACTACCTTCACAGTGGGTAGTAACATATGTGTTGTGTCATGCATCACTTCATTTATTATGTTGTAGACTCATCTTTTCTTGATATGTGTGATGTTACAGTAACTAGCTATGTTACCACATGCCTCTCTTTCTTCATTGATTACATGCCACATCATCTATTTTGCCTAGATAAGTGTGATGTTACCACCTATGTTACTCCCACTGTGGGTAGTCTTAGGGGTCGTGCGTTGGAATTGGCCTTACAAGTGGGACCACAGTTGAGGAAACCGACTAGTATCGGCAAGCCCCCACCTTGCCCGCCGTGCGATGGCTGAGTTAGAGAAACGACGAGGTTGAAGAGATAGCTGTAGCACGGACTCCAAGAAATATGGTGTCAAATGGAAGTCATGCTGGTGGCGTGTGTCGTACTCCTAGACGTGAATGCTTGATCTGGCCCATGCCACCCTACTATATCGAGGATTCAAGGTGCTGCTACATACAGCGAACACATTAACATATGTCCCACCTCACACTCTGGCCAAATTTCCTAGAGCCTGTGCTAGGTTAAAAAGTGTTCTTTGTGAGGGTGGGTGGCTGGTCTCCAATTTAAAAACTTGTTGTATTACATATACGTAGACGTAGAGATAGTTCAGCAGTTTTGAAATTTTGAACCCAAACATCAGAATGTGTCGGTGTGCAACGACACCTATGGGATCACAAGAATCCCTACTACGGTTGCCGGGGCGCGGGGTTGCAAGAAGAGCAGGGTTAGTAGCCAGCACAAGGATCGTTTACCCAGGTTCGGGCCATGAGGATGCGTTAAACCATAGTCCTGCTTTGGTGGGTGTATTTCAGAGAGTTCTTGAGCTCTCGAACTAGCTGTGGTTAGTGCGTGGTTCGAAAGAGCCGAATCCTTCTCCAGTATGCCATGGGCCTCCTTTTATAGTCGAAAGGGTCTGCCACAGTGGCACTCAGGAGGTGGAAAGGCTTACAGTGCCCCGAGCTTATCACTCCTATTACAGGACAAGACGCATTTAATGCGTAGCTTAGGTGTCCCCTTGCTTTATTGGGGACGGGGGCGAGGCCCGTCCCATCCGTCGCCGCTCCTCCTCGCTTTGACATGCGCCCTGGCCAGTGAGGCGTGTGGTGCCATGTAGGCAGGCAGGCAGCTGAGGTGGCGCAGTGGTGGAGCATTCACGAAGATCTGCATGCCGCCACGCAGGCGCTCAATGAGTTGGCCTGGGAGCTGCATGTTGCCACGCAGGTGCCCGCTCAGCTGGTTGGCTTGGCAGCTGCATGTGAACGGCGGTGGAAGCTTGGTTGGCGTGGGCTTGGCGGTGGCCCTGCTGGCGTCCTTGGAGAGGGCCATGCCGGGTGGCCCGGCAAGGGTCTTGCCGTGGCGCGCTATTGTCCCCGGCAAGGACCTTGCCGGGGGTCTGGTGGCTTTCCTCGGCAAGGATCTTGCCGAGGATCATCGTCTTCTAATCCTCATCTGATCTTGAATATGTCTTCACAAAGATCTGCATGCTACCACGAAGGTGCCTCCCGAGCCCTGGCCCAACATGGATGATGGCGTCGGGGACCGTGGGCTCAAGAGTGGCTCGCTCTGTTGGTGTGGGGCGAGCTGCCCCGGCAAGGGTCTTGTCGGGGGAGCCTGCTTCGTCCCTCTGCTCCTTGTGGTCTCGACCTTGGCGTTACTCTGATTATCTTGAGCTTCGGGCTTACCATGGCTCACCTCCCCTGCTCTGCTTGGTGTGACCATGGGCGCGGCTCCGACTATCCGTGCACAGGTAAAGGGGTACAAAAACACACCCCTCTTTTTGTACACCAATAGGAGCCCCCGGGCCTGGGCCACACATAAGCGTGACACGTTGTTGGGCCAGGCCCAAAACGATGCACGGGCAGGCGGGGCGGTTTTTACCACGGTAAAACTTTTCGCATGCACGCTTCCCATGACCCACGCGCGTGGCACGGCGTGGAGGGGTGTGCGTGACGTGGGCGGCATGCGTGGGGCGGTTCCTGCACGCATGCGTCACATCGCAGTAAAGAGGCGGCTTGTGCCTTCCCCGTAAAAAGAGGAAGGCGTAGAGGCGCGGCTCATTTACTGAACGGGGCCGGGGCACGGTCTTCAAGGCATCCACACCCCACGATCACGGGGTGGGGAGAGGTCGCTTCGCCTGTCCCCTCAGTTCTGCGCGTCCGCTATGCGTCCTCCATGCACCTGGGGTTGCAAGCGGTGGAGGCAGGAAACCGGGCCATCGCTGGTTGGGGCAGCGGGTCGTTCCTGATTCCCGGCGCTTCTGGTGGCTGGATTGGCCGAGCGGGGTGGCCGAGCCCTGTCCCCGCCTCCTTATAAAGAGGGGGAAGGGGGACGGCGTCCCGCACTCTTTCGTCATCTATCTCCTCTCGCTTCTACTTCTTCCTTTCACTCGACATGGAGAAGGGGAATCCTGGTCCCTCGACGGTGGCGGCAAGGGTCGCTGCCCGACAGCGCGTCCCTCCTCCTCCTGAGCCCGCGGTGGTGGAACCGGCCGCGAGGGGAAGGGGGAGGGGGCGAGGTCGTGGGTGAGGCTGGGGCAGAGGTCGTAGTGCTCTGGGAAGAGGAGGAAGGGGCGGCGCGCTGGCGTCGCCCTCGCCAATGATGCCTTTTCCAATGGAAGGCCATCTTGGAGACCCGCCCCGTGAGTTTTTCATCAGGCTGCGCCGGCCTCCACGTCGCCGTCTTCGTCTTCCCACCTCCTTCGCTCAGAAGATGGAGTGTGACCCACCCCAATCCCTCAGATTGCACATGAGGGGTTGTGGGAATGGGGGCACGCGGGTCGACGTCGACTTCCCGGCTCCTCGGGTCATGTACCTCCGTCATGGGTGGAAGATGTTCGCTCGTATCCATAGCCTGATGGCGGGGCTCGTCCTCTACTTCAAATTAATGGAGGACAGCCTGCTCTCCGTCAACGTCTTCGGCGACTTCGGGACTCGCCTGAAGTGCTGCGTGGAAAGCTCCTCCAATGGAGATTCCGACGATGGAAACTCTTCCTCGAGCGAAAGTGATGAGGAGGACAGCGGGGAAGATGGCAGGGACGAGTCCGACTAGGCGGGTGCGGCAGCAGCAACATCTGCACCTGGCCGCTCCTCCGGCAGAGTTTTGCTGGGGGCGGGGCCAGCTCCTTGAACTTCTCGGGGCCGTCTCCTTGGGCGGCTGGCATCGGGAGGCTGCAGAAGAGGAAGAGGACGGGCGGCAAGGCCATCAACTCAGAGTACGCGGGCACCGACGCCTTCGTCGCGTACTGCCGGTCCTGCCGCCTCGTCTTCCAGCTCCTTTCCCGGCACCATCATCACCGGCCCGTCCCTGGGCGGTCACCGAGGTGTTCTCTTGGTGCTTTCTGCTGCTCGTAGCTCACCTAGGTGCCCCTTTTGCCCTCTCTCCTCCTTGACCTACCTCCTAAGGAGAGGGATAAGAAAGGTTTCACGGGCATCTTATCTCTCTTCTTTAGTTTGTAAGCTGCGGGCCTTTGTTAAACTCAAAACTTGTAATCCCCTTGCTCATGTTTTTCATTCCGTATGAACTGTACCTGGATGGGATGTTTTCAATGAAAAAGGGATGCTTGCCGGGTTTTTCCTTCGTGGGTAGACCCCGCGACAAGGAGCGAATCCTTGTTATTATTTAAGATAAACGTTTTTCGCCCGGCAACAGGCCTTGCCGTCCCCCCACTCCACTCGACCATTCTCGCACTCTTGGCGGAGGCAGGGATGAAGTGGGCTTTAGGCTCCTCGTTCTACCTCCTTGCCGCCACGGCTACGACCAAATCCGGACCCAAGAAATCTAATCAAATCTAATCAAAAGATCAGTTTTTGCTACGGCATCGCCGCAAGTCGCTGAGTTTGACAGGAGATCAGAGGATTTTCTTTGTTTGGGCGGTGTGTTGTACGATGCATAATCGGTCCAAAACGCAAGGTTTCCGCCAAGAAACAGAATCTCTGTTGCGGTCGACGTGAGGATCGAGACAGGTCACCTGCCTCGCCTCGTCAACGCTGCGGGCCAGCCTTACCGTTGCCACTCTGAGTCACCTGCCGCTACTGCTCCCGTCCTCGACTGCATCATCATTACAAGCCTGAGAGTGTAGCTGGGGCCTTAGCTGCCTGGGAAGGAGACCACGACAAGGATTCCAGCGGGAGTCAACCGAGTTGACCATCACCCGGAAATGAACGAAGACACGGCCTCCGCTGATGCACCACCACTACTGCGGCCAGATTGCCGCGGGCCTCGACCATAGCCGCGCTTGGCTGATTCCGCTGCCCCCGCGGCCGCGTCAGGCCACTTCTGCTTGTGCCGAGCTGCCAGTGCGCTTCGCCTCCTCCGAGCCGCTAGTGCACCTTGCTGCCACCGATGACCTCGCCCCGAGCCGGTTGCTCCACCTCCCGCCGTGCTTCACTCCCAAATTTATTGATGGATATTACATATGGATCATCTGCCATACGAACAAATCAGGTGCTATTTTTCTAAACTTTTACTGGTATAATTAAGTATCATCCAAAGCTTTTTCCACGGTATGCTATGCTATACACAGGTCAACAAACTCATGGCCAAGGTATGATCCGGTCCTCGTGCACCAGCGTCGGAGGCAACATATACATCTGCACCGCCCGTGCCGGGCGTTTAAAGACCTGGAGAATAACCCGGAGGGTTTCTGCTTGAACCACCGGGACCACATTGAGTCGCCAGACACGTAAACCGCCTCTGTCGCGACGAACAGATCATCCGTTGTCCGAACAAAAAACATTAGGTGATATCCATCTAAATCTAGTTTCTTGGTATATATTGTTTTTATCAAGGGAACAATTACTTTGGACCGGATATTATGATTTGCAGGACAATTATTCATTATAAAACAAGGTTTATACCATGGGTACGGAGTGCGCGCTGGCAACATCCTGCCCGGTGGTCGTCCGCGCCACATTACACGGTGAATGGACGCGTACAAGCTGCCGCCCGTACAGCCCGGTCTACATCGATTAGCCGGGACTGCGCCTGTGATTGACTCGCCCGTCCGCTCTCGCGGCCGGTTTACGCGTGCGTGCCGGTTTACGAACGCTGCGGACGATTCTCCCGTCCGCACCGGCGTACAATGCCGCGTCCGACTTATCTGTCTGAGCCGCCTCTGATGTTGCGGTCGTCTTTGTCGTCCGTCTCTCGCGGCCTGGCCTACATCAACATACCGGGCCGCACTTGTCTGGATGAACTGTTTATTGACTATGAGCAAGTCACTACTTGGGAAGCCCGGTTTTCTTCCAACAAATTGGAGGTAAATTATCATTTATTATCAGCCGCCGTCTGCACTGGATGGTTCAATGGGTAGGCGCACAAGTCGCCGCCACTACAGTTTGGTTAACTTCAAATCACCAGTTGGAAGGAACCATTGGCCGAGTTGCTGACACGGCTCATATGGGATCATTTACAACCCGCCGCAGTCACCTCAACCTTCTATAGATTCACATCGTGCTATCAACACCAATGATATACAAGTTATGCCGGTTTATATCACGGTCAAATATGGAGAGTCTCAAGCCAACTCCTCGAGTCACCTTTGAGACTCGGGGGCTACGATGACATGACTCGCTGATCTTGCCAGTTTCAGCAAATTTAAGAACCCCAGGACGATGGAGGGAAAGATAACCCAGTCCTGAAGGCTACTGTTATATTGATGAGAATTTAAAGGCCGTTAGAAAGTTTCCGGTTTAGAAAGTATATGACAGTTACAAAATCCTGGCTCAATGAAGAAAATCCGGATCATCAGAAAGGATTCCAGTTTAAAATCCGGCTCAAGGGAAGTCAGTCTGACTGCAGCTCTCAAATATCCGGTTTACAGTCCGGTTCAAGGGAAATCTGTTCTCCCACAAAGCTCTGAAGCGCTCAAATCCGGTTTAACAATGTCCGGTTCAAAAAGGAATTAACTTCTCGCAAGTTCGAGTTTAAAGGCCGTTAGAAAATTTTCCGGCTGAAAATGAAGATTCCAGTTTAAAATCCGGTTCAAGGGAAAGATGTCTCCCACAAAGCTTTGAAGCTCTTAATATCCAGTTCAAGATCCCGGTTCAAGAAGAATTTATCTCTTGCAAAAAGTTAAAAATTGCCGAAGAGGACCTGCTGCCATGATGCGCGGTTCAAGCATGGGTATCCTGCCTTACTGGCCTGACATATTATTGATCACATGGGGGCTTCTGCTTCATAAAGTGGGGTCTCTGTTCTTTTACATCATGTGTGGTTACACGGAGTTGTTCTAAAGCGGCCTCCGGCTTACCCCTTGAAAATTTTATAAACATCACTTGGGGGCTTGGTCGTGTCCGAACCAATGCAATACCTCTTGATAGGCGAGAGCCACCAGATCACTTGGGGACTTGGTCACGTCTGAACCAGTCATGCCTCTTGATCGGCCTAAGGCCACAGAATCACTTGGGGGCTTGGTTGAACCCGAACCATTGCCATGCCACTTGATCGGCATAAATGCCACAGTTTCATTTGGGGACCTGGCTGACTTGAACCATAGCTACACCTATCGGGAGCTTGGTCGTGTCCGACCATGGTAACGCCATCTGATCAGCTCAAATAATCCTCTTTTTGCAAATGGTTTTATCATTGCCTTTGCTTCAATATTTTCCTTGATAATTGTTTCTTTTATTTTTGTTGCATTTTTAAACTGACAAAGTTTTAAACCGGCCCAAACTGTCAATTACAAATTGACGAAACACGGTCAAATCTTCATCCAGAGACTATCCACCCGGTTTGATTTTCTGTTACCATCCTATTATGGAGTAAACCGGTGTTTATCAACCCAGCTCGGCTTTCAACTACAAGTTGTCAGTACACGATCAAATTATAACCCGGAGACTATCAGCCCGGTCTGGTTTGACTACGAGTCGCCAGTATTATATATGGTTAAACCGGTGTTTATCACAACCCGGTACGGTTTTATCATAAACCGGCACAATATGGAAGGAGTTATCAGTACTCAAGATTGGGATTATCACCCTTACTAAAAAAAGTTGGTAAAACCAACAATCTGATTCAATGTCACAGGTATGATATATTTCATATTTGATTATTTTTTAGTACAGCCTTGGTTATAAATCCGGGTTATATGTTGGGCATTGTGACCCGTCCGGCGGTAAACCGCCAGGACACTTTAAACTTGTTGTATGCAGAAACAGGTTTGTTAAACCGGCCTGGCTTTGGACTATAAGTCGCCAGTATATATATATATATATATATATATATATATATATATATATATATATATATATATATATATATATATTTGGATTGCGCCATTGGAATCATGCGCTTATAAATCATTGGGTTATATTATTCAAATAGCCAAACTTGGCTGAATTTTCATTATGATATTGAATGAATAAGGTTTTCACCGGATTATATTATCTTGAATAGCCAACATGGCTGGATTTTTATGGTTATTAATAACCGGTATTATTGAGTTTTCAAAGTCGCTATAGCGCAATGTCTACTATTTTATCAAAGGATATGATTTATTCTACAATGGAGGGAATAGTCCCGAGTCGCTGCAGGCTTACAAACCGGCACTTGGGGGCTACATTATTCAAATCGAGATTACATGCAAGTCTCATGTCGCTGCAAGCATGCATCATGACACTTGGGGGCTAATGCCAAGTCATTTTTAGTCTTATTGAAGACCCGACTCATCATATTATAATGAGCCGGCCCTTGGGGTCTACCAATTGCTCCTGTCAACAATTCAAGGTACACAAGTTTTCGTCCATAATATTGAAGGATCCATTGATCAGTTGGTAAAGCACAACGCTCTTAACCTTGTGGACGTGGGTTCAAGCCCTACGATGGAAGCTACATTATAAGATGTTATTTTCATTGAAGTACATATCAAGTCCCGGTTCAGTATTATCTTACTAAGCCGGCCCTTGGGGGCTACACATCACTGCTAAAATCTACATGATTATATTTACAAAGTCCCTGCTCATTATTGCATAATGACCCGGCCCTTGGGGGTTACACTGATTGAAGTTTTTATAAGCAATTACAAGTCCCAGGTTGCTGCAAGCATGACAACCCGGCACTTGGGGGCTACATATATGGAGTATTCAGTTTATATGATTGAGATGAACAAACCGGATTTCTTCAAGGTTGAAACACTTATTGGAACAAGTCTTAAGTTATCACTATGTTCTCCTCTTAAGACTTGGGGGCTACAGGTATTATGCATATAAAGGAGGAACATCTTCATTTTATCAGTTTTGAGCAAATCAGGAAGATCAATTACATGACCCGGTGTCGACAACAATTATGACCCGGTGCCATCAATATTTATAAACCGGCCATTTTGGTAATATTAAACCGGCAAGTTTTACATATTCAAACCGGCTGAATATCAGATTGATTATGAAGCTGGCCTGTTGACCCGGATTTCCCAGAAGGAGGAAATAACAAGGACTTAAGGATGATCAGGTACTGGTTTACAAAAAAATTTAACCCGGAGCATAACCTGTCAAATTATTTCTTGTGTTTATTTTGCAGCATAAGTTTACCATGAATAAATCCAAGGTAAACTTGGGGGCTAATGTCGGGGATATACCCCACGGCGTAAACTGGCCGGAAGTATAACCCTACCGAACTAGGCGTTTCATTGGTAAACCGCCAAAGGATTGGCGGTTTACGTGATTGGCGGTTTACATGTCTGACGGTTTACGCGTCTGGTGGTTTACGAGCCTGAAGACTCATTGGTGACCTGGTGCGTGTTCCAGATGGATGACAAGGCCCAAGGCCCGACATGTCGGTTTTATGATAATGGTGGGCCGGTTTAAGAGGAAAGGCATGAGGAACATTTATCTTACAAGGAGTTAAGACCTGGACTTGTGTCCGGTTTGTATTAGAGATAGACTAGTCCTAATCCTAATAGGACTCTACATGTAACCTGCCCCTCCAACATATATAAGGAGGGGAAGGGCTCCCCAAAAGGGAGAAGATTCACAAGTTCCACAAGTTGGACAAATTAGGTTTAGACAATAGATAGAGCACTCTTGTAACCGTGATCATCATCATCAATATCAATGAAGCAGGATGTAGGCTTTTACCTCCACCGTGAGGGGCCGAACCTGGGTAAAACATCGCGTCTCTCGTCTCGCTCAACCCCTCTCAAGCTACCACATAGATGCGTTGGCCTCGCGACTAAGTCCTGACACTAAGGACATCTGCCATGACAATTCCATGACACTTAGGTATAGGAAAAAGGGGAGCACGACAGCCTAGAGATAAAAACGAGGTTTCAGATGCCCCACTTCCGTTCCGAAATGCATGACAGAGGATGAAAGACTTATCTGGATCTGCAGCCCCCGGCAATCTCATCTTGCTGCGGTTGGATCCTTGTGCTTGCAGCCCCCGACAACTCTGGTTTGCCGGGGTCGGGACGCCGGTCCATTTCCTTTCTTCCAAGTAGCTCGGCAGAACTGCTCATGTGCCCTACGAACCAAAGGAGTACAGAAGAGAAATAGATAGACGCACACTCGACCTCTAAGCTAGGGGTTAGTCGGTGCTGAGCACTATCAACCCTAACCAAGGAAGAGACTCGACCTAGCATGCATGCTATGACTTAGGGCGCCAGTGCTTCATTTATTTATGCTCAGGGTCTGCGCCTGGCTTTGTACGAAGGGTTATATGCCTCGCCGGCAAAGCTTGTACAAAGGTGGCTTGCCGGGAGGCCCGACAAGCCGTGCCTTATGGGTAAAACTTGCGAAGATCCTCGATGTTCCAGGAGTTGCTCACTGGGATGGCATCTTTAGTCTCCAGGCGGACAGCACCGGGCCTGGTGACTCGTATTACCCGATAAGGGCCTTCCCACTTCAGCGTCAACTTGTTGGCATTCTTGGCCGACTGAACGCGCCGAAGAACAAGGTCGCCTTCCTCAAAGATTCGGGCATGAACCTTGCGGCTATGGTAGCGGCGCAAGGCTTGCTGGTAGCGCACTGCTCTCACAGCCGCCCGAAGACAATCTTCCTCAAGGAGCGTCGCGTCATCTTGGCGCAACTGCTCTTGCTCAAGCTCATCATAAGAGAGCACTCAAGGTGACCCGTATATGAGTTCCGTGGGGAGAACTACTTCTGCCCCGTAGACCAGGGCAAAAGGTGTCTGGCTGGTGGCTCGATTTGGCGTCGTTCTGATCGAGCAAAGAACCGTCCGCAATTCATCAATCCAGCGCTTTCCGCTCTTGCGCAGTTTTTCAAAAGTCTTTGTCCTTACGCCTCACAACACTTCAACATTCGCCCTCTCCGCTTGGCTGTTGCTCCATGGGTGTTCCACGGAAGCAAAACAGACCTTGCTGCCGAGGTATTGAATGTACTGCATCAAGGTGTGGCTTGTGAACTATGTGCCGTTGTCGGTGATGACTCTATTTGGCACACCAAAACGGCAGACCAGTCCATTGAAAAACTTGACAGCTGACTGAGCAATCACCTTTCTCACTGCTTCCACCTCCGGCCACTTTGTGAACTTATCGATTGCAACGTACAAGTACTCAAAGCCCCCGACAGCTCGGGGGAAAGGGCCCAGTATGTCGAGCCCCCAGACCAAGAATGGCCAGGAGAGAGGGATTGTTTGAAGGGCTTGGGCTGGTTGATGAAGCTTCTTTGAATGGAACTGACACGCTTCACACTTGGTTACTAGTGTTGTCGCATCCTGGAGGGCGGTGGGCCAGAAGAAACCTTGTTGGAACGCCTTTCCGGCAAGGGCCCTCGACCCTATGTGGGAGAAACATATGCCTCCATGTATCTCCGCCAGCAGCTCCAGTCCTTCCTCCCGGGGGATGCACTTCAATTTCATACCGTTCGGCCTTCTCCTTTACAGGACGTCATCAACGAACTGGTACAGGGCGGACCGACGGGCTACTTTCTCCGCTTCTTCCTGCTCCTCAGGAATCTCCCCTGTTTGGAGGAATCAGACGGTATGCTGCGCCCACGCTGGAGCCTGGGGCTCGATGACAAGGACCAAAGGCATTTCTTCCACCATGGGAGCGGCTATCTCTACGCTAGGGCTTGACGCCCTGCCAGAGGCAGCTGCTCTTGGGCAGGCTGAGCGTCCACGGCAGCACCCTTGCCGGCAGCCTCAGAGGGCTCGGTGGGAAAGTACTTGCCGGGACCCGACTTCCTTCGCTTGTTCTGCCTCGTTGATGGTTTGACGGATGGTTGAGTTAGCTGGAGCAAAAAGGTACCCGGTTCCATAGGTAGCTTGAATGCGGAATGCTTTGACAGGTAATCGGCGATGTCGTTCTCCATTCGGGGGACATGCTCTACTTGGATACCGTCAAAGCGCTCCTCCAGCTTCCTCACTTCATCTACGTAAGCTTCCATCAATGGGCTCTGGTAATCCTTTTGACCTGCCTGACAACAAGCTGCGAGTCACCCCTGACGATGAGCTTCTTAACCCCGAGGTCTGCCGTGATCCTGAGACCGGCAAGCAATCCCTCGTACTCAGCAGTGTGGTTGGTGGACATCTCTCAGGGAAAGTGTATCTGGATCACGTACTTGAGGTGCTCCCCGGTAGGTGCGACGAGCAGCACACCGGCACCTGCGCCTTGCAGCGAGAAAGCCCCATCAAAGTACATGATCTAGTAGCGATCTTCCTCCTTGCCGGGGAGAGTGGTCTCCTGAATTTCTTCGTCAGGCGTTGAGGTCCATTCTGCAATGAACTTCACCAAGACTCTGCTCTGAATTGTCGAGGTACTTTCAAACTTCAAACCGAAACTTGATAACTCTAAGGCCCACTCCACAATCCTCCCGGTTGCATCTGGGTTATGCAGTATCCGTTGCAACGGGAGGCGGGTGACAACAGTGACCTCGTGGGCTTGGAAGTAATGACGCAGCTTCCTCGAGGCCATAAGGAGGCCGAAGAGCAATTTCTGCACAACGGAGTACCTCGATCTAGCTCCCTGCAAGAGGGAGCTGACAAAGTAAACCGGGTGCTGCATAATCTTCTTCTTCTGCACCACCTCTCTTGACTGCGCGGGCACTGCCTCGGTGGCACCAGACTCTGTGGGGGCCTCGCCTTGCCGGCACTAGGCCCTGCCGTGGGAATCTTGGGCTTGCCATCCGCTGGTTCTGCCGCCGTCACTGCCTCCTTGTTAACCTCCCTCTGTGCCACTAGCGCGGCACTGACCACATGATTCGTCGCCGCCAGATACAGCAGGAACGGCTCTTGTGGTTTAGGCGCAACCAGTATTGGCGTGGAGGAAAGGTATCTTTTCAAATCCTGCAATGCTGCGTCGGGTTCTGGGGTCCATTCCATTGGGCCTGCCTTCTTCAAGATTTTGAAGAAAGGAAGGGCGCGCTCGGCGGACTTGGAGATGAATCGGCTCATGGCGGCAATGCAGCCGGTGAGCCGACACACGTCTTTGATCCGCTTGGGTGCCTCAATCTGCTCAAGCCTTGATTGTGTCTGGGTTTGCCTCGATCCCGCGCTGCAAGACAAAGAAACCGAGAAGCTTGCTGGATGCAACATCGAAGACACACTTCTCAGGGTTCAGCTTGAGGTTGATCTTGCGCAGGTTGGCAAATGTCTCTTCTAGATCTTGCACAAGAGTTGGCCCGTCCTTGGTTCTGACCACTATGTCATCCATGTAGGCCTCCATATTTCTATGGAGCTGAGGTTCAAAACCAATTTGGACTGCTCTTGCAAATGTTGAGCCAACGCTCTTCAACCCGAAAGGCATCTGTAAAAAGCAATACATACCACATGGGGTGATGAACGATGTCTTTTCTTCATCCTCTCTTGTCATGAAGATCTGCTGGTAGCCCAACTAGTCGTCGAGGAATGACAACAGATCACACTCGGCTGTGGAGTCAACAATCTGTTCGATGCGCGGCAACGGGAAGGGGTCCTTAGGACAAGCCTTATTGATATTTGGTAATCAATACACAGCCCCCACTTCCCATTCGCCTTGCACACCACTACCGGATTGGCCAACCACGTCGGGTGGAGCACTCCTCTCACCAACCCTGCCACTTCCAGCTTCCTGATCTCCTCTGTGATGAACTCTTGCCTCTCCAGAGCCTACTTTCTGACCTTCTGCTTAACGGGACGTGCATGGGGGTAGACAACTAGGTGGTGCTCAATCACCTCCCTGGGAACACCGGGGATGTCGGATGCTTGCCATGCAAACACGTCGACATTCGCCCGCAGAAAGGTGACGAGCGCGCCTTCCTATTTGCTGCCAAGGATGGAGCCTATGGTGAAGGCCCCTCCCGTGCCATCCTCCCTGGCGGATACCTTCTTGGTCTGCGGTGGCTCGGCTCTGGATCTCTTGCTCTTGCCGGTAGATCTCTCTGGCACGTCCTCGATGGCAGCACAACACTCCGAAGAGGTGCGCTTGTCGGAGTGGGTGCGAGAGGTCTTGCCGGGCTTCTTCTTCCCTCCCGGGGCATCAGCGGCAGGAGCAGGCGCCTTGGTGGCAGCTGCTACAACCTGCTTCCCGGTAGAGTTGGTCAGCGCAAATCAGCGCGTCCTTCTTGTCGGAGGGGACAGAGATGATGGTCAACGGCCCAGGCATCTTTAGCATGTTGTAGGCGTAGTGTGACGCTGCCATGAACTTGGCTAGCGCCGGGCGGCCGAGGATCTCGTTGTAGGGCAAGGGGATCTCGGCCATGTCGAAGACGATCCTCTCCGTCCTGTAGTTCAACTCTCCTCCAAATGTCACGGGTAGTGTGACCTTTCCCTTCGGCTGGCTCCTCCCCAGATTGACCCCTTGGAACGTGCCCGTTTCCTCATGGTCTCCATCAGGGATTTGCAACCTTTTGATCACGACAGGCGAGATCAGGTTCAGGCCGACCCTGCCGTTAGCCAACATCTTGTTCACCCTGAGGTTGCGTATCATTGGTGAGACTAACAATGGCAAACACCCGACCGCGGTAGTGCAGTCAGGGTGGTCCTCAGCGTCAAAGATGAGGGGCGTGCTGGACCACTTCAGCGGCTTCTGAGCATCGAACGACAGCTCCGCTGCTGTAATCTCACGCGCCCACTGCTTGAGCTGGCGGTGAGAGGTATGAAGCGAGGCGCCACCATCGATGCACATGGCCTCCGTAGCCTTATGGAACCCTTGCTCACCGGACTCGTCGTCCTCGTTGTGATCATCGTCTTCTTGTTTCTTGTTGCGGCCCCGGGCGGGCCTCTCTTGCTGGTTGTCCTTGCCGGGGCTGCTTCCTTGGCCGCCACACTTCTTGCCGGATCCCTCAGCACCTACCTGGTCCTTCTCCTTGTCCCGCCTCTCATACTCAGCCTTTTGCTTCTCAGCAAGCAGCTCGACTTGTCGGCAGTTCTGGAGGTCGTGGCCCTTGGTGCGGTGGATCTTGCAGTATTGCTTGCCGGAGCTTTCTGGCTTGTCAGTAGCCGCCAAGGCCCGGCAGGCAGCGCACCCGGCAATCTCCTTATTGGGGCGCCTGCCTTGACCTTCTTGCCGGCACCGGTGTTGTCAGATCTCTCAACGGCAAGCACGGCCTTGCCTTTGCGTTCCCTGTTGCGACGCTGGCCCTTCTTCGTCGGGGTAGTGGCGTCTTCATCAGTAGAGTCGGTTTCCGCGCCGACGTCTTCGCCGGGGTACTTCCTTCCCTCTTCAGCCCGGGCACACCTATCGGCCAGAACGTAGAGCTCGGTCACATCCTTAACCTTGGTCATCGCCAGCTCCTCGCACATCTTGTGATTGCGCACGTTCTGGTGGAACGCGCTAATCACAGTGGCGGGATGAACGTCGGGGATGTTGTACTGCACCTGGCTGAATCTGTGGATATACTTGCGCAGGGTTTCCCCTTCTTTCTGGGGAATGATGTGCAGATCACTAGCCTGGCCATGAGCTTGGTAGCCTCCTATGAAGGCGCCAACGAACTCATGGCACAGATCCGACCAAGAAGAAATGGAATCCATCAGCAAGTGCATCAACCAAGACATTACATTGGGCTTGAGCGCCAGCGAGAAATAGTTGGCAAGCACCTTGTCGTTGCGAGCCCCAGCAGCCTGCATCGCGATGGTGTAGATGCTGAGGAACTCGGACGGATGGGTCTTGCCAGTGTACTTCTCGCCGACGTCGGGCTTGAACGTGCGGTGGGACAGCCACTGGAACTGCCGCAGCTCAGTGGTAAAGGCCGAGCCGCCCACCTCGTAAGGTAGGCCGCTGGAGCCCCCCGGTGCCAGGTGGTCCATAGTGGGTCCTTCCCATTTGTCCGACTGGCAGCGCGTTTCGCGCAGGCACTCGATGGTGGTTCGAGCGTCTCCGTGAGCTTGTTCCCGAAGGACCTGGCGCTGGTCGCGGAGGGTCCGCGGGTCGGACGACGCGATGGAGATGTTATCACAAGCGTCATCATGATGGGCCGACGCCCACGACGGCTGGCGAGGAGGAGGAGAGTGCACCGTGGCCGCAACTCCCCCGGTCCTCCCAGCACCAGCATGTGGTGGCTCGGTGGAGCGCCGACCCGAGGGTCCCGTCGGTCACCGATCGTCTTTGTTGGCGATGGCGACGAGGCTCCGGATGGTGGCCCTCCACTCGTCAAGCTTCTCCGCAGCAGGAGGGAAGTCGAGGAGCAGCTGCGCGCGTGCCAAAGCTTCTGTTGGCGTGGGCGGCGGCGACAACTGCGTAGATCGCGGCGCGCTTCGACTTCTAACTACGTTAGATGGAGCTCCGCTACGACCCAGCGGCCACGTGCCATTTTCGCCAGTGCTTCGATGGGCGTGCTGAACCCCTTCATCCTACGGATGATGCACGGGGCTCTTCCCACGGCGGTGCTCAGGGTCACCAACGTGGTGACGCTGCTCGGCGCGCACACCATGGGAAGAGCGTGCAGTGGTCGCCGATGTGGGCGTCCTGGAGGTCACTGCGCCGCCCGGAGGTGGCACAACGACACCCCTGGAGGGGGGCCCAGCTCCGTCTTTGGATCCGGCAATGTGTGGCCGGTCGTCTGGTGCACAAACGACGCTGCTCGCCAGGCTCTGACTACCAAGGCGATGCTGGTGCTCGCGGACCGCGGCCCGGGTCCTGTCTGCGACCGGTCCACTGCTCGCCCGCACCGGCACGGGCCGTTCGGCTCCCAACGAGCCGACCGCCATGGCCTTCTTCTTCTTAGGAGCCATGGCGATGAAGAACTACTAGGCTGATTACTAGGCCAGATTCTCACAACTACGCACTCCCCAACCTGGCACGCCAAAGATGTCGGTGTGGAACGACACTTATGGGATCACAAGAATCCCTACTACGGTTGACGGGGCACGGGGTTGCAAGAAGAGCAGGGTTAGTAGCCAGCACAAGGATCATTTACCCAGGTTCGGGCCGCGAGGATGCGTAAAACCCTAGTACTGCTTTGGTGGGTGTATTTCAGAGAGTTCCTGAGCTCTGAACTAGCTGTGGTCCGTGCGTGGTTCGAAAGAGCCGAATCCTTCTCCAGTATGCCCTGGGCCTCCTTTTATAGTCGAAAGGGGCTGCCACAGTGGCACACAGGAGGTGCAAAGGCGTACAGTACCCTGATCTTATCGCTCCTATTACAGGACAAGACACATTTAATGCATAGCTTAGGTGTCGCCTTGCTTTATTGGGGACGGGGGCGAGGCCCGTCCCATCCGTCGCTGCTCCTCCTCGCTTTGAAACGCGCCCTGGCCAGTGAGGCGTGTGGTGCCATGTAAGCAGGCAGGCAGTTGAGGTGGCGCAGTGGTGGAGCCTTCACGAAGATCTGCATGCTGCCATGCAGGTGCTCGATGAGTTCGCCTGGGAGCTGCATGTTGCCACGCAGGTGCCCGCCCAGCTGGTTTGGCTGGCAGCTACATGTGAACGGTAGTGGAAGCTTGGTTGGCGTGGGCCTGGTGGTGGCCCTACTGGCATCCTTGGAGAGGGCCTTGCCGGGTGGCCCAGCAAGGGTCTTGCCATGGCGCATTGTCGTCCCCGACAAGGACCTTGCCGGGGGTCTGGTGGCTTTCCTCGGCAAGGATCTTGCCGAGGATCGTCGTCTTCTAATCCTCATCTGATCTTGAATATGTCTTCACAAAGATCTGCATGCTACCATGGAGATGCCTCCCGAGCCCTGGCCCAACGTGGATGATGGCGTCGGCGACCGCGGGCTCAAGGCTGGCTCGCTCTGTTGGTCTGGGGCGAGCTGCCCTGACAAGGGTCTTGCCGGGGCTGCTGAGGCTGCCCCGACAAGGGTCTTGCCGGGGAAGCCTTCTTCGTCCCTCTACTCCTTGTGGTCTCGGCCTTGGCGTTGCTCTGATTATCTTGAGCTTCGGTCTTACCTTGGCTCACCTCCCCTGCTTTGCTTGGTGTGACCGTGGGCGCAGCTCCGACTGCCTATGCATAGGTAAAGGGGTACAAAAACGCACCCCTCTTTTTGTACACCAACATAATGCAATTTCTACTGGACTCATCCGAGGACCTATGATGATGGGATTCACCGCTACAGTAAAAACACCCACCCGACGTGCGAAGCATGTGAAGCTAGTACAAATAGTAGTAGCACTATTGTTGATTGGACTCATGCGATAACCTATTGCAATGCATGTACAATTATGTATTTGGAAAATATTTTTTTGCATCGTCACAGCACCCACTCAGAGAAGCGACTCGAAGGCCATTCATAAATTTAGTAAGTTTATCACAGGCATATCATTTTATTACATACAACAGGTCATGAACCCACAACGACAACGATGATACATTCTACTAAATACTAAAGTTTTCATCACACAACAAATAACAAGCAATGAAATGAACTTCAGCTCAACCAATCCTCGGCGTTGGAAACGCTTGCTTTGAACCAGAAGTGATTCTCTGGGAAGGGGTAGCTACTGTCAATCTTGAGACCAACGCAGGACTGATCATCCAGGCTGAAGCGGCCTATGTCAGGACGCATATTGTGATAGCCACGGTAGGGAACCATAGCAATGTGTGAGGTATAGATACAGCTGCTTCTCATAAATGGTAATAACATCGTGTCAATAGCAGTTGGATCGCCTTTCACCATGTTTGGATAGTTTTGTCCAAGGAAGAGTGAGTTTCCTCTAAGAGTTCAATACTAAACCAGGGAGAAGGTGTTGGTGCTAGCACAGTAGTATCCATCCCGAATACCCTACAACGGATGTTGGAATAGGTCCGGAGAGTGCGACCATGGGAGACAACACCTACTTCCTTAGTAACATCAGTAGTGCCCTGTATACAGACAAGAAAAGGTGATCCATCGGAATAAGTTGCCAGGCGCCACTGAGTATATGGGTCCCCATGCTCGTGATCATCATCATTGTCATATCCTCCTTGGTTATAAATTTTTTCGAATATAGGTGGTGGAATGTTCACAAAACCTTGGAAAGACAAGAAGGTTAATTAGTAAAGGGAAACTATCTAACCCGCATGCATGTGGATGAAACAATTATAATTACGGTGGAAGATAAATGTACCGAAAGCATAAGGATTCCATGCAAAAATAGTGCCATGAGTGGTGGCAGCAAACACAAGACCCTCGTATTGAACTGCATCACACTACTGATCATCCGTGTATAGAAACTGATTTTTGAGCAATATCCATCGAGTCCATGGAGGACGGCAACAAGCTTGTCGAAGATAGCGACAACACAAGCATTCCTATAACCCCAAGAGCGGCTGGGAACTCGACAAATTGCTATCTTCTATAGATGACAGTCACCATGATCGTAGTTGAACATACGTAGAATACCGCTGTGCTCAACCTCTGGGCAGTCTGAGATTTTTTGAAGTGGAATCCGGTGACGAGTGTACACATTCGCAAATTCCCACTCGCAGTTGTACCCAATATAAACAACCCAATCTCTATTTGTGCCTGCCCAAGCCTTACCCTCAAGCGATGGCATCTTAACATCACACGTATCATTATCAAGCGGCATCAACTTGCACAAGGCGAGGCCTGCGTTGTCTGCGCGCCAGTGACCAGGTTCATGCTGAAGAAGATAGGGGAGATCAAACCGCTCTTGGACCCTTGGGTTTGTTGTAATGATGTTATTAGTTGAGTCAAGAATGGTCTTGAACGAACCTGCCATGCTAGCCGAGATGATGATGTCGCACCGATCAATGAGTTCCTCCACCACATCATCTTTCAGATCGGGGCAAGAATAACGGGGTCGTTTCCGGCCTGTTCCCTCCATGGAGAAGACGATCGAACAATGACAGAAGGAAGGGTGAAGGCAAATGGAGGAGGGAGGAAGAGCGTGCAACAGCAGTTCCAAATCGAGAGGGAAAGGCGAAGAGTCGGTGGAAGGTTGCCATGGTACAAGAAGAGGTGCCCCGGCCTACATAGACGTCCATTCAGAAATTGTACATGTGGGAATGGGACCACATGTCAACGAAACATGGTGTGTAATTTCTCATGCAAAATGCGATCTGGCCGCGTTGGCCCGAGGTGCCGCATTAGTTATCGACCTTTTATTTTTTAATGGCGTGCCGTTCAGTTTTGAAGCATGACTAACTGATACTGTATGCAGAGAGAATATAAACTACTCTACTACTACTCCACCGCTAGTACTAATAGTATAAAAAAGATCTATAGGATGGAGCTTCGACGCTTTCTTCCTAAGGGCTGCCCACTTCTCACACTATCACCCTCTCCCCAGATCTAAAAAAGACGACCTCTCTCTCCCTCCTCACCGGTGGTCATAGATCCGCCGGGGAAGAAAAGAATGTGCAGCGTTGACGCACTTGTCGTCGGCGAGTGAGGTCACACACTAACGACAAGGCCGTCCTCTCAGACCTAGCGCCCGCGTGGGATGGCCTCCTTCCCCAAGATCGCCGCCGTAGTGTGTAGAGGACGACGACCGCGAGTGAAGCCACTTCCCACTGACCCTCAGGTATGCTACCTCTTTTTGAACCATACCCTTGTTCTATTGCCCCATCTTCCACATCGCTGCAAGTGGATCTTTTTCCACTCCACCATCTTCCCAATTTGCTATCCTCTGCTCTGTTGGTCACGCAAACGAAAACCTTAACTTGAACTATTAAAGGAAACCCTACTTCATGCAGACTAATCCGTGTCTGGGTTGAATAAGAAAAGGAAGGGAGATTGTACTGTCCAAGAGACTAGGAATCGAACCTGCATCTAGGTTGAAAAGGGGAAAATCAGTAGCTAAAGAGAACAAAAATGGGACGTAATCCACATATGCTGCCTGGATATTTGTTGCTCTGGGCAACCATACCTCCCCATGAAGGAAATATGCCCTAGAGGCAATAATAAATTTATTATTTATGCCCTAGAGGCAATAATAAAGTTATTATTTATTTCCTTATTTCATGATAAATGTTTATTATTCATGCTAGAATTGTATTAACCGGAAACATAATACATGTGTGAATACATAGACAAACAGAGTGTCACTAGTATGCCTCTACTTGACTAGCTCATTGATCAAAGATGGATATGTTTCCTAACCATAGACATGAGTTGTCATTTGATAAACGGGATCACATCATTAGGAGAATGATGTGATTGACTTGACCCATTCCGTTAGCTTAGCACTTGATCATTTTAGTTTACTCCTATTGCTTTCTTCATGACATATACATGTTCCTATGACTGTGAGATTATGCAACTCTTGATTACCGGAGGAACACTTTGTGTGCTACCAAACGTCACAACGTAACTAGGTGATTATAAAGGTGCTCTACAGGTGTCTCCAATGGTACTTGTTGAGTTGGCATAGATCAACATTAGGATTTGTCACTCTGATTGTCGGAGAGGTATCTTTGGGCCCTCTCGGTAATGCACATCACTATAAGCCTTGCAAGCAATGTGACTAATGAGTTAGTTGTGGGATGATGCATTACGTACCGAGTAAAGAGACTTGCCGGTAACGAGATTGAGCTAGGTATTGAGATACCAACGATCGAATCTCGGGCAAGTAACATATCGATGACAAAGGGAACAACGTATGTTGCTATGAGGTTTGACTGATAAAGATCTCCGTAGAACATGCAGGAACCAATATGAGCATCCAGGTTCCACTATTGGTTATTGACCGGAGACATGTCTCGGTCATGTCTACATAGTTCTTGAACCCGTAGGGTCCGCACACTTAAAGTTCTGTGACGATCGGTATTATGAGTTTATATGTTTTGATGTACCGAAGGTAGTTCGGAGTCCTGGATGTGATCACGGACATGACGAGGAGTCTCGAAATGGTCGAGACATAAAGATTGATATATTGGAAGCCTATATTCGGACATCGGAATAGTTCCGGGTGAAATCGGGATTTTACCGGAGTGCCGGAGGGGTTACCGGAACCCCCGGGGGTTAATGGGCCTTGTTAGGCCCTAGTGGAGAGAGAGAGGGGCCAGCTAGGGCAGGTCGCATGCCCCCTCCCCCTCTAGTCTGAATTGGACTAGGGAAGGGGGGGCGGCGCCCCCCTTTCATTCTCCCTCTCCTCCTTCCTTTCCCCCTCCTAGTAGGAGTAGGAAAGGTGAGTCCTATTCCTACGAGGAGGAGGACTCCTCCTCCTGGGGCGCCCTACAAGGACCTGCCGGCCTCCCCCCTTGCTCCTTTACATACGGGGGCAGGGGGCACCCAAGAACAGACAAGTTGATCATTGATCTCTCTTAGCCGTGTGCGGTTCCCCCTCCACCATAATCCACCTTGGTCATATCGTAGCGGTGCTTAGGCGAAGCCCTGCATCGGTAACTTCATCAACATCGTCATCACGCCGTCGTGCTGACGAAACTCTCCCTCGAGCTCTACTGGATCGTCAGTTCGCGGGACGTCACCGAGTTGAACGTGTGCTGAACACGGAGGTGCCGTACGTTCGGTACTAAGGATCGATCGATCGTGAAGACATAGGACTACATCAACCGCGTTGTCATAATGCTTTCGCTTTCGGTCTACGAGGGTACGTGGACACACTCTCCCCTCTCGTTTCTATGAATCACCATGATCTTGCGTGTGCGTAGGATTTTTTTTTGAAATTACTACGTTCCCCAACACCTCACCACTCTATGCGTCCATGGAGGTACATAGTACTGGTGCGCCCACTGTCCGAATGGGCCTCCCATGCTCTTATTGCCACTTTTTTGCTGTTAGTATAACGCCAGCGGTCAAGTCAAGCAATGCTACTGCTAAACTCATGCCACATTTAACAAATGCCACACTCAGTCAAATGCCACCGATAAATTTAAGCAGTGCCATTTAATGTCAGTGGATTATTTCAGGGCTAGCTGTTGATTGTGGATGTATTAAAGATTTTTCAGCTAAGGCATTCTAATGTTGTTTACAGCCAGTATGCTAATGATGAACCTTGTTACTACCTTCAGATTTTTGCACTGTTAATGCTTATATATTACATACCTCGAGTTAGTTAATAATATTTACCTTGAAGGTACATGGTTTGCAATTTTTTATACCGTCATTAGTTAATAATGCTAGTTACCTTCAGACTTCTGTATTTGGTTTAATGCTCTTGCACAGCTACTATACCAATGCTGAAACTTGTTACCTTTACATTTTGTATTGTTAATTCTTATAGAAATCTTCCAGTGCTAGAGCTTATGGAAATCTGTTAAGTAAAACCATTGTACTGTACCCTATAATAAAATAACTACTATATTGTTGCACTAGTCACTGGATTAGTCTATATTTGTACTATTCGAATGCATTAGCGTATGGACATATATAAATTCTGGCAAGCTTTCCCTGATATGTGCTCAAGAAAACTACTACCTGTTTTTCTAAATACTAGACGTTTGGGTACTTTAAATTGAACTGCGAAAACATCTTATATTAAGGAACAAAGGGTGTAGAGTTCACTCAAATTATCCCGGTAAAGCTAGTCACACCTTTGTTAAAACTAATGTTCATTATGTTATCGGAGGAGGTCTGTATGTTTGTCTCTAATGCCTGTCGACTACATACCTGACATCATGATGTAATGTTAAGTCATTTCCTTTTGTACAGTGTCACTGAATTTTTAAGGCGGTGATGGCATTTTATTTTAGTTGAACTACACAAAATATGCTTAAAAGAAGAGGAAAGGTCAGCAATGGCTCAATTTTTTTAGAAAAAACTATGTATGCCTTCCTGACATCAACCGTTGTTGCCTTATTTATTCCTTCAAACAGGTGGTTAGAAACAGTCTTGCTACCTTTTCCCATTAAGAAATTGGAATGCTTATATTTATGCTTCAACTAGTGCCACTTCTATCGTAATCACACTTTCAATATCTATGCAAACAGGGATGCTCAATTTTAGTGGAACTGCACAAAATGTCCAAATGATTCAACATTAGGAGCATGTTTTCTTCCAAACCTTTATTTCCAATTGGTGGCGCTATGAGCTGTTCATTATGAAGGTACATGGTTTGCTACTATCTTGCTACTCTTTTTGTATTGTCATTAGATAGTAATACTAGTGGTTTGCATGTGAATTTATTGGCAGGGTGGACCTACATTGGAGGTGCAGGACAAGATTCAATGGTTGGATGCTCAATTTCGGTTGTATCGATTTCACCTCTTCCATCACTGCAAACATGGATATCCTTAGTCTGATGAAGAATAGGCTCTATATTTCTGCTCTGAACGAGCAAATCAATTCAGTATGAAATTGTCCAGGGAAAACATGACTGTATCAAATTGTCCAGTGCAAAACATGACAGATGCTAAGCGGAAGAGACATGTTTAAACCGAAAATACAAGGTGGGGTATATGTTTAATAGCTGCTTGATATTTGTGCAGACAGAGATGTCTGCCCTTTGCTATTTGGTAAACAAACAAAGTGGCCACAATTTTGGTTGAACTGCACAAGAGAATAGTATAGTCACTGCATGCAGTGCCATTTGAAAATAGACACAGAAAGATTGGATAGTCACTTCATGGACTGCAGAAAAGTGGTACTGTACTATTTATTGGCCAACACTAGGTGCTTCATTGCTTTGGTCTGATTATACAATAGGCATCGTTTTGCCTAAGTTAAAGTTTGTATTCCAAAAATAGTCTCGCCGTGTGATCGAGAGAAGACCACATCATATTGCAGTGGATGTTCCTCCATCATGTGTGGTTCATTCTCATGGTTCCAGCTGTTGGTGAAACCACTTACGTTTGCAAGAGGAATTGTAGACTTCACAAACAAATTTGTCTTTCACTCTATACTGAATGTTGGCCAAGAGAAGCATCCATGTTAGTAGGAAGAACATATGTTTTTCCTAGATCTTTGCTTGTGGAGCTACATATTTGTATATGATCTGTGAATCATTGAGATACATTCACATGTTGATCTTATGTATGGGAATCGTACTAGTTGGTTTTGAATTTGGGCTACTAATGTGAACATATTACAATGCCAGGCCTGTGAGTCTCATGTGAACATTTCAAACGGATCGGCTCTTACTGCTCTGCACATCATGATCCTTATTTCTGTGTTCTCAGTGTTTACAAGTTACTAACAGTTCCTTATTTCTATTCGCTCAATGTTTACAAGTTACCGATCGATCACTAGCTAGCCTACTAATGCGCTCCTGGCAGTTTTAGTTGCAACGCAAGATCCGAAGTGGCAGTTTTTTGAATAAAAATGCCTACCTCTGAAGAAACTGACAAGCTGCTCTGAAGAAAATGCCATGCGAATATGAAGAAACTGCCAGCAAAAACGTTTGCAAATGCCTTATCTCCCAGCGAACGTTCATCAGCTAATGCGATCGTACACGTACACCATCCGACCTACTCGATCCTACACGTACACTATCCGACCTACTCGATCCTACACGGATAAATAGCAGATCATGCATGTACTGCCTCCTTTCCAGATTGTAGGGTTCAATTCAAAAAACGACCTAGTCAATCCTACAGAAATAAATAGCGGATCACGCACGTACTACCTCCTTTCTCGTTTGCAGGGCTTAATTCAAAAATCTAACCAACCAAGGTAGATGATGAGTGGTGGAATCATTTTTGACAAGGAGGGAGTACCTCATCTAGATGATTCGAGTGCACTCGTTTGACCGTCATGTCGGTGTGCGACCCAGCACGGACGGGACGCACCACTGACGGGACGGGACGACACAGTCATAATTTCAGTTTTTCTAGTTTTCCACGGCAAGCTGGCGTGCTAAGCCATGCCTGCTTATGCATTGAACTCTGATGACCGTGATGACCGTCGCATTTCCCGCGACACGCTAGTTCGCCTACCTTCCGCCTATAATTACTGTTTCATGGGCTTCTCCGGTGGCACCATCACCCAACTCGCCCTATCCTCATAAGCTCCCACCGGCCTGACGTCGCTCGCCACTTATCCCCGCTCTCGCCATGCCCGCCATGCCCCCGCCCGTCCGCGATAGGCAATGCCAGAGGCGGTCACCTCCGGAACTAGTGTTCGACTTTTCATCAGAAAGCAGACGGAGGGAGGAGGCATTCTATCGGTCTTTAGATGGCAATGCGGAGTATGAGGAGTTGTTGGAGCGCGACCGCCTGGCGGAGGAGCAGCATATTGCCGATTTGCGCCGCCAGCGAGACTTGGAGCAGCAGCGCACCGACGCTCTGAGTCGCGAGCAGAGCGCCCGCAACTGGGCCGACTACGTGGAGGCCGGCGCCCGACAAATAGTCCTGGAGGCTATCGGGCACACACGTGTTCGCGACGCCGAATTTTACTACAAGCTCGTCAAGTGGGTTTCTCGCTTAGAAGCCGAAGCTTCGGTGGACCACGCCGACATCGAAAGGGCCAACGCGCGCGAGCAACGTGCCCTATCGCACCTCTGGCAAGTCCAAGGCGAGGTGGAGGACGCCGGTGCCGGTGTTTAGCATGTACCGCAGATGGCGGACGGCATCTTCTAGTTAGCTAAGAGTAAGTTAGTACTTGTACACTACTAGAGTATTAGTGGGAGTAGATAGTTAACTTGGCTATGATGGTTGTCAACGTGGAAGTTCAGTACTCTATATCTGGATCAAACATGTTACTTTGCTCTGAATGTTGAACTTTCCATTTGAACGTATGGAATGGGCTATTATTTTTTTAAATGGGTTGTAATTATCCACCACGGGTTTAGAGGCTGACTTGTGGGCCTACCAGGTTGACACGCACACAATCAGGAGATGATTGTACGTGGAGAGGATGACAGTAGGGGCCCACCAAGGTCATGCAATACGCAAGCAAGTGCCTCCTTATTTCAAGCCAATAAAAAATGGCTCCTCCAAATGGATTTCTAACATCTAGGTCCCATGCCATTGTCAACATAGTCAATAAATGAGAGAATTGCATAACAAGCGGCTGACACCAGGGACCCAGAAGCTCGCCTAGTTATTTTTGTTTTGGGTTAATTTGATAAATGCCACTCCAAATCTGGTGATTCCGAGAAATGTCACTGCAATTTCCAAACTTTAAAAAATGCCATTTCATGCCATTTCTAGTGGCATTTTTCGAAGTCTGGAGTGGCGTTTTTCAATGTTTGCAAATTGCAGAGGCATTTTTCAAAGTTTGCAAAAACTGCAGTGGCATTTTTCAAAGTTTGAAAATTGAAGTGGTATTTTTATGAATCACCATAATTGGAGTGGCATTTATCTAATTTGTTTTTGAGACGGAAGCAGGGTGTCAACTGGGCTGTGCGGGGCACTCTGGCCTGTCTAGACAGCCTTTTCTTTTATGTTTACCACCGACCAGCCCAGTAGTTTTTTTGTTCTTTCTGAAAATGGCTAGCCCAGTTTTTTTGTGATTTGTCAAGTAAGTCACTTTGTGAGGCCTGTTGGGCTGCAAACTTTCAAGACAAGGAGAGCTTCATTTGGCTGGCCGAGAAAATGGCCTATCAGTAATGAGAAATGGGCTGTACATTTTTAAGACACATCAAACCGGCAATTAGTTTCAAATTTCTTTTTTGTTTCATTTCGATATTTTAAATTGCAATTATTTTTATGCGTGGACAATTTGTTGGATTTTATATTGATATACATTTATCTTTAAAATCAGTTTGAATGTGACTCAAAATTTCAGGATTAAAAACAGTTTGGACCGCACCGAAATATGCAAAATTTCATATAATTTGTTAACTGTGGCCAAAATATGGGTTGTAATTCAAAAAGAATATGGGCTCCAAAAAAACCTTAAGAATTAGCAAATGGGTTGTAAATTATTAGAAATAATGGCAGATGGGATTTATGATGTTTCCCATAGATTTGAGGCTTTCCTAAAAAAAGGTTGACGCACAAGCAGTGACTGTTGGATGTCCATCCAACGACCGTCGTGCTTCTTCAATCTCTGCTCTTCCTGCTCCAGCCGCTCAAACAAGCGCCAGCGGGACTGCCTGCTCCCTCCTCCCGCGGCCGGCTGTGCTGCCGTGCAGGCCTCACCGCCCCACCATACTCCCATCACTAGCCTAGCCATCCCTCTACTCACCCACACCTGCTGTTATTCCCCACTGCATGGGCAGTCACTGTGGTGTCTTCCCCGGCTCCGTGTTGTTCCCTTCGTAGGCCTCTCCATTGCCCACCGCTCTGGTGCTCTCGGCGCGGCATGGTCAACGTGGTCAATGAACGACATCCATCAGAAGTGGACTGTACGTGGAGAGGCTGGCAGCTGGGTCCATGGCTGCACAGAAGGAAATGCCTCCTTATTACGCGCAAAATAATGACTCCTCCACCTGACATCTAGGACCCACCGGAAGGGCCTCTATATTTCGCGAAAAATATGTTCCCCTCCTGACAGCTCGGACCCACCAGCTATATCTTCGCACGTAAGGAAGTGCCTCCTTATTGCACACAAGAAATGAATACTCCCCCTACTAGCTGGGACCTAGCATAGTGGGAGGCTGACTTGTGGGCCTACTAAGTTGACGGGGACAGAGGGCTTTGTCAACTTAGTCAATATGAACGATACTAGCTCCAGTGACCATACGATGTCCATCCAACGACCGTAGTGCTTCTTCAACCTCTGGTCTTCTTGCTCCAGCTGCCCAGAGCAGCGCCGATCATGCCGCCTGCTCCTGCCACCCGTGGCCGGCTGTGCTGACGTGGAGGCCTCACCGCCCCCTACTACTCCCACCACTAGCTAGGCCCTGCGACGACGGCAGCCTCACACCGCAGCGGAACCAGTGAACCCTCGTACTCCTCTCTGCGTGGGCTTCCACTACCGCGTCTTCCCCGGCTCCATGTCATCCCCTTCCTAGGCCTCGCTGTAGTCCACCGCCCTAGTGCTCCCGGCGCAGCATGGTCAACGTGGTCGAGGAATGACTTCCATCGGAAGGGTACTGTATGTGGAGAGGCTGACAACTGGGTCCACGGCCACAGCAAGGAAGTGCCTCCTTATTACACGCAAAATAATTATTCCTCCACCTGACAGCAGGGACCCACTGGACGGGCCACTGTATTTCGTGAAAAAACGTTTCCCCCTGACTGTTGGGACCCACCAGCTACATCTTCGCACGCAAGGAAGTGTGTCCATATTACAGGCAAAAAAAATGATTCGCCCCCCCTGACTGCAGGGACCCACCAGCTATATCTTCGCACGCAAGGAAGTGCCTAACAGTCGGGACCCACCTGGTCGAAGCGTACGTAGCATTGTCATTCTGGTCATGAACATGTACGTACATACGATCGGTCTGTTTGCAGGCTGCAGCGATGAACCATGGCCATGCAAGGAAGGGCACGTGTCGTAGTAGAGGGACGCACGTGTCGTAGTAGAGGCGCGCACATAGCATGTACACGTACGTACAGTGGCCAGGGTGCAAGAAAGAATATACGGCCACATACGTACATACGGGCGGGGTCTCGAACGCCTACTCGCGCAAACGTACGGCCAGGGCTCGTGTACATGCATGGCTGGGTCAGAACGGAGAAGCTGCGCCGTCGTCGTGTTCATAGGGAGGCAACAAAATGCGTCTTGTTCATCGAGAGGCAATGAAACGCGTGCTGTTCATTGGGAGCCAACCGGCTTGGATGGAAGAGCCGATGGAAACGAGGCCTGGCGTATCGCAGAATGGAGGAAACGACTTTGTGTTCGACCGGCCACGGTGGAAATGGGATCCTGTTCATCGGGAGGAGTCTGGCGTACCGCAAAATAGAGGAAACGGACCTCCTACGGTCGAAACGGGGTCCTGTTGACCGGGAGGGGTGTGGCGTACCGCAAAACGGAGGAAACGGACTTGTGTTGGAGCGGTACAGTCGAAACGGTTATCATGTTCATCGGGAGGGGTGTGGCGTACCGCAAACGGGACTCCATGGGATACTGTTCATCTCCACCGTCGACCTCCTCTAGCCTCCACGGGCTACTGTTCATCCACTATCGACCTCCTCCAGCCTCCACCTGTGACTGTTCATTCACGGGCTCCTGTTCATCCAGCCTCCACCGTGTGCTCCTTCACCGGCTACTGTTCAACCAGCCCACTCCACGGGGTCCTGTTCAACCACCCCTCCACAAGCAACTATTCAACCAGCCCTCCACGGGGTCCTGTTCATCCACCCCCAACCGGCTCGATTGATCGGGGTCCTGTTCATCCTGCGACAACACCACGGGGTCCTGTTCATCCAACCCCCCACCAGGAACTATTCATCCACCCCCCCCAACAACGCTCACTGTTCATCCAAAGGCAGCATCGGTCGGCTTCAGTTAGTAGCAGTAGCGAAGGAATCACTCGGGTTTAGTTAACAGCAAGGGATCGATCGATCGCTCGGGTTCAGTAACGCGTAGCCTGCAGTGCAATCGCTCGGGCTCAGTTAGAGCGCAACGCCTCGCACACACGCGCATACGTACAAGAGAAACGCGCATCACTCGGCCCCCGACCATCCACCATAACCGGGAACTCCTCGATATTTTCCTCGCCCTCGCTTCTACCATGGTTTTTTCCGTCATGGACGGCCCAAAGAATGTCATGCAGTTGCGTCTCTGGCCCACCCAGGATGAAAAGCCCATTTTTTGTCATGATTTTTTTCATAGAAGTAGGAGCCCACCACATCTATGATGATACCGGGTTTTGTCACAATTATCATCATAGAAGTGTCATAAGTATGACAGATTTTTTTATTCGACCCTAAATGTCATGGATGTGTCTTTTTTTGTAGTGATAGGAAAGATAGATTCTACACTTTTTACTAAAAGGGTTAATGGTGAATTATTTGTGTGCCAAATTTATGTTGATGATATCATATTTGGATCAACTAACCCTCACTTTAGTGAAAAGTTTGGACAGCTAATGTCGAAGAAGTTTGAGATGTCTATGATGTGTGAACTCAAGTTCTTTCTTGGTTTGCAAATCAAGCAAACTAAGGAGGGCACCTTTGTTTCTCAAAAAAAGTACACCAATGACTTATTCAAGAAGTTCAACATGCAAGAAAGCAAAGTTATGAAAACTCCTATGCCTACTAGTGGACATCTTGACTTGTCCAAGGATGGCAAATCGGTTGACCAAAAGGTTTACTATTCTATGATTGGTTCATTGTTATATCTAAGTGTGTGCATGTGTACATGATATCAAGCGCTCCCCAAAGAATGTCATCTTAAGGCTATGAAAAGGATAGTGAGATACTTAATTCACACACCAAATTTTGGCGTTTGGTATCCTAAGAGGTCTTCTTTTGATCTTGTCGGCTACTCCGATTCGGACTAAGCCGGAGACAAGGTTGATAGAAAGTCAACTTTGGGTACTTGTGAATTTCTTGGTAGATATCTTGTGTCTTGGTCCTCCAAGAAACAAAACTCGGTATCCTTATCAACTGCCGAAGCGGAATACATTGGCGCCAGTTCATGTTGTGCTCAATTACTTTGGATGACCCAAACTCTTAAAGATTATGGGATCAATGTTAAACATGTTCCATTTCTTTGTGACAATGAAAGTGCTATTAAGATTGCACATAATCCCATGCAACACTCTCGAACTAATCATATTGAAGTTAGTCACCATTTAATTCGAGATCATGTTGCTAAAGGGGACATTGATCTTAAGCATGTTCGTACCGATAAGCAATTGGCGGATATATTCACCAAACCGCTTGATGAGAAAGCATTTTGCCGTTTGGGAGGTGAATTGAACATTATTGATGCTTCAAACTTGGAGTAGGAATTCCATGTGGATACATGCAAGGCATGAGCCTATGACTAATCCTTGACTTTTCTCTTATAATGATGATCATGTGTCTTGGATATATTTGAACCCTTGCATGTTATCTAACTGTTGTGGGAACTTGGATGAATCTAAATCCATGGGATTGCAACTCACTCACATCTTGAGGAATCTCTACTTCACCAAGTCTCTACACCATGGTGGTTGAAGACAAGGAATCTTGAAACCTTTCAACATATCCTTTGACAAATTCTATATATCAAATTTCATTTGATATCTAATTTCATGATTGTCATTTTGGATACACAAGTGCTATTCCTTGCAAGACTAAGCCATGTAGGTAGATGAACTCAAACTACAAGAGGTGCTCCAAGCCAATGATGCGCTACATCAACCTTGAGCATCCCACATAAGTTCAACTACATGACCAAGTTCAACACCATCACCTAAGGTATGTTATTCCATCTTAGAGAAGCTTTACCCCAAGTCATGGGTCAAAGCAGCTCAACAAGATGCGAATACATCAAGATGCTTAAATGAAAAATGGTAACCCCATTTTGACCTTACGATGAGTATGACTTATGATCAAGTGATCTCACTTGACTCCTCAGTCAATATACTCTAACATAGGTGACTTTGTCGCCGCCCAATTCTAGATGAAGTTTTCTAGTGTTTTCCTGAGTTCTTGCATTTGTTCCTTGCATATTTGTTCCCCTTCTTTTTTCCAATAAAAACTTCATCTAGATTTCTTTTATTTTCTCTATTTTGTTCTGCATTTCCTGCATCCAATTCATTGCAAATCTTTCAGTTAATTCCTTGCAAATCTTTGTGAGATCTTATTTGCCTAGTGAGCCGAGGTGACAAATGTTATCTCTGTGTTGAACTCGGACACACCGGATTTCCACTTTCGGTCAAGCCGAACCATTTTGGTGCTACCAAACTAACAACTCGGTGTTACCAATTTCAGTGCTGAGAAGATACTTTGTCATTTGCATCCGGCATATTTGTTGTAGCTCCACTCAATGATTCTTGTCCTCTACCAGCATCACATTCCATATGCTACTTTGCTCTGTGACTCAAGGAACCTATTGACTCACAATCCAGAAGATCCCTTCTTGGAAATTGATGTCAAAGGGGGAGAGAGATCACACCAAAGCTAAATCACTTCAAAAGGGGGAGAGTACTTCAAAGGGGGAGAATGCTCAATCGTACCAAATGGAGAGAGAGACCCCAGATGCTTGGTGTTCAAGAGGAGATAAGTCACATGTCTTTAGAGGGGAAATACATGTTAGTTTGTGTTATGTTTCTGTGCTCTGATTTGTTTTGCTTTGATTTTCTTTTCCCCACCTTCTCCCATTATCCAATATAAGATTCATGCGGAGAATGACTTCTAAGGGAAGGAAATCTTCGAATTCATTGCATATCTTTACCCTTGGGGACCTGTCTATATCCAATAGGAGTACCTAGTACTCACTCTCTACATGTCATCCCAGTCTTGGTACTCTTGTGGTCTGCAGTTTTTGCTCTACCTAGTACATGTATTTATGTTATCTAACATTGTTTACTCAGGTTCATCTCTTCCTAAGCCAGCTTAAGACCACAAGGTAAGTATATGCATCACATTCATGTGCATGATGATCTCTTGCTGATGTACATATTTTTTGCAAGAAGGACTCATGAACATGAAGGTACAATTCCTATATTCACATCATTTTCTCTGATGCATATAGCCAAGATACATGTAACTCATTGCTTGCTCTGTCATGCTTATGCATTCACATGCTCTTATATTCTATATTTACATGATTGCATACATGTAGGGGGAGCCAATGCATGTTACATGTCTTTCCAAAGCTTTACTTGCTACTCTTTATATCTTTATATAATGCTTTGATGTATGTTGTCATCAATTACCAAAAAGGGGGAGATTGAAAGCACAAGTGCTCCCTGGGTGGTTTTGGTGATTAATGTCAACATATCTCTTGTTGGACTAATACTTTTATCTAGTATATTTTAGATAAGTTCAACAGTGGAGTGGCGTGGAGAAGAGGATGTGGAACCCCTTCAAGATGCTAAGGACAAAGGATTGGCTCAAGCTCAAAAGCTCAAGACTCTGCATTTTCATTTTTGGCGATCCAAGATCACATTGAGTCCTTAGGAAAGCCAATACTATTAAAAGGGGATGAGGTGTTGCTTAATGGCTTGCTTGCTCAAAATGCTTAGTGATATGCTCCAAAAACCCTCAACCACTTTCTCATATCCACATATGTCCCAAACCAAAAGTCAAACTCGGCCCCACCGAAATGTTCTATCCAGCGCCACCGAGTTCATTTGACATAGCCACTGCCAGAAACCCTAGTCACTTCGGTCTCACCGATAGGGATCTCGGTCTCACCGAGATGGGATTGAAAACTCTTTGTTTCCCTTTGTAACGTTTCGGTCTAACCGAGATGAGCGATCGGTCCCACCGAGTTCGCAATGCAAACTCTTCGTTTCCCCTTCGTAACATTTCGGTCTCACCGAGATGAGCGAATCGGTCTCACCGAGTTTGCCTGACCAACTCTCTGGTTAGCTTATTACCAAAGTCGGCCCCACCGAGTTTGTGTAATTGGTATCACCGAGATTACGTTATGCCCAAACCCTAATGAAATCGGTCCAACCGAGTTGACATGTCAGTCCCACCGAAAAGTCTAACGTGCACATTTTGAATTGAATCGGTCTACCGAGTTTTCCGATTCGGTCCCACCGAGTTTGGTGAATTGTGTGTAATGGTTAGATTTTGTGTGGAGGCTATATATACCCCTCCACCCACTCTTCATTCGTGGAGAAAGCCATCAGAACATGCCTACACTTCCAGCATACATTTTCTGAGAGAGAACCACCTAGATGTGTTGAGATCAAGATATCCC
This sequence comes from Triticum aestivum, assembly GCF_018294505.1. NCBI lineage: Eukaryota > Viridiplantae > Streptophyta > Magnoliopsida > Poales > Poaceae > Triticum > Triticum aestivum. The sequence continues at coordinate 564,333,165 of NC_057800.1, forward strand.
ATTCCAACCACATAAGTCTTGATATCTAGCCTTCTCCAAGTTTCTTTCCACTCGAATCATCTTTCCACCAAATCCAAATCCATGAGAGAGAGAGAGTTGAGTGTTGGGGAGACTATCATTTGAAGCACAAGAGCAAGGAGTTCATCAGCAACACACCATCTATTACCTTTTGGAGAGTAGTGTCTCCTAGATTGGTTAGGTGTCACATGGGAGCCTCCATCAAGATTGTGGAGTTGAACCAAGGAGTTTGTACGGGTAAGGAGATCGCCTACTTCGTAAAGGTCTACCCTAGTGAAGCAAGTCCTTTGTGGGCGATGCGCATGGTGGGATAGACAAGGTTGCTTCTTCGTGGACCCTTCGTGGGTGGAGCCCTTCGTGGACTCGCATAACTGTTACCCTTCGTGGGTTGAAGTCTTCATCAACGTGGATGTACGATAGAACCACCTATAGGAACCTCGGAAAAAAATCTTTGTGTCTCCAATTGCGTTTGCATACTCAAATCCCATCCCTTTACATTCTTGCAACTTGCATGCTTTACTTTACGCTGCTCATATACTCTTGCCATGCTTGCTTGAAATGTATTGTGAATGTTTAAACTTGTGCTAAAACTCCACCTCAACTTGAAGAAACTAAAAACTGCTACTTTTCTTTGTTGAGGGTCTAATCACCCCCTCTCTAGACACCTCTTCTCGATCCTTTCAGCTTTTTAATGCATTTAACACTTCATCTTATCACTAATGCATTGGAAGAGTCCTAATCAGTTCATCCACATGCTTTTCGTTTGACTAGACGCCCATGAAATCTATCATTGGCACATAAGTGGCGAATTTAATTTCTTTGTTTCCCTTGAGTGAACGGAACCCACACTATTCCTCTGTTTGTTGATGGATCAACTTGTTGATTCTCGTTACTCATATACGTAAATAAATTGGTGATTTTTTTAAATATTTACTGTGGGGCAAAGCCCCATAGCCCTTTATTAAAGAAAGCAGAACTGTGCACACAAATTACAGACTATACAAGGGAAAAAGAAAAGAGTGTACCTATGGCTAAACATCCCTACCTGCTTTACAACAAAGAATCAACCCAAGCCAAGAGTTTTGGTTTAATACAATCCTTCACCCTATGAGCAAGCAAAGAAATTTCATGGATGAATTTACACTTCCAAGCACTGAAAGTAGCTCTCTCAGCTCTGAAGGTTCTGCCATTTCTTAAAATCCAAATATTCCAGGCTGCTGTTAGCATAACTTCAAAGAAGAAAGGGTGCCTAAAGCTGGACCTAGCATGCATGATACATTGTAGTATATCTGAGCCTAGTAGATCTAGACTCTACAGCTGAAGGTGCAGTTAATAAACAATTGGATTCTATCCTCATACACCAGTGCTAAAAAAGTGAGGTGGGATTATTAATTGGTAAACAAATTCTATGTCTTGGTATCCGAGTCCGAGGAGCTCATGTCAGGTGGAGGCCTAGTCGAGCGACTTACATGGCCCAGGTGGTGGCCCCACCGAGAGATGACACGTGAAACGTTTTTCTGGTACAAAATGAAACGTCTTTTTACCACTTATGGGTGGATGGACCAAAAATAGAAGAAACACACCGTCCTTTGTTAGTAGGCATATATTGAAAATGTGCACTAATCCAATCCTCTCAGGCCATCAGCATTCTGAACCGTTAGATCGTGTGTTTTTAAAGTCTTTGTGATGGAGTCAATTTTGGCAAATCTAGGGTAGAGGGTCCCGGACTAGTAGCCTAGATGTAATGGTAATAGGGATAGGGTATTTACCCAGGTTCTCACTCTTCGAGGAGACAAAACCCTACTTTCTCCTAGTGTTGTATTGATTTGGATTGAGTAGAAAGTATAGGTTGACCTACCAGAAGATCGTTGTGTCTTGTCTACATGCACAAGATAGGGGGCTAGGGTTTACAAGTAAGTCGGCTACGTATAAGGTAATCGTGTTGTAGACGGCCTCTAAGTCTTGGAGTATGTCCTAAGTATTCGGGAATATGCATTGTATGCGCCATGGGCTTCCTCAAGATAGCCCCTTGATGAAATTCCATGAGGGTCCTCTACAAAAAAAAGGCACATCCATGAGATTATGGCGGCACACGCGCCTGGTCTTCCCTCTAGTTAGGGTTTGTCTTCTCTTGGCGGCGACTTCCACCGCCGTTGAGATCTAACTATTTCCCTCCGCCGTTTACTGCTCCGGGGAATCGATTCGGCCGATCAAGGGGTGATCTAGCACTACAAAAAAAGACACATCCGTGACATTTTGGGCCGAACGAATTTTTTTCTGTCATACTTATGACACTTCTATGACATTAATTGTGACAAAACCCGGTATCATCATAGATGTGGTGGGTTCCTAATTCTATGACAAAAAATCATGAAAGAAAATGGGCTTTTCGTCCTAGGCGGGCTGGAGACGCAACTGCATAACATTCTTTGGGCCATCCATGACGGAAAAACCATGGTAGAAGCAAGGGCGAGGAAAATATCGGGGAGTTCCCGGTTACGGTGGTTGGTCGGGGGCCGAGCGATGCGCTTTTCTCTCATACATACGCGCGTGTGTGCGAGGCGTTGCGCTCTAACTGAACCCGAGCGAGGTGTTGGGCTCTAACTGAACCCGAGCGATTGCACTGCAGGCTACACGTTACTGAACCCGAGCGATCAATCGATCCCTTGCTGTTAACTGAACCCGATCGAGCGATTCCTTCGCTACTGCTGCTAACTGAAGCCGATCGATGCTGCCTCTGGATGAACAGTGAGTGTTGTTGAGGGGTTTGGATGAACTGTTCCCGGTGGGGGTGAGATGAACAGGAACCTGTGGTAGTAGAGGCTGTTGCCGCTGGATGAACAGTACCCCGATCGATCGAGCCGGTGGATGAACATGACCCCGTGGAGGGCTGGATGAACAGGATCCCGTGGAGGGCTGGTTGAACAGTAGCCAGTGGAGGGCTGGTTGAACAGTAGCCGGTGGAGGGCTGGATGAACAGTAGCCCATGGAGGGGTGGTTGAACAGGACCCTCATGGAGAGAGCTGGTTAAACAGTAGCTGGTGGAGGAGCGCGCGGTGGAGGCTGGATGAACAGGAGCCCATGGATGAATAGTCGCAGGTGGAGGCTGGAGGAGGTCGATGGTGGATGAACAGTAGCCCGTGGAGGCTGGAGGAGGTCGACGGTGGAGATGAACAATATCCCGTGGAGTCCCGTTTTGCGGTACGCCACACCCCTCCCGATGAACAGGACCCCCGTTTCGACCGTAGCGCTCCAACACAAGTCCATTTCCTCCGTTTTGCGGTATGCCACACCCCTCCCGATCAACAGGACCCCGTTTTGACCGTAGGAGGTCCGTTTCCTCCATTTTGCGGTACGCCAGAACCCTCCCGATGAAGAGGATCCTGTTTCCACCATGGCCGGTCGAACACAATGCCGTTTCCTCCGTTCTATGATACGCCAGGCCTCGTTTCCATCGCCTGTTCTGTCCAAGCCGGTTGGCTCCCGATGAACAGCACGCGTTCCGTTGCTTCCCGATGAACATGACACATTCCGTTGCGTCCCCATGAACACGACGACGACGCAGTTTCTCCGTTCCAGCCCAGCCACAACTATGTACACGAGCCCTGGTCGTACGTATGCGCGAGTAGGCGTTCGAGACCCCAGTCGTATGTACGTACATGGCCGTCTTTACTTTCTTGCACCCTGGCCGTTGTACGTACATGTACATGCTACGTGCGCACCTCTACTACCACAGGTGCCCTTCCTTGCACATCCACGGTTCATCGCTGCAGCCTGCAGACAGACCGATCGACCAGTATGTACGTACACATTCGCGACTAGAATGACAACGCTACATACGCTTCGACCAGGTGGGTCCCGACTGTGAGGCACTTTCTTGCGTGCGAAGATGTAGCTGGTGGGTCCCAGCAGTCAGGGGGTGAATCATTTTTTTGCCGGTAATATGGATGCACTTCCTTGCGTGCGAAGATGTAGCTGGTGGGTCCCAACAGTCAGGGGGGAACATTTTTTTCGTGAAATACGGTGGCCCGTCTGGTGGGTCCCTGATGTCAGGTGGAGGAATCATTATTTTATGCGTAATAAGGAGGCACTTCCTTGCTGCGGCCGTGGACCTACCTGTCAGCCTCTCCACGTACAGTACTCTTCCGATGGAAGTCGTTCCTTGACCAAGTTGACCACGCCGCGGCGAGAGCACCGGGGTGGTGGACGACAGCAAGGCCTAGGAAGGGGACAACGCGGAGCCGGGGAAGACGCTGAAGTGGATGCCCACGCGGAGAGGAGTACGATGGTTCACTGGTTCGACTGCGGTGTGAGCCTGCCGTTGTCGCAGGGCCTGGCTAGCGGTGGGAGTAGTAGGGGGCGGTGAGGCCTCCGTCGCATCACAGCCGGCCACGGGAAGCAGGAGCACGCGTCATGACCGACGCTGGTTTGGGCGGCTAGAGCACCAAGACCAGAGGTTGAAGAAGCACTACCACCGTTGGATGGACATCGTATGGTCACTGGAGCTAGAATCGTTCATATTGTCTAAGTTGACAAAGCCCTCCGTCCCCGTCAACTTAGTAGGCCCACAACTCAGCCTCCCACTATGGTGGGTCCCAGCTAGCAGGAGGGTATTCATTTTTTGTGCGTAATAAGGAGGCACTTCCTGGCGTGCGAAGATATAGCTGGTGGGTCCGACCTGTTAGCGGGGGGAACGTTTTTCCACAAAATACAGAGGCCCTTCCGGTGGGTCCCAGCTGTCAGGTGGAGGAATCATTATTTTGCACATAATAAGGAGGCATTTCCTTGCGTGCGGCCGAGGACCTAGCTGCCAGCCTCTCCATGCACAGTCTACTTCCGATGGATGTCGTTCGTTGACCATGTTGACTAGTCCGCGCCGAGCGCATCCAAGGTGGTGGACAACAGCGAGGCCCCGAACAGCAATGAGCCGGAGATGGGAAGACGCGGGAGTAGAATCGCGGACGGAGATGTGTACGAGGGTTAACTGGTTCTGGTGCGGTGTGGTTCGGCAGTCGGTGGAGAAGAATAGGAGGTGTGGAGGGGTGGAGGGATGGCCTGGCCAACGGTGGGGTAGCGCTTCACAGCGAAGCGTGCTAAGCAGAGCTGCTAGCAGCAGGAGGCGGGAGCAGGTGGTCCCGGCGGCGCTGGAGGAAGAAGACGAGATATTGAAGATGGATGTCGGTCGTTGGATGTAAATCCAACGGCTAACGATGTCAGAATCATTTGTTGACTAAGTTGACAACAACTTGCGTTAGCTTCGACCTATTGGCCCATATTTCAGCCTCCAAAAATGCGGCACGTATTCAACCCATTATTTCGGAATTTACAGTCAATTTGATCTTTTTTTAGAATTACAGTCCATTTGCTGGGCTGGGTGAACAAATAATGTAGCGTCCATGCGGCCCATTTATTTTTCTCCTAAAAAATTACAGGCCATTTGCACTTTCTCGAAATACACGATTTTGCCGGGCTGATTCTAATTATAATGTTGGGTTGGGCGCAGCAATGTTATCAAAAAATAAACAGGGGCTGAGCATTTTGTTATAAACATATTTAAATAATAAGTGATTTATTATTATATTGGTCCATCAATCTTACCAAGCTTTTGTACACAATCACCAGGATTTTCGTTGCCAAAAAAATCAAGTATTTTATTGTTAAGAAATTATTTTTATAAGTTAATAAGATGTGGGATATTGTTTTCTTACATATGTAAGTATCTGTTAAATATATGATACAATAACAATAATATATAATAACATATAAAATAATTTAAATATATATATATATATAATAGTTAGAAGGGAAACAAAAGTTGGACCAGGCGTTCCTATTCTTATATAGAAAAATAGAACAGACCTCTGCGTTTTCTTAAAAAAAATACATAAATTGGGCTGCCGATGTTTCTGAAAAAATAAAACCTCGGATGGGAGGTCCATAGGCCGGTCGATACATGATGGCCCTCAATAAAATACAAACCAGCATGTCGTGGGCTGCGCATGTTAAAAAAGAAATCCTAGATGGGGCAGCCCAAAACCCAGCGGATACTTGCTGCCCCAGTGATAATAAAATGATACTACCCGCCAGCTCCACAGCTTCGTTGTGAATTTATCTCCTACGTTGAAGCACCTAAAAGAAATGTAACTATGTTGACAAACCCATGGGGCCCAACGTCAGTATAGCATTAGGAGGAAGTTTTTTCTGATGAGGCACTTGCTTGCGTACGGGCATAGACCTGGTGGGTCCTGACTGTCTGCCTCTCCTTGTACAGTCCTATCCAGATTCCTCTCGTTTGTTCAGCATGTTCACAACGACAGACAGTGGCGCCGCGGCAAGCACACAAAGGCGCAGGAGGTGATCGGAAGGCAGCGCCTTATTTGTAACGAAAGTAGGAGTAGTGAACTAGCCCAGTGGCCAAGTGACACTACCCGACAGCTGTTTCGCCCGGGTTCGATTCCACCTGATGCAGGGAAAATATCTCCAATTTTTTTTGCTTCTGCCATTATTGACATGTGGGTCCCCATTGTCATCTACGCACACCACATCGAACACTTGCCAAAACTTTGTCCCTCGTTTTCTCTGTTTGTCGCACACTCGACATTGTGTGGGCATTTTGAAAATAGCATATCTTTTTGACCGTGCATCATATGAAGATGTGCTATGCATGAATGTTGATCAGCATGATGTTAACTAGCTGGTAGTTCCATTTTCGACAATGAATAAAACTTCCAACATGATGTTAACCCTGTTTGAAAAGGCTGTGTTAATATAAATGCTCTGCCTCTAAAAGTTGCAGTTTCTTAGCTGAAACTGAACTTGCAGTTTCTTATCTGAAACTGAAACTTGCAGTTTCTTCTCTAAGAATCACATTGTCTGCACTTTTATACTCCTATGAAACTACATTTTTTAAGTGCTAAAAATAGATCTCTAGAATTCATAAAATACTTCATATGCTCAATACTACAAATCTGAAATTCAAAAGACATTCATATCTAGAAGTACTCTCAAAATACACAACACAAAACACAATTCACAACCTGCAAATACTGACAACCCAAAGCTCCTCCTAACAATTCACAACCTGCCCGACTATTGGGCTGGGGGGGGCAGTCCCCTCCTATTCCTCGGTGGCAGACATCCGCCCTGTGAGACGATGTGAACAGCGAGGGAGAGGATGGCGGGGAAGCGTCGTGGGGCCAACTGCTTTTCTCCTCTTGCAGTTGGGTTCGGTCGATGAAGACTCCACCAGCTCGCTCTGGCAAGACACCCTCACAAACGGCACCCTGTAGATGCTCGATCCTTCAATCTCTGGTGGATGCTCCATCTGGGATCGATACTCCCACCACCGCTCCCTCACGATCGGATTCGATGAATCTGTTTGCTCCATGGCCCAGAGGAGCAGCTCTATGTACTCCCGTGTGACTCCCTTTAGGAGTATCGCCGCCTTTTCGCTCTGTTGCAGATATTTGGCCATGGATGTCGGCGTCGCTGCTAGTTGGTCCTTGTTGCCAAACCAAGACTGTATCTCCAACATCCTAGCTAGCTTCACAGGGTCACCGTCCGCGATCCTCACGTATCGGTTGTACTCCTCCATCGACCTACTTATCCACAACACCTTCACTCGCTGGCGGTGGTTTTTGAATGGAAGAGGAGAGGAGCAGCACTGGTTTTGGACTAGACGGGAGAGGAGCGACGCTGGTTTTGGATTGGAACAGGAGAGGAGGGGCGGTGGTTTTGAAATGGAAGAGGAGAGGAGCGGCGCTGGATTTAGATTGGAACAGGAGAGGAGCGGCGCTGGTCTTGGAAGTATTTTTTTTGCGTATTTTGGGTCAAAGTTTGACCACGTACTATATTTGACCAGCAAAATGTGAATGCATGTCACCAAAAATTGTTTCATTTAGTTCGTATCTGAATGTACTTTCAAATTATATTATTTTTGCAATGTATAACAAATATTTTATTTGTGAAAATCATGGCCAATTATGACCCAGAATAAAAGGGAGACTAGATAATGTGGGGTCGCTTTCTTAATTGAAGGGTAAATTGATTTTGATTTTGAACCAGTCACAGCGTGCCGGCCCTCTCGTCCAATCCTAAATCACTACCGCACGCTCCTCTCCCTCTTCTCCATTGCAAAACCACCTCCTCTCCTCTCCATCATCTCCATTCCAGAACCACCGTCTCGCCTCTCCCTCTTCTCCATTGCAAAACTACCTCCTCTCTCCTCGGACGAGGATCCCCTGACGTAGCCCATCATGCCATTGAGACACTGACACATGGGTCCCACCAAGCATGGGGCCCACCTGTCAGTGACCGAAAGGAAGGGAAACCTCTCCTCTCCATCATCTCCATTCCAAAACCACCGTCTCACCTCTCGCTCTTCTCTATTGCAGGACCACCGTCTCTCCTCCCATCTTCCAAAGCTAGCACCGGACCACTCAGAAGGACATCTATGGAGAGGATGCAGCAACAAATTAGGCAGATGACCAGCGGCGACCAGGCAAAGTTGGCCAGGTTGAAGGAGATCCTTACTTGGTTTGACAATGAGTGGGAGATTTTGTCGGCGTTCTTGGAATGGGGGTCCCCAGACTTTCCTGCCTGCGGCCTACGGCGTGGCTCAAGTGGGGGCCCAGCGTGCCCCATCTTCATCAGCACAAACTCAAGACCCTCGCGAGGGGCCAAGCCTCGTGGGGTGGACGACAGGAAGCTTCCTTAGGAGCAGCCTCATCAGGCAGGCTCGCAAGGAGGCGGAGAGATCAAGGCAGGGGCACCTCGCGAGGAGCCCGTGACGCAAGCCATGACGATCGAGACCAGGTGGGCGCCAGGCGAGCGCTGGCCTGTGTAGTGTCCTTGTTTCCCCTTCGGTGCAAAGGGGGCAAGCACAGGCCAAGGCATCGGGCAAAGGTTACGATTCTGGTGCAATGAGACCAAGACCAGCAGAGCGGCAAGAAGGAGGTCACCATGGAGCCCAAGACGGCGTCATCACCAGTGCTTTTTGCAACCGAAGACCACCTTTGGTCAGGATAACTTGTACTAGATGTTCCCCTTCAAAACGGCCAATTGTTGGCGCCCTCCCCGCTCGTTATTTGGGGAGAGACCCAGGGCCTCTATAAATAGAGCTAGCCACCACAGAGTAGAGGCATCTAGGAAGGACCGAACCAAATCAGATCAAGTACAGAGAGAGGCGATCGAACTCACCCAACGGTTCATCGCATCAGTTCAAGAACACCTCTCGCGAGGCTGTTCTTCCCCTGTATTGTTCCTCGTCAGCCCCTGAGGCAATCCACCACATCACACACTGGAGTAGTGTATTACACCACAACGGTGGCCCGAACCAGTATAAATATCATGTCCCTTGGGTTGTTCGTCATTTCCAGCTTAGATCACATGAGGAGATCGTATATAGATCGGTAGGGGAAAGATCTCCGCGCGCACCCCAGAGTTCGAACCTTAAGGGTCTGCCAGAACCCGAAATCCGACAGATTTCCAGGATGGTGAGGGCCATGTGGCAATGTATGTGAAAGAGCGAGACGGCGGTGATGAGGGCGGCGATGTACTCCTCGGTGGCAGTCATGCCGCAGTCCTTTGAGTTCATCGAGTATCTCCTCTAGGCGATGGAGCAGACAGATTCACCTGAGGCAAAAGTCAGGCGGAGGTGGTGGGCGTACAGGTCGAAGGTCGAGCACCCAGAGGATAACGAATCAATCGAGTACGGTGTGTCATTTGTGAGGGTGCAGAGCCAGCCGGAGCCACAGGAGTATTCGTTCTCCCATCGCAAGAGGAGGCCGGATGGCGCGACATCGCTTCCCCGCCGTTCTCCATGGTTCCCTCGACACTCACCTCGTTTCAACGGCGTCTGTAGGGTTGAAGGTAAGCTTTGCACTAACCTAATCTTCCATCTGCTCATGCTTACAATCAGTGTGACAGCTAATAAAAATCATGCTTACAATCAGTCTCCGCGTACTATGCCAATCACCCTAAAATAGCTCTAGACCTTTGGGTCAAAGTTGTGACACTGTGTACAAATAAACAAAAATAGATTGGTGCTTCTTTCAAAATAGAGTACTCCCTAGAAAACTGCCAATCTAAGCTACTAGTATTTGGTTAGAGGATTTGCTGCCAAGAAAGATCCATCCATAGTGAGCACCACACATCCCATTGATGGTGGTGGATGCCAATGCTAAGATGGAGCAGGGTTGGTGTTAGTAATTTTTACTTGGCACCTCGCACTCTGCATATATGCCGGTTCCATCCGTACATTTGTGCAGTTCCACCAAAATGCAGCTGAATAACCCTATTTGCACAGATAATGAAAAGGCGTGATTACATTATAGTGGCACTAGTTGATGAAACATACACTAATAAATAGAAGAAAATATTGTGATAGTTGTCGGCATTCTGGGAACGGGGGTCCCCAGACTTGCCTGCAGCGGCCCGCAGCATGGCCAAGCTAGCAGGCCGTACGGCCCATCTTCATCAACGAGGCATTGAAGACCCTCGCGAGGGTCCAAGCCTCATGAGGCGGACGGCGCAAGACCTTCTCTGGAGTGGCCTAGCCAGGCAGGCTCACGAGGAGCAGAGATATCAAGGCAGGGCAAACCTCACGAGGCTCTTGTGACATGAGCCATGACGAACGGCACGAGGCGGGTGCCAGGCGGGCGCCAGCGCGCGCAGCGTCCTTATTTCCTCTTTGGTGCTAAGGAGGCCAGTGCAGGCGAAGAGTACCGAGGCATCAAGCAAAGGTTGCCATATTGGTGCAACGAGACCAAGACCAGGAGGACAGCAAGACGGATGTCATCGTGGAGCCCAAGACAACGTCACCCCAGAGCTTTTCACAGGCGAAGACCACTTTTGTCAGGATATCTTGTACTAGCTGTCCCCCTTCAAATTCGCCTGCCATTGTTGGCTCCCTTCCCGCTCGATATTTGGGGAGAGGACCAGGGCCTCTATAAATAGGACTATCCACCAAAGTAGGAGGCAACTGATCTGGAACTGGTTCAGATCATCCTCAACTACACAAGCACGAGAACACCTCAAGCTTAGGAGGCTGTTCTTCCCTTGTACTGTTCATCATCAGCCCAAGAGGCACCACACTGGAGTAGGGTATTACACCACAACGGGGGCCCGAACCAGTATAAACCTCGTGTCTTTCTCTGTTGCGAGTTCGTCGAGTTCGTCCGCGAGATCTAAACGAGCTAGGGCGTAGATCGGTAGGAGGGAAAGACTTCGTGCGCACCCTAGTGTTCGAACCTTAAGGGTTTGCCGGAACCCCACATCCGACATTTGGCGCGCCACGTAGGGGTGCACCGGAGCTCCTCTCCACCAACCTGCGCCCCGTGCCGCCGCGCTTCGCTCCCATGGTAGGTGCCCCGCCACCCACCTCTGCGACCGGCACCAGCAGCAGGGAGTCCGGGTACCGAGCCCTGGCCCCCGCCCTGCGGCGAGTGCAGTGGCCAACCAAGTTCAAGCCGGTGATGCCGCCGCATTACGATGGCGCGGTAGACCCGGCGTTGTTCCTGTAGGCATACGAGGAGGCTGTCTTCGAGGTCGGAGGCGATGACAAGATCATGGCCAACTGGTTCTCCATGGCCCTCGCCGGCGAGCCGCACGCCTGGCTGCTCAACCTCCCGGGGTCCATGGTGGCGTCCTGGGAGGAGCTCCGCAACCTCTTCACCGCGCGCTACGCGGTGCCGGCGCACCATGCAGTCGCGACACTGCTGGGCGGCTCTCAAGCACCGCCTTCAGATCGCCACGTCAAGCCTTTCTTCCGTCAGATTGGGGCAGCCTCCAAGCGCCCGGGGGCTCCGCCGGGTTGGGCTGCGCCGGAGGCTGACCTCACCTTTGACTCAGAAGACCACCCTGGCTCCAACGCCGGCTCTGGCATGCTCCCAATGCTCTGCACGTCTACCATCTGCAATGTGGCCATCACCAAGACCCTCATCGACGGTGGTGCCGGCCTCAACTTGCTCTCCGTAGAAGCCTTCAGCCTTCTCCACGTGCCGCCCGAGCGGCTCAACCTCAGCAAGCCTTTTTTGGGAGTGGGTGGTGGAGCTGCCCACTCTCTGAGGTAGATCTGCCTCCCCGTCACCTTCGGCATGCGCGACAACTACTGCACAGAGCTGGTGGACTTCGACATCGCCCGCATCAGTCTCCCGTACAATGCCATACTCGGGTACCCGGCTCTTGCTCAGTTCATGGCGACGACTCACCCGGCCTACAACCTCATGAAGATGCCAGGGAGCAAGGGCGTCCTCACCATCAAGGGGGACACTAAGGAGGCCGTGACGGTGCTCAGGCTCGTCTTCAAGACCGCAGCAGCAGCACAGCCAGCCGGCGCCGGTATGCCCGAGGCCAAGGAGACCGCGCCCGCCAAGAAGAAGCAGATGTTCACCCAAGACAAGGCAGAGACCAAGCAGGTGCCGGTTGACGAGGACGGGTCTTCGGGAGGCACCTTTACCATAGGAACCAACCTTGACCCGGGACAAGAAGAAGCTTTGGTGAGGTTTTTGCGCGCGAACAAGGAGATATTCGCGGGGGAGCCCAATCAACTTGTAGGGGTCCCGAGAGAGGTGATCCAGCATCATCTAAGGGTGTGCCCCAACATACGCCCCGTGAAGCAGCGGGCGAGACGACAATCCATTGAGAAGCGGGCCTTCGTCATCCAAGAGACACGCAAGCTGGAGGCGGCTGGTACCATTCGAGAAGTTCGATACCCTGATTGGCTGGCGAACCCCGTCGTAGTACCGAAGAAAGGTGGGAAGGAATGGATGTGCGTCGACTTCACAAACCTTAACAAAGCTTGCCCCCAAGATCCATTCCCCCTTCCGCGCATCGATCAAATCGTCGACTCCACCGCCAAGTGCGACTTGCTATGTTTCCTGGATGCGTTCTCTGGATACCACCAAATCAAGATGGTAGTGGAGGATGTGGAGAAGACAGCCTTCCTGACACCATGCGGGGTGTACTGCTACACCTACATGCCCTTCGGCCTATGCAACATGGGCGCAACCTTTCAGCGGCTGATGCACATCGCCTTAGGGCGGCAGGTCGGCAGGAACACAGAGGCCTACGTTGATGGCATAATGGTCAAATCTCGCGAGGCGAGGACATTGATTCAAGACTTGGAGGAGACCTTTGAGAGCTTGCGTCAGGTGAACTTGAGGCTTAACCCGGAGAAGTGCATGTTTGGCGTCCCCTCTGGCAAGCTACTAGGGTTCCTCGTATCCCACAGAGGGATCGAGGCGAACCCGGAGAAGATCAAGGCCATCAAAGACATGAGCCCGCCAAAGACCCTCATGGAAATGCAGAAGCTAGCAAGGCGGGTGACCGCGTTAGGGTGTTTCATCTCCAAGCTAGGCGAGCGCGCCTTACCCTTCTTTAAGCTCATGAAGAAGAAGGGCCCCTTCGAGTGGACCCCGGAGGCCAACCGGGCCTTACAAGACCTCAAGAAATATCTCACCAGCCCCCCGGTGATGGTGGCACCGCGGCCTCTCGAGCCTCTGGTACTCTACATTGCCGCCACCCCGTACTCCGCCAGCGCGGCGCTGGTGGCGGTTCGGGAGGAGCACCAAGACAAGGGTGTGCCGCGCCAAGCCAGAGCTGATGCAGCGCAGGGTCAGGAAGGCGCAGCAAAGCCATCAGCGGCAGAAGACCAAGCTCAGCAGGGCAACATCGCAGAAGCTCCTGAGGACGGTCAGGTCTCAGGAAACCCTCCACCTCTGGATATGCTACAATCTCTGCAGGACCCGAGCCTCGACAGTGTGCCAGCCCTCGTCGAGCACCCGTGTATTTCGTCAGCATCGTACTACGGGACGCGAGGGCGCGCTACCCCATGCTACAAAAGCTCCTGCTCACACTCTTGGTGGCCTCACGTAAGCTGCGGCACTACTTCTAGGGCCACCCCATCAAGGTCGTCTCAGCTTACGCATTGGAGAGGGTACTCAGGAGCCCAAACTCAGCCGAAAGGGTTGCTGAATGGAACATCGAGCTGCAAGCATTCCAGTTGGAGTTCAGCACTACCAGGGTCATCAAGGGAGCTGCGCTCGTCGATTTTGTGGCAGAATGGACAGATGCCCTGGCTCTTGAGGAAGGAGAAGACCGGTCCACCTCCCCAGGAAGTGAGGCACCAGACGGCTGGGTCATGTATTTCGATGGCGCCTTCGCGCACCAGGGCGCGGGGGCTGGAGCAGTGCTCATCTCGCCCACTCAGGACAAGCTTTACTACACCATGCAACTCTGCTTGCAGCACAGTGAGAAGGTCTCCAACAATATCGTAGAATACGAAGGCCTCATAGCTAGCTTGAAGGCTGCAACGGCTCTGGGGGTGAGGCGCCTCACCGTCAAAGGCGACTCGCAGCTCCTCGTCAACTTCTCCAACAAGGTGTACGAGCCGAAGGACGAGCACATGGAGGCCTACCTTGCGGAGGGCCTGGAGCTGCAGCACGTGCCCCGGGGCACCAACAAGGAAGCCGATGACATTGCCAAGAGAGCATCCAAGCGGCAATCGCAAGAGCTCGGCGTCTTTGAAGAGCGGCTCTTCAAGCCATTAGCTACGCCACCTCTTTCAAGCACGAGTCAGCCTCGGGAAGAGCTCCCACAGCCCCCGGCCACGGGAGCCCCAGCCTGCGGCCCAGCCTCAGGAGCTCGGCTGCTCTTGGCGCTCGAGCCCCAGGAGGAGTGCTGGACTAAGGAATTCAAGGAGTACCTGATGCATAGGACGCTGCCGGAGAAGGAAGAGGACGCGAAGCGCGTGGCCCGGCAAGCCACGGCATACTGCATTCAAGACGACGAGTTGTACAGGAAACGGCCGAACGACGTCATGCTGCACCGCATCTCCAGCGATCAAGGAAGGGAGCTGCTGATTGACATACACGGCAGGGACTGTGGGCATGACTCGTCGTCATGGACCCTCGTCGGCAAGGTGTTCCGCAGTGGATTCTATTGGCTTACAGCGCTCAACGCTGTAGCCGAGCTGGTGAAGTCCTGCGAAGCTTGCCAATTCCATGCCAAGAAAATCCATCAGCCTGCCCAGGGCCTCCAAATCATCCCTCTCACATGGTTGTCCGCAGTCTGGGGGCTGGACATCTTAGGCCCGTTCCCACGGGCGCTAGGGGGCTACCACTATCTCTACGTCGCCATCGACAAGTTCACCAAGTGGGCGGATGTGGAAGTCGTCCGTACCATCCCAGCCGGCTATGTCGTCAAGTTCATGAAGGGCCTCGTGACCGCTTCGGGGTCCCCAACCGCATCATCACGCATAACGGCTCGCAGTTTACTAGTAACCTTGTCAAAACCTACTATGCTAACCTTGGAACGCAGATCTTCTATGCTTCGGTGGCCCACCCCAGGAGAAATGGTCAGGCTGAGCGCGCCAATGCAGAGGTCCTGAGGGGCCTCAATACCAGGACCTTCAAGAAGAAGCTGGAGGCCTACGGCAGGGGCTGGCACGACGAGCTCCACTCCGTGTTGTGGTCCATCTGTACCACCGCTACCAAGCCAACGGGCGAGACTCCGTTCTTTCTCGTCTACGGAGCCGAAGCAGTCCTCCCTCATGAGGTCAAGCATCGCTTCGCACAGGTCCTGGCATTCGACAAAACGCATGAAAGCACAAGTGCTCCCAAGGTGGTTTTGATAATTAATGACAACATATCTCTTGTTGGACTGACACTTTTACCTAGTATGTTTCAGATAAGTTCAACAATGAGGTGGCATGGACTAGAGGATGTGAAACCCCTTCAAGATGCTAAGGACAAAGGATTGGCTCAAGCTCCAAGCTCAAGACTCTACATTTTCTATTTTAGTGATAAAAGATCACATTGAGTCTATAGGAAAAGCCAATACTATCAAGGAGGGATGAGGTGTTGCTTAATGAGGCTCTTGCTCAAGTGCTTAGTGATATGCTCCAAAGTCCTCAACTACTTTCTCACATCCACATATGACCTAAACCAAAAGTCAAACTCGGCCCCACCGATTCTTTCTATCCGGCGCCACCGAGTTCTGATGTCATAGCCACTGCCACAAACCCTAGGCAAATCGGTCTCACCAATAGGGATCTCGGTCTCACCGAGATGGGATTGCAAACTCTCTATTGCCTATTGCAATAATTTCGGTCTCACCGAAACTTGTAATCGGTAGCACCGACATTGCAATGTAAACTCTCTGGTTCGCTTTTGTAACATTTTGGTCTCACCGAAATGAGCGAATCGGTCCCACTGAGTTTACCTGACCAACTCTCTAGTTAGCTTATTACCAAAATCGGTCTCACCGAGATTACGTTATGCCCTAACCCTAACCATATCGGTCCTACCGAGTCGCATGTCGGTCCCACCGAAAATCCTAACGGTCACTAGATTTGCTAAATCGGTCTGACCGAGTTTACTAATTCGGTCCCACCGAGTTTGGCAAATTGTGTGTAACGGTTAGATTTTGTGTGGAGGCTATAAATACCCCTCAACCTCCTCTTCATTCGTGGAGAGAGCCATCAGAACGAATCTACACTTCCAACCTACATTTTCTGAGAGAGAACCACCTACACTTGTGTTGAGACCAAGATATTCCATTCCTACCATATGAATCTTGATCTCTAGCCTTCCTTAAGTTTCTTTCCACTCAAATCTTCTTTCCACCAAATCCAAATCCTGTGAGAGAGAGTTGAGTGTTGGGGAGACTATCATTTGAAGCACAAGAGCAAGGAGTTCATCATCAACACACCATTTGTTACTTCTTGGAGAGTGATGTCTCCTATATTGGCTAGGCGTCACTTGGGAGCCTCCAACAAGATTGTGGAGTTGAACCAAGGAGTTTGTAAGGGCAAGGAGATCGCCTACTTCGTGAAGATCTACTGCTAGTGAGGCAAGGCCTTCGTGGGCGACGGCCATGCTGGGATAGACAAGGTTGCTTCTTCGTGGACCCTTCATGGGTGGAGCCATCCGTGGAGTCGCGCAACCGTTACCCTTCGTGGGTTGAAGTCTCCATCAACGTGGATGTACGATAGCACCACCTATCGGAACCACGTCTTAAAAATCTCCATGTCTCCAAATTGCGTTTGCACACTCCAAACCCTTCCCTTTACATTCTTGCAAGTTGCATGCTTTACTTTCCGCTGCTCATATACTCTTTGCATGCTTGCTTGATATGTATTATGTTTGTTAAACTTGTCGGAGTAAATGACCACGGGTAGCCTAGCCGGCACCCCCTGGCCCCTCTGAAAAAATTACGAGCCGATCCGGCCCTCAAGAATCCAAGACGTGGGGCCGCCTTCCCCTAGCCGGCTGTCTCCCAGGCCGGCTATCGGAAGGCGACCCGACTTTAGCCCTCATGAAGAAAGCCGCGGGAGGGCCGGCTCCGAGAAGCCGGCCGCGAGAAGGCCGACTCCAAGAAGCCGGCTCCCACAAAGCGGTCAAGATCGTACCCTCGAAGTTTGCATCCACATAACGGTGATGTGACGAGGCATGGCTACAGTAAGGCCTGCCACCCCCGAATCCCGGAGCACGCCTGGCACAGTGCGCCGTACGGGTGGCCATGACCCGTCCGGCGTGGCACTGTTGCCACGTTGACCCTGATGTCATCCATGACGGGCTGCCAGTGCGGCCCACGGGCGGTAGGCGCCTTCGGGCAGAGAGACACCCAAGGCGGCCAGGCCTCCCCCAATCGGCCCAAGACAGAGCCGGCTCTCCCCCAGCCGGCTTGCCACCTCCCTCGAAGGAGACACCCCATTAAGGAGACAAGACGTGGTGAGGCTACAATGATCACCCGCCGGACGGCGGCACTGTAGCCACACCCACCTCGGCGAAGCCCTCGTCACCAGGATTGAACAACAGTAACCAGCCACTGACAAGGCCCTGGACAGTGGGGCCTGCCTGTCGACCAAGGAGCCGGCAGCCGGCGGGCCCCAGCAGCCGGTGCAGAAGCCGACGAGTGTAGACAGAGATGGCTGGGCCCCACGCCCAGCCGGATTACCATTGTACCCCCGGGGGGTAGGCCTATATAAACCCCCCGGGACACCCATGCAAAGGGTTGATCCAAGCTAGTTCTAGACACCACATAGAGAGGGGAGGAGGGCTAGTCGTGCTCTTCTTCTTCTCACAAAACAGCTCAAGGAGCATCGTGTAGCTACTTGTTCATCTAGTGATCATGCAGAGACCCCGCAGAGCAGCAGTAGGGGTGTTATCTCCACAGAGAGCTCCGAAGCTGGGTAAGATTCGCCGGCGTGCATGTCTTCGCCTCATCCCGCTTCCAGGTACCGGCAACGTCTTACTGGCTCCCACAATGATAAGCCACCCGTTGGCATATGTCGCACCTACCACCCGACAAAACTTGTGCCAAAACTCCACTTCAACTTAAAGAAATTAAAAACTGCAACTTTTGGTACTTAGTGTTTAATCACCCCCACCCCCTCTAGACACCTCTTCTCGATCCTTTCAATTGGTATCAGAGCTTTGATCTCTGAGGGAGTCCTAGATTAGGGGGTATCCAAATAGCCGGACTATAACCTTTGGCCGGACTGTTGGACTATGAAGATATAAGATTGAAGACTTCGTCCCGTGTCCGGATGGGACTCTCCTTGGCGTGGAAGGCAAGCTTGGCAATACGGATATGTAGATCTCCTTCCTTGTAACCGACTCTGTGTAACCCTAGCCCCCTCCGGTGTCTATATAAACTGAAGGGTTTAGTCCGTAGGACAACAACAATCATACCATAGGCTAGCTTCTAGGGTTTAGCCTCTCTGATCTCGTGGTAGATCAACTATTGTAATACCCATATCATCAATATTAATCAAGCAAGAGTAGGGTTTTACCTCCATCGAGAGGGCCCGAACCTGGGTAAAAACATCGTGTCCCTTGTCTCCTGTTACCATCCGCCTAGACACACAGTTCGGGACCCCCTACCCGAGATCCTCCGGTTTTGACACCGACATTGGTGGTTTCATTGAGAGTTCCTCTATGTCGTCATCATTAGGATTGATGGCTCCTTCGATCATCATTAGCAATGCAGTCCAGGGTGAGACTTTTCTTCCCGGACAGATTTTTGTATTCGGCGGCTTTGCACTGCGGGCCAATTCGCTTGGCCATCTGGAGCAGATTGAAAGTTATGCCCCTGGCCATCAGGTCAGGTTTGGAAGCTTAAACTACACGGCCGACATCCGCGGAGACTTGATCTTCACCGGATTCGAGCCCCTGCCAGGTGCGCCGCACTATCACGATGGGCATGATTTAGCTCTGCCACCGGACAATGTTCAGGAGATCGCACCTGTAACCGCTCTGACCTTCAATCCGGAGCCGGTTGCGCCATCCGTGGACAGGTGGTTAGACCCCGCCATGGAGACCACGGCGTCAACGGCGATCGAGCCGAATACCAGCCTTACCCTTCGCGAGGCCCGTGACTCCAAATTGCCGGACTCTCCTTCGGACTCCGAGCCACCCGCGCCCCTGCCAATCGAATCCGATCGGGCGCCGATCATGGAGTTCACCACCGTGGATATATTTTAGCACTCGCCCTTCGGCGACATACTGAACTCACTGAGGTCTCTCTCCTTGCTAGGAGAGTCCTGGCCGGATTATGACCGGTAGGATTGGGATGTGGACGACGAAGAAATTCGACGCCCACCCAGCACCCACTTCGTAGCCACTGTCGATGATTTGACCGACATGCTCGACTTCGACTCCGAAGACATCGACGGTATGGACGACGATGCAGGAGACGAGCAGGAACCATTGCCCACAGGGCACTAGACAGCCACCTTATCCCACGATGTATAGATGGTGGAAACACCCAAAGAAAACGACGACGATGACGCAATGAAGGATCGTTCCCTCGAAAAGCAGTCAAAGCGGCGGCGTAAGCGCTGCTCCAAACCCTGCCTCGACAAAAAAAGAGGGCATACAGGCCCAGCAATAGAGCAGGGTGAGCCAGCGGATGATGAAAATGGCATCGAACAACCGTCCGACGAAGGCAACACAGAGAATCGAACCGAACAACCCGTCTTCGGCAAAGATAACAGTCCAGAAGACATCACGCCTGATAAGCTCCTGGAGCAGAAGAGCCTCCATAAAAGGCTCATCGCCACTGCGTGGAGCCTGAAAAAGCAGAAGCGGAAGCTCAAGACTGCGGAAGATGCACTCCGAATCAGATGGAGTAAAGTACTTAACACCACAGATACGTACGGCGGCAGCCGTCACACAAAGAGCAGCAGAGCAGCAGTAGGGGTGTTATCTCCACGGAGAGCCCGGAAGCTAGGTAAGATTCGCCGGCGTGCATGTCTTCGTCTCATCCCGCTTCCAGGCACCGGCGACGTCATACTGGCTCCCACAATGATAAGCCACCCGTTGGCATATGTCGCACCTACCACCCGACATTTGGCGCCCACCATGGGGCCAGGTGCACCGTCGTCCGGAGACCCGTTCTGGATGGGAACCCTCTTCCTCCCCAGCGAGCGTAGCCAGCCCTGCACACCCGATGGCGCTTGCCACGACGCGTTGCAAGGCGTCACCAACATCTGCGCAGCGAGCGGCCCCGCCGATCTCTTTGACAAGACCCTCATCTCCAACGAGCTCGCCTCTGACGCGGGCACTGACCACCTCGTCAACCTCCTCGGCCAGCTCCACGTCTCCGGCGAGCCTGCCGTGGACTTGGAGTCTGTTGGCTCCACCGATCCGATGCCTGTCGACTCTGACACGGCCTCGCTCGACACTTTCCCCATGGACGTCATGATCTACAACGACCCGCTTCCCCGGGCCGATGGCTGCGACGCTGTCACCATCGAGGTGATGGTCATTGGCCACGGCAGCGCTTCTGACGAGAGCGCCCACGACGCCCCGCATGCAACGGTCTACGACTTGTCCATCCCCCCCCCCGGCCGATGCCGACGCCGAAGCACTGGAGGCTCGCCGCCTCGCCCTCCTTGCGGAGGGCCGGAAGTTGGCTTCCATGAGATGCCTCACTTAGGCCCACCGGCGCGAAGCCGACCGCGCCGCCTTTGGCACGCCGCCCCCAGGCGGGCCCAGCCGGGCCGGCGTTGTCAGACAGCACGGCGCTGTCTTCGCCGACACGCTAGGAGTCGACCGCCCAGTCTACGCCACTCCACTCGAGAACCTGCGTGCCGCCCAGGCAGCCGTAGACGAGCTAGACGGATTGGGGGCCGAAGAACTCCCCCACATGACCAGACGCATCCAGCAGCTAATCGATGTGGCCGCGCAGCGGCACGAAGCCGACGCCCACGCGGAAAGCCCTCCCCCGCACCGAGATCACGAAGCGACGTCCCGGACGCCGACTGCGGGTAAAACCCGCGCGCGGCACGAGAAAGAGTCGGCTGCCAGCCGAAGCCGAACCCGAATCTCCATCGAGCGAGACGCAGAAGGCCATCCCTGGGCCATGGAGTGGCAGGGCAACCCGCCTCCGCCTCGGCCCCGTGGGGAGAGACATCCCACCCCACCGCCTGTTGCGCATCCGACTCTCAGCGGCCGACTAGGTCGCCGCGAAGGAGTCGGCGAGAACGACGCCCGCCATCGGATCGACCGCCTAGCGCGATCCCTGGCGCTGGAAGAAGAAGATGATGTCGGCCCGCCTTGCTTCGGCCCCCGCATCCGCGATGAGCCTTTCCCCAAAGGGTTCTCGCTCCCAAGAGACACGCCCAAGTACAGCGGCTCCGTGAAGCCGGAAGATTGGTTGATCGACTACTCCACGGCGGTTAGCATAGCAAACAGCAACAGGCGCGTTGCCGTGAAGTACGTGCCCCTCATGCTACAAGGCACGGCGCGGACCTGGCTCAACAGCCTCAAGCCATACAACATCAATAGCTGGCTAGACTTCACAGAAGCCTTCGTCCGCAACTTCACCAGCACCTACAAGTGGGCTTCCAAGCCTAGACAGCTCTCCTTGTGTGTACAAGGCCCCGCCGAGTCCACTCGCGACTACCTCACGCGTTGGGCCGAGCTCCGCAACTCTTGCGAAGGGGTGCACGAGGTGCAAGCCATAGAATACTTCACTGCCGGGTGCCGAGAAGGCACCCTCCTCAAGCACAAGCTCCTCTGCAACGAGCCGACTACCCTCGACGAGCTTCTGGTCATAGCGGACAAGTATGCCACCGCCGACTCCTCAATGAAGACCGAACTCCGGGTAGACGCGTCCAGGAAAATACTCAACCCGGCGCCCAAGACGCCGGCTGGGGACTCCGGCTGACGCCTACACCAGAACGACCACAAGCGCAAGGACCCCGTGCCTCCCTCCACCAGTCGGCAGGTGGCCACAGTCGAAGACGAGCAGCCCGAAGGGTGGCCCGCACCCAAGAAGCAGAGGGGCGTCAATCCGGCTTGGCAGTCGGCCTTCTCCTACGAGCAAACTCTCGACGCCCCATGCAAGTTCCACAGTGGCGCGAAGCCGTCCAACCACACAACCTGGAAGTGCCACTGGCTCACCGGAATCTCCAAAGGCGAAGGGCTTGCGCCGCCTCCGCCTGCCGGTCCGCTGCCTCCGGCTCCGCAGCCGCCGACCGCTCGGCCGGCAGTCGGAGCCATGCACGATGAGTTCCCCGACGAGCATGCCGCTTATGTCATCTTTACAAGCCAGCCCGAAGACCGGCACAGCAAACACCGAGAGCACCAGGAAGTCAGCATGGTCGCTGCCAACCCCGCCGAGCACATGCACTGGTCAGAAAAACCTATCAGCTGGAGCCGGGCCAACCACCCAGAGGTGATGCCATCTCCCGGCTCTTATCCGTTGGTTTTGGATGCCACCCTTGCAACGGATAGACGCGCCGCCCGTTTCTCCCGCGTGCTGATAGACGGCGGGAGCAGCATCAACATCCTGTATCGTGACACCCTGGAGAAGCTGAACGTCAAGACGGAGCAACTCATGCCTACTCGGACTGTGTTCCATGGCATCGTACCCGGCCTGTCCTGCGCCCCCATTGGCAAGATCAAGATTGATGTACTCTTTGGGGACAAGGAGCATTTCCGCCGGGAAGCGATCTGGTTTGAAGTGGTGGACCTGGAGAGCCCCTACCATGCATTGCTTGGCCGACCTGCCTTGGCCAGATTCATGGCTGTTCCCCACTATGCTTACCTCAAGATGAAGATGCCGAGCACCAAAGGCATCATCACCATAGCCGGCGATTACAAGAAATCTTCCGAGTGCGCAGCAGCCAGCAGCCGGCTGGCCGAGTCCCTTGTGATTGCCGAGGAAAAGAACATGTTGGACCAAGTCGTGGCCATGGCCAGCAAACAGTCGGCCTTGTCCCCCGATCCCAAGGAGTATGATGCCCAAGGATCTTTCCAGCCGGCCAAGGAGACGAAGAAGATACCTCTTGACCCCGAGCACTCAGAGAGGTTTGCCGTAATCGGGGCAAACCTGAACAGCAAATAGGAAGGCGAGCTCGCCGATTTCCTCCATGAGAATCGGGACATCTTTGCATGGTCCCCCAAGGACATGCCGGGTGTTCCGAAGGAATTCGCCGAGCACAAGCTACACGTCCAAAAAGATGCAAAACCAGTCAAACAACCCCTCCACCGACTATCGGAGGAGAAAAGAAGGATTGTAGGAGAAGAGATAGCCCGGCTTCTGGCAGCCGCCTTCATTATGGAAGTTTTCTTTCCAGAGTGGCTCGCCAACCCGGTCCTCGGCTAAAGAAGAACAACAAGTGGCGAATGTGCATAGACTACACGAGCCTCAACAAGGCCTGCCCCAAAGATCCCTTTGCCCTGCCGAGGATTGATCAAGTGATAGACTCCACGGCCGGATGCAAGCTGTTGAGTTTCTTGGATGCTTACTCAGGATACCACCAGATAAAGTTAGATCCGGCAGACCGCCTGAAGACTGCCTTCATCACGCCATTCGGAGCCTTCTGCTACCTGACTATGACATTCGGCTTGAGAAATGCCGGTGCCACTTTTTAGCGTTGCATGCAGAAATGCCTCCTCAAGCAGCTCGGCAGAAATGCCCATGTCTACGTAGACGACATTGTGGTGAAGACGGAGAAGCGCAGCACCTTGTTGGAAGACCTCAAGGAAACATTTGAGAACCTGCGCCGGTTCCAAATCAAGCTCAACCCCGAGAAATGCGTGTTCGGAGTGCCAGTGGGCCAGCTCCTGGGCTTCCTGGTCTCCGAACGCGGCATCGAATGCAACCCAGTAAAGATCAAGGCCATTGAGAGAATGGCGATTCCCACCAAACTTCGAGACGTCCAGAAGCTCACCGGATGCTTGGCCTCCCTGAACCGCTTCATCAGCCGGCTCGGAGAGAAAGCTCTCCCCTCTACCGCCTCATGAATAAGACCACTCACTTCGAGTGGAATGACCAAGCCGACCAAGATTTTCACGAGCTGAAGAAGATGCTGGCCACGCTGCCTGTCCTGACGGCGCCGACTGAGAAAGAGCCCATGCTCCTCTACATTGCCGTAACCAGCCGGGTGGTCAGCATCGTCATCGTAGTCCAACACCCAGAAGAGGGCCGAGCCCAGCTGGTCCAGAGGTCGGTGTACTATTTGAGCGAGGTGTTGTCTACCTCGAAGCAGAACTACCCGCACTACCAGAAGATGTGCTACGGCGTGTACTTTGCCGCCAAGAAGTTGAAGCCCTACTTCCAAGAGCATCCCATCACGGTTGTATGCACCGCCCCACTGGCCGAGATCATAGGCAGCCGGGATGCATCCGGCCGGGTGGCGAAATGGGCCATCGAGCTGGCCCCCTACACGATCTTCTACCAGCCTCGCACCGCCATCAAGTCCCAAGCATTGGCCAACTTCCTCATCGACTGGGCCGAGACCGAGTACCTGCCGCCAGCTCCCGACTCCACTCATTGGCGCATGCACTTCGATGGGTCCAAGATGCGCACCGGCTTGGGAGCCAGCGTCATCCACACCTCTCCCAAAGGCGACAAGATCAGATACACGCTGCAAATTCACTTTGCCGCCTCCAACAACATGGCCGAGTACAAGGCGCTCATACACGGGCTCCGGCTTGCCAAAGATCTCGGCATTCGCCGAATCCTATGTTATGGCGACTCGGACTTGGTGGTCCAGCAATTATCCGGCGACTGGGATGCCAAGGACGCAAATATGGCAAGCTACCGCTTCCTTGTTCAACAGATCAGTGGGTACTTTGAAGGATGCGAATTCCTCCACGTACCGTGAGCCGACAACGAGCCAGCTGATGCCCTGGCTTGAATAGGCTCCACTCGGCAAGCAATACCAACCGGTGCCTCTCTACAACGCCTCCTCAAGCCGTCTATCAAGCCGTCTCCAGAGTCCAATTCCATCTTCGTGCCGCCTGACCCCGATACAGCTGGGTCTGGCTCGAAGAACCAAGCGGGTGACCCGGGGACTTCAATAGTCAGCCCAGGGACATCAGCAGGCGGCTCAGGGACTTCCGTAGTTACGCCCGACCCGGGGACTGCCACACCCGGCTCGGGGACTGCGGTAGTCAGCCCGGAGACTGCACCAACACAACAGGTGGCGACCGACTCCAGCATTTCACCACCCAGCCCGCCCGCCCTGGTCGCGGTAGCCGTGTTGGCAATAGAAGAAGTCGCAGCTCCATCATGGGCTCAGTCCATCCTCAACTTCCTAATAAACCAAGATCTGCCGGCTGACGAAACAGAGGCAAGACAAGTCCAAGGCCGAGCCGGAACATACACAATCGTCAACAGAGAGCTCGTCAAGCGCAGTGTCACTGGAGTCCTCCAGTGATGCGTCGAGCAAGAGAAGGGCATTGCAATCCTGAGAGACATCCACCAAGGAGAATGCGGCCACCATGTGGCCTCAAGATCACTCGTCGCCAAAGCTTTCCGCCATGGTTTCTTTTGGCCGACTGCTTTGGATGACGCCAAGGAGTTAGTCAAACTTGCAAAGGGTGCCAACTCTTCAGCTCTAAGCAACACATGTCGGCCTCGGCACTCAAGACCATTCCCCTCACTTGGCCCTTCGCCGTTTGGGGACTGGACATGGTGGGCCCATTCAAGACGGCGCGCGGCGGCATGACACATTTGCTTGTCGCCGTGGACAAATTCACCAAATAAATTGAGGCAAAGCCGATCAAGAAGCTGAATGGGCCGACTGCCGTGAAATTTATCACAGATATAACAACTTGGTACGGCGTGCCACACGACATCATCACCGACAATGGCACGAATTTCGCCAAGGGAGCCTTGGCACGTTTCTGCGCGACGCAAGGCATCCGGTTGGACTTAGCGTCCATTGCCCACCCACAGTCAAATGGCCAGGTCGAGCGAGCCAACGGCCTCATCTTCCGGCATCAAGCCCTGACTGGTCGTACCATTGGAACGTTCAGCCGGCTGTTGGCTCGATGAGCTGCCGGTCGTCCTCTGGAGTCTGCGCACTACCCCAAACAAGTCAACCGGCTTCACTCCTTTCTTCCTCGTGTATGGTGCCAAGGCGGTCATCCCAACTGACATCGAGTTCGACTCGCCTCGGGTAACCATGTACACGGAGACGGAGGCCAAGGAAGCACGAGAAGACGGCGTCGACCTTCTAGAAGAAGGCCAGCTATTAGCCCTCAGCCGGTCCGCCATCTATCAGCAGAGCCTGCGCCGCTACCACATCCGAAAGGTCAAGCCAAGATCCTTCCAAGAGGGCGATCTTGTGCTCCGGCTGATCCAGCGAACAGCCGGCCAGCACAAGCTCTCGGCCCCTTGGGAGGGCCCGTGCGTCATCAGCAGAGCTTTAGGCAACGACTCCTACTACCTGATCGACGCACAGAAGCAGAAGGCACGAAAGAGAGACGACTCCGGCAAGGAGTCGGAACGACCATGGAATGCCAACCTCCTCCGAAGATTTTACAGTTGAAATGCAGTATGTATCACTGAAAGTGCAACTATCCCTAGGTGGTTTTGGTAATTCATAACAACATATAGCTCATTGAGCTAATGCTATTCCAAGATGACTATTTCAGGAAAGCTCAATGATTGGCATGGCATGGATGTGAAAGTGGAACCCTCAAAATGCTAAGGACAAAGGATTGGCTCAAGCTCAAAAGCTCAAGACTCTTCATTTTATATTTTAGTGATCCAAGATCACATTGAGTCTTTAGGAAAAGCCAATACTATCAAGGAGGGATGAGGTGTTTCTTAATGAGCCTCTTGCTTCATGTGCTTAGTGATATGCTCCAAAACCCTCAACTACTTTCACATATCCACATATGACCTAAACCCTAAGCCAAACTCGGTCATACCGATTCTTTCTATCCGGCGCCACCGAGTTTCACTTGTCATAAGCCACTGCCAAACCCTAGCAATTCGGTTCTACCGATAGGGATCTCAGTCTCACCGAGATGGGATTGCAAACTCTCTGTTTCCCTTTCGTAACTTTTCGGTCTCACCGAAAGAGCGAATCGGTCCCACCGAGATTGCAATGTAAATTTAGTGTTTCCTTTTTGTAACTTTTCGGTCTCACCGAAAGAGCAAATCGGTCCCACCGAGTTTGCCTAACCAACTCTGTGGTTAGCTAATTACCAAAATCGGTCTCACCGAGTTTGTGTAATCGGTCTCACCGAGATTACGTTATGCCCAAACCCTAACCATATCGGTCCTACCGTGTTGCATGTCAGTCCCACCGAAAATCTCTAACGGTCACTAGGTTTAGCTTTTCGGTCCGACCGAGTTTGTTGATTCGGTCCCACCGAGATTGGAAAACTGTGTGTAACGGTTGGATTTTGTGTGGAGGCTATATATACCCCTCTACCTCCTCTTCATTCGTGGAGAGAGCCATCAGAACACGTCTACACTTCTAACTCATATGTTCTGAGAGAGAACCACCTACTCATGTGTTGAGACCAAGATATTCCATTCCTACCATATGAATCTTGATCTCTAGCCTTCCCCAAGTTGCTTTCCACTCAAATCTTCTTTCCACAAAATCCAAATCCTATGAGAGAGAGTTGAGTGTTGGGGAGACTATCATTTGAAGCACAAGAGCAAGGAGTTCATTACCTACACACTATTTGTTACTTCTTGGAGAGTGGTGTCTCCTAGATTGGCTAGGTGTCACTTGGGAGCCTCCGACAAGATTGTGGAGTTGAACCAAGGAGTTTGTAAGGGCAAGGAGATCGCCTACTTCATGAAGATCTACCGCTAGTGAGGCAAGTCCTTCGTGGGCGATGGCCATGGTGGGATAGACAAGGTTGCTTCTTTGTGGACCCTTTGTGGGTGGTTGCTTCTTCGTGGACCCTTCTTGGGTGGAGCCCTCCGTGGACTCGCGCAACTGTTACCCTTCATGGGTGGAGCCCTCCGTGGACTCGCGCAACCCTTACCCTTCGTGGGTTGAAGTCTCCATCAACGTGGATGTAGGATAGCACCACCTATCCGAACCACGGGAAAAACATCCGTGTCTCCAATTGCGTTTGAATTCTCCAAACCCTTCCCTTTACATTCTTGCAAGTTGCATGCTTTACTTTCCGCTGCCAATATACTCTTTGCATGCTTGCTTAAATTGTGTGATGATTGCTTGACTTGTCCTACAATAGCTAAAATCTACCAAGAACTAAAATTGGGAAAAGGTTAAGTTTTTATTTGGTCAAGTAGTCTAATCACCCCCCTCTAGACATACTTTCGATCCTACAAGTGGTATCAGAGCTTTGGTCTCCATTTGCTTTGATCTCCATAGCTTTTGGTGGTCATAGCCTTGGTTTCACAACCTAGGAGAGTATGGCGTCTAGCGAGGGAAATTATCACCGTAGAGGTCCTTACTTTGATGGTACTAATTTTGCTAGTTGGAAGCATAAAATGAAAATGCATATTCTTGGACATAACCCCGCCGTTTGGGCTATTTGTGTGTGTTGGTTTGCAAGGTGACTTCTTTGATGGGAAAGAACCAAACCGTGAAGCTACCGCGGATGAGTTGAAGATGTTGCAATACAATGCTCAAGCTTGTGATATTCTCTTCAACGGATTGTGCCCCGAAGAATTCAACAAAATCAGCCGTCTTGAGAATGCAAAGGAAATTTGGGACACTTTGATTGATATGCACAAAGGTACCGACTCCGTCAAGGAATCCAAGTTGGATGTGCTTCAAAGTCAACTTGACAAGTTCAAAATGAAGGATGGTGAAGGTGTCGCTGAAATGTACTCTAGGCTTGCTCTCATCACAGATGAGATTGCCGGCTTAGGAAGTGAAGAGATGACCGATAGATTCATCATCAAGAAGATTCTAAGAGCCTTGGATGGAAAATATGATACCGTGTGCACATTGATCCAAATGATGCACAATTACAAAGATCTCAAGCCAACGGAGGTGATTGGAAGAATTGTTGCTCATGAGATGTCACTTAAGGACAAAGAGGAACTTCACAACAAATCAAGTGGTGCCTACAAAGCCTCATGTGAAGCCCCTACATCATCAAGTGAGAAACAAAACTTCAATGAAGAATTGAGCTTAATGGTGAAGAACTTCAACAAGTTCTACAAGAGTAGAAGCAAAGATAGAAGCTTCAAGTCAAGGTCCTACAATGACAAAAGATCTTCTAGTCGAGAGCGAAACTGCTACAGTTGTGGAAGACCCGGACACTATTCCAATGAGTGTACGGCTCCCTACAAGAGAAGAGAATATTCTCCAAAAAGAAGAAGCAAAGAATCACCACCAAGAGAGAGAAGGAGTAGAGATGATCGTTATGAACGAAGATACTCATGGAGAAGGAAGGATTCGGAAAGGAAGGAAAAATCATCAAGGAGCTACACAAAACGAAGACATCAAGCTCATGTTGGTGAATGGGTATCCGGCTCCGACTCCGACAGCCACTCCGAGAGAAGTTATCACTCCGACTCCGAAGATACTCAAGATGAAGGTGTTGCCGGTCTAGCACTTGCGTCAACCAACTCCTACGACATATTTGACTCACCAAATGAAGGAATTGGAAGATGCTTCATGGCCAAAGGTCCTAAGGTAACACACCCCGAGTATGTTGATTTCAATAGTGATGAAGATGACTTGTTAGGTGATGATTTGCTTGTTGACAACTCTAGTGATGAATACTATGATGAAACGTCAATTAATCATGCTAATCAAGATAAAACGAATGACAATGATAAGGAGAAGATTGAGGCTCTAACTAAAGAACTAAACACTCTTAAGTGAGCCCATGAAACCATCTTCGAAGATCATCGAGAACTTTTAAGAGCTCATGAGAAATTACGCTTTGAAAAGCTCAATCTTGAGCAAGAGCATGAGTTCTTAAAAGCAATCAATGATGATCTCCGCAAGAAAAGTTCTTCTTACATTGTCAAGCGTTTACTCTTAACCACTTACATGCCTCAAGTCAAGTCTAGTAACAAGAACAAGAAAGATTCTTCCTCTAGAAGTAACAATGATCATGCTAAATCCAATATTGTTGCTTCTAGTAGTTCTCTTGATTCCACTAATGATTCTCTTAGCCAAGTTACACTTGAGCAATAAAATAGCTTATTGAAGGGAATTATAGAGAAAGGAGTGTACAAAAGCCTTGCCGGGAGTAAGCAGTTCGAGGAAATTGTGCGCAAGCAAGGAATGCTCCGGAAGAATCAAGGTGTTGGTTTTGAACGAAAGTTCAATGCCAATGGAGTTGAGTGGGAAGAAGATCAATACCCCAAGACAAAGTTTGTTCCTCAAGAAGAGAAGTATGATACTTATTTCAAGGGGACACAAGCTCAAGATGATCTTCCACCACAAGACTACAAGCAAAAAGGCAAGGACAAGCTTCAAGAGGAAATTGATGCATTTGAAGAAGCTCCTAAGACCTTAGTCAAGTGGATTCCCAAGACTACTTCAAGTTCCACTTCATCAAGTACGACTACAACTCCAAGGTTTCCCATCAAGATGGTGTGGATCCAAAAGAAGAACTAGAGAGTTCTTGAGGGTGACTCCGCCAACATACTTCACTCTTATCATTTTGGCAAGAACAAGTGCAATCAACTTCCACATCTTGCACTAGTTCAAGGAGTCACAAACCCTCTTGTTGGTAAGACAAGGGACAAGGTAACCTAAAAGTTTTCATGGACATCATCTTGTGTGTGCATCACTCTATGTCTATGGATATCCTTGTTTGTTCCTTGTGGGACTAACCCATGTACGTATTAAAAGTGCAATTCACTCAAATGGATAGCTCCAAGTGATCTACATAAACATTGAGCATCCACATCTTCAACATCTACATGAAGTCATCATCGACAAAACCCGAGGATATCACATCTAGGGGGAGCTTTACTCTAAGACTTGAGCTAAAGCAACTCTAAAGATGTGAACACAACAATGCTTTATGTAAAAGTGGTAACCCCACTTGAGCTTAAACGATGAGTATGACCTATGATCAAGTGTTCTCACTTGACTCCTAAGTCAATATACTCATATATAGATGACCTTGTCATCGCAAATTGCTTGATAGATGCTAGAATTGGTTGTGCATGCCTTGTCACATATTTCAATTGCCATCTTATTGTGTGAGCATGTTGGTTGCATATTTTACTCATTCGAGGACATCCACTTGTTGTTTTGATTGTTTGGTTTTATTTCCTTTTGCCAAGTGGATGGAAAAGAATGCCTAAGAACCTCCTCTAGCTATCTATGCTTTTCTCGTCTCAAACTCTATTCATGCTACATCACAAAATTTGATCAAGTCAGATTCGAACCACTCTGTGTGAGGAGCGCTCGGAGTCCCCGATTCGTCATAGACTTAAACTTCCAAAACCTCTTTATGATTCTTGGTCTGACCGATACTCTACTTTCGGTCCTACCGAGATCATTAAGTTGATCTAGGTTTTCGATCTCGGTGCAACCGATTTGAACCATTCGGTCACACCGAGTTGCAACAACTGTATACAGTTTTGCATCTCGGTGCCACTGAGTTGTTCCACTCGGTCACACCGACAGGGTCGGGCTATATATAGTCATGGGCAAAAATTTGGAAATTTCTCTGAACCCCTTTTCCCGCGCGATAGCCTGCTCTACCAACTTGGTCTCCGGATCGTCTCCTCGCCGCCAGCCGCCTCCAGTCGCTGGTCTCCATCACCGTCAACGGAATTCAACCCCGCCGTTGCCGCCGTAGCGAGTCTCCGCCGAACTAGGGTATGGACTCGATCTTTGTGCTATTCCCCAATCCGATTCTTAGCACATTGTGATCATCATGATTCTTGCCACGTTTGATAAACTTCTATCCAATCAATGAACTCATAGATTAGGTTTAATTCGAAAATTTTAGGGTTAGGTTTCCGCCGAAACCATCTCGGACCCACCGAGTTGAAAAACTCGGTCCCACCGATTTGGCTTATGCCATTGCACAAGTGAGACTCGGTCTGACCAAGAATTACTTATCGGTGTGACCGATTTTGGAACTCTGTGAAACCCTAGCAGTCTTGGTGCCACCGAACTGTGACTCGGTCTGACCGAGTTCACTAGTTTAGGTGCCAAAACTACTTCGGTATCACCGAGTTTAGAAATCGGTAGATCCGAGATGCTTTCAGTGGGAAACTAAAACTAAGTTTTTGAATTATTCTTTTGCAAAAATCTTTGCATTTTGTGATGCTCATCCACTCTATCTCATCTATAACCTATTCACAGGGTCAGCAGTCAGAGTTTGCAACATGTCTGATCAAAGTGACAGCCAGAACATGTCAGAACAACAAGTGCAGATGAGTGAGGGCACTAGTCCCTCAAGTTCTTCAGATGATGGCAGCAGAATTACTCCTAGCAATCTGCCTAAAGCTGCCACCAGACAGAGAAAGAAGAGAACCTCAGAACCAGAGGATGAGGACTATGTGGCAGAAGAGGAAGCAACTTCCAAGAGAGTTGAGCCAGCACAGGGCACAAAGCCAGGGTTAAAGATCAAAAGGCCAGCAGGCAGGCAGCCTATGTCAAAGGCCAGAGCTTCAACTGAGAAGCCCACTCCCATAGAGCCAGTTGCTGCTGAAGGCAAGAAAAGAAAGGAAAGGGTGAAGAAAACCATAGCCAGAGTGCTTGGCAAGGCTTCCATCATGGAAGATGAGGAGGAAGAAGAAGAGGTAGCTGCACCAGCACCTAAGGCACACAAGCTGATGGTGATGCTATCAAATCAGGGGCTACTGCATCTAAGCCCAAGGAAGCACCCAAGGCTGCATCAAAGGTCAAGACAGCTCCAAAGAGAAATACGAGGAGCATACCTACAACTGAAAAGAACAAGGCCCCAGTGCCTGAAGCTGCTGAAGAAGATGATGAAGAGCATGTTCTGAGAAAACTCAAGCCCAAGATCCCAGACCACAACGATGCTCATCCTGTGGCTGAGGACATGAAGCTCGGGAGAGATTTAGGGCTCCGGAAGTGGAGAGAAGCAGACCCATATGCTTCGAGGAGGAGGACTGCTGTTGACTACATGTAGAGACCAGACCTCAAACAGTCTGATCTCTGTGCTCCGGTGTCATCCCTGGATCAGTAATGCTGACACCACACAGTACTCGGAGGATTTATAGCAGAGTAGCAATCACACACTTATTACATCGAGTGTCTCAAAAGAGAACTTATTACAATAAAATATGGCTTAAGGCCATCTAGTGACGATAACAGCGGAAGGCTTGGAAGATAAGTGAGTCCATCAACTCCAACGGCATCACTGAGTATAGAACCACGACCTAACTCCTTAATCGTCGTCTGAAAAGTATGCAACATTAACGTTGCAGCCCGAAAATGGGTCAGCACATGGAATATGCTGGCAAGGTAACACATAGAGAGTAATGGAATGCAACAGCTATGCTATATGCATATTTGGCTGGTGGAAAGCTCTATGGTTATAGTTTTTGCGTAAAGCCAATTTTCCCTACTTCAAAGGAATAAATTTAATTACTACCATGGTAGTTGTTAAACATTGAGAATGGTTGACAGCATCCTCAATCCCAATTAAGTAACATCATTAAAATCCCACAAAATTAATTTCAGAGTAACATGTTGAGATTCACATGATAATCCAGGTACTAGATACTCAAGATGTCCATAACCGGGGACACGGCTAACCATGATTAGTTTATACACTCTGTAGAGGTTTGCGCACTTTTCCCCACAAGACTCGATCGCCTCCGTTTGGTTTCTCACACTGCAGGGTGTTTGAGAAGACGGATGACCGAGACACAGTCTTTCAGAAGCGCTAGCACCTTACGACGGGTAGACCGGTACACCTACTTTCCCCTACATCTGCTAGTCTACCACTGTAAGAGTTCGCACAAATTAGTCAACTATGCTAGAGCCCATATTGGCTTGTGGCTGCACACGGAAGTTTCTAGTATGAAAAATCTCATGATCCCTTTGGGCCTGGGTGGCGGTCCAAAAAAAACAGGCAAGTCCTGGTAACCCCAGGTGCCTCAATCCACCCAGATGTGTGTTAGGTTGCCACCTTAGATAAACCCTTAATTTTTCAATCTCACATCTGTCATGGATTTCACTCACCCAATCCACGTCTACTAGCATAGCATGGCATAATAAGCAAACATAGAAGTAACTCCCAAAGGTTTGATAATAAACAGGTAATATGTACTACCTCGTCTACTTCCCATCCCATAGATTAATTAGATCCTAACCATGCAATGTGTGAGGATTGATCTAATGCAATAAAACTGGGTTGTAGAAAAAGGTATGATCAAAGTGTTACTTGCCTTTCTGATGATCCGCGTAACCTAGAGATTCAAAGTAACAAGCGGCGTACTCCGGGTATTCTATCGCAGACAAACAACAAGCATACAATAAGTATTCATCTAATGCACAGGTCAAACTCAAATAGAATATCTAACCAGAAAGTTCGACTTAAGAACCTTGGTTGGCAAAAGAATCAAATCGAACGAAGCAAAAGAAATTAAACGGCGAAAGAAAACAACTTCGTTCTAGTATTCTGGATCTAGGGCAAATTTTACAGTAGCAAAAACTTGTTTAAGTTGATTATTCGGAAAGAGGGTTTCGAGACGAAACTCCAGGCGCTTGAATAGCTTGATTCCGATAAACGAGCGAAAAGTTATACTAAAACGAAAATCGGGTCAGAAATCGCGATCAGAAAATAACCGCGGAAAATCCGACAAAAAAGAAAAACAACGAACAGAATTATTTTTTTTACAAAAAAAAACAGCACGAAAAACGAGGCGGCGGCGAACCTCGAAAAGGCGCGCGGCTCCGGCGGCGGGCGGCGGCGGCGGGCGGTGGCTAGGGTTTCGCAGGGGCTGGGCTGGCTCTCTCTCTCGCCCGGGCGGGCGCTATATAAAGGCCTGGCCGGCGGTTTCCTGGCCGGGTACGGCCCGGAGTCGGTTCCAGTTTTTTTTTTATAAATCCGCTCGGAAGAAAAATAAAAAGAAATACTAAAGGGACTCCAAAACTCACGAAATAAATTTTGCCGGGTTCCTAAAATCAAGCCCGATAAAGTGAACATTTATCTCGGCCCAAACTACAACTTTGAAAAATGCGCATTTTTCCTAAATTCAAATAAAAATACCGAAAAACTCCGAAATAAATCTTATTTGATTTTTTTTATTAAATCTTCAATATTTATATATTTTGGGAAAGTCATTTTATTCCCTCTCTCATATTTTTGTAATAGAAATAATTGATGATAAAATAAATAAAATCAAATGATCCTGTTTACAAAATTTGAGAAAACTCAAATGTGTAAATAACGAAATCCCCAACTCTCTCCGTGGGTCCTTGAGTTGCTTAGGATTTTCTAGGATCAAAACCAAAAGTAAAGTAAAATATGATATGCATGATGACCTAATGTATAACATTCCAAATTGAAAATTTGGGATGTTACAAACCTACCCCCCTTAAGATGAATCTCGCCCTCGAGATTCGGGTTGGCTAGAAAATAGGTGAGGGTGGTCTTTGAGCAAATCTTCCTCTCGCTCCCAGGTGGCTTCATCCTCCGTATGGTGGCTCCACTGAACTTTACAAAACTTGATAACCTTGCTGCGAGTAACTCGACTGGCAAACTCGAGGATCTTGACTGGTTTCTCCTCATAGGTCAAATTGTTATCCAACTGAATTGCTTCTAATGACACTGTGTCTCTCAAAGGTATGTCGGCCATCTCCACGTGACACTTCTTCAACTGAGAAACGTGAAACACATCATGCACTCCTGCCAATCCTTCTGGCAATTCCAACTTGTAGGCCACTTCTCCCATACGCTCCAAAACTCGATATGGTCCTACAAATCGTGGCGCTAACTTCCCCTTAACTCCAAAGCGCTTAATCCCTCGAAGTGGGGATACTCGAAGATAAACTCTGTCTCCAACTTCGTAAACTGTCTCCTTGCATTTAGAATCTGCGTAGCTCTTCTGCCTGGACTGGGCTACCTTGAGCCTATCGCGAATCAGCTTCACCTTCTGTTCAGACTCCTTAATCAAATCTGGTCCAAACAATTGGCGGTCTCCAACTTCGTCCCATGACAACGGTGTCCTGCACCTCCTTCCGTACAAAGCTTCGAAAGGCGCCATCTTCAAACTGGTCTGATAGCTATTATTGTAAGAGAACTCTGCATATGGCAAATTATCATCCCAACTAGATCCATAATCTAGCGCACAAGCTCTCAGCATATCCTCCAAAATCTGATTGACTTTCTCAGTTTGTCCATCTGTCTGCGGATGAAAAGCTGTACTAAATTCTAACCTAGTACCCAAAGTCTCATGCAACTGCTTCCAGAACTTTGAGGTAAACTGGGTTCCTCTATCTCATACGATGCTCCTCGGAACTCCATGCAAAAATACGATCCTGGTCATGTATATCTTTGCCAACTTAGCACTGGTGTAAGTGGTCTTTACTGGGATGAAATGTGCTACCTTCGTCAATCGATCAACTACGACCCAAATCGAGTCATAGCCTGAACGAGTCCTTGGTAATCCCGTGATAAAATCCATGCCTAACTTATCCCAGTTCCATTCGGGTATCGGCAATGGTTGCAACAATCCTGCTGGCTTCTGATGTTCCGCCTTTACTCTCTGACATACGTCACAAACTGCTACATACTCCGCAATATCCTTCTTCATTCCGGTCCACCAGAAAATATCCTTCAAATCCAAATACATCTTGGTATTTCCTGGTTGAATCGAATACGGTGAATCATGTGCCTCTTGCAGAATCAACTTTCTGATCTCCGGATCATTGGGCAAGTAAACACGGTCTTCAAACCATAGGGTGTCGTGCTCATCCTCACGAAATCCTTTAGCTTTTCCTTTGCTCAGTTTCTCCTTTATAGCGGCAATCTCTTTGTCAGTTTTCTGAGCTTCTCTGATTCTATCCATCAAAGTTGACTGAATTTCCAATGCTGCTACATAGCCTCTCGGAACTATCTCCAAACATAGCTCATGAAGATTTTCTGCTAACTCCTTGGGTATTTCTCCCGTCATTAGCCTATTGACATGGCTCTTGCGGCTTAATGCATCAGCTACTACATTAGCTTTTCCGGGATGGTAATGTAATTTCATATCATAATCCTTGATGAGCTCCAACCATCTCCTTTGTCTAAGGTTCAACTCCTTCTGCGTGAAAATGTACTTCAAACTCTTATGATCCGTGTACACCTCACAATGATTTCCGATGAGGAAATGTCTCCATGTCTTCAATGCATGCACTACGGCTGCTAACTCCAAATCATGCGTAGCGTAATTCAATTTGTGGGGCTTCAGTTGTCGTGAAGCATACGAAACAACTCTTCCTTCCTGCATAAGCACTGCTCCAAGTCCTCGACGTGAAGCGTCGCAATACACCTCATAATCCTTGGTCTGATCTGGCAAAATCAACACTGGTGAGGTAACCAAACGGTTCTTCAACTCCTGGAAACTTGCCTCACACTCCTCAGTCCATCTGAACTTAGTATCCGTCTTCAACAACTCCGTCATAGGCTTCGCAATCTTTGAGAAGTTCTCAATAAACCTCCGGTAGTATCCTGCGAGTCCAAGAAAACTCCGGATCTCTCCAACGGTAGTTGGTGCTTCCCACTTGGTCACGGTTTCAACTTTAGCGGGATCTACTGCTATACCTTCTCCAGATATAACATGTCCGAGGAATCCTACTTCCTTCAACCAAAATTCACATTTGCTGAACTTGGCATATAATTGATGTTCTCTGAGCTTTCCAAGTACCAAACGCAAATGCGCCTTATGCTCCTCTTCATTCTTCGAATAAACCAGGATATCATCAATGAACACTACGACGAACTTATCCAAAAACTCCATAAACACTTTGTTCATCATGTTCATAAAATAGGCACGCGCGTTCGTCAGTCCAAATGACATAACGGTATACTCATATAGTCCATATCTGGTGGTAAAAGCTGTCTTCGGAATATCCTGTTCTCGAATCTTCAACTGGTGGTATCCTGATCGCAAATCGATCTTGGAAAACACTTTGGCTCCTTGCAATCGATCAAACAGATCATTGATCATTGGTAGCGGGTACTTGTTCTTGATTGTTACTTCATTCAATCCTCGATAGTCAACAACCATCCTTAACAATCCATCCTTCTTCTCCACTAGAAGTACTAGTGATCCCCAAGGCGAAGAACTTGGGAGAATATATCCCTTATCCAGTAACTCCTTAATCTGCTTCTTAATTTCCACCAAATCTTTTGCTGGCATCCTATATGGTCTCTTCGATATTGGCCCAGTGCTTGGCAAAAGTTCAATCAAAAACTCAATATCTCTATCCGGTGGCATGCTTGGCAACTCTTCAGGAAATACATCAGGAAAATCCTTTACCACTGGTACTTCCTCCTGCACAACTCCTGATAAGGAATTTACTTGTGTCCTGTTTGGCGCATGTCGGGATACATACTTGATCCTTCTTCCTTCTGGCGTTGTGAGCAAAATTGTCTTACTGGCGCAATTGATGTTTCCTCCATACATCGATAGCCAATCCATACCAAGAATCACATCCAGACCTTGGGATTCCAAATAGTTAAATCCGTTGGGAAAACATGCCTTCCTATACTTAATGGCACTTGAAAACATCCTTGACTGGCCATGTACTCCGCTCCTGGTGAGCTTACTAGCATAGGTGTTTAAGAATCCTAGTGGGCAGGCTATACTTCTCCACAAATCCCCTTGATATGTATGAATGTGATGCACCAGTATCAAAAAGAACGAGTGCAGTAAATGACTTAACCAAAAACTTACCTATTACTGCATCGGGCTGAGCTTCAACCTCCTCCATGCTAACGTGGTTCACCTGTCCCCTGTTGAAAGGGTTCGGCTTCTTTACAGAACTTCCATTTCCGTTTTGTCCTTCAGGACAGTCATTTGCATAATGTCCTATCTTCGAACACTTATAGCAAGTGACGTGGCTCAAGTCCTTCTTGGCTGGGGTTGATGGGGTGCCGTTGTTCTGTCCTTTACTTCCTCCATTCCCATTACCATTCTTGGTGCCATTGTGATTATGCGAGCTACCTACTCAATGGGTATGCTGAAAATGTCCTCCCGGTCTAGGGGTAAAACGAGGCTTCTGCTGAGCTCCTGAGTTATACTTTCCTTGCCCATACTTCCTCTTGCGGTTCTCAATTTGCTGCTGCTTCCCTTCAATCATAAGAGCATGGTCTACCAACTCCTGGTAGTTGTTGAAGGTGGCTACCATCAACTGCATACTCAACTCATCATTCAGTCCTTCCAGGAATTTCTCCTGCTTAGCTGCATCCGTAGCAACGTCATCTGGGGCATAACATGCTAGCTTACTAAACTCCTCCACATGCTGGCCAACTGTCCGTCCTCCTTGGCATAAGTTACGAAACTCACGCTTCTTCATGGCCATTGCTCCTGCTGAAACATGGGCAGTACGAAAAGCCTGCTGAAACTGGTCCCATGTGACAGTGTCGACTGGGAAGGTGGCTGTGAAATTCTCCCACCAAGATCTTGCGGGTCCTTCTAACTGACGTGCGGCAAACTTCACCTTCTCCACATCTGTGCATCCTGCTGTGGTCAACTCTCTAGCTATCTTGCGGAGCCAATCATCTGCTACAATCGGCTCGGTGCTACTGGAAAACACCGGCGGATTCAGCCTAAGAAAATAGGCTAAGTGGTCAACAAGTGGTGGTGGTGGTGGTGGTGGGTTGTTGTTGTTGTTCTCTTGATTCTGCTTCTGAACTAGCAACTGCATCAAGGTGTTCTGCTGCTGGATCAACTGAGTGAGCTCCGGCGGAAAGGCAAATCCGGGGTCACGTCTCGGAGGCATCTGAGGGTTTTTAGAAAAGATGAGATATAAGGATAGAGGGGGTCTAAAGGGAAAACACTACCCATATGCACATGAGGCAAAAGCACACAATTCACTTCAATCAATCAAAGAAGGACATACAATCGATCTAGCTATCGCAAAAGTGCTCGGACTACTATATTTACATGGTGGACTACTACTACTGATGAGGTGGTCTACTAGAAATATTCTACGGTTGTAGACTCCATGATATCTGCTCCTGCTTCATCAACATAGACATCATCACTACTATCTTGTTCCGAGTCGGTGCCGTCAATGATGATGTAATCCTCCGGGCTAATCTCCTTGGGTTCTTCGTCTTCATCTATTGGTGTTGGGCCTCCCATAAATATTCCAATCTTCTTGATTAGATCATCATTCTTCTCCACCAATACTTCAATTTCTTCTTCATAATCTTCGCGTGTAGCCTTGAGTTCTTCCTCCAGTTCCTTGATTCTAGTCTTAGCCTTCTTCAGATCTATCATGTCGACGCACATCTGATTCTCCTATCGTCGAATGTGCTGGTTTAACTCCTGAATAAAAGCTGCAATTGATCTATCTTTCCTGGTGCTGATCATCTCCCAGTGTTCATCTCGGCGTCCACAAATCTGGTAGATAGTATCCTTGAGATCCTTGCGGTAGACTTCTCCAATGCATCCCATGGCGATGTGAGCTGCCATGCTCTTTCCTAGACTCCAAGTTGGTGCATCAAAAGAAAACTCTATGGGCTCAGTGACTGGCATGAACGTCCTTCCTGGAACTTGAACTTGAATCATCCAGCGCTCTTCTTCAGGTAGAGTGGCGTTGTAGGTTCCCGTGAAGCTTGGTACTCCTATGTTCAGGTATCTAGTGACTTCCTTCAAGTGGCGTCCAAAGGGTGTATCTTCATCTGGTTGGGCGAACTTGTTCCTTGCATCCGCCATCCTAAAGAGTAGAAAAGATGAGAGGTCAGAAGAGAAGAGAGTGAGTAGTGATCTAGATCTTTAGCTTAGTGGTCGTGTCCTACAGTCAGCGTGTGCTCTGATACCATCTCTGTAGCGACCAGACCTCAAATAGTCTGATCTCTGTGCTCCAGTGTCATTCCTGGATCAGTAATGCTGACACCGCACAGTACTCGGAGGATTTATAGCAGAGTAGCAATCACACACTTATTACATCGAGTGTCTCAAAAGAGAACTTATTACAATAAAATATGGCTTAAGGCCATCTAGTGACGATAACAGCAGAAGGCTTGGAAGATAAGTGAGTCCATCAACTCCAACGGCATCACTGAGTATAGAACCACGACCTAACTCCTTAATCATCATCTGAAAAGTCTGCAACATTAACGTTGCAGCCCGAAAACGGGTCAGCACATGGAATATGCTGGCAAGGTAACACATAGAGAGTAATGGAATGCAACAGCTATGCTATATGCATATTTGGCTGGTGGAAAGCTCTATGGTTACAGTTTTTGCGTAAAGCCAATTTTTCCCTACTTCAAAGGAATAAATTTAATTACTACCATGGTGGTTGTTAAACATTGAGAATGGTTGACAGCATCCTCAATCCCAATTAAGTAACATCATTAAAATCCCACAAAATTAATTTCAGAGTAACATGTTGAGATTCACATGATAATCCAGGTACTAGATACTCAAGATGTCCATAACCGGGGACACGACTAACCATGATTAGTTTATACACTCTGCAGAGGTTTGCGCACTTTTCCCCACAAGACTTGATTGCCTTCGTTTGGTTTCTCGCACTGCAGGGTGTTTGAGAAGACGGATGACCGAGACACAGTCTTTCAGAAGCGCTAGCACCTTACGGCGAGTAGACCGGTACACCTACTTTCCCCTACATCTGCTAGTCTACCACTGTAAGAGTTCGCACAAATTAGTCAACTATGCTAGAGCCCATATTGGCTTGTGGCTGCACACGGAAGTTTCTAGTATGAAAAATCTCATGATCCCTTTGGGCCTGGGTGGCGGTCCAAAAAAAACAGGCAAGTCCTGGTAACCCAGGTGCCTCAATCCACCCAGATGTGTGTTAGGTTGCCACCTTAGATAAACCCTTAATTTTTCAATCTCACATCTGTCATGGATTTCACTCACCCAATCCACGTCTACTAGCATAGCATGGCATAATAAGCAAACGTAGAAGTAACTCCCAAAGGTTTGATAATAAACAGGTAATAGGTACTACCTCATCTACTTCCCATCCCACAGATTAATTAGATCCTAACCATGCAATGTGTGAGGATTGATCTAATGCAATAAAACTGGGTTGTAGAAAAAGGTATGATCAAAGTGTTACTTGCCTTGCTGATGATCCGCGTAACCTAGAGATTCAAAGTAACAAGCGGCGTACTCCGGGTATTCTATCGCAGACAAACAACAAGCATACAATAAGTATTCATCTAATGCACAGGTAAAACTCAAATAGAAGATCTAACCAGAAAGTTCGACTTAAGAACCTTGGTTGGCAAAAGAATCAAATTGAATG
Source organism: Triticum aestivum (assembly GCF_018294505.1). Taxonomy (NCBI): domain Eukaryota; kingdom Viridiplantae; phylum Streptophyta; class Magnoliopsida; order Poales; family Poaceae; genus Triticum; species Triticum aestivum. The sequence goes on from NC_057800.1 coordinate 564,375,820, forward strand.
AAGCAAAAGAAATCAAACGGCAAAAGAAAACAACTTTGTTCTAGTAATCTGGATCTAGGGCAAATTTTACAGTAGCAAAAACTTGTTTAAGTTGATTATTCGGAAAGAGGGTTTCGAGACGAAACTCCAGGCGCTTGAATAGCCTGATTCCGATAAACGAGCAAAAAGTTGTACTAAAACGAAAATCGGATCAGAAATCGCGATCAGAAAATAACCGCGGAAAATCCGACGAAAAAGAAAAACGACGAACAGATTTTTTTTACAAAAAAAAAACAGCACGAAAAATGAGGCGGCGTCGAACCTCGAAAGGCGCGCGGCTCCGGCGGCGGCGGCGGGCGGCGGCTAGGGTTTTGCAAGGGCTGGGCTGGCTCTCTCTCTCGCCCGGGCGGGCGCTATATAAAGGCCTGGCCGGCGGTTTCCTGGCCGGGTACGGCCCGGAGTCGGTTCCAGTTTTTTTTTGATAAATCCGCTCGGAAGAAAAATAAAAAGAAATACTAAAGGGACTCCGAAAATCACGAAATAAATTTTGCCGGGTTCCTAAAATCAAGCCCGATATAGTGAACATTTATCTGGGCCCAAACTACAACTTTGAAAAACGTGCATTTTTCCTAAATTCAAATAAAAATACCGAAAAACTCCGAAATAAATCTTATTTGATTTTTTTATTAAATCTTCAATATTTCTATATTTTGGGAAATTCATTTTATTCCCTCTCTCATATTTTTGTAATAGAAATAATTGATGATAAAATAAATAAAATCAAATGATCCTGTTTACAAAATTTGAGAAAACTCAAATATGTAAATAACGAAATCCCCAACTCTCTCCGTGGGTCCTTGAGTTGCTTAGAATTTTCTAGGATCAAAACCAAAAGCAAAATAAAATATGATATGCATGATGACCTAATGTATAACATTCCAAATTGAAAATTTGGGATGTTACACTACAGGTTTCACACTAAGGAACAGCAGGACTTCTATGAGACAGTTTTGTTGGACAAGAAGCCCATAGTTTGTGACATGAGATGGGTTGACTGGGAGTACATCAAGGACAATGAAGAGCACTATCCTGGAGTGCAAGACAGCTTCAATGCTTGTGGAGTAGCAGACGTTGTTGGGCAGAAGCTCACAAAGTGGAACGAGGAACTTATTATGCAATTCTACTCCACGGCACACTTCTATCCAGATGGTAAGATCACATGGATGTCTGAAGGTACAAGGTACCAATCTACTGTTGCTGAGTGGGCACAGCTCATCAATGCCCCAGAGGAGCATGAGGATGACTTGGATATCTATGCCAAGAAGAAGATGGACCACAACTCTATGTCCAATATGTACAAGGAAATTCCAAATGAGGCACTTGATACTTTCAAGTTTGGGTCTGTGCATTATCTTCTGTCAGGGCTACCAACCATTAACAGGATCCTTAGGCACACTCTGTTGCCCAAGTCAGGTGATCACAAGATGATTAGAGGCCATGCAATCAATTTGCTTCATGTATTTGATGTGCCTTAGAAATTCAAGGTCATGAGCCTCATAGTAGAAACCATCAAGAGGACTGCAGCAGACCGGAAGAGGAGTTGTGGATATGCCCCACAGATTCAGGAGCTCATCAACTCAAAGATTGGCACAGGCATATACTCATTGGACAAGGAACACCTGCCCATCCGTCTAGATTTTGAAGATAATCAAGTTGTTATGACTGAGAATGAACCATCATCTGCACAAGCACAAGCCAAGAAGGAGAAGGCGAGGAAGGAGAAAGCTGCCAAGATGCCTACTCAAGAGTAGGCATCTGAATATTTCCTGAAAACCAAACAAGAGCAGCTTGGTTACTTGATTGCATCCACCCTGCGGATTGAGCAAGGACTGGCCACCCTCACTCAGAATCAGCAGAGCTTAGAGAGGATCATGGAACAAAAGTTCTATGACTTGGATGTCAAAGTAACAGAGATTCAGTCTGCAGTGGAACAACTTCAGGATGACATGCAGGAGAGGAGAGGCAAGACTACAACTGATGCGTTTGCCAGAGTGCCAAGAGCTCAGAGATCACATGTAGTGCCAGTTGCTGACACCAGAGCCACCACTTCTGCACCAGCTACAGGCTTAGTTCCACCAGCTCCAGCATCTACTTCAGCCTCAACTCCAACCACGTCTACAGAAGGCTTCATCCTTGGAGTGCTCCGGACTCCACCACCACCAGAAGATCAAGCCTGAGCGTCGATCTAGTACTATGCATTTTCTAGGAACTTTTTGGTAACTTGTTGCCAAAGGGGGAGAAAATGTATAGATCATAGGCTTCGAGAGAGAGTGTTGCTTTTCTCTCTTGTTTTATTTGGTGGATTTTCAAACTTTGTTTTCTTTTGTGTGAGATACTATGTCATTGCTCGTGAGACATTGATGATCATGTGGTTGATCATAAGCTACACTTAATGTTTGCTTAATATTATCATCTTATCTATCTTATGTGATCATTCACTATTCTTGGTGATGAGTGCATGTATTTCATTCTTATCATTTTAAGCGCTCCACCAAGATGTATGTGACATGGAAGAGTAACCCATGACTCTAACTCTTTGTGCATTTGCAGTCCAAAGCAAATTTTAAATATGCACAAATTTAGGGGGAGCTCTTACTTGTCACATACTTCTCAAAGCGACGATATATTTCATGCTTATTATCATTTGTCGAAGCTTTGATCTATATGTTGTCATCAATTACCAAAAAGGGGGAGATTGAAAGTGCAACTATCCCTAGGTGGTTTTGGTAATTCGTAACAACATATAGCTCATTGAGCTAATGCTATTCCAAGATGATTATTTCAGGAAAGCTCAATGATTGGCATGGCATGGATGTGAAAGTGGAACCCTCAAAATGCTAAGGACAAAGGATTGGCTCAAGCTCAAAAGCTCAAGACTCTTCATTTTATATTTTAGTGATCCAAGATCACATTGAGTCTTTAGGAAAAGCCAATACTATCAAGGAGGGATGAGGTGTTGCTTAATGAGCCTCTTGCTTCATGTGCTTAGTGATATGCTCCAAAACCCTCAACTACTTTCCCATATCCACATATGACCTAAACCCTAAGCCAAACTCGGTCATACCGATTCTTTCTATCCGGCGCCACCGAGTTTCACTTGTCATAAGCCACTGCCAAACCCTAGAAATTCGGTTCTACCGATAGGGATCTCGGTCTCACCGAGATGGGATTGCAAACTCTCTGTTTCCCTTTCGTAACTTTTCGGTCTCACCGAAAGAGCGAATCGGTCCCACCGCGATTGCAATGTAAATTCAGTGTTTCCTTTTTGTAACTTTTCGGTCTCACTGAAAGAGCAAATCGGTCCCACCGAGTTTGCCTGACCAACTCTCTGGTTAGCTAATTACCAAAATCGGTCTCACCGAGTTTGTGTAATCGGTCTCACCGAGATTACGTTATGCCCAAACCCTAACCATATCGGTCCTACCGAGTTGCATGTCAGTCCCACCGAAAATCTCTCACGGTCACTAGGTTTACCTTTTCGGTCCGACCGAGTTTGTTGATTCGGTCCCACCGAGATTGGAAAACTGTGTGTAACGGTTGGATTTTGTGTGGAGGCGATATATACCCCTCCACCTCCTCTTCATTCGTGGAGAGAGCCATCAGAACACATACACAATTCCAACTCATATGTTCTGAGAGAGAACCACCTACTCATGTGTTGAGACCAAGATATTCCATTCCTACCATATGAATCTTGATCTCTAGCCTTCCCCAAGTTTCTTTCCACTCAAATCTTCTTTCCACCAGATCCAAATCCTATGAGAGAGAGTTGAGTGTTGGGGAGACTATCATTTGAAGCACAAGAGCAAGGAGTTCATTACCTACACACCGTCTGTTACTTCTTGGAGAGTGGTGTCTCCTTGATTGGCTAGGTGTCACTTGGGAGCCTCCGACAAGATTGTGGAGTTGAACCAAGGAGTTTGTAAGGGCAAGGAGATCGCCTACTTCGTGAAGATCTACCGCTAGTGAGGCAAGTCCTTCGTGGGCGATGGCAATGGTGGGATAGACAAGGTTGCTTCTTTGTGGACCCATTGTGGGTGGTTGCTTCTTCGTGGACCCTTCGTGGGTGGATCCCTCCGTGGACTCGCGCAACTGTTACCCTTCGTGGGTGGAGCCCTCCGTGGACTCGATAACACCACCTATCCGAACAACGGGAAAAACATCCATGTCTCCAATTGCGTTTGAATTCTCCAAACCCTTCCCTTTACATTCTTGCAAGTTGCATGCTTTACTTTCCGCTGCCAATATACTCTTTGCATGCTTGCTTGAATTGTGTGATGATTGCTTGACTTGTCCTACAATAGCTAAAATCTGCCAAGAACTAAAATCTGGAAAAGGTTAGGTTTTTATTTGGTCAAGTAGTCTAATCACCCCCCTCTAGACATACTTTTGATCCTACAATCACGCTATCTTTTGTACTAAGTACGAGACAATAGGCCCCTCGAGGAGAGCTCGGGGACTGCCATCTCTTATCTATGAATGAAGAATATCATGCTTATGACCTTGTCATTACATTCACTTTTTTCATTCGGCACCGGGTTCGACTAGTCGGCCCGGGGACTGGCCGCCTGGAGTTATATTAGAAGTCCTACCCGCGGTTAGACAAGTAGTGTGCCGGCACCCAAGCCTTCTCTTGCCAAAAGTCGCAGTTCGAAGAACCGGCTGTCCGTATGACAAGAGTTAAAGGCAGGAAAGGACGCCCACACAAAAAACGGCTAGGGACTAACGGACTAATATAACAAAAGCCAGTTTTTCTCCCACCACCGACCGACTACTAGAGTAGTCGGCCAGCCGGCTTCCATTCACCTCGCTTCAATCTAAGAAAGCTCAAGTACTTGCCTTCCCAAAAGGGGAAGGCGGCAAAGGAAACAGCCTAAGGACAAAAAGCATACACGAATGGAAACCAAACATGCACACGATCATATTTACACAAAAGACCTTCAAAAGGCCAGCATTCAACATAGTTCGAATACACCCCCAGTGGGTGGAACTGCGCAAGTTTAATAAAAATTGTTCAAAGGGTAACAAGCAGGAAAAGCAAGGACGACAAATTAAGCCAAGGGAGCGACTGGCGAGTCGGGCAGGTCGGTGGAGACGGTAGTGCCGGCTGGAGGAGTGGCCGGCTGGCGAACCTCGGCATGATCACCGCCTCCCGCAGAAGGCACGCTAGCACGCGCCTCGTTGCTGGAGGCACGGTCAGGCTGAGGCTGGCTGGCCGCTTCACCGGCTGGCTCAACGTCTTCGCCTTCCTCTCCTTCATCGTCTTCGCCTTCATCGCTGGAGGCGATCTCCTCTGCCGAGTCCTCACCCGCTGCCGGGTCCAGCCCGAACCAATCCTCTGGCTAGGCAACACCGTCGTCATTTATTTCAGGAGCGAAGACGCTGATGTCAGTGCACTCGGAGATCGTCGAAGCACGCTGAGCGATAGCCGGCCGCACCTCCTCCATCTCCTCGTCGGCCTCCAGCCGCCAGGTGCGCAGCTGGTCCAGGTTCAGCCCCGGATACCAGGCTCAGACGAACTCCAGCGCCCGCCCAGCTCCAAGCCGGGCTGCCGATGCCTTCCAGGCCTCGAAGCGGCCAACCGCAACCTCTAGCCAGTCGGTAGTCCAACTCAGGGTGCGGGTAATTGTCTCGCCTGGCCAGAGGGCGGCCAACACCTGCGCCCCGGCGCGCTGGAGGCGGCGGAGCATACGGTGAGCTAGCTGTAGCCGGGCTTGGACCGCCAAGAGTTGCTCCTCAAGCGTCCGGCTCGCGTCCGCGCGATTTCAGCCCACGCCTGCCGGTGCGCCTCGCGATGGGCCTCGATGGTTTGGGTGGCGAAGACGGAGTAGCCAGGAAAGTAGTCTGCACAGAGAACAAAAAGCAGCACAAGTCAGAACACAAATCAGGGGGCAAGGGGCAAGCAAGGAGTGAGGAAGGCGGCTTACCATCAATCAGATCCTCGATACGACCGAAGCCCTCGCTCAGCGCTTGTTTTGCCTCAGCCCAGCCCGCCGCTTTAGTCTCGAACTCGGCCTTCAGGGCGTCCTCGCTGTCCTGCGCCTTCTTCAGGGCCGCCTTGTGGCTCTCCTCCTGGTCGGCCAACTTCTTGGCCAGGCGGTCACGCTCCAGGTCCAAGGCGTTGTACTCGGCTTCCTTGGCGCGAAGGGTGGCCTGGGCCCTGCTGAGCAAGCATAAAGACAAAGGAAAAATCAATAAGGAAGAATTCGTCAAGGAAGACCCGACCCGACTGCTCAGCAGTCGGCCTGAATCTCGGGGACTACACCCAGTGGGTGCGCTGACGCGCCCCCACAGGAGATGAACGAAACAAAGCATGCACTCCGGCTGCTGGTCAGGTCCTCGGTTTTCTGGCCAAGCTCCTGAGCCTGGGAGCTGAAGGCAGCAGCGCGGAGGTTATGATACTCCTGGAAGATCAGACAGGAGGCGAGGATAAGATAGTTGTCAGGACCTAGTAAGTTCTAAGCCGCCTGTGCAGCAGCCGACTCGGAACTCGGGGACTACACCCAGTGGGTGCGCTGACGCGCCCCCACTGTGACACTCTAAAATTTTTATTTGGTTTTTATCAAAAATTTTGTGGTTTTTGAGGAGAGGCCTTTTTAAAATTTTTTCTTTTTCAGAAAAACCTTCCACTTAAAAAAAACTTCCTTTGCTTTGGCAAGGATTTTTTTTGCAAACCTTAGTGTTTGATCTTTTGAAACTTCTTCTCTGTTGGTTCTCTCTCTAATTTATTTTTTTGAGTTTAAATTGTTTTCTTTTAAAATGAAGCTCTATGAAAATTTGGGGATTTTCATATCTTGGAACCACCCTTGACTTTGCATTGTTCCCGTGTGGTAAAACCCCTCCAAAACCTCCCCTACACCTTGTGATCAACCTAAGTCCTCTGTCCCAACTAATCCAAACAAGTTTTGGATTTTATTCTAATTATTTTTCCTCTCAAAACAAATCTGATAATTATTTGGAGCCTGAGGGATTTTCAAAGCAAGTACCATATTGCATTTGAGTTTTGACCTCAAACCAACTCTCCTGGGTAGTCCTTTGTACCCACAACCCAGAACCATCTTGATCCACTCCTCCTCTTTTCAAAATTTTCAGAATTCAGTCTCTGCAAGTTTGGACCAGATTTGCCAAATTTGATGAAATTCATATCTACACTACTCCAAAAATTCCACCAAAATTTAGGCAACCTATGTGAGCAATGAGAAGCCACTCCACCAAGTTTCAGCTCAAGGAAAAATCTGCAGAGGCCAAAAGCATTCTGTCGAACACCTTACGGGCACTGTTACTGTTCAAAATTCAGAAAAATTCAGTCTTCAGTGTCACTTTTCGTTCGTCAGCTTCACTCACGCGTTCACAGTGCATTTGGCACGTTCCTCTCCGCCTCTTCCTACTGTCTGGAGCACCACACGCTCACTTGGCCTCTTCCTGGCGTCGGTGGCACGCTGGCCCGCCCTCGCCGGAGTCTTCTGCGGCGTCGGGACCTCCCGTGGCGGCTGACAGGGGACAAGAACGGCGGCTCAACGCCGTTCCGCGCCGCCCATCGCTCCCTGGCTCTCCGCGTGGCCTCATGCACGCCAGCGCACCCCCGCTGCACCGTCGCCGTGGCCCGACAGCACTGGACGCGCTCTCTGCCGCCAACGGACCCGCGTCGTCCCGTTCCGACCAAAGCCTGCCCTAAGCTTCTAATCCAAGTCCGGTTAGCGTCTAAACGGACCCAGTAAACTCCCACGACGGCGCTCGACTCCCTAATCACCCCCGACCGAGCACTGCGCCACCGTAACCATCGCCGGAAAATCCCCGTTCACGGCCACCGCCTCAGACCGCCTATAAAAAGGGCCCCCGAGCTCACCCTCATGCACGCCTCATCCCCACACCTCACCAACGCCACGCCAGGCCACTAGGGGGACCCCAAGGAGGTCTTCCCCCTCAACTCCGGCCGCCCCGATCCGCCTCGGCCTCCACCACGATTCGCTCCGGTGAGGCCATCTCCGGCGCCCAAACCCCGTCAGTTACTCCCTCTAGCTACCAGAAGCCTAACCTCCTCCTCAATTTGATCACTGCAGCTCTCTCCGACGAAGTCCGCAACCACCCGAACCGCCGTCCGCCGGAGCAAAGCTCGCCGTCGACGTGGTGCTCGCCGACCGCCACCACCACCACCAACCGACGCGGAAGGGTGCCCTGAACACGGAGGTACCCTCTGATCTCTCTGCCTCGCCGTGGATCGCCGCCGGCGACCACCGCGGCTCTCGGGCACCGGCGAACTCTGCCGCCCCATTTGAATATTTAAACCTGACGGGCGGGACCCGCCTGTCAGCCTCTCTATCCTGTCAGAGCGAAGCGTTTTCTGAAAACGTCTTCTGCCGAATGCGCTTTCCCTCTGGGCTGGCGTAGTCGCTACCGAAGCGCTTTCTGTTTTTATAAACTAGCCCCTAGAAAACTTCTGTTTGATTACAGATGAGTCCCTAGACAAAAACCTTTATAACTTTTAAACAGAAAAGTATTTTTGATTGATTCTTTTTCTGTTCTCTTTAAAATTTTGTCTAGTTTTTTATCATATTTATTTGAACAATATTTGGTATACTTTCTGTGCACTCCTTGGTATTTACGATAGCGCATATATTTTCTTTATACCGTAGATACCGAAGGAGGTGACGGAGCCGCGAACATCACCGAGCTAGGCTCCGACTACTCTGAACCAGGCAAGCATGTTTGAACTTTTGATATGATGAGTGTCTTGGCATGTTTTGCATTTAGTTAGTTTCATGGCATGTTGATAAGCATATCGATGAACGTTATTTTATGCGATAATGAGGTAAGTGAGTTCGATGATCCATAAGTGGATGGATGTGAGTATGAATGGCCATGGGTTGGCATGAGGATGGGTGAGATGGCAGTGTTGTAGCATGCCAGTCTCATGCCGGACTATGTGACTTCAGTGTCAAACCGTGTCGGTCCAGTTCCTCTCATTTTCTTCCCTGTACTACCACATGTTTTCCGCAAGGAATATGGTTTAGTAAGTTGCAAACCGTTTTTCTGGTACACACCAAAAGGAGAGGCCGTGATGATGGTTCCATGGCCCTGGATTAAAGCCAGTCATCCGGTCAGGGGGCATGGGTGTTTCCGGTTGGGACCGAGAGGGGGGCACCCCTTAGAGCGCGCGTATATAAATTTGATCCCATGCTATTCGAGATTGTGATCTCCCCGTCTCAAAAGTTTTTCTTGGACGATGTCTAGGGTGATTCCTAGCATCGAGAGGTAGGATGGGTGTGTACTGGTTAGCTGTGTTTTCTTTCGAAATACCGTAAACGGAACTAGTCCTTCGTGACTACGGAAATCCGTTGGCTGTGGGAATAATTTTGTACAAACTCTGCAGAGTCATATATCCCCTCCAAATCATCTATTCCATGTCCAAATTCGTATTATCTTGTCCTAACAATGACAGTTTTGATGACAGAGACTCCGGTGATTCGCATGAGTGCTAATTCCGGTTAAATGAATATTCCTGTGGATGGACTAACCCATTTATTCTCATGAATTAAATGTTTATTATGAGTATTATTTACTTATGAATCAAAGCCCTTTCTGTGATGTCGCCCCGACGTCTGGCTGTGGCATTTCTTTTAAAGCCCTTTCTGTGATGTCGCCCCGACGTCCGACTGTGGCATTTCTTTTAAAGCCCTTTCTGTGATGTCGCCCCGACGTCCGACTGTGGCATTTCTTTTAAAGCCCTTTCTGTGACGTCGCCCCGACGTCCGACTGAGGTATTTCTTTTTAAGCCCTTTATGTGGTGTCGCTAAGACGCCCGACTGTGGCATCTTTTTCCTTATATTTATTTGTTCACCTTTCGAGGCGTCGCTTCAGACACCCGATCGGTAATTATTTATGTTCTGTTGGGATTTCAGGAGGACTACCATCGTTTCCCTTTTACTTACCTTGTTATGATAATTTTGAATGTTCATTGGTGAATTTATTCATGTCGCATCCATGCATGCATTTGTTATATCTTGCGTCCGAACTGTCTTGCGAGTACTTTCAAAGTACTCACTGGCTTGTTGATTTGGCCAGATGCTGACGAAGGCGATCTCATGGATGAAGAGTTTGATAACGAGTCCGACACTCAGAGGACTCCCAGTCAGTCTCGTGCGACCCTAGATTTGGTCACTGTTTTATATCCGCTTCCGCTACCAAATAAATTCATCGAGCCTCACCTCGACGCTCGATGAGATGATAGACTTAGAGTCTTGTATTTCTCTCCCCGCTGTGTTTTTCCACCACCGCCCTATCCTCGAGTCAGTAGTATGTCTCCACACTACTGTGTCATGTCCGCCATTATGTATAATTATTGGCGTGCTTGTAATAATTTGGTTGAGCACCCGCTGTTCGACCCTGTAATATATTTTATGCTACTGGCTTATTGTATCAAGAAATTGTCTACCAGTGAGGAGGATTTCTCCCATACTGGACTCAAAAGATTGGTTTCTCAATAAATATTTTTATTGGAAAACCGGTCGTGACAGGCTGACTGTAGGAAGCCACTAGGTGCGATCGCTAATTAGTTATTAGCATGATAGAGCTAAATTATATTTTTGCAATTGTAGTCATTTTCTGTTAGTCAGCATAAATTTATGATCTGACCCTGCAGAATTTTTGCCTACTTTTGTAGATGGCCGACAACAGCTGCGAGTCTCAGACCTTCGCCAACGTGCCCGATTGGTTCGTCAAGCTTCTTTCTTTCATCGTTCAGGTCGCGATGGGGCCATCCGTGCGCCCAGTCTTCACACTCTGCCAGCACCGAGTCAACGACAGTCTGACCATGCACCAGGCCGCAGTGCAGTTCAAGGGAGGGCGTGGTGAGTTACGCCGCTTCCGGTTCGTGGGAAGAGCCATGCCTACGGAGAGGCATGCTATGCAGATGGCAGCCTGCGAGGCGATAGCTCGTCTCAGGGATGTCCTTCCCGTGATGAAGACTCGTCATTACCGTTATCTTCCGTGCCATGTGCCTTACACCTGTCACTATGCATACTCCTGCCCCAGAGGAGAACGAGACGAGGCTTTTGAGATGCTCATTGAGTATCTCCGGGCCCTGGAGGCAGCCTTCGACAACCTGGTGGACGACTTCGTAGCTACCCGCATGGACTCAGTCCATGGCTGTGCTGCCAACAGGAGGGAGCTCCTACCCATCGCTCCGCCACTGACTTTGGTCTCGTCCTCAGCATCTTATACGCCTACTCGTCGCCTGCCTTCTACCGAGGAATTCAACCAAGTCATTGCACCCACTTCAGCGCGCACTGCACCACCCTTCGCGCCCGCTCCTGTACGTGTTGCTCCGCCCCTGGCAACCGCTCCGTCCACTCTGCGCAACACTACACGTATGGAGCCCATTAGCGAGGAGGAAGTCGAGTCCCCAACCTCGCTACGCCTCGCCCTCGGCAGGGCAAAGGAGGTCGTCAACATCTCTGCCTGAGTACGCTTAGCTGCCGTGTATTGTACCGCTTTGTAAGATATGTACATAGGTTGTGAGAAGTAGCCTGTTTGCGCATCATGTAGGATCTGGAGAAGTGCACTAGCCTAAATAACATGTCAGGATTATGTACGCATATCCTGAGTGATGTATTGTATAATTACCGCCCGCGTGTAAGATATGTAATGAGCAGTCCTTCTCCGTGCGCATGTCGATTTGTTTTCTTAAGTAAGCTGAGTTATTTAATTCAATTTGCCAGCTTTATGCATTTATGGTTTTGTTTTGCGACTCTTTCCGCTTTTCTTATGAGTTTTACAAAAATATATCCCCAGAGTGAAAAATATCTCGTCCTTGGACACGTTCCATGCCAACTCCACCAGAGGAAATTTATGATGCTCAACCCAACAACGAGTTCACTCAGGGACAGTCAAGCCAACAGGGCAGTGAATCGGCACTTTCACAAATGTGCCGCCTTTATGAGCAGAGTCAGCAACAACATCGCGAGATGATGAACCAAGTCATCAACATGGGGAATCATCATGGACAGTATCAGCAGCATTCCAAGTTATCTGAGCTACAGAAGACACGTCCTCAAACATTTTCTCACACTGACAAGCCTCTTGAAGCCGAGGACTGGCTTCGAGATATGGAGAGGAAATTAATTATTGCAAAGTGTTCAGATCTCGAGAAAGTACTATATGCTCCACACTATCTCACAGGAGCAGCCGCATCGTGGTGGGAGAATTTTCTGCACATGCATCCCAACGAAAATGACATAACCTGGGATGATTTCAAGGAAGGTTTCCGTGGTGCACATATTCCTAAGAGTATTATGAAAATCAAGAAGAGAGAATTCGATGACCTCAAACAAAGGAACATGACAGTGTCAGATTACAACAGTCAATTTACCCTATTATCCCGCTACACCAATGAGGAGCGTATGACTGAAATCAAGAAGATGGAGAAATTCCTTGACGGTCTAGCGCCCGCACTTAAATGCCAACTGGTCGTGCACACTTTTCCTGATTTTAAAACACTGGTGGACAAAGCCATTACTCTGGAAAATGAGAGATGCAGTCTGGAAGATATCCGCAAGTGAAAAAGGGACCAGACTACTCACGCTCGCAATCACCGAAGCAAGACAGATTTTCAAAAGGGTGGGACACACAAATTCACATCCAATGTCTCACGCCCAATCAAGAATTTTCATGCAAGGGACAAGGAATTCACCTGTCGCCCCGGCGTTACTTGTTACGCTTGTGGAGAAGAAGGGCACTATGCCAAACAGTGCCCCAAGCCAAGGAGTTCAATCCCAAAGCCGAACAACGGCGGCAATAATTCAGCTCCCAAGCGAAACAATTTCAATCCCAACAATAACCACAGGAAGGGTCATCTGAACCACGTAACCAAAGAGGAGGCACAAAATGCTCCGGATATCGTACTCGGTACGTTTCCTGTCAACACAATACCTGCAATGGTTTTGTTTGATTCTGGAGCTTCTCACTCTTTCATTTCGAAAAGTTTTGCTTTGCAAAATAATTTTTCGATGCTTCCTTTGGAGAAATCCATAATCATCAAGTCCCCTGGGATTCAGCAAGTTTCTCAGAATTACTGTCAAAATGTGGTCATTGAGTTCGAAGGATTGGAGTTTCACGCAAATCTTATTGTATTGGAAAATAAAGGACTGGATGTCATCCTAGGGATGGATTGGCTAACTACCAATAAAGGTTTTATTGACTGTTTCAACAGGACCGCGATTCTCACACACCACCAAGGGAAGACAATAAGAGTATCAGCCAAGGAAGGAAAAAGACCCCGGCAACCGAGATTAAATAAGGTGGACGTTTCTGAGCTAAACAAGGTTCCAGTAGTGTGTGAATTTCCAGATGTATTCCCTGAAGAGCTGCCAGGCATGCCACCAGACCGAGAAATAGAATTCCACATTGAGCTAGCACCAGGAACCGCCCCCATATACAAGAAACCATACAGAATGGCACCATCCGAGTTGGTCGAGTTGAAGAAGCAAATAAAGGAATTACTGGGAAAAGGATACATTCGAGCCAGCTCCTCACCTTGGGGATCACCAATTTTATTTGCCAAAAAGAAGGATGGAACGCTGAGATTGTGTATTGACTATCGAGCACTTAACATGGTCACAGTCAAAAACAAATACCCGATGCCAAGGATAAACGATTTGTTTGATCAACTTGCTCAGGCCAAGGTATTCTCAAAAATTGACTTAAGGTCTGGATACCATCAATTGAAGGTACGAACGGAAGATATCCCCAAAACAGCCTTCACCTCCAGATATGGACTGTACGAGTTCACAGTGATGCCATTTGGATTAACTAACGCCCCAACATATTTTGTTCACCTCATGAACAAAGTATTTATGAAGTTTATGGACAAGTTCGTCGTGGTATTCATCGACGATATTCTGGTATACTCCAAGACACCAGAAGAGCATGGAGAACATCTCAGGATTGTGCTAGGAGAGCTAAGAAAACACAAATTGTATGCCAAGTTCAGCAAGTGCGAATTTTGGCTAAGACAAGTAGGTTTTCTAGGCCACGTGCTGACTCAAGATGGTATCGCAGTGGACCCAGAGAAAGTCAAGGCCGTACTTGACTGGAAATCACCAACCAGCGTAACGGACATACGGAGTTTCTTGGGAATGGCAGGATATTACCGCAGATTTATTGAAGGATTTTCCACCATAGCCAAGCCTATGACACAGTTGCTCAAGAAACATAAGAAGTTTGAGTGGACAGAGGCCTGCGATAAAAGTTTCCAAGAGCTAAAGTGGAAATTAACAACAGCACCGGTATTAATTGTACCCGACATACACAAGAATTTTGAAGTATATTGTGACGCGTCCAGAAAGGGTCTCGGATGCGTGTTGATGCAAGAAGGCAAGGTTGTCGCCTACGCTTCAAGGCAACTTCGCAAGCATGAGGAAAATTATCCCACTCATGACTTAGAAATGGCAGCAGTTATTCATGCACTCAAGGAATGGAGGCATTTCTTACATGGGAATCGATGTGAAATATATACGGATCACAAAAGTCTCAAATATATTTTCACGCAGCCAGAACTAAATTTACGACAACGACGCTGGTTGGAATTGGTAAAGGATTATGATGTTGGTATCCATTACCATCCAGGGAAAGCAAATGTAGTGGCCGATGCCCTGAGTCGGAACCCCAGCTCCGACGGAAACTATCTGCACAGCTTGAGGCCCGAATTCCATCAAGAATTTGCCAAGCTCAACTTGATAATGGTAGCAGAAGGCACCATATCAAACTTGGAAATACAACCCAACCTTGTGGAGAAAATTAAAGAAGCTCAGCCCGGTCACCCCAGCATTGAAGGAATTAAAAGAAAGTTGAATATGGGCAAGGCCTCGGAATTCGTCATAGATAATGAAGGAATATTATGGTACGGAGAAAGGCTATGCGTGCCAAACATAGAAAACCTTAAACAACAAATTTTAGCTGAAGCACACACCACTCCATATTCGATCCACCCTGGAGGAACCAAAATGTATAAGGATATTCAGGAAAGATTTTGGTGGCATGGTATGAAGAGGGACATAGCCGCCTTCATTGCATGTTGCGACTCATGTCAACGCATAAAAGCTGAACATCAGAGACCAGCCGGACTACTGCAACCTAACAAAATACTTGAGTGGAAATGGGATGAAATAGGGATGGATTTTATTGTTGGACTACCTCGGTCACGACACGGGAATGATGCCATATGGGTCATCACTGACAGGTTGACCAAAGTGGCACACTTTATTCCAGTGAAGACAACCTACACCACTCAGAGGCTTGCCAGGATTTATCTTTCCCGCATAGTTTGTCTGCACGGTGTCCCGAAGACTATAATATCCGACAGAGGCACTCAGTTTGTCTCAAGATTTTGGGAGCATTTACAACAGGCTCTGGGAACCCAACTAGCCTTCAGTACCGCATACCATCCACAGACTGATGGACAAACAGAACGCGTAAACCAGGTTTTAGAAGACATGCTGAGGGCATGTGTCCTCACCTACGGAACCAGTTGGGAAGAAAGCCTGCCATACGCCAAGTTCGCATACAACAATAGCTACCAGGCCAGCCTACAAATGGCACCATTTGAGGCTTTATACGGACGAAGATGTCGTACCCTGCTAAATTGGTCAGCGACCGGAGACAACCGCATATTCGGGCCAGACCTGCTTAGAGAAGCCGAGGAAAAGGTCAAGCTAATCAGAGACCGACTTAAGACCGCTCAAAGTCGACAGAAGAGTTATTATGATCAAAAACATCGTAGGGTCAGCTTCGAACCCGGTGAGTTCGTATACCTGAGAGTATCCCCTATGAGAGGATTGCAACGATTCAAGATAAAAGGGAAGTTAGCACCAAGATTCATTGGACCATTTTGCATAGTGGCACGAAGAGGCACTGTAGCCTACCAGCTAGACTTACCCGAGGAATTATCCGATGTCCACGACGTGTTCCATGTCTCGCAATTGAGGAAGTACGTACGCAACCCAGAGAAACAAGTATCCCATGAAAACATTGATGTGCAGCCAGACCTCACTTATCGAGAACGTCCCGTAAGAATATTAGAGGAATCTGAAAGGAGGACCCGATAGAAGACCATCAAGTTTTTCAAAGTCCAGTGGAGCAATCACACCGACAGTGAAGCAACTTGGGAAAGCGAGGATTTTCTTCGGACTGAGCATCCACACCTATTTAAGGATCAGCTGAAATCTCAGGGACGAGATTTTTCCTAAGGGGGTAGGTGTTGTGACACTCTAAAATTTTTATTTGGTTTTTATCAAAATTTTGTGGTTTTTGAGGAGAGGCCTTTTTAAAAAAAATTCTTTTTCAGAAAAACCTTCCACTTAAAAAAAAACTTCCTTTGCTTTGGCAAGGATTTTTTTTTGCAAACCTTAGTGTTTGATCTTTTGAAACTTCTTCTCTGTTGGTTCTCTCTCAAATTTAATTTCTTTGAGTTTAAATTGTTTTCTTTTAAAATGAAGCTCTATGAAAATTTGGGGATTTTCATATCTTGGAACCACCCTTGACTTTGCATTGTTCCCGTGTGGTAAAACCCCTCCAAAACCTCCCCTACACCTTGTGATCAACCTAAGTCCTCTGTCCCAACTAATCCAAACAAGTTTTGGATTTTATTCTAATTATTTTTCCTCTCAAAACAAATCTGATAATTATTTGGAGCCTGAGGGATTTTCAAAGCAAGTACCATATTGCATTTGAGTTTTGACCTCAAACCATCTCTCCTGGGTAGTCCTTTGTACCCACAACCCAGAACCATCTTGATCCACTCCTCCTCTTTTCAAAATTTTCAGAATTTAGTCTCTGCAAGTTTGGACCAGATTTGCCAAATTTGATGAAATTCATATCTACACTACTCCAAAAATTCCACCAAAATTCAGGCAACCTATGTGAGCAATGAGAAGCCACTCCACCAAGTTTCAGCTCAAGGAAAAATCTACAAAGGCCAAAAGCATTCTGTCGAACACCTTACGGGCACTGTTACTGTTCAAAATTCAGAAAAATTCAGTCTTCAGTGTCACTTTACGTTCGTTAGCTTCACTCACGCGTTCACAGTGCATTTGGCACGTTCCTCTCCGCCTCTTCCTACTGTCTGGAGCACCACACGCTCACTTGGCCTCTTCCTGGCATCGGTGGCACGCTGGCCCGCCCTCGCCGGAGTCTTCTGCGGCGTCGGGACCTCCCGTGGCGGCTAACAGGGGACAAGAACGGCGGCTCAACGCCGTTCCGCGCCGCCCATCGCTCCCTGGCTCTCCGCATGGCCTCATGCACGCCAGCGCACCCCCGCTGCATCGTCGCCGTGGCCCGACAGCACTGGACGCGCTCTCTGCCGCCAACGGACCCGCGTCGTCCCGTTCCGACCAAAGCCTGCCCTAAGCTTCTAATCCAAGTCCGGTTAGCGTCTAAACGGACCCAGTAAACTCCCACGACGGCGCTCGACTCCCTAATCACCCCCGACCGAGCACTGCGCCACCATAACCATCGCCGGAAATCCCCGTTCACAGCCACCGCCTCGGACCGCCTATAAAAAGGGCCCCCGAGCTCACCCTCGTGCACGCCTCATCCCCACACCTCACCAACGCCACGCCAGGCCACTAGGGGGACCCCGAGGAGGTCTTCCCCCTCAACTCCGGCCGCCCCGATCCGCCTCGGCCTCCACCACGATTCGCTCCGGTGAGGCCATCTCCGGCGCCCAAACCCCGTCAGTTACTCCCTCTAGCTACCAGAAGCCTAACCCCCTCCTCAATTTGATCACTGCAGCTCTCTCCGACGAAGTCCGCAACCACCCGAACCGCCGTCCGCCGGAGCAAAGCTCGCCGTCGACGTGGTGCTCGCCGACCGCCACCACCACCACCAACCGACGCGGAAGGGTGCCCTGAACACGGAGGTACCCTCCGATCTCTCTGCCTCGCCGTGGATCGCCGCCGGCGACCACCGCGGCTCTCGGGCACCGGCGAACTCTGCCGCCCCGTTTGAATATTTAAACCTGACGGGCGGGACCCGCCTGTCAGCCTCTCTATCCTGTTGGAGCGAAGCGTTTTCTGAAAACGTCTTCTGCCGAATGCGCTTTCCCTCTGGGCTGGCGTAGTCGCTACCGAAGCGCTTTCTGTTTTTATAAACTAGCCCCTAGAAAACTTCTGTTTGATTACAGATGAGTCCCTGGACAAAAACCTTTATAACTTTTAAACAGAAAAGTATTTTTGATTGATTCTTTTTCTGTTCTCTTTAAAATTTTGTCTAGTTTTTTATCATATTTATTTGAAAAATATTTGGTATACTTTTTGTGCACTCCTTGGTATTTACGATAGCGCATATATTTTCTTTATACCGTAGATACCGAAGGAGGTGACGGAGCCGCGAACTTCACCGAGCTAGGCTCCGACTACTCTGAACCAGGCAAGCATGTTTGAACTTTTGATATGATGAGTGTCTTGGCATGTTTTGCATTTAGTTAGTTTCATGGCATGTTGATAAGCATATCGATGAACGTTATTTTATGCGATAATGAGGTAAGTGAGTTCGATGATCCATAAGTGGATGGATGTGAGTATGAATGGCCATGGGTTGGCATGAGGATGGGTGAGATGGGAGTGTTGTAGCATGCCAGTCTCATGCCGGACTATGTGACTTCAGTGTCAAACCGTGTCGGTCCAGTTCCTCTCATTTTCTTCCCTGTACTACCACATGTTTTCCGCAAGGAATATGGTTTAGTAAGTTGCAAACCGCTTTTCTGGTACACACCAAAAGGAGAGGCCGTGATGATGGTTCCATGGCCCTGGATTAAAGCCAGTCATCCGGTCAGGGGGCATGGGTGTTTCCGGTTGGGACCGAGAGGGGGGCACCCCTTAGAGCGCGCGTATATAAATTTGATCCCATGCTATTCGAGATTGTGATCTCCCCGTCTCAAAAGTTTTTCTTGGACGATGTCTAGGGTGATTCCTAGCATCGAGAGGTAGGATGGGTGTGTACTGGTTAGCTGTGTTTTCTTCCGAAATACCGTAAACGGAACTAGTCCTTCGTGACTACGGAAATCCATTGGCTGTGGGAATAATTTTGTACAAACTCTGCAGAGTCATATATCCCCTCCAAATCATCTATTCCATGTCCAAATTCGTATTATCTTGTCCTAACAATGACAGTTTTGATGACAGAGACTCCGGTGATTCGCATGAGTGCTAATTCCGGTTAAATGAATATTCCTGTGGATGGACTAACCCATTTATTCTCATGAATTAAATGTTTATTATGAGTATTATTTACTTATGAATCAAAGCCCTTTCTGTGATGTCGCCCCGACGTCCGACTCTGGCATTTCTTTTAAAGCCCTTTCTGTGATGTCGCCCCGACGTCCGACTGTGGCATTTCTTTTAAAGCCCTTTCTGTGATGTCGCCCCGACGTCCGACTGTGGCATTTCTTTTAAAGCCCTTTCTGTGACGTCGCCCCGACGTCCGACTGAGGTATTTCTTTTTAAGCCCTTTATGTGGTGTCGCTAAGACGCCCGACTGTCGCATCTTTTTCCTTATATTTATTTGTTCACCTTTCGAGGCGTCGCTTCAGACACCCGATCGGTAATTATTTATGTTCTGTTGGGATTTCAGGCGGACTACCGTCGTTTCCCTTTTACTTACCTTGTTATGATAATTTCGAATGTTCATTGGTGAATTTATTCATGTCGCATCCATGCATGCATTTGTTATATCTTGCGTCCGAACTGTCTTGCGAGTACTTTCAAAGTACTCACTGGCTTGTTGATTTGGCCAGATGCTGACGAAGGCGATCTCATGGATGAAGAGTTTGATAACGAGTCCGACACTCAGAGGAGTCCCAGTCAGTCTCGTGCGACCCTGGATTTGGTCACTGTTTTATATCCGCTTCCGCTACCAAATAAATTCATCGAGCCTCACCTCGACGCTCGATGAGATGATAGACTTAGAGTCTTGTATTTCTCTCCCCGCTGTGTTTTTCCACCACCGCCCTATCCTCGAGTCAGTAGTATGTCTCCACACTACTGTGTCATGTCCGCCATTATGTATAATTATTGGCGTGCTTGTAATAATTTGGTTGAGCACCCGCTGTTCGACCCTGTAATATATTTTATGCTACTGGCTTATTGTATCAAGAAATTGTCTACCAGTGAGGAGGATTTCTCCCATACTGGACTCAAAAGATTGGTTTCTCAATAAATATTTTTATTGGAAAACCGGTCGTGACACCCACGGAAGAAATCAAAAGAGAAAAACAACCAAGGCCAGAAGACTCACCCGGATGACAGCCCACGTCGCGAGGAACTCTTGGGTGTATCGCTGCAGCGAGGCGCCCTGGGCTTGAAGCCGGTTCCAGACCTCCTGGGCCGCCGCGTTCAGCTCGCCCGTCCCCCCGCTGGGAGTCCACTCAGACATGCTAACGCTGGCCGCCTCCAGGGCCTCCGCCGTCTGGCTGGCGCCCGCAGCTCGGTGCGGCTCCGGCACGAAGGTGCCTCCTCCTGCGCGCCGACGCATTGCCGGCTGCACCTCGAGGCCGGCCCCTGCCTCCGGCTCGCCCCCGGCCGGCTGCTCTGGCGCCGCGGCTGGTTGGCCGCTTTGGCCCGCTTCAGTCGGCGCCGTCTGCGGCGCCCCCTCCACGAAGACCACGTGGTCCTCCCTCCTCTCCATCACTGGTGGGTCTTGGTCGACCTCCTCCGACGGGGGCACGGGGATGTCGGGGGGCCACGGCGCGGAGGGGAACGACGAGCAGCGGAGGCTGGTTGTGCGAGGCCTCCGCCTCCGTCTCCGCGGCTGCCGCCTCCGCCCGGTTCCTTGGCCGCCGCGTCGGCCTGTTCCTTCGCCGCCTGGGCGGTCCTTCGCTCCGCCGCCTCCCGTGCATTCCGCTCCGTGGCCTCCCTAAGGTCGGCGCGGGGATCCACGCGACGGGAGCCTGAGGACCCTCCAGTCGGCCCAACTACGGAGCCGCCAGGACCTCGCTCAAGGGAAAGCGGTGCCCTGCCCGGCGAGCAAAGAAAGGTTTAGAAGAGCTTCAATCGAAAAAGATAACGGAAAAAAAAATATATATATATATATACAAGACGTTCGACGACTTACGCCGAGATCGCCTGCGGCTGCTTCACCGCCTTGCAGAAGCGGGCCGCCTTCATGGCCGCCTCATCCCGTTTTGTCGCCGCCGTGGAAGCCTTGGATTTCTTCGGCCAGCTGCCGAAGAAGGTCGACGCGGCCCGACGCTTCTGCGCGCCGCCAAGGGCACTCGGCGCGGCAGATGAGCCCGCGCCTTGATGATCAAGCGCCGGCTGGCGGTGCGGGGCGGCTTCGACCTCGTCGTCATCCGGCCAGTCCTCGAAGCCGGCCCCGAGCCCCACGCCTCCTGCCTCGTTGCCTTCCCCCACGATGGCATCTTCCATGGCGGCCACTCCCAGGTCTGGATCATCGGCATCGTCCACCGTGTGGTCGGGGAGGAGCTGGCGCTCTACCCCTGCAGCCCCGGCCGTCAGCGGAAGAAGAGGGTTCTGTTAAGAGCAAACCAACTGATCAGAGGTCGACTATCATGAGGTCGGCTACAAAAAGGAGAAAAAGAAGAAAAACTTACGGTAGGCAGAGGGTTGGCGCGGGAATACAGCCCCTTGCTGTATTGCCAATCCTCGGCGAGCTTGCAGTTGGAGATGTAGTTCACCATGTAAGACACCTCTGCATGAGGCATCTCCCTGGTGCTCAGTCGGCACGGGTCGAAGCGGCCGCTCATCTGGCAAATCATGTGAGGTCGGCCTTGGAGCGGAAGTACTCGGCGCTCCATGAAGGCGGCCACCAAGTCGGCTCCGGTCAGGCCCTCTGACTGGATCATCACTCGAAGCCGGGAGACGGCTGCGTTCCCGGCCTGAGACAACGACCTGGCCCGGTAGCTCCATGAAGGTTGCCTCCCAGCCGGCGGGCCGGCTATGTAAGCCGGCAGGTTGACATAGACGCCTTGCTGGGCGACGTTCTTCACGTAAAAGTAGGACTTCTGCCAGAGCTTCACCGACTGGATCAGCGGGATGTGCGGGAACAGATTGTTCTCGCCCGTCCGCCTCATGGCAATGAAGGCTCCACAGGGGGCGGGCACACCCACGACGACGGTGCCGAGCTTGCTCTGGAAGAATTCCCCCCAGAGCTCGAGAGTGGGGAGAACCCCAAGAAAGCCCTCGCATAGGGTGACGAAAGCCGACAGCAGCATCACCGTGTTGGGCGTGAGGTGATGCGGCTGGAGGTGGTAGAATTCAAGGAAAGCTTGAAGGAATCCGCTCGCCGGGAGACCGAAGCCGCGCAGGCAGTGCGAGCGGAAGATCACCCGCTCGCCCTCCTTCGGTGCCGGCGAGATCTCCCTCGCCGGTGCCTGGCGAACCCGCATGAAGTTCTCGCCCGGCAGGCACCGCGTCCGGCGGAGGAACTCGACATGGTCCTCGTGGACGTTGGAGCCATCCCACGAGCTCGACAACGCCATGGGAGCGATGCAGTGAGGAGCAAGACGATGCGATGGCGGAGACGCGCACGACCCCGCAATGGCGGGACCAAAGAACCGAGGGGTCCGACGGTAGAACGGCGCGGCAATGGGTTGCTGCGGCGGCGGAGAGAAGAAGAAGGAAGGCGAGAAGGGGCGGAGCGAGGGAGAGCGTGTGAGCCTCTGCCGCTCCCCCTCCTCCCCCTAATTATAGACCCGCGCGGCGGAGCCGAGGAGGCGTGGTGTGGGGGAACGTGGGATCAACTGCGCCCACTCCCCCACGTCCCGCGTTTATTACGCCCTGATGGCGTAATAAAACGGCCGCGGGAAGGCAAGCGGTCCACGTGGGCCGCAGAAGATCCGCGCTCGGGCCGAGGCCTAGGAGTGGCAGGCCCGGGCCTGCAGCGGCGTCCCGTCGCGCGCGTGCGTTGGCAGGATTTCCTTGCCACGTGCCCCGCGGGATGGCGCGCGGTCAGATCGCAGGCCGACCTGCATTCCCGCCTGCGAGATACAGAGCTTTCCGAAGACGGCGCGCACAAGCAAAGCCGGCCCCTCAGGAGAGGAAGCCGACCAAGCTTCTTGTCCCTTTGTCAGCCTCGAAGCTCGATCAGCTTCGGGGACTACTGTTGGAGTAAATGACCACGGGTAGCCTAGCCGGCACCCCCTGGCCCCTCTGAAAAAATTACGAGCCGATCCGGCCCTCAAGAATCCAAGACGTGGGGCCGCCTTCCCCTAGCAGGCTGTCTCCTAGGCTGGATATCGGAAGGCGGCCGACTTTAGCCCTCATGAAGAAAGCCGCGGGTGGGCCGGCTCCAAGAAGCCGGCCGCGAGAAGGCCGACTCCAAGAAGATGGCTCCCACAAAGCGGTCAAGATCGTACCCTCGTAGTTTGCATCCACATAACGGCTATGTGACGGGGCGTGGCTACAGTAAGGCCTGCCACCCCCGAATCCCGGAGCACGCCTGGCACAGTGCGCCGTACGGGTGGCCATGACCCGTCCGGCGCGGCACTGTTGCCACGTTGACCCTGATGTCATCCACGATGGGCTGCCAGTGCGGCCCATGGGCGGTAGGCCCCTTCGGGCAGAGAGACACCTGAAGGCGGCCAAGCCTCCCCCAGTCAGCCCAAGACAGAGCCGGCTCTCCCCCAGCCGGCTTGCCACCTCCCTCGAAGGAGACACTCCATTAAGGAGACAAGACGCGGTGAGGCTACAGCGATCACCCGCCGGACGGCGGCACTGTAGCCACGCCCGCCTCGGCGAAGCCCTCGTCACCAGGATTGAGCAATAGTAACCAGCCACTGACAAGGCCCTGGACAGTGGGGCCTGCCTGTCGACCAAGGAGCCGGCAGCCGGTGGGACTCACCAGCCGGCGGGCCCCAGCAGCCGGTGCAGAAGCCGGCGAGTGTAGACACAGACGGCTGGGCCCCACGCCCAGCCGGATTACCATTGTACCCCCGGGGGGTAGGCCTATATAAACCCCCCGGGACACCCATGCAAAGGGTTGATCCAAGCTAGTTCTAGACACCACATAGAGAGGGGAGGAGGGCTAGCCGTGCTCTTCTTCTTCTCAGAAAACAGCTCAAGGAGCATCGTGTAGCTACTTGTTCATCTAGTGATCATGCGGAGACCCCGCAGAGCAGCAGTAGTGGTGTTATCTCCACAGAGAGCCCCGAAGCTGGGTAAGATTCACCAGCGTGCATGTCTTTGCCTCATCCCGCTTCCAGGCACCGGCGACGTCTTACTGGCTCCCACAATGATAAGCCACCCGTTGGCATATGTCGCACCTACCACCCGTCAAAACTTGTGCCAAAACTCCACTTCAACTTAAAGAAATTAAAAACTGCAACTTTTGGTACTTAGTGTCTAATCACCCCCCCTCTAGACACCTCTTCTCGATCCTTTCAATTGGAGTTTCAATTGGTATCAGAGCTTTGGTCTCTGAGGGAGTCCTGGATTAGGGGGTATCCAGATAGCCGGACTATAACCTTTGGCCGGACTGTTGGACTATGAAGATATAAGATTGAAGACTTCGTCCCGTGTCCGGATGGGACTCTCCTTGGCGTGGAAGGCAAACTTGGCAATACGGATATGTAGATCTCCTTCCTTGTAACCGACTCTGTGTAACCCTAGCCCCCTCCGGTGTCTATATAAACTGGAGGGTTTAGTCCGTAGGACAACAACAATCATACCATAGGCTAGCTTCTAGGGTTTAGCCTCTCTGATCTCGTGGTAGATCAACTATTGTAATACCCATATCATCAATATTAATCAAGCAAGAGTAGGGTTTTACCTCCATCGAGAGGGCCCAAACCTGGGTAAAAACATCGTGTCCCTTGTCTCCTGTTACCATCCGCCTAGACACACAGTTCGGGACCCCCTACCCGAGATCCACCGGTTTTGACACCGACATTGATGGTTTCATTGAGAGTTCCTCTGTGTCGTCATCATTAGCAATGCAGTCCAGGGTGAGACTTTTCTCCCCGGAAAGATTTTTGTATTTGGCGGCTTTGCACTGCGGGCCAATTCGCTTGGCCATCTGGAGCAGATTGAAAGTTATGCCCCTGGCCATCAGGTCAAGTTTGGAAGCTTAAACTACACGGCCGACATCCGCGGAGACTTGATCTTCACCGGATTCGAGCCCCTGCCAGGTGCGCCGCACTGTCACGATGGGCATGATTTAGCTCTGCCGCCGGATAATGTTTAGGAGATCGCACCTGCAACCGCTTCGACCTTGAATCCGGAGCCGGTTGCGCCATCCGTGGACGGGTGGTTAGACCCCGCCATGGAGACCGCAGCCTCAACGGCGATCGAGCCGAATACCAGCCTTACCCTTCGCGAGGCCCGTGACTCCAAATTGCCGGACTCTCCTTCGGACTCTGAGCCACCCGCGCCCCTGCCAATCGAATCCGATCGGGCACCGATCATGGAGTTCACCGCCGTGGATATCTTTCAGCACTCGCCCGTCAGCGACATACTGAACTCACTGAGGTCTCTCTCCTTGCCAGGAGAGTCCTGGCCGGATTATGACCGGTAGGATTGGGATGCGGACGACGAAGAAATTCGACGCCCACCCACCACCCACTTTGTAGCCACTGTTGATGATTTGACCGACATGCTCGACTTTGACTCCGAAGACATCAACGGTATGGATGACGATGCAGGAGACGAGCAGGAACCATTGCCCACAGGGCACTAGACAGCCACCTTATCCCACGATGTATACATGGTGGACACACCCAAAGAAAACGACGACGATGACGCAACAAAGGATCGTTCCCTCGAAAAGCAGTCAAAGCGGCGGCGTAAGCGCCGCTCCAAACCCCGCCTCGATAGAAAAAGCGGGCATACAGGCCCAGCAATAGAGCAGGGTGAGCCAGCAGATGATGAAAACGGCATCGAACAACCGTCCGACGAAGGCAACACAGAGAATCGAACCAAACAACCCGTCTCTGGCAAAGATAACAGTCCAGAAGACATCACGCCTGATAAGCTCCTGGAGTAGAAGAGCCTCTATAAAAGGCTCGTCGCCACTGCGTGGAGCCTGAAAAAGCAGAAGCGGAAGCTCAAGACTGCGGAAGATGCACTCCGAATCAGATGGAGTAAAGTACTTAACACCACAGATACGTACGGCGGCAGCCGTCACACAAAGAGCTACCCGAGGTGAAGGCTACTACCGGAATTCGATGAGGAGGCCTTAGAGCCCCCGCAATCAAAAAATAAAACAGCCATCCGGTCGGATAGGCGACCTTGTGGACAACATAGAGCGGTAAATGACACCGCACACAAACCAGTACGCGATCCACACGAGAGCTCGCACCAAAAGAATGGCCCAACTAGATCCATCTACGGGCCAAGAAAGCGCGCTCAAACACACAATGCAATACAACAAAATTCCGAACACCACGGCACACCCAAGTACAGGGGCGCCGCACACCCCCTATGTTTCACCGATGAGGTGCTAGACCATGAATTTCCAGAGGGATTCAAAACGTAAACATAGAGGCATCCGACGGAACGACAGACCCTGGGTCTGCATTGAGGACTATATCCTCCATATCCACATGTCTAGAGGAGACGATCTCGACGCCATCAAGTACTTACCCCTCAAGCTCAAAGGACCAGCCCGGCATTGGCTTAAAGGCCTTCCCGAAAACATCATTGGAAGTTGGGAAGAGCTCGAGGACGCTTTTCGGGCAAATTTTCAAGGGACTTATGTCCGACCACCGGATGCAGACGATTTAAGTCATATAACTCAACAGCCCGGAGAGTCAGCCCGAAAGCTTTGGAATAGGTTTCTTACTAAAATGAATCAAATAGTAGACTGTCCGGACGCAGAAGCCTTAGCAGCTTTCAAACATAGCGTTTGAGACGAATGGCTCTCCATACACCTCGGCCAAGAAAAGCCGAGGACAATGGCTGCATTAACAAGCCTCATGACCCCATTATTGCGGGATATGTCAAATCCACAGCACCCCGATAAACCTGCAAATCATACCCATAGAGAATGTTGGGTCTTCATGCAATCCGGCAAACTCAACGCTGAACACAATGGGCTGGATACACCAAGTGAAGACGATGACGAACCCCGCAAACAAATCACTGGGGAAGAGAAGAAATTCCCACCAGAAGTCAAAACAGTAAACGTGTTACACGTGACAAAGGGGAGAAACAAAGCGGCACCCATAGAGATATGTGCCCCACGACCTATCACAACGGAGTTCCGCCACTGGTCGTCCAAACCGATCACCTTCGACCATCGGGATTACTCTGCAAGTATCCGGCACGCAGGATGGGCTGCCTTGGTGTTAGACCCGCTAATTGACGGATACCACTTTACACGAGTCCTGGTGGATGGCGGCAGTAGTTTAAACCTGATATATCAGGACACAGTCCGCAAAATGGGGATGGACCTAACAAAAATTAGCCATAGAAATACTTACTTTAAAGGAGTAACGCCAGGCCCAGAAGCCCATTGCACGGGCTCCCTCCTGCTAGAGGTTATATTCGGCTTCCCCGATAACTTCCGTAGCGAAAAGCTAACCTTCCACATCGCTCCGTTAGTGGTTATCAAGCACTACTTGTACGCGAAGCTTTCGCTCGCTTTAACGCAATACAGTGTTATGCGTCTCTCATGCTTAAGATGCCCGGTCCACGTGGCATCATTTCAGTAAAGGGAAATATCGAGCGCTCCTTGCACACGGAAGACTGTGCGGCTGCCTTGGCAGCCACACACTAAATGGCCTCACCAACCAGAGCATCTAACAGGCCGTCAAGACCATGGACACGGCTAGACAAGTCCGGCATAACAATATAATTGCTAAAGGTTTGATGACTATACAAGGGGCTTCGCGCATGTAAACAAGCGACAATAAGGCTCAATTTTACCCATCTTGAATTATACTCTGTTTATTTAGTATAACATACATTTTGCATGACTACTTTTTCAACTAAGTTCCTCTCTTTTACAGATGAACATCGTGCTACGCCCGTCCAAGATACGGCACAACGGAGACACAGGCGCAGACGTGCAGCAGGGACCCGTTCCAAGGATTCTTTTCAGATTAAGACCCTGCATAAACCTTTTTTACTGTCTCTTGTTGATACATATCCCCCGGATTCTCAGCACAACTGAGAAGGAGGCTGGCGTCTTGGCATGTGGCCACGTCAGAATATTGCACGTACCTGGACACCAGGGGCTTATTACAAAGCGCACTGTCTAGCCCGTTTAAAATCACAAAGACCGAATACCTTAGGGAGTATTCGGCATCGCGAGTTTGGCCTTATATGCATCAGCTCCGAATCATGTCTTTGGTCAAATGTTGGGTTTGTTCGGCTCCTGTGTTTTGCTGCCTTACGTTCCGCTCTATCGGCTAAGGCGGCACCAGGAGAACTACTGCGATTGTGCCCCGGTTCAGCCAGGCGAGCACCTCAGTAGAGAAAGCCGAAAACTGACTGTCATGATATAGCGTGAGACTGGTCAACCACTCGATGACCTAGCGGAATCTTCGAGATTCCTCCGCCTTAACGAAGGGCCGCTTCCCGGCCAGGCATGTACGCGCCCCGAATTCGGATGGGCGCGGAGCCACCAGGGGCTATATAGTAGCCCCACTGTCAAACTCCTACGGCTAAGTGAAAGTGATAAAGCATTATAGTCCGATTGCCTAGTTTGCTGTGCTATCACCTCCTTAATGGACCAAGACGTTGGATCAAGAGTGAATATGCGTCTTCTGCGAACACCCCCGCATTATATGCATGGGGGCTGAAGCCGACGACTGCCATCTTTCAGGTTATATACATATAAAAATAAACGGCCGAACATGAGGTATTATAATTCTTGCAGGCACAAGTATAAAAATAGCCTTTAAATTTCGGCAAAACATTTTTTTCAATGGGAATACATGTCATTAGAACATAATATTCTTCGAGCACTGCACCTCAATTGAACGAGAGCCCTCAAGAACTTCCTGAAAGTAGTGCTCGGCAGGTACTCGGCTTTCGTCCGAATCTTTGGCTACAACGACGGTGGCCTCCATCTCCGCCCAGTATGTCTTCACACGGGCAAGGGCCATCCGTGCACCCTCTACGCACGCCGACCTCTTCATCGCGTTGATATGTGGCACTGCACCAAGGAACTGCTGCACCAAACTAAAATAACTCTTCGGCTTTGGCCTTTTCGGCCACAAATGATCCACGACATACTTCATGGCAAGTCCGAACAATCTATTTAGCTCGGCCCATTCGGCCAGCCGATCAGTCAATGGAAGCGGACGCTCCAGATTGTTAAATTGTGACCAGAACAGCTTTTCCACTTCACGATCCTTTTGATCTCGGACGTGTTCGGCCACATCAGCAGCACTCGCCGCTAAATCCAGATATGCGTCCACAGAACTCCATAGCCGGTCCAAAGGAGCATATTTAGGATTTCCGAACTTCATCTGCAGCATAAAGGGCTTCCCAGCTGCGATATATCCGGCTTGACGCAGCTCCTCCTTCATCGCTCTCATCGCAGAGCGGGTATCCTTGGCCGCCATCGTCTAATCTTCCTTTTCAAGAAGCTTGCAACGGTCAGCTGCATTCTTCAATTCCACAACCATCTTGGCCGTTTCCTCCTTGCTTTGGCAGTGAGCAGCCTGTTCGGCTTTCAGCTCCTTGATTGCCTTTAGGGCAGCTGCATCGCTTTTTCTGGCTTGTTCCTTGGCTCGGGCAAGTTCTGCCCGCAGGTTCTCCACGGCCGCAGCTCCATCTGCATTAAACACGCATGTTATAGATACTGGCATCATGCTCCTCTTACCATGTGTCTCCGAAGAAATCACATACCTTGTGCCTCATCAAGCCGCTTGTTGACAAGCACGATGTCGGCATCTGCCACGTCCGCTTTAACTCGGCAAATTCAGCAGTCCGGCTGGACACCGGACCCTTCGCCACCTGCATATGAAGGCGGCAAAATTATAGCTGGGACTATGATCCTCTGCGTGTTGTCGTCTATGACAGCACCCAGAGTCTCAGGGGCTACTATATATACAGGGCGCATCTTAAAAATATGCGGTACCATCAAAAAGGTGCATCACTTCACGTACCTCAAAACCCGTCAGTAGACTCATAACAGCTTCATGCAACCCGCTTTCCGCGGACGAAATCCTTTCAATTACCGTACCCATTAACATGCGGTGCTCCTCTGAGATAACTGCTCGCTCTAGCAGATCCCTCAGTACGTCTGACCGCATACCAGGCAGTGCCGGACTCTTTTGATTGCTCTCTTCAAAAGTCGTATGCTGAGGACTTCGGGTAGCCATATGACTGCCTTCTGGCCTCGCCGGATCAGGAGAAACCCTCCGCGATGACACTTCGGGGTCGCCCGCCCCACAAGGCGATATGGCAGGGGGAAGCGTTCCGCTCTCCATCATCTTCGGAAGAAGACCCCCCAAAGACGAGCTCTGCTGGGAAGGGCTAAGATCCGAACTGCAAAGATAAAGGCCTCGGTTATATTCCTCAGAGGTAAAGCAAGGTTCTTCCTCATTATTAGGTACCCTTTTACTTACGGCTCGGTAGAGGGCTTATCCCCTTGAGGGCATGGTGCGGCCGGGGTATCCCCCGGTGCAGGACCCTCTGGCGAAGATTTCTTCTCCCATTTTGAGACCATTGTCTCCGGGTCCTCAGAGGCTGTCCTCTTCTTTCCCTGGCGAGAGGAGGTTTCGATTCCTCCCTTCTGGTTAACCTCCTCCTCGGAGGCGGTAGCTTCCTTGTTTCCCCCTTTATCTTCTCCCGAAGGCGCTGGGTAAGGCGCGATCTCCAGCATCCTGGTTAACACAGGGTCTGGCGAGGTCTCAGGGAGGGGGGCCGGACACCTGATCAACTTTGCCTTCGCTATCCACTCCTGGTTAAAGAGCGGCTTTTTTAAAGGGCGAAGTTGCGATAAATGAGCAGATGGAGTGTTCGGATGCGGGGCTACTTACTTGGGTATCCGGACGATTGCAGCTCAGACCTGCATCCTCAGTGGAATCCGGACACATTGCTTGTGGTCCGAAGAACAATTTGTACATCTCCACGGGCGTCATACTAAGGAAATGTTGAAGAGTTCGCGGTCCCTCCGGGTTAAACTCCCACAGGCGGAGGGGGCGACGTTTGCAGGGCAGGACTCGGCGAAGTAACATAACTTGTGTCACCACGACCAGACTGACATCTCTCTTTAGGAGATCTCGGATGCGGCTCTGCAATACGGGCACATCCTTTACTGGGCCCCAGTCTAGCCCCTTGTTGACCCATGACATTAGTCGTGGCAGGGGACCCGGGCGAAAGGCAGGTGGAGCCACCCACTTGGTACCCCTAGGAGCCGTGATATAAAACCACTCTTTTTGCCATAGGCTGGGCTCCTCCTGGAAAGAGCCCTCGGGCCATGGGGCGTCAACGTTTTTGCTTATTACAACGCCTCCGCACTGTGCGTGCTGCCCCTCGATCATCTTCGGCTCCACTTTGAAGGTCTTGAGCCACAGTCCAAAGTGAGTGGTAATGCGGAGGAAGGCTTCGCACATGACGATGAACGATGAGATGTGGAGGATAGACTCCGGAGCTAAATCATGGATGTCCAGCCCATAATAGAACATGAGCCCCCTCACGAAGGGATCTGGTGAGAAGCCTACCCCTCGGAGGAAGTGAGATACGAACACGACGCTCTCACCGGGCTTAGGAGTGGGAATAACTTGCCCTTGAGTAGGCAGCCTATGCAGGATTTCGCCGGTCAAGTACCTGGCCTCCCTTAGCTTTGTTATGTCCTCCTCCGTGATGGAGGAAGGCATCCATCGACCTTGAATGTTGGATCCGGACATGATCGAAGGTCCGAAGCGCCTGAATCTGAAGCTTCGGGTGTTGGAACTCGAGGCGGGAGGCGGATTCGATTGAGATCGAAAGAAAAGAGTAAGGCCTTGGTCTCTTTATAAAGAGGTTGAATACCGAGAGCCCTCCTTGTGACCGTTTGGGACTTACCCGATGGGACATACCAGCGGGCACGATTGGGTTACCCGCATCCGCATTGATGAGAATCCTGTAAATAAGGGGGACACGATCTCTTCTTCGACAAGATGTGCCATGGAAACCGCCTCGCGAAACGTGTTGAGGTGGGGTGTAAAAAACGATTCGACTAAAGGCTTGGCTATGGTGTGATGTCACGTTACGGAATACGTCAGCAGATTAGATTTGTGAAAATATTATTCTCTCTATGATGGTATGTGGAGCTTGTTTTGCAGAGCTGGACACGATCCTCGTGTTCAAAATCTTCTATGAAGTATTCAGAGGAGGAACCCGCCTTGCAATGCCAAAGACAATCTGCGCGCCGGACTCATCGTCATTGAAGCCTGGTTCAGGGGCTACTGAGGGAGTCCTGAATTAGGGGGTATCCGCACAGCCGGACTATAACCTTTGGCCGGATTGTTGGACTATGAAGATACAAGATTGAAGACTTCGTCCCGTGTCCGGATGGGACTCTCCTTGGCGTGGAAGGCAAGCTTGGCAATATGGATATGTAGATCTCCTTCCTTGTAACCGACTCTGTGTAACCCTAGCCCCCTCTGGTGTCTATATAAACCGGAGGGTTTAGTCCGTAGGACAACAACAATCATACCATAGGCTAGCTTCTAGGGTTTAGCCTCTCTGATCTCGTGGTAGATCAACTCTTGTAATACCCATATCATCAATATTAATCAAGCAGGAGTAGGGTTTTACCTCCATCGAGAGGGCCCAAACCTGGGTAAAAACATCATGTCCCTTGTCTCCTGTTACCATCTGCCTAGATGCATAGTTCGGGACCCCCTACCTGAGATCCGTCGGTTTTGACACCGACAGTCTCCATTGCCTTGGTTTAATCACCATTGTAGGAAGATGGATGTGTCTACTTTGGGGAGTCTTAGACATAGAGTGCCTATTCTTGATGGAGAGTATTTTCATGAGTGGAAAAATGAGATGCTTGAGATTTTAAATGAATATCATTTGAACAAGTACATTGCTAGCCCTTGTGCACCTCATGTTGATTCCTTGCATCCCACACCCGAAGAGGATCTTGACATGATTTGCAATCTTAGAACTATCAATCTTATCATAAGAGGATTGCCCAAAAATTTGATTGCTAGTTTGCCTACTCTTGATTGTGCCTATACTATATGGAAATTTCTTGAGGAACGATTTCAAGATTATTCCTTGAAAAATCTAGACGAAATTCTCCATAAGTCTATTGCCTTGAGTAAGATGAATTCTAGTGATCCTAACTTTGGTGATTGTCTATTTGAGCTTACCAATCTCATGTGTGCCATAGGAGATGTTGGGACCATTAGCAATATCATTTCCGAAGCTATTAGAATCCATAAAGACAATCATAGAGATGATCATTTGTCTAATGAATTACCCTCTTTAGGAATTGATCAGTCACAAGATGATGTTGAACATGGATACTATGATGAGGATGATGATAGTGACTATGATCTTGATGATGCAATGAGACACTTTGGTCTTATGGCAAATCTTCGTGGCTACATGGCCGGAGGAAAGGAGTGGGTTCTTGATAGTGGATGTACTTATCACATGACCGGAG
Source organism: Triticum aestivum (assembly GCF_018294505.1). Taxonomy (NCBI): domain Eukaryota; kingdom Viridiplantae; phylum Streptophyta; class Magnoliopsida; order Poales; family Poaceae; genus Triticum; species Triticum aestivum. The sequence continues at coordinate 564,409,423 of NC_057800.1, forward strand.
ATAAAGACATGTTCCGTGAGCTTGCTGAAAACGACGGCTCTCGAAAATATGTCACCTTTGGTGATAACTCAAAGTGTAAGGTGGTTGGCCTCGGTAAGGTGGCCATCTCACATGATAGCTCCATACAAAATGTCATGCTCGTTTAATCTCTTGGGTACAATTTGCTTTCAGTTTCTAGACATGCTTCTTTTGGTTTCAATGTCTTATTCACTGAAGTAGATTGCCAAGTGTTTCGTATAGACAATCGTAAAATGGTCTTTACCGGTATACATAGAGGTGATCTTTACATTGTTGATTTCACTAAAAAGGCTCAACCTAGAACTTGCTTAATTGCTAAATCTTGTAAGGGTTGGCTATGGCATAGAACGCTAGGTCATGTAGGCATGCGAAATCTTGATAAGCTTATTAAAGGTGATCATATCCTTGGAGTAAAAGATGTCATATTTGACAAGGATAGACTTTGTAGTGCTTAACAAGTTGGACGAAGTCATCGCGCGAAGAACATCATGACCACGAGAAGACCACTCGAGCTACTTCATATGGATCTCTTTGGTCCAAATGCCTACAAGAGTCTCGGTGGTAACTCATTTGGACTAGTCATAGTTGATGATTTTTCAAGATTTACGTGGGTGTTCTTTCTTGATGACAAATCACAGATCCAAAAGATCTTCAAAAGCTTCGCTAGGAAGGCCCAAAATCAATTTGACGTAAAGATCAAGAAGGTTCGAAGCGACAACGGAACGGAGTTCAAGAATGCAAATGTGGATACCTTTCTTGACGAAGAAGGGATTTCACATGATTTCTCGGCTACGTACACAACTCAACAAAATGGAGTTGTTGAGAGGAAGAACCGGACTCTTATTGAGATGGCAAGAACGATGCTTGATGAGTACAAGACGCCAAAACACTTTTGGGCGGAAGCGGTTGAGACTGCTTGTCATGCTACAAATCACTTGTATCTTCAGAAGCTACTTGGCAAGACGGCATACGAGCTTCTCACCAGTAACAAACCCCAAGTTGGATACTTTTGAGTATTCGACTCAAAGTGCTACATTATTGATAAGCATTGTTGAGGGAGTCCTAGAATAGGGGGTATCCGGACAGCCGGAATATATCCTTTGGCCGGACTGTTGGACTATGAAGATACAAGATTGAAGACTTCGTCTCGTGTCCGGATGGGACTCTCCTTAGCGTGGAAGGCGAGCTTGGCGATACGGATATGTAGATCTCCTCCCATTGTAACCGACTCTGTGTAACCCTAGCCCCTCCGGTGTCTATATAAGCCGGAGGGTTTAGTCCGTAGAACAACAATCATACCATAGGCTAGCTTCTAGGGTTTAGCCTCTACGATCCCGTGGTAGATCAACTCTTGTACTACTCATATCATCAAGATCAATCAAGCAGGAAATAGGGTATTACCTCCATAGAGAGGGCATGAACCTGGGTAAACATCATGTCCCTTGCCTCCTATTACCATCCGCCTTAGACGCACAGTTCGGGACCCCCTACCCGAGATCCGCTGGTTTTGACACCGACATTGGTGCTTTCATTGAGAGTTCCACTGTGCCGTCACCGTAAGGAAGGATGCCTTGTCTTGTTGTCAAGGACAGCGTCACCTCTGGGGGAGCCCTGGCTATCGGCCAAACTCTCCGGCTAGGAGGTTTCGTCATGACCGCCCGTGCGGCTGTTGTGCCGACGATGACTTCTCGGGTCATTGAAAACAGCCTCCATGGCAGCTCGGAACTTACCGAGTAGATGAATCCGATAGAGCTCTCCTCCCTAAACGAGCTCTTGGATCGCATCGCCGCTTTGGGAGTCGCTACGGACTATGATCGGATTGGGCTTAAACCCGACCAAAGGGAGATTAACTCTCCGGCGGTCACCCATCAGATAGCTGTGGTGGAGGAATATTGCGGCAATTCTTCATCTATCTTGAGGACAAACTATGTCCAGATCCTAGAGCTCTCCAAGCCGGACTCCTGTCTATGGAAGGACATCGCCCAAGCATCGAACCTAGAATCAGGCAAGTGGCCAGACCTATGGGCGACATCCCGGAGCCCGAACTTCCTAGATCGGAAACTCCCATGCCCCTGGGTCTCAAATTGGGTCAGGGTCCGGACTCAAATCCGCCCACCCACCCAAATACAAGCGATCTCTCCCATATTAGACAGGATCCCCAGGAAACGGTACACCATTATTGGGCCAGAGTCCTCCTTGTAATGAACAAGGTCAAGGACTGTCGCGAGGAAGACGCAATCTCATTCTTATGCAATAATTGCACGGACAAGGGAATCCTTAACGCCATAAGCCGCCGCAACATAGCACACTTCGCTGACTTGGCGGCCATAGTATGGTAGTACTGTGCGATGGAAAGTGCCTGGAAAACCGAAACAAAGTTCTGGGATAATCCGGCTCTGACCAAACACCCAGTCTGAATAAAAAGGGTGCATCCTCGCAAGTCACCCGTTTCAACTGCGAAAAAGCAAAAGCCCACTACAGGGCATGGAACTGTATTGGAGGGATGGCTTAACGGACCCTGCAAAATTCACAGTATGGTGGATACCATACCAACACACAGCCTTAGAGCATGTTGGGTACTCCGGCAGGTTGCCAAGAGCGGTGAGGACCTCCTCATTCAAAATACCGCAGAGTAATATCCCGTGGATTACAATACAGTTTCAACAGTCGTCAAGACATTCGCCTCAAATAACAGGCGCAAGTGAGCACTCCGCAGCCTCGCCGAGATCTGCCAGGTGGCAGCAATAAATCCATGGAGCAACACGGCCATCACTTTCAATACTAGTGATGAACCCAAATTACGAACAGCCCGAGTACCAGCCGCATTAGTCCTTAGTCCAATTGTGGACGGCTTTCGGCTCACTAAAGTGCTCATGGACGGCGGCAGCGGATTATACCTCATTTATGAAGAAACTCTTCAAAAAATGGAAATAGACTGGAACCGCATTGAGCAAAGCAGCACAACCTTTAGAGAAATCATCCCTAGTCGGGAAGCACGTTGCGCCGGGAAAATCACACTAGATGTGGTATTCAGCACACCGGAGAATTATAGGTCCGAAGAAATCACATTCCAAGTGGCCCCGTTCAGTAGCGGATACCACACCCTTTTAGGGCGGGAGGCATTCACGATCTTCTAAGCCATACCCCATTATGGGTACGTGAAGCTCAAAATGCCTGGGCCCAACGGAATTATCACTCTAGCTAGTGATCCGGACATAGCGCTCCGCGCCGAAAACAAAACAGCCGCACTGGCCCTCGAGGCACTATCTGAAGCCCTCGCGGCAGAGGAGTTAACTGCGCTAGGCTCGACTGTGGACAGGGATGACGTGATACTCGACAAGAGATCCAAGTCCACCTCTTTCAACCCAGCGGATGAAATAGTCAAATTCCAAGTCCACCCAACGGACCCCACAAAAACAACCTCCATCGAGGCAAAGTTAAACCCTGCTGTGGACACCGCACTACAGGAGTTCCTGCGCGAGAACTGGGATATATTTTCCTGGCACCCATCAGATATGCCAGGAATCCCACGCAGGCTGGTCGAACACAGCCTTAACATCCTAAAAGTATTTAAGCCAGTCAAGCAAACTCTTCGGCGATTCTCTAAACCTAAGCGACAAGCTATGGGAGAGGAGCTAGCCAAGTTATTGGAGGCCGGGTTCATCAGAGAAATAAAAAATCTGGACCGGCTAGCAAACCTGGTGATGGTACCAAAGAAGGACAAATCCTGGCACCTATGCGTCGATTTCAAGGACCTCAACAAGGCTTGCCCAAAGGATCCCTTCCCCCTCCCCTGCATTGATCAAATTATCGACGCTACCGCAGGACACGACTCATTGTGCTTCCTCGACGCATACTCCGGCTACCACCAAATTAAGATGGCGGAGTCCAACCAAGCCGCAACAGCATTTATCACGCCATATGGCCCTTTTCGTTTTAACACAATGCCTTTTGGGCTCAAAAACGCTGGTGCAACGTATCAACGCATGATTCAGACATGCCTGAAAAAACAGATCAGCAAAACAGTGGAGGCATATGTAGACGATGTGGTAGTTAAAACCAAACACGTCGACTCTTTAATAGACGACTTGAGGCTCACGTTCGACAATCTCCGAACATACGACATCAAGCTCAACCCGGAAAAATGTGTCTTCGCCTCCTAGGTTTCATCTTCTCCAGTAGAGGAATTGAAGCAAATCTGGCTAAAATCCAAGCCCTGTCACAGTTGGCCATCCCAACTGACCTCAAGCAAATCCAGAAATTAACTGGATGCGTGGCGGCCCTAAGCCGCTTTATCTCCCGCTTAGGAGAAAAGGCGTTACCACTATATCGCCTCCTTCGGCGCATCGAACACTTCAAGTGGACGGACGCGGCCACGACCGAACTGGAAGAAATAAAGGCCATTCTGGCCACCAACCCAATCCTGGCCGCGCCAAGCATCGGCGAACCAATGCTGCTGTACATAGCGGCAACTCATCAAGTTGTAAGCGCAGTGCTCGTCGTTGAACGAGAAACTGTCGGACATAAGTTCCCCCTTCAAAAGCTGGTATACTATGTATCCACTGTCCTCACTCCATGCAAATCACGGTACCCGCATTATCAGAAGATAGCATATGCGGTATTCATGGCATCCCAGAAGCTACGACACTACTTTCAAGAGTGTTCAATTAGAGTGGCCTCCGAAGTGCCATTGAATGACATAATAAACAACCGCAATGCCACGGGCCGGATTGCCAAATGGGCCATTGAGCTCCTCCCGTTCGACATAACATATAAACCTCGGCGAGCCATTAAGTCACATGTATTGGCTGATTTTGTCGCCGAATGGACAAAGGCTGAACTCCCTAAAGAGTACGGCGCATACTCCAATTGGATTATGCACTTTGACGGCTCTAAAATGTTGGCTGGTCTGGGGGCTGGCGTCGTCCTGACGTCCCCTACCGGAGATACAGTCCAATATGTACTCCAAATACTGTACATAGACTCCAATAGTGCAGCCGAATAAGAGGCCCTGCTACACGGTCTCCGGATGGCAGTTTCCATGGGCATTCGACGCCTGGAGGTGCGTGGGGACTCGAACCTCGCAATATCCCAAATAAATGGAGACTTCGATGCCAAAGATTCGAAAATGGCGGGTTATCGCAACGCCGTCCTCAAGATATCAGCTAGGTTTGAGGGGCTCGAATTCCGCCATGTGGCTCGGGAAAACAATCAGGCGGCAGATATCCTCGCCCGCATCGGCGCCAAGCGCGATGCGGTCCCTCCCAACATCTTCTTGGAAAGACTGTTTAAGCCATCCATGGTATGGGAAGGAGACACCGGTCAAAATAGTCCGGACCCGGCCACAACGCCAGATACCGAACACTCTGACATAATCGGAGGCTCCGCCACCGAAATAACACCTTCAGCCCACATAATAATGGCCGTCATCGCCCCATGGACTGAACCATTCCTAGCATACCTAACCAGGCAGGAACTTCCCGAGGACCAAAATGAGGCACGCTGTATTGTACGGCGATCTAAGGCCTACAGGGTCCACGAGGGAGAGCTTTATAAGAAAAGCACCACCGGAGTCCTTCAAAGGTGCATCTCCGAAGAAGAGAGGCGGAAGCTACTGGCTGAAATCTATGCCGGACTCGGCGGCCACCATGCCGCAGCCCGGGCCCTCGTAAGTAAGGCCTTTCGTATAGGATTTTATTGGCCGACGGCTCGGGCAGATGGGCAGGACTTGGTCCAACACTGTGTAGGTTGCCAGCTTTTCGCAAACCAAAGCCATATGCCGCCCGTCGCCCTATAAATAATCCCCATTACCTGGCCTTTTGCGGTCTGGGGGCTTGACATGGTTGGACCCCTTAAAGGGGGAACCCATAAGAAAAAATACTTACTAGTCATGGTGGATAAATTCACCAAATGGATAGAAGCCAAACCTGTTAAAACGGCCGAATCCGGACCGGTTATAGACTTCATATCCGGGGTTGTAAACCGTTATGGTGTCCCCCACAGCATCATCACTGACAACGGTACGAACTTCACTGCCGACGAGGTAAAACTATGGTGCAACAACATGGGCATCAAGCTCGATTATGCTTTTGTCTATCACCCACAAACTAACGGCCAGGTCGAGCGAGAAAATGATCTCATCATGAGCGGCATCAAACCCAGACTAGTGCGGTCCTTAAAGGAATCTAACACGCACCAGGTAGAGGAGCTTGACTTCGTACTCTAGGGGCTGCGGACCACGCCAAATCACACTACCGGATTCACACAGTTCTTCATGGTGTACGGTGTAGAGGCGGTTCTACCCTGCGACATAATTCATGACTCACCTCGAGTGCGCATGCATGAAGAAAGAGAGGCCGAGCTCGATCAGCAGGACAATTTGGACGCCCTAGAGGAGGAGCGTGACGTGGCAAGAGCCCGCTCCGCATTCTATCAGCAACAGGCCCGAAGATACCAAAGCAGAGAAGTACGGGCCAAAACTTATAACGTTGGCGAGTTAGTTCTACGTCTGCCGGAGAAGAAAAAGGACAGGCTCAAGCCCAAATGGGAGGGTCCCTTCAATATCGACCAAGTTCTAACCGGTGGAGCGTACCACCTGCGGGATGCATCAGATAATCGACTTGAGCCGAACCCATGGAATGCAGCCAGACTCCGAAGATTCTATGCCTAGCGCCGGACTCTATGTTCGTCTCCTTACTCCTATCCATTTTTTGCATATACATTCTCTGTCTTCTCTCTCTCTCTTTCTTTCTTCTTTTTCCTTCTCCTCAAGACCTTTAAGGGCCACCTTGTGTCTTGCTTACACACGGATAAATGCGCTAGCCGCGCTCATTATACCTGGGGGCTTCTTTTACATAAGCTTAATTATTTTATGGGCTTCATGCCCCGCACATGTGTTATTCTTCCGCATGTACCTTTTTTCGCCATTATATGCATCGATATGACTTAAGTTTTGGCCAAGCTGGGTTGCCTGGCTCTTGTATATATGCCCTACGTTCCAGTTAATTCGGCTAGGGCACAAGGGGAGCACCTCTGCGATTGTTACTGCCGGGTCAGCCGGATGTGTACCTCAGACTGGGTGAAGCCGAAAGCTAGCGTTCTTAAGGGAATATTCGGTCGGTGAATAAAAGATGACTTTTTATTTTTTTCCACTTGCCCCCATATGTTTTTTGCCTGCGTCTCTTCTCGCAGTTCAGACATGCACATTAGGGCATGCGTACCCAGGTAAAGGAACCCTTAACGGAACTATTCTCCCTGGAAGATGTTTCTTACTACCCATGTAATATAACATAACTAGTTGGGTACTTGTCTGTTCAAGCACTTATGACCCCTACGCCTGGTCTCCACGCATACTCCGGTTTTTACATAACTGAGCGGGTATTCGGATACACTCCAGACTATCGGGTCCAGAGGTCGAAGCGAAAAGGTCCGCCATGACAAATGATTTACAATCCGGCTATAGACATTCTACATGTCATTTAAATTACATAGTCACTTAGACTGATTAAATTCTTCTTCTATACCATCCAACAGGCTGTCTAGCCTACAATCCTGTTGGGAATACTTGGCCGCTAATTCTACCTGGTGATACACCAAACTGACAGGGATCTCTTTCCCATCGGGCCCCACAGGTCAGACCTCGGCCATGTGGTTTGGGTCAGCCTTGGTATACCGTATCTTCACATGGCCTAGGCTTCCCTGGCACCTTGACGGCAGGCCGATATCTTCCATAATCAGAAGCGTCGCCACGCTCCCTTGAGCTTCTCCGCAAGCTCTCCAATGCCTTCGGGCTGGGAGACGGATGGCCACAAGGCCTGGGCAATACCTTGCATCACCTGCCGAACTTGTTCGTGCAGTTGTGAGAGCTCCGGTAGAAGATCACCCGCAGACCCGTGCATCTCTTCCGCGGGACAACCCGTCAGCACGCCTGCAGACATAACTCTGATTAGCCGGCTTCTTCGCCGAACTCTTTCTAAAAGTTCGTTCAAGCACTTACTAAAAATGCCGCGTCGAAGCCACTTATTCTCCTTAACGGAGTCCGACAGTTGGGCGCGAACATCCTTTAGTTCCACACTCAGCTGGGTATTGGCATCTTGGAGATTATTTTTCTCTTGAATGACGCGCGTATGTACGTGCTCGCCAGCACTACAAAAAAAATACACTTCCGTGATGATACGTGTTTGTCACAGTAGGTCACTTTTTTGTCATGCATGTACATTCATGACAAATTTATGACAGAATCAAGATAGTCATACCTATGTTGTCGTAGAAGTGTTCCATGACATTACTAAAATTATCATCACGGAAGTGTCCACTTCCATGACGATAAATCGCGCATCACAGAAGTGCTTTCCTCAAGGGTGACCGACACGTGGCATCCACTGTAACGGAACGTCGTTAAGCTATCGGGTCGGGTTTAGGATCCGATAACCCGTTAACAGCCCCGACCAATGGGAAATTTCCACGTGTAAAATTCTTATTGGCCGGATGAAACACATGTCAGCTCGTCAGTGGGTCAGATAGGCGCCTATGATACGTCGACATGTGGCACGACCCAACAGAGGCCCATTCCTGTGAAAAGGCCGGCCCATTTGACTTGGTCAAATGGTGGCGGGCCGGCCCATGGAAAGCCTGTTAACGGCATGTTCGCATATAGCCCATTTACAGCCCGCTAACCCAAGGCCCATTACACCCTATTCGAATTAGGCCCAGTAGCGTCATCTGGGCCATCCAATATGATTCCAGCCCATTTTCACTTCTGGCCCATGTATGGCCCATGACGTCTTTCGGCCCATATGAGGCCCTATGTAACTCTTGGCCTATTAACGGCCCGTGGTGAAACTGGCCTGTAATGAACAGTGTATCACTTTACACCCATTACCGGCCCGTGGTGAAACTGGCCCGTAATGAACAGTGTATCACTTTACACCCATTAACGGCCCGTGGTGAAACTGGCCCGTAATGAACAGTGTATCACTTTATACCCATTAACGGCCCGTTATTCCGTTGGGCCGTTTCCAGCCCATGTTATCTTTCGGCCTTCTTAGAGCCCATTTATTCTTGGGCTCATTTCCAGCATTTGTTTACTTACGGCCCGTTACTGTCATTTTCTGCTTGTGGGCCAAATTCAGCCCGTGCTTACAGTCGACCCGTTTGTGGTCCGTTAATACGTTGGGCCTATTTCATAGCGTCATCAAATACAGCCTATTAACGATGGCCCGTTATGGTCAGCCCATGAACGGACGATTCCAACTCTAGCCTGTTTACGGCCATAATGCGGTCTGTTTGGCCCATGTTTGGCCAATCGATTATATGGCCCGTATAAGGCCCATTGATAATACGGCCCGCAGAAGGCCCATTGTTTCTACGGCCCATAGAAGGCCCATTGTTTCTACGACCCGTAGAAGGCCCACTGTTTCTATGGCCAGTAGGAGGCCCGGTGTCACTACAGTAAATATTAGCCCATGGTTATTGCAGCCTAGTTTTAAAAAATAGGTTATTGCAGCCACTAGCTAACCGCGGAAAAAGAACTGCAATGACTACAAGCAAACAAATAAACAAGACAACAAGGAAATAAATAAGCAACCAACTAACGCTAGGCTATCACGACTATTACACATATTACATCCACTGGCATCAAAATTTGCCACCAGTGCAAATATAGGGAACAAAGCAGCATATCATATACACTGGTTGTCAAACTTGGCGACCAGCGCAAATAAACGCCGCAGCAAAACAAATCCAGAACTGAAACCACTTCAGAAGATCTCAATAAACAATATCCTGGGTACCCATAATGCTGGCAAGATGCTTAGCAAGCTTATTAACTTTCTCTTGTTTGGCGCTTAAATCCTCCAGCGCTTGCTATTTCACCAGAAAATATGCATCTGAATTCTGCAGGGACTTCCTCGGTCCTTCAGCTTCCTGTCACGGCACATCTGATTGATGTCTTTCAACTTGAAGTTGAGACTCAAGAAGACGAACTAATTCAGACAGCGAGTTCGAAGAGCTTGTGCCAGCAGTAGTGGCCAGTAACTCGAACACTACATCAAGACATAACTTTTGTGTTCCCTCATTGTCGTCAAGATAGTTTTTATCAGCTTTCTTGGAGACCAATAGGGATGTCTCACAATCTTGAACCTTATCTGCATTACCTCCTTTACCATTGGATAACGCGGTACTATTCTCCAATATTTTGTCCGCATTCTAAAAGAGAAACAAGCAGACACATCACATGTTTACCATGTTGTATATGAAACTCGTTTTGGTAAATGAGTTCAGTAGTAAAGTGGACAGGATAACATCATGAAACAAACATATATCTATGTACCATGGTCACTTTATGGTCTATATCATTCTAGTTTTTGTTGCCAAATTAAGATAGAGACACAGTTCAAATAATATTTGTTCAAGACAAAGAAGAATAGACAGAATATAAGTGTGGGTGACTATAGAGCCATAACAACACTTGTAATGTGCATGACATGAGAACATAACTGTTTATTCAATTGAAACTGAAATCAACATAGAGTAGGTTACTACAGCAAACCAGTTAAAGAAACAGGTTTAAAACATGCCTGTTGCGTCATTGGAGTTTCAATTCCATCCTTCAAATTTGAAAATAGTTGGTATGCATAAATACAGTCATGCAAGAGAAAAGGAGTATGAACCATAGCTATAGAACCTGACCTGAGAACAAATCTTCTTCTCCTTTAAGCGCTGAGTTGGGATTTGGAGTGGTGGTCCTCGTGCTTTGGGAACTGCAGTTCCCTTACTAACTGCTCGTGTTTGGGTGCTCTGTGGTGGAGACGGTGCTGTGTCAACTAGAACTGGGTTACTATCTGCCGGGGTTGGGGTTAGAAGGGGTGTAGCTGGTTCTCTGTCCAACTGGGTAGGGGTACAATCTGCGAGAGTCTAGGTTATGTGTGGTGGATCTGGTCCTTGGGCAAGTACAACCACGGTTCTATCTACATCAACTAGTAGCACTATCTTTTCTGAAGACCGTGCTGTTACTCCTTTAGATACTGCCATCATGCTCTCCAATTCAAATGGCTGATAAACAAGAAAAGTAACTAAAAGTATAGACATTGTATGATAGACAGGTGCAATGGATAGTGGGGAATAAAAGAGGGCATGAAATAATTCATATTTATGTTGTCTAACCAAACAGGATACCGCATACACCATCTGGCAGCGCCTTCATGAATACTTCCTCGAGAATGAAGCCGAGCTCGCGATGCACCTCAGCCAGGAGTTCCGGGCGGCTGTGTGTAGCGACCAATCCATCAATGATTACTGTCGCCGTCTTCAGGGCCTCACCGCCACGCTGGCTGATGTCCGGGAACCGGTCATGGACCGCACCCTGACGCTGCAGATGCTCGACGGCCTCGGGAAGAAGTTCAAGCTCCAGGCGGCCATCATCCAGTCCACCATCCCGCTCCCCACCTTCGCCCAGGCCCGGTCGCGCCTGGTGCTCGCCGAACTCGCCACCGACAAGCGGGGGCGCGCGGAGGGTGCACAGGTCCTTGCTGTCCAGGCGGCTGACGACCGCGGTGGTGACCGCAACGGCGGTCGCGGCGATCGCGGCAACCGTGGCGCTCCAGGTGGCGGAGGGGGTGACCGTGGTCCGGCTGGCGGCACTGGTCGTGGCCGCGACCGTGGCGCTCCTAGTGGGAACCGCGGTGGTGGCGGCCGTGGCCGCGGCCGTGGACGTGGTCGCGGTGACGCTCCTGGTGGCGGCCAGGGCTCTCAGCAACCTTGGCTAGGGTATTTAGCCCCCATGGGGATGCCCTTCCCCCCGCCGCGCGCTCCTTGGATCCCGCCGAACTCGGCTGGCGTCCTCGGCCCCCGCCCCGGCCTGCCCACGCATGCCTACCCTGTGCTGCACCAGCCACCGCCGCCTCCTTCGCCATACTCCTGGGACAGCGCGGCGATGTTCCACTCTGCTCCGAGCTACGGCGCCGCCTTCCCTCCTCAGGCCGACTGGATCATGGACACAGGCGCTTCCTCCCACGTGACCGGGGACCCAGGTATCCTCGCCGAGTCTCATCCTTTATTGGCTCATAATACTCGTCATATTATTGTTGGCAATGGGGCTCGACTTCCGGTGGTCGCCGTCGGTAACACTCGCCTCCCACCTCGGCCATTTTATCTTACTCATATTCTGCTTTCGCCCAATATAGTTCAGAATCTAATCTATGTTCGCAAATTCACTCGTGATAACTTGTGCTCTGTTGAGTTTGACCCCCTCGGTTTTTCCGTGAAGGGTCTTCGAACCAAGGCAGTCCTTCTAAGGTGCAATAATTCCGGCGACCTCTACCGCTTCTCGAGCGACCATGGCGACACTCCTCCGGTGGCCTTCACCGTCAACTCGTCGGATCTTTGGCATAAACGACTCGGACACCCGAGCTCCTCCACTTTAGTTTACTTTCCCTTTGATGTTCCTCCAAAATGTAATAAAACTACTTCGTCGTCACTCTGTACTGCCTGTCAGTTGGGAAAACATGCACGTCTCCCTTTCCCCACCTCCCACTCATATACCACTGCGCCCTTTCAATTGTTACATTGCGATTTGTGGACCTCACTAATTGTTAGCTTCTCGGGCTACAAGTACTACCTCATTATTTTAGATGATTACACACACTATTCTTGGGCTTTCCCCCTCCGTGCCAAGTCCGATACATGTGCTACGCTACAACGTTTCTTCACCTTTGTGCTTACACAGTTTCATGTTTTGGTGCGGTGCTTGCAATGTGACAATGGTGGCGAGTTTCTCACTACTCAAATTCGTGATTTCTTCTCCTCCAACGGCATCTCCTTTCGCCTCACATGCCCCCACACCTCTCCCCAAAACGGCAAAGCGGAACGACACATCCGCACAACCAATGACGTGGTGCGTACCTTGCTTTTCCAAGCACATCTTCCTCCCCCGTTCTGGGTCGAAGCTCTCCACACCGCCGCTAGCCTTCTCAACATTCGCCCTTCATGTGCCAACCACCACTTCACCCCCCACTTCCTCCTCTACGGCGAAAACCCAACATATGATCACCTCCGCACTTTCAGGTGTCTTTGTTTCCCTAACCTTTCTGCCACTACAACACACAAACTATCTCCGCGCTCCACTCGTTGTGTTTTCATTGGGTACCCCCGTGAGCAGAAAGGCTATCGGTGCTTTGATCTGTCCTCATGCAAGGTCATTACCTCCCGTCATGTTATTTTCGATGAGGCCTCCTTTCCCTCCGCAGAATCACCGGTGGCCGCAGAAGATCCTACCCACCCAGCCGCACAGCCTGCTCCCCCCTCGGATCTCCCACGTATCCCACTTTTCCCGATCCACCCACTCTAGCCACGCCACGCACCCACCTCGTCCACTCCCCGACGCGCTTTCTGGGGCCCCCCACTCCTGCATGCACCCCAGCACGCCCACGCCTCGCGGCCCCACCCAGCCATGCAGCCTCACCCATTGGCCCGACAGCTGCAGGGATGGCGACTCCCGCTCCCAGCCCGCGCAGTCCGCCTATCGCGAGCCCTGCCTCAGATCTCTCGCCCTCGCCATCCTCTTCGGGATCTTCGCCTGTCTCCCCACCTCCCCCCGCGTTACCTCCTGGCGCCGTGCCTATCCCGCCTCGCCAAAACCCCCACCGCATGATCACTCGTGGTAAATAGGGTTTCTCCATGCCAAAGCGTGACTTCGACCTATCTGTCACCACTGCACCTTCGCCACTTCCTTCCTCGTATCATGCCGCTCTCAAAGATCCTCATTGGCATAATGCGATGATAGACGAGTATAATGCGCTAATCAAGAATGATACTTGGTCTTTGGTGCCTTGTCCTGCAGGTGTCAACGTGGTGACGGGGAAGTGGATCTTTCGGCATAAGCTCCATCCCGACGGCTCCTTGGCGCGTTACAAGGCACAGTGGGTGGTCCGTGGTTTCACGCAGCAAGCTGGGGTTGATTATGGGGAGACTTTTAGCCCCGTTGTTAAACTCGCCACGATACGCGTCGTCCTTAGCCTTGCCACGGCCAATGGGTGGCCGCTTCGGCAAATGGACGTCAAAAACGCCTTTCTTCATGGTGATCTCGCCAAAACCGTCTACTACCAACAACCCTCTGGTTTTGTTGATTCCGCTCGTCCTACCCACGTGTGCCGCCTCAACAAATCCTTGTATGGCCTCAAGCAAGCGCCCCGCACTTGGTTCCTTTGTTTCACCCGCTTCCTCCATACACTCGGATTTGTCTCTTCCAGATGTGACACATCTCTTTTTATCCTCCGATGCGGGTCCTCCATGGCGTATCTTTTACTCTATGTAGACGACATCATACTCATCGCCAGCTCTGCTTCCCTTCTCACCTCGCTTGTGTCGTCTCTTACTAGCGAGTTCTCCATGAGTGACCTCGGCGACATTCACCATTTTCTCGGCATCAACGTGCATCGCAACACCACCGGTCTCTTCCTATCCCAGGAACAGTACGCCCTAGAGATCTTGGACCGCGCCAACATGCTTAACTGCCGCCCCATTTCTACACCTATTGACACTTGCTGCAAGTTGTCTAGCTCTGGCAGCCCTCCCTTTTTGGATCCCTCCAAATATCGCAGCATTGCTGGTGCGCTCCAATACCTCACTCTCACCCGACCGGACCTCACCTACGCGGTGCAACAGATTTGCTTGTTTATGCATGCTCCTCTTGACTCACACTTTCAACTGGTCAAACGAGTCTTGTGATACCCCCGCGGCACCACTCACTACGGTCTGTAGCTCCATCGTTCCTCGTCGCATGATCTCGTGGCTTATAGAGATGCTGACTGGGCTGGATGTCCCGATACTCGCAAGTCCACTTCTGGTTTCTGTGTCTTTCTTGGCTCCAACCTTATCTCATGGTCGTCCAAGAGATAGCAGACTGTATCCCGCTCTAGTGCCGAGGCCGAGTATCATGCTGTGGCCAACTGTGTTGCCGAGTCCTGTTGGCTTCGCCAGCTTCTTTCCGAGCTCCACCGCCCCCTGCACCGTGCCATGATTGTCTATTGTGACAACATAAGTGTCGTGTATCTCTCCTCCAACCCGGTGCAGCACTAGCGAACGAAGCATGTGGAGATCGATCTTCATTTTGTTCGTGACCGCGTCGCCCTTGGTGAGGCCAAGGTTCTCCACGTCCCGACCACATCACAGTTTGCGGATATCTTCACCAAGGGCCTCCCGTCATCAGTGTTTTGTGATTTTAGAGCCAGTCTGAACGTCCTTTCCAATGACGTTCGGACTGCGGGGGGTGTTGAGTTGTAACGTTCATGTGTATGAGATGTTGTAACGTTTATGTGTATGAGATGCCCATGGTTGTAACAGCTGGACCGAGTCCAGTGGATAGCTAGCTAGTCGTACGGCACCTCCCCTTCACGATCCCTGCATGTAGGGATGGGAGGTTGTCCCCTTGTGTATTTGTACCGATGCCATGAGGAACACGATGTGCAGTGTGGGTTTTCATCCTTCTTCTCAAACATCCTCTTACCTTATAGTCTACTGAAAGGCATCTGGTGGACATTCAGGTGCAGGTGCAAATGCAATCAAAATATCCGGCATGAGCCCTCTGTCTGAGCTGGTGTGGTCTTCGGATGATGGTCTCAGCATTAAAATCGCAGCGTCCAGCCTAAGCACAAGAAAAGCCCCTCTTCGCTGGAATGCGGATACTTTGAACATAGTGATATCTTTGCCTCAGCAGAGCGGCGGCGGCGGCAAGAGTGGTGATAACGTAGATGCCACCCTAAGGGATGCACGAGAAATGCCGTCGCAACCTCTAACTCGAAGTGACAATGTCAGGACCCCGATTCTAAGTCACACCGATCTAGCATGTAACACCTCATATCACTTTGCGCCCTCACGCACGGTATTCCCACGGGTGTCGCCTTACCATTGCCCGGGACCGTTTGCGCCTTTTGGCTCACGTATATGATAGTGTCGCTAGCATCCATATGACAGAGAACCCGGGCCGACATGACTAGTCGTGAACCCAAAGCGGCACTAACCCATGGGGACAGGCATACATGAATCAACCTCAAGCATGTCGGTCAGCAGCGTGTGAATCCGGACTGTAGCAGTGGGCTAACAGGACTCCGGTAACCCGGGCTGTAGCAGGCTAGGCAGGACTCCGGATGTCACCGCGTGACATTTCCCCGAAGGGACAGACACAGGCACGAAGTGAAACACATGCCGGCCAGTCAAATGTCCTGAACAGTAGTGCTGGGCTAGTAGGACTCCGGTGAACCGGGCTGTAGCAGACTACTATGGCTCAAGGAAGCACTAGACTACATTTCCCCATAAGAGAGGCTGCCAAGGACAAACAACTAGATTGTCGGATCCCACACATAGAAATACACATCACACGTACGCATAACATGCAAGTATGTGAGGTACAACATGGCATCACAACATAACGCAACTCATATAGATAAAGGCTCAGAAGATCCACATAGCATAAATACAAACAGGGGTCACATGACCCATCATTTAGAGCATACATGCAACGGAAGCATTACATGTCTAAGTACAGAAAACTACAAAAGAAAAAGGCCGAGAAGCCTGACTATCTACAAGTCCCTCCAAGGTACAAGATCGTAGCTGAGGTAACAAGCTATTCGTCAAAGTCCAAGAGGTACTACTAGTGAGACAGATGTCTCATCTGCAAAACATAAATAAAGAAAACGTGAGTACAAGGGTACTCAGCAAGACTTACGTCAGATCCTATCATACATGAATTTGTATCAAGAAGGTAATGTGGGGTTTAGTTGCAGCAAGCTAGCTTTGACTCAGTGGCTATCCTGTTCTACGACTATGAGAAACTCCTTTGAGGTGAGGCAGCGCACATGAGTCCACTAATCACCACATCAATACACTACTATGGATTCATCCCCGTCTCTCCTACGAGAAGGCCATCCATAGCACTCACACTTATCTTGAGCATTTTAGAGTATCCACTTTAAGTTGTCTATGTACCACGTAAGCATCCAAGAAGTCCATAACCGAGGACACGGCTATTCGAATAGATCATGATAACCCTGCAGGGGTGTACTTCTTCACACACGCTCTCACCACTTATCACCATATACACTTCATGTATCTCGGCAACCTTCAAGCGGAAGCCTGGCGAGGGTGTCGGCCACGACCTAACTAACCACGCAAGACTCTAGTCCAGGTTTATCACCTATTTGGGTTCCATCCGCAAGGAGATCCGGCCGGGGTGTCGCTCACGGCCCCAAACGATGTGAGCAGGGTTCCCAAGCCCACCATCCGGGTGCCACTTGGTACACCGTGCCACCTGCGCCTAGTCTGTCCCGAGCCCACCCTGTCGGGTGCCACGCGGTAGAAAAATAGCACTACCTACAAACACCAGAAACTAGTTGCAACTCCTGGATAGAGATCAAGTTGGTTAATAAGTCGAGAGAGCTTGGAGCGCCCGGAGCCCAATGTGTGGTAGTAGCTAGTCATTGGACAACTTACACAGAACTCAGTCCTTAAGGACTGTCCCAATGAGACAACCCACCATGTACTCCTACATGGCCTCTCACCGCTACCTTTACCAAATCGTGTTCACATGCTTAACTCTCAGCACCAGAACATATCATAACACTCCAATTCATTCCCCGATGAATCAGACCTGACACAACTCTAAGCAATAGCAGGCATGGCATGGTAGAAGCACATCATGGCTCAAACAACTCCTACACATGCTAGTGGGTTTCAACTATTTACTGCGGCAATGACAGGTCATGCAGAGGAATGGGTTCAACTACCGTAGCATAAAGTAGCAGTTGAATCGTTGTTGTCCTAATGCAATAAATGAGAGCAGGAGCGAGAGAGTAGGATTTTATCGGAATGAACAAGGTGGGGGGTTGCTTGCCTGGTAGATCAACAGGGGGCACTACTCCTCAGACAGGTACTCTCGAACACTCTCCGGAGCAGGACCTATCGAGAAGGAACGGTGTCGAAAATCAAACACAAGTATATGCAACAATATGATGCATGATCATGGCATGAATATCTGATGTTGTTTGAGCTAATGCATCTAGCATTCATTTGGTTAAAGTCCATTTGAACTAAAGATTCAAATGCAACTCCAAAATAAGCCCTTAAACATGCCATAAGTGTGTTTTCATATATACAGCGTGTATAGGTGGGTTTGTCATGCATGAAAATGGTACAGATGGATAAATTGAATTTTTCTGATCATTTTTCATATATAACTTATTTCAATCTGAGCTACGGTTGAATTTCTATGAATTTTTGAAGTTTTGAACATTTTTTGGAATTTCCTGTTTAAAAATAATTCCAGAAAAAGAATAACTGCGTCTGCATTGCATCATGCCTGCGTCAGCAGGTCAACGGTGGCTGACCAGGTCAAACCTGGCGTGTGGGGTCCACACGTCAGTGTATGTGGCTAATCCTAATTAAATTAAACCTAAACTGGCTTAGTTAATGGGGTTGGGCCCACGCGTCAGTGACCTAATTAGTTAGCAGGGTTAAATTAGTTGTTAAACTAATCCTAACTAAAAATTAATAGGGCCAGGCCCCACATGTCAGCGACCCACGGGAGGTCAAACCTCCTGGTCAGCGGGGTCAAAACCCGCCGGCGGCTTGACGCCGGCGAGCCAGACGCCGCGGAGGGCCTCGGATTCGTTGCTCCGGCGACCATTCGGGCGGCGGAGACCACCTACGCGAAGCCCAGGCTCACGCGCATCCAGTGGGACACGCGGGAGACCGTGGGGTGGTCGGAGCTCGCCGGAGCGAAGCTCACGGCGGCGGCCGGAGCTCGGCTCAAGCGGCAGAGGGGCTAGAGGGCGCCGGAGAGGCAGGGAAGAGGGGGGTTCGACGGCGGGGCCCACAGTGGATCCAACGGCGGGGTCGGCGAGCTCGGGGAAGGATCGGTGTAGCCGGAACGTAGCCGGCGATCTCGGGTGGCTGTGGAAGAAGACGACGGCGGTGACGATGATACGGGGCGCCCGAAGTTGCCTGGCTTGACGGAGAGGACGAGGAAGGTGGCGCGGAGCTTGTGGGCATGTCGGAGGGGCGAGGCCGGGGTGGTGGCTGCGGCTATGGCGAACGGTGGTGATGGCAGCGTTCGGACGCGGTGAGAGAGAGCGAGGGAGAGGAGAGAATGGGCACGGGACAGTGAGGGGGAAATGGGGCATCGTGGCGATGTCCAGGGAGGCCAGAGCGACGAGGAGGGGAAGCAGGAGGTGGCGGGGAGACGTGGCCACGGCCGGCTGGCGCGGCCACGCAGCAGCTCCTACTGGCAGGAGCTTGAAGAAGCTCCTGGTAGTTGGGCTGGGCCGGCCTGCTGGGCTGCTGGCCAGGGGCTGCAGGTAAGTATTTCCCTTACTTTGTTTTCTTTTCTATTTTTCTGACATTTGTTTTGATTTGATAAAAATACCAAATCATTTTATTTAATTCTGACAATTTTTGCAGGGACCTAAGGGATTATTCCAAAGCCCCTCATCAAAAATTCAGAATTTTTGGACATATATAAAATATAAAACATATATATCCAATGCAAATAAATATTGGATTAATTCCAAATGCCCAGAATAAATACTTATGAGATCCTAAAAATATTGGTTTGATTTTTATCTCTGTCCAATATTTTCAGAGAGCAACATGAACATTTTCTTAGACCTTTTTGGAGCAATTTTTTTATCTGGGTTATTTCCAGAAATGATTTCTGAGGGTTTCACAATCCCCATTTCAAAGTTAAATGAAATTTAAACATGATGCACACATGACTAGCTAGCCTAGGTCATATCAGAACTAGGGATGTGACAACTCGCCCCCACTCGAAGAAATCTCATCCCGAGATTCAGGAGTCGGCGGGAAGAAAGTGGGGTACTCAAGTCGAAGACGATCTTCACGCTCCCAAGTAGCTTCTCTCTCGGAATGATGAGACCACTGAACCTTGAGAAACTTTATGTTATGACGTCGAGTGACACGCTCTGCTTGTTCAAGGATGTGAACAGGGTACTCTTGATATGTGAGGTTATCTTGGAGATCAAGCGTTTCATGGTCCACTCCGCGGATGGGATCCGAGAAGCAACGCGTGAGTTGAGAGACGTGGAAGACATCATGAACTCGAGAAAGATGTGGTGGTAGTTCCAACTGGTAGGCAACCTCTCCTTGTTTAGCGAGAATGAGAAAGGGACCAATGTAACGAGGAGCCAACTTGCCCTTGATACCGAATCGATGGGTACCCTTGAAAGGGGTAACCCGAAGGTAAGCTTTGTCGCCAATTTCATAAGCCACTTCCTTATGACTACGGTCATACTGGCTCTTTTGACGAGATTGGGCTGTTTTTAAATTCTCACGAATGATGCGAACTTGCTCTTCCGCCTCCTGGATCATATCCGGTCCAAAGAATTGTCTTTCACCGGTTTCTGACCAGTTCAAAGGTGTTCGACATCTTCGTCCATACAGAACCTCAAAAGGAGCTTTCTTGAGGCTGGATTGGTAGCTATTGTTATAAGCAAACTCAGCGAAGGGAAGACACTTCTCCCAATCCATACCGAATGAGATAACACAAGCTCTAAGCATGTCTTCAAGAATCTGGTTGACCCTTTCCACCTGACCACTTGATTGAGGGTGGAAAGCGGTACTGAAGGAAAGATGGGTGCCCATGGCAGTTTGGAAACTCTCCCAGAAATGAGAAGTGAAAAGACTACCACGGTCTGAATTGATCTCTAGTGGAACACCATGAAGTGACACTATTCAAGAAATATATAAGTCAGCGAGCTGACTAGCAGTGATACTCTCTCGAACAGGTAGGAAGTGAGCCACTTTGGAAAGACGATCAATGACTATGAATATATCATTATTCCCTCTCTTGGTCCTGGGAAAGCCGGTGATGAAGTCCATACCAACTTTATCCCATTTCCACTCAGGAATAGCTAAAGGTTGAAGGGTGCCAGCAGGTCTCTGATGCTCTGCCTTCACGCGACGACAAACGTCACAGTTAGCAATAAATTGAGCAATTTCTCTCTTCATCCTAGTCCACCAGAACCTCTGGCGTAGGTCCTGATACATCTTAGTACTACCGGGATGAATCGTGAGAGGAGATTCATGCGCCTCCTTAAGGATTAATTGTCGAAGATGTTGATTCTTGGGAACCACCAAGCGACTCTCAAAGAAAACAACACCACGATCATCTATAGAGAAACTACCACCAACTCCCTTGTTAATGTTTCTCTTGATCCGGGAAATTCCCGTATCCTGCTTCTGAGCAGAGATGATTTGATCCACAAGAGTAGGTTTCGCCACCAAGGTAGAAAGGAATCCATGAGGAGCAATGTGAAGATTAAGCTTACAGAATTCCTCATGGAGAAGTGGTTGGCCCTGCTGCAACATGAGGTTGTTGCAATAGGACTTACGACTTAGCGCATCAGCCATGACATTCCCCTTGCCTGGGGTGTAGGTAATCCCTAAGTCGTAATCTGAGATCAACTCCAGCCAACGTCTTTGCCTCAGGTTCAAATCTGGTTGGGTGAAGATATATTTGACACTCTGGTGGTCAGTGTAAATATCGCAACATTTACCAAGAAGGTAATGTCGCCATGTCTTAAGGGCATAGACTACGGCTGCAAGCTCTAGATCATGTGTAGGATAATTCTCCTCATGTGGATGCAACTATCGAGATGCATAGGCAATCACATGGCGATCTTGCATAAGAATGCAACCTAGTCCCTGTCGTGAGGCGTCGCAGTAGATAACAAAGTCCTTAGTGAAATCCGGTGGCACAAGTATGGGAGCAGAAGTCAGGCGTCTTTTCAGTTCCTAAAAACTGTGCTCACACCGTGGGGACCACTCAAACTTTTTATCTTTCTTGAGAAGTTCTGTGAGAGGTTTGGCCACTTTGGAGAAGTTCTCAACGAATCGGCGACAATAATTGGCTAGACCAAGGAAACTCCTAACTTGCTTAACTGTTTCAGGCGGAGTCCAATCAAGAACGGCCTGAACTCTTTCGGGATTGACAGCAATGCCCTTACCAGAGATTACGTGGCCGAGATAGGCCACTTCTGGCAACCAAAATTCGCACTTGGAGAACTTGGCATAAAGGCGGTGCTCTCTGAGTTTTTCTAGCACAAGTCTAAGATGTTCGGCATGATCTTCCTTGTTCTTCGAGTAAATAAGAATATCATCGAGGTAAACCACGACGAACTTATCTAAGTACTCCATGAAGATCGAGTTCATCAAGCGGGAGAAAGTAGCTGGAGTGTTGGTTAGACCAAAAGACATGACGGTGTACTCGTACTGACCATAACGAGTGACAAAAGCCGTCTTAGGAATATCCCCATTTCTGATCTTGATTTGGTGGTAGCCTAACCTCAAATCCATCTTGGAAAAGACTGAGGATCCAGCGAGCTGATCATACAAGTCGTTGATCCTGGGGAGCGGATACTTGTTCTTTATCATGACCAAATTAACGGGACGATAATCTACAACCATCCGGTTCGTACCATCCTTCTTCTTGACGAAGAGGACGGGGCAAGCCCAGGGAGAAGAACTAGGACGGATGAAACCCTTTTGCAAGGATTCATCGAGTTGTTTCTTAAGCTCAGCTAGTTCTAAGGGTGCCATCTTGTAAGGTCTCCTAGAGATTGGAGCGGTTCCTGGGATAAGATCTATGACAAATTCTACATCTCTGTCAGCTGGAATACCTGGCAGTTCCTCTGGAAAGACATCTGGAAAGTCACGGACTACCGGGATATCTTCAAGGTCAGGAAGAGGGTTGGCATTAAGAGAATAGAGCTGACGCTTTGCAACCTAGTGGAGATGGTGACTATCTTGCCAGATGGGTGTGTAAGCTGAACAGACCTAGTGTAACAATCAATCTTGGCATAATGAGCTTTCATCCAGTCCATACCCAAGATGATGTTAATATCCGTAGACTTGAGGGCTATAAGTGACGCAAGGAATACAAGTCTATCAACAAGGATTTCATTACCATGGCTTACACTAGAAGTTTGCCATTTGGATCCAGGAGTTTGAATTACTAGTGGAGAGGGCATATCACAGAAGGATATGTTGTGCAAGCTGGCATAACTTTCGGAAATGAAGGAATGAGATGCTCCGATATCAAACAGAACCGAAGCTGGATGACAGTTGACAAGGAGTGTACCAAGAACGACATCCGGATCATCATGAGTGTCTTTAGCTGAGACATGATGCACACATCCACGTTCAGTGGGAGCTGACTTGACACTAATCATATTGCGTGATGGCTTACCACGGCCAACAGACTTCTCAGGCTGGGGTGGAGCATAGTTGGTTTGAGAGCAGTCACGTGCATAGTGTCCTGGCTCTCCGCATGTGAAACAAGTCCCTGAAGTAGGACGTGGACCCGCATTGACAAGCGGTCTACCAATAGGCCTGGGTGGAGCATGTAACTGAACTGGGTGAGGCTCCACATAAGATGGCCTCGGTGAATATCCGGGTGGAAGAGCGGAGTTCGGAACCCAAATCCGGCGCTTCTGCGAAGTAGAACCGGAAGAAGAACCCAGATCTCTGGTGTGCTTACGAGACTCCTCGTAAGTGAGTTGAGCTGTTTCTGCGTTAATGGCCTTGTTCACAAGAGCCTGGAATGTATTACAATGATGCAAGTGGAGATCAGACGCAACTTGGGGTTGAGACCCTTCCGGAACCTAGCCTGCTTCTTGGCATCTGTGGACACTTCTTCTGTAGCATAGAGGGCAAGGTTCTCAAACTCTCTGTTGTAAGCATCAACAACCATCTTACTCTGGGTGAAACTACAGAACTCTTCTCTCTTGCGGTCAATGAGAGCCTGAGGAATGTGATGCTCGCGAAAAGCCTCAGTGAAATCTCTCCAGGTGGTTTTCTGGCCAGCTAGAAGCATAGCCTCATAGTTCTGCCACAAAATACTAGCAGGACCTTCCAGATGATAAGCAGCGTAGGTGACCTTGTTACTTTCAGCTACGTTCGCTGAACGCAGCTTGTGTGTGATACTATGTAACCAGTCATCTGCATCGAGTGGTTCAATGGAATGATGGAAGGTAGGTGGTTTCAGACCGATGAAGTCATGGATGGACACAAACTCTTTGTGCTGATGGGAGGTGTTCTCCTCAATACGTGCTAGCAAGCGGTTAGACTCACGCTTGTTCCTCTCAACCTCTAACATGAACTATGCCAATGAAGACTGGTCGGGAGGATCCTCATCCCTACCATCTCCGTGGTTCCGGCTACGAGCAATAGAACTTCGGTTAACTGACGACATCCTGAAGAACCAACACCATACTCAACATCATGACTCAAGGTTCTGAGATATTGCTAAATAGGTTACACCGGAGATACTCAAACTGGGATATGACTCAGATCAACCAAACCTTAGAGACTACGGAGTAGTAACACGTGATCCTCATCCCTACCATCTCCGTGGTTCCGGCTACGAGCAATAGAACTTCGGTTAACTGACGACATCCTGAAGAACCAACACCATACTCAACATCATGACTCAAGGTTCTGAGATATTGCTAAATAGGTTACACCGGAGATACTCAAACTGGGATATGACTCAGATCAACCAAACCTTAGAGACTACGGAGTAGTAACACGTGATCCTGATAGACGGAAGAGAAAGCCTAGTTCCTTAACCCCGTAGGAAAGATAGGATGACTCAGATCAGAAGGCATGAGGTATAAGGAGTAAAAAGAGCCCTACGTTCCCTTCCACAATCAATTCCCCTATATAGGTAAAGAATTTCTAGACTCAACTTCGACCAGGTTGGCTTGGCAATCCTACAGGCAGTCAGGCTCTGATACCAAAGCTGTCGGGACCCCAATTCTAAGTCACACCGATCTAGCATGTAACACCTCATATCACTTTGCGGCCTCATGCATGGTATTCCCACGGGTGTCACCTTACCATGGCCCGGGACTGTTTGCGCCTTTTGGCTCACGTATATGATAGTGTCGCTAGCATCCATATGACAGAGAACTCGGGCCGACATGACTAGTCGTGAACCCAAAGCGGCACTAACCCATGGGGACGGGCATACATGAATCAACCTCGAGCATGTCGGTCAGCAGCGTGTGAATCCGGACTATAGCACTGGGCTAACAGGACTCCGGTAACCCGGGCTGTAGCAGGCTAGGTAGGACTCCGGATGTCACCGCGTGACATTTCCCCGAAGGGACAGACACAGGAACAAAGTGAAACACATGCCGGCCAGTCAAATGTCCTGAACAGTAGTGCTGGGCTAGCAGGACTCCGGTGAACCGGGCTGTAGCGGACTACTATGGCTCAAGGAAGCACTAGACTACATTTCCCCATAAGAGAGGCTGCCAAGGACAAACAACTAGATTGTCGGATCCCACACATAGCAATACACGTCACACGCACGCATAACATGCAAGTATGTGAGGTACAACATGGCATCACAACATAACGCAACTCATATAGATAAAGGCTCAGAAGATCGACATAGCATAAATACAAACAGGGGTCACATGACCCATCATTTAGAGCATACATGCAACGGAAGCATTACATGTCTAAGTACAGACAACTACAAAAGAAAAATGCCGAGAAGCCTGACTATCTACAAGTCCCTCCAAGGTACAAGATCATAGCTGAGGTAACAAGCTATTCGTCGAAGTCCAAGCGGTACTACTAGTGAGATAGATGTCTCATCTGCAAAACATAAATAAAGCAAACGTGAGTACAAGGGTACTCAGCAAGACTTACGTCAGATCCTATCATACATGCATTTGTATCAAGAAGGTAATGTGGGGTTTAGTTGCAGCAAGCCAGCTTTGACTCAGTGGCTATCCTGTTCTACGACTATGAGAAACTCCTTTGAGGTGAGGCAGCGCACACGAGTCCACTAATCACCACATCAATACACTACTATGGATTCATCCCCATCTCTCCTACGAGAAGGCCATCCATAGCACTCACACTTATCTTGAGCATTTTAGAGTATCCACTTTAAGTTGTCTATGTACCACGTAAGCATCCAAGAAGTCCATAACCGAGGACACGGCTATTCGAATAGATCATGATAACCCTGCAGGGGTGTACTTCTTCACACACGCTCTCACCACTTATCACCATATACACTTCATGTATCTCGGCAACCTTCAAGCGGAAGTCTGGCGAGGGTGTCGGCCACGACCTAACTAACCACGCAAGACTCTAGTCCAGGTTTATCACCTATTTGGGTTCCATCCGCAAGGAGATCCGGTCGGGGTGTCGCTCACGGCCCCAAACGATGTTAGCAGGGTTCCCAAGCCCACCATCCGAGTGCCACTTGGTACATCGTGCCACCTGTGCCTAGTCTGTCCCGAGCCCACCCTGTCGGGTGCCACTCGGTAGAAAAATAGCACTACCTACAAACACCAGAAACTAGTTGCAACTCCTGGACAGAGATCAAGTTGGTTAATAAGTCGAGAGAGCTTGGAGCGCCCGGAGCCCAATGTGTGGTAGTAGCTAGTCATTGGACAACTTACACAGAACTCAGTTCTTAAGGACGGTCCCAATGAGACAACCCACCATGTACTCCTACATGGCCTCTCACCGCTACCTTTACCAAATCGTGTTCACACGCTTAACTCTCAGCACCAGAACATATCATAACACTCCAATTCATTCCCGATGAATCAGACCTGACACAACTCTAAGCAATAGCAGGCATGGCATGGTAGAAGCACATCATGGCTCAAACAACTCCTACACATGCTAGTGGGTTTCAACTATTTACTGCGGCAATGACAGGTCATGCAGAGGAATGGGTTCAACTACCGTAGCATAAAGTAGCAGTTGAATCATTGTTGTCCTAATGCAATAAATGAGAGCAGGAGTGAGAGAGTAGTATTTTATCGGAATGAACAAGGGGGGGGGGGTTGCTTGCCTGGTAGATCAACAGGGGGCACTACTCCTCAGACAGGTACTCTCGAACACTCTCCGGAGCAGGACCTATCGAGAAGGAACGGTGTCGAAAATCAAACACAAGTATATGCAACAATATGATGCATGATCATGGCATGAATATGTGATGTTGTTTGAGTTAATGCATCTAGCATTCATTTGGTTATAGTCCATTTGAACTAAAGATTCAAATGCAACTCCAAAATAAGCCCTTAAATATGCCATAAGTGTGTTTTCATATATACAGCATGCATAGGTGGGTTTTTCATGCATGAAAATGGTACAGATGGATAGATTGAATTTTTCTGATCATTTTTCATATATAAATTATTTCAATCTGAGCTACGGTTGAATTTCTATGAATTTTTGAAGTTTTGAACATTTTTTGGAATTTCCTGTTTAAAAATAATCCGGAAAAAGAACAACTGCGTCAGCATTGCGTCATGCCTGCGTCAGCAGGTCAACGGTGGCTGACTAGGTCAAACCTGATGTGTGGGGTCCACATGTCAGTGTCTGTGGCTAATCCTAATTAAATTAAACCTAAACTGGCTTAGTTAATGGGGTTGGGCCCACGCGTCAGTGACCTAATTAGTTAACAGGGTTAAATTAGTTGTTAAACTAATCCTAACTAAAAATTAATAGGCCGGGCCCCACATGTCAGCGACCCACGGGAGGTCAAACCTCCTGGTCAGCGGGGTCAAAACCCGCCGGTGGCTTGACACCGGCGAGCCAGACACGGCGGAGGGCCTCGGATTCGTCGCTCCGGCGACCATTTGGGCGGCGGAGACCACCTACGCGAAGCCCAGGCTCGCGCGCATCCAATGGAACACGCGGGAGACCGTGGAGTGGTCGGAGCTCGCCGGAGCGAAGCTCGCGGCGGCGGCCGAAGCTCGGCTCGAGCGGCAGAGGGGCTAGAGGGCGCTAGAGAGGCAGGAAAGAGGGGGGTTCGATGGCGGGGCTCACAACGGATCCAACGGTGGGGTCGGTGAGCTCGGGGAAGGCTCAGTGTAGCCGAAATGTCACCGGCGATCTCGGGTGGCTGACGAACAAGACGACGGCGGTGACGACGATACGGGGCGCCCGGAGTTGCCTGGCTTGACGGAGAGGACGAGGAAGGTGGCGCGGAGCTTGTGGGAACGTCGGAGGGGCGAGGCCGGGGCGGTGGCTGCGGCTATGGCGAACGGCGGTGACGGCAGCGTTCGGGCACGGTGAGAGAGAGCGAGGGAGAGGAGAGAATGGGCACGGGAGAGTAAGGGGGAAACGGGGCATCGTGGCGACGTCCAGGGAGGCCAGAGCGACGAGGAGGGGAAGCAGGAGGTGGCGGGGAGACGTGGCCACGGCCGGCTGGCGCGGCCATGCAGCAGCTCCTACTGGCAGGAGCTTGAAGAAGCTCCTGGCAGTTGGGCTGGGCCGGCCTGCTGGGCCGCTGGCCAGGCCAGGCTGCACAGGGGCTACAGGTAAGTATTTCCCTTACTTTGTTTTCTTTTCTATTTTTCTGACATTTGTTTTGATTTGATAAAAATACCAAATCATTTTATTTAATTCTGACAATTTTTGCAGGGACCTAAGGGATTATTCCAAAGCCCCTCACCAAAAATTCAGAATTTTTGGACATATATAAAATATAAAACATATATATCCAATGCAAATAAATATTGGATTAATTCCAAATGCCCAAAATAAATACTTATGAGATCCTAAAAATATTGTTTTGATTTTTATCTCTGTCCAATATTTTCAAAGAGCAACATGAATATTTTCTTGGACCTTTTTGGAGCAATTTTTATCTGGGTTATTTCCAGAAATGATTTCTGAGGGTTTCACAATCCCCATTTCAAAGTTAAATGAAATTTAAACATGATGCACACATGACTAGCTAGCCTAGGTCATACTAGAACTAGGGATGTGACAGACAATTCAGTGAGAGTATCCGCGGCTAGTCCAAATAGAACACGAAACCTTGATGCACAACAATCGACTTCTATAAGATCATAGGAACAAGATTCAAGTAAGTTTAAAATACACCAATCTAATTTGGTGAGTTCGAGTGGTTTAGACATGTTGACGCTTGGCTTTGGCTTAGAGATCTGCATTTAGCAACAACTGCTTAGCTTGCTAGAAGAGTCCAAATTGTACAAACGTAACCGGCAGAATTTATTTATTTATTCAAATCTCTCAAACATAATTATTCCCTAATTTGTTAGCGAGATTTGTTAGTAATCATATGTTCTTAGCTTTTCGCACTTTATTTTGTCTACCATGTCTCTAATAGCCGGGTAGTCGGCACTTATGAATTGTCATAATCCAAATGAAAAACAAACCCAAAGAATTTTCCATATCATCCTGTTCTTGGGGCGGGTGATTATCTTACCTTATTTAATGATTAAATTCTTGTAGAATGCTCTGGAGGGATCAGTGAGATGAGTGAGGGGGGAGAATTGTCTGACAGCTGCTGTGCAGATAAGTTGAATAAAGAGGAAGTGGATATTTGCCCCACAAGATACTCCAAGGATGCTTCGCACAGTAATATATCATTTTTAGTACAATTAATTTAAAACACACTTATATCTTTTGTTATTAAAGTTAAAATTTTAGCACGACATTTTACAGGTCCGGCTTCAAAAAAAGGCAGCCTGCAAAGTATTTCGGAAAAACAGGTCTACTGTGCAACCGTTGTCCATAATGAGAGATCTTGGGCAGATAATACCTGGCGAGCTTGATTAGTAAAAGCAATTAGTCAGAGGGACTATGTTTTGCCAAACAGTGCAGTGAATGCACAGTGACCTTCATCCTTTGGGAGTTTCAGTAATACAAAAAAGGTCCCAGGCAAGTTGGCAGGTTTTCTAGATAACCAAAGTGATAAGCACCAAGATCTGGTTATGCAGGACAACTGTAATGGTAATCAGGAAGATCAGGTTATGCAGGAAAACTGTAATGGTGATCACCAAGACCAAGTTATGTAGGAGCACCATAAGGATGGGCCTATTCTTGTCAAATGTTAGTCAGCCTCCGGTGTTAACCCTGTTTCAAAATGTGATTCGGCATCCGGTGTTAATTCTGTTGCAAGATATGAGTCAACACCAGATGTTAATCCTGAAAAGCTTGAGAAGGGCAAAGAAAAGGCAATGCACGACCAGAGCAATTATGTTAGCAACACAAAAGAGGGTGATGATAGCAATGAGAGTATGGAGAGTTGTCCTAGGATGAAAGCTCCAAAGCGAGAGTATGCTCAATACTCAACAGCGGAGATGTCTTCTCGGAATAAAAGATATAGAAGGGAATATAATGAAAGTTATTGCTCAGGATTGTTGAACAGAAATGGCAGCTCTTTCTTTAACTGGATGTCTTCTCTGACTAATGGATCAACCGTGTTTGATAAAACTACCAATCAGAAGTTGTCAGAGACTACTGGACATGAACTTGCAGGACATTCTCTATCACTAGAAAATAACAGTAGCAATCGTCTGCAGTCTGTTGGCTTCAATTCTCTTTTTCAATCTCTTTATAGTCATAATGTTATGATAACTTCAAGAGATACCCATCATCAATCAGAAATCAATCGCACCGAGCGTGAAGCCGACAGGCTATCACTGGCTTTGAATGTTAGCGATTCTATGCTTGACAAGGAAATTAGCACAGGCAGAGAAACTCTTAATGTGGCCGTTGGGACTTTAGCTGCTGACAGCCTTCAAATGGAGTCACCCGGTGGTAAATGGAATTTTAGAGATCAAAGTGGAGTTTTCCCTTTGAGAGTCGGAAGAAACTTGAAGATGCCTAACTCCATTAAGTCATGTTCTAAAACTCTTGAAGAAAAACAAAATGAGTGCCATGCGAGCCCTTTGAATGCTGCAATGGGAAATAAAGGTGGAATCACAGAAAGCTTGTGGGTAAGTCGGCTTTTACCAAAAAAAATCAATGAAATTGATGGATGCAACTCCGTGCAATGTAAATAGTGATTTTTGTGCTGTCAATCCAAAGGGTGCAGGTGATAAGCTGTATCCTTCATGTCAACAGAATGTTAATGTGGAGAAGGAATTCAACAGTTCACAATACTTCACTAGCACAGGAAGTGATAATGAGACAACAAGTAGCAAATGCCCGGTGATTCCTCCAGAGGAACATAAGCAGTCTGAAACAATGGCTTCCATTCTTGCAAAGAGATTGGATACGCTTAGACATGCGAAGACCTCTACAATTAGGTTGGCTATCTCCAGTGGAATATCTAAAGACCATAATCACAGAAAGAGTCCTTTTTTATTAATTACAGCAGACATGATGGACTAGAGACAGGAAAAGGAACTCAAAAATCTTCGAGTGGTGGTGGAAGGCTAGTTTTGTGGTCTGGTGACAAAGGAAAGGAACAATTATATCCTCTCAGTGATGAGGAATTAAGAGGAAACATGTTGGCAAGAGGTGAACATCAGCAATGTGGAGGGAGCATGACTGGAAAGGCTGTAGCTCCTCATGATAATTTAGAAGCAAACACATCTGCTGAATATGTTGATAGAAGAGGAGTACAAATAAAGGAAGTGGGTTCAAATTCTATGGAGAGTCTACCAGGATGACTCCCACGAAGGCACGCTTCATGACAGGCTTGACCCGGGCAGATCTCGCACGCTGAGCCGTTTTGAAGAGGTCGGTGCAGATGTCCGGCTCAGGGCCCGGTTCGCCGATCTTGCCAATGAAAATGTGTATGCCACCAAAGAGGACCTGGTACCCGTACTTGATTGAGCCGGCCTCGGGGCCCCAGCTTGCATCATCGATGTAGAGCTTTCCGCAACGACTCTTGGTCATCCGGCCCACAACGTAACCCTTGAGTCCTTCGAAGTTGCCCTCCAAGAACTTGAAACCATCGTGCGATAGCCCCACTGTGGGCGCCAACTGCCGTGGTTTTGTCATGGCAGATGTCCTCGTGAAAGGACTTAGTCGTGGAGCCATCGCAACGGGTTAGCTTAAAGGGGTTAAAGCGGACAAGGGATGCAAGAGAGTTTTATACTAGTCGGCCCCTTACAATGAAGGTAAAAGCCTACGTCTAGTTGTGATGGAATTGATGGGGTTTCGATGACCAGGGAGCGAATACGCTTTACCTGAGTCTCGAGTTGTTGTCTGTTGTCCTGAACCGCCGCCGGGTTGTCCCCTTATATACATGGGTTGACGCCCGTCAGTTTACAGAGTCCCGAAGCCGGCTCATAGACGTGTCCGACCCGGTATCTGCTCTTTCTACCTTATAATACAAGTTCCATTGTCAACACCGGTTTATGTCTACAAGGCCTTAAACCGGCTTTGGGCCCTGGGCCTTCTTGAAGCGTCTTCGTCTGTCTTCATGGGCTTCAGATATAATAACTACTGATGAAGTTAACCCGGCCTCTCCTGGCCGGTTTATGCCCAGTAGTAATATCCCCAACAGTGGTCGAGCTTTAAGTCTTAAATTCACACCTTACAACTCAGGCAAGAACTCCTTCTTTGACTGATCCATCTTGAACTCCTTCAAGATCATGTCAAGGTATGTGCTGTGTGAAAGTCTTATCAGGCGTCTTGATCTATCTCTATAGATCTTGATACCCAACATGTAAGCAGTTTTACACAGGTCTTCCTTTGAAAAACTCCATTCAAACAATCATTTATGCTTTCTAGAAATTCTACATCATTTTTTATCAACAATATGTCATCCACATATACTTATCAAAAATGTTGTAGTGCTCCCACTCACTTTCTTGCAAATACAAGTTTCTTGCAAACTTTGTATAAACCCAAATGCTTTGATCACCTCATCAAAGCGTATGTTCCAACTCCGAGATGCTTGCTCCAGTCCATAGAAGGATCGCTGGAGTTTGCATACCTTTTAGCATCCTTAGGATCAACAAAACCTTTTGGTTGTATCACATACAACCCTTCCTCACGGAAACCGTCAAGGAAACTTTGTTTTGACATCCATCTGCTAGATTTCTTAAATGAAAATGCAGCAACTGCTAACATAATTCTAACAGACTTTAGCATCGCTATGATTGAGAAAGTCTCATCACAGTCAACTCCTTGAACTTGTCAGAAACTTCTTTGAGACAAGTCGAGCTTCATAAATGGTGACATTACCATCAGCGTCTGTCTTCTTCTTAAAGATCCATTTATTCTCAATGGCTTGCCGATCATCGGGCAAGTCCACCAAAGTCCATACTTTTTTCTCATACATGGATCCTATCTTGGATTTCATGGCTTCCAGCCATTTGTTGGAATCCAGGCCCACCATCGCTTCTTCATAGCTCATAGGTTCATCGTTGTCCAACAACATGACTTTTAAGACAGGGTTACCACTCAGAAGTTGTACACACTCTTGTCGACCTATGAGGTTCGATAGTAACTTGATCTGAAGCTCCATGATCATCATCATTAGCTTTCTCTTCAACTGAGGTAGGTGCCACAGAAACATTTTTCTATGTTGCGCTACTCTCTGGTTGAAGTGAAGGTTCAACAACCTCATCAAGTTCTATCTTCCTCCCACTCAATTCTTTCGAGAGAAACTCTTTCGTGAGAAAGGACCTATTCATAGTGACAAACACTTTGCCCTTAGATCTGAGATAGAAGGTACACCCAATCATCTTGTTTGGGTATTCTATGAAGACACAATTTTCCACTTTGGGTTCGAGCTTTTCTGGCCGAAGCCTATCGACATAAGCATCATGGTCCCAAACCTTAAGAAACAACAACTTAGGTTTCTTGCCAAACCATAGTTCATACGGTGTTGTCTCCATGGACTTAGATGGTGCCCTATTTAAAGTGAATGTAATTGTCTCTAATGCATAACCCCAAAATGATAGCGGTAGATCGGTAAGAGACATCATAGATCACACCATATCCAATAGGGTGCGATTACAACGTTCGGACACACCATTACACTATGGTGTTCTAGGTGGCGTCAACTGTGGAACGATTCCACCTTGTCTTTAGTGGTTGCCAAACTCATAACTCAGATACTTTTCCCTTGATCAGATCGTAGGAACTTGATCTTCTTGCTATGATGATTCTCAACTTCACTCTGAAATTGCTTGAACTTTTCAAACGTTTTAGACTTACGCTTCATTAAGTAAATATACTCATATCTACTCAATTCATCGGTGAAGGTGAGAAAATAACGATATCCACCGCACGCGTCAACACTCATCAGATCGCACACATCAGCATGTATGATTTCCAACAAGTCACTTGCCCGTTCCATTGTTCCAGAAAACAGGGTTTAGTCATCTTGCCAATGAGGCATGGCTCGCATGTGTCAAGTGATTCAAAATCAAGTGACTCAAAAAGTCCATCGCCATGGAGGTTCTTCATGCGCTTTACACCAATATGACCTAAGCGGCAGTGCCACAAGAAAGTGGTACTATCATTATCAACTCTACATCTTTTGGCATCAATATTATGAGCATGTGTATCACTACGACCGAGATTCAATAAACCATTCACATTGGGTGCATGACCATAGAAGGTATTATTCATGTAAACAGAATAACCATTATTCTCTGACTTAAATGAATAATCATATTGCAATAAACATGATCTAATCATGTTCATGCTCAACGCAGACAACAATGCAAACAACATTTATCTGGGTTCAACGCTAATCCTGAAGGTAGAGGGAGCATGCGATGGTGATCATATCATCCGTGGAAACACTTCCAACATATATCGTCACATCGCCCTTAGCTAGTCTCCGTTTATTCCGTAGCTTTTGTTTCGAGTTACCAATATTAGCAACTGAACCGGTATCCAATACCCATGTGCTACTAGGAGTACTAGTAAAGTACACATCAATAACACATATATCAAATATAGTTTTGTTGAAGTTGAAAGCCTTCTTATTTACCAAGTATTTGAGGCAGTTCTGCTTCCAGTGACCGTTCCCCTAATAGAAGCACTTCGTCTCGGGTTTGGGTTCTTGGGTTTCTTCACTGGAGCGGCAACTGGCTTGCCATTCATGAAGTTTCCCTTCTTGCCCTTGCCCTTCTTTGAAACCAGTGGTCTTGTTAACCATCAACACTTGATGCTCCTTCTTGACTTCTACCTTTACAGCCTTAAGCATGATGAACAGCTCCGGGATCAACTTCCCTTGCATGTTATAGTTCATCACGAAGCTCTAGCAGCTTGGTGATAGTGACTAGAGAACTCTATCAATCACTCTCTTATCTGGAAGATTAACTCCCACTTGATTCAAGCAATTGAAGTACCCAGACATTCTGAGCACATGCTCACTGGCTGAGCTATTCTCCCCGTCTTGTAGGCAAAGATCTTGTCAGAGGTCTTAAACCTCTCAACACGGGCATGAGCCTGAAATACCAATTTTAGCTCTTGGAACATCTCATATGTTCCATGGCGTTCAAAACGCTTTTGGAGCCCCGACTCTAAGCCGCAAAGCATGGCGCACTGTGATACGTCTCCATCGTATCTACTTTTCCAAACACTTTTGCCCTTGTTTTGGACTCTAACTTGCATGATTTGAATGGAACTAACCCGGACTAACGCTATTTTCAGTACAATTGCCATGATGTTATTTATGTGCAGAAACAGAAGTTCTCGGAATGACTTGAAACTTCATGGAACAACTTTTCAGAAATAATAAAATATCCTTGCAAAAGATGAAGGCCAGTGGGCCCACCACCTGTCCACGAGGGTGGGGGGCGCGCCCCCTACCTCGTGGGCCCCCTGGAGCTCCTCCGACGCCAACTCCAACTCTATATATTTGCTTTCGGGGAGAAAAAATCAAGGAGAAGAAATCATCGCGTTTTACGATACGGAGCCACCGCCAAGCCCTAAAACCTCTCGGGAGGGCTGATCTAGAGTCCGTTCGGGGCTCCGGAGAGGGAGATTCGTCGCCGTCGTCATCATCAACCATCCTCCATCACCAATTTCATGATGCTCACCGCCGTGCGTGAGTAATTCCATCGTAGGCTTGCTGGACGGTGATGGGTTGGATGAGATCTATCATGTAATTGAGTTAGTTTTGTTAGGGTTTGATCCCTAGTATCCACTATGTTCTGAGATTGATGTTGTTATGACTTTGCTATGCTTAATGCTTGACACTTGGGCCCGAGTGCCATGATTTCAGATCTGAACCTATTATGTTTTCATGAATATATGTGAGTTCTTGATCCGATCTTGCAAGTCTATAGTCACCTACTATGTGTTATGATCCGGCAACCCCGAAGTGACAATAATCGGGACCACTCCCGGTGATGACCATAGTTTGAGGAGTTCATGTATTCACTATGTGCTAATGCTTTGTTCCGGTTCTCTATTAAAAGGAGGCCTTAATATCCCTTAGTTTCCATTAGAACCCCGCTGCCACGGGAGGGTAGGACAAAAGATGTCATGCAAGTTCTTTTCCATAAGCATGTATGACTATATTCAGAATACATGCCTACATTACATTGATGAATTGGAGCTAGTTCTGTGTCACCCTATGTTATGACTGTTACATGATGAACCACATCTGGCATAATTATCCATCACCGATCCAATGCTTACGAGCTTTTTACATATTGTTTCCCGCTTATTTACTTTTCCGTTGCTACTGTTACAATCACTACAAAACACCAAAAATATTACTTTTGCTACTGTTACTTTTGTTACCGTCACCACTACTATCATATTACTTTGCTACTAAACAGTTTGCTGCAGATACTAAGTTATCCAGGTGTGGTTGAATTGACAACTCAGCTGCTAATACTTGAGAATATTCTATGGCTCCCCTTGTGTCGAATCAATAAATTTGGGTTGAATACTCTACCCTCGAAAGCTGTTGCGATCCCCTACACTTGTGGGTTACCAAGATAAACTTCTGGCGCCGTTGCCAGGGAGCATAGCTCTATTCCTTGAGTCACTTGGGATTTATATCTGCTGGTCACTATGAAGAACTTGAAAGACGCTAAGACAACAATTTATCCCTCAACTACGAGGGGAGGTAAGGAACTGCCATCTAGCTCTGCACTTGATTCACCTTCTGTTTTGAGTAAGCTTGCGACACCTAAACCTGCTTCTGCTATTCATTCTGATATGTCGCATGTTATTGATGATGCCACTTCTGCTATGCATGATACTTATGATGAAACTACTTCTATGCTTGATACTATTGTGCCCCTTAGTGAATTTCTTGATGAACAAATTGCTAGGGCTAGAGAGAAAGAAATTATTGAAACTGATTATGTTGATGAAATAGATGATGAAGACTTGCCTGTTATTCCCGAGGGTTATATTTTTGATAAAGAAGCTTCTGCAGCTATTTTAGCTTGCAAAGATAGATCTGAGCTCATGAGGCTATTAGTTAAATGGAATCAGCAATCTCTTAATGATAGAATGAGGCCTGACCCTGCTTTTGCTACTTCACCTATTTGTGTTGCCGATAAGGATTATGAATTCTCTGTTGATCCTGATATAATTACTTTGGTTGATTCTGATCCTTTTCATGGTTATGAATCTGAAACTGTTCTGGCACATCTTACTAAATTAAATGATATAGCCACCCTGTTCACTAATGATGAGAGATCTCGTTACTTTTATATCCTTAAAATATTTCCGTTCTCATTAAAGGGTGATGCTAAGATATGGTTTAATTCTCTTGATCCTGGTTGTGTGCGTAGTCCCCAGGATATGATTTATTACTTCTCTACTAAATATTTCCCTGCTCATAAGAAACAAGCTGCTTTGAGGGAAATATACAACTTTGTGCAAATTGAAGAAGAGAGTCTCCCACAAGCTTGGGGGAGGCTTCTCAAGTTACTTAATGCTTTGCCTGATCATCCTCTTAAGAAAAATGAAATACTTGATATCTTTAATAATGGACTAACTGATGCTTCCAGAGATTACCTGGATAGTTGTGCTGGTTCTGTTTTCAGGGAAAGAACACCGGATGAAGCTGAAATTTTATTGAATAATATGTTGGAAAATGAAAATAATTGGACACTTCCGGAGCCAATTCCTGAGCCTATTCCTAAACCAACTCCGATGAAGAGAGGTGTGATATTTCTCAGTCCTGAAGATATGCAAGAGGCAAAGAAATCTATGAAAGAAAAAGGTATTAAAGCTGAAGATGTTAAGAATTTACCTCCTATTGAAGAAATACATGGTCTTAATTTACCGCCTGTTGAAGAAACATATGATCTTAATCCATTACCTATTGAAGAACCTCGAGGTCTTGATAACCCGACACAGGTAGTAAAGGTAAATTCTCTCTATAGATATGATAGAGCTGAAATCCCTCCTACTAAAATTGCTAGCCAATGCTTGGATGAGTTTGATAAATTGTTAAACAAGAAGATTTCAATGCTTATTTTGGTAGAAAATTAAAACAAAATTCCTATATGCTTAGACACTTGGGTGATTATATGGCTAATGTTAGAAGTGAACTTAAACTAGTTAGCAAACATGCTTCTATGGTTACCACTCAACTAGAACAAGTACTTAAAGCTCAAAATGATTTGCTCAATGAAATGAATAGTAAGAAAAATGATTACGCTGTTAGAGTGGTACTAGAACTGGTAGAGTGACTCAGGAACCTTTGTATCCTGAAGGCCACCCTAAGAGAATTGAGCAAGATTCTCAGAGAAATAATATTGATGCACCTAGTTCTTCTAAAAGGAAGAAAAAGAAAAATGATAGGACATCGCAAACTTCTAGTGAACCTATTGTTGAAACACCTGAGAATCCAAATGATATATCTATTTCTGATGTTGAAACACAATCTGGTAATGAACATGAACCTAGTGAAAATGTTAATGATGATGTTCATGATGATGCTCAACCTAGTAATGATAATGATGTAGAAATTGAACCTGCTGTTGATCTTGCTAAACCACAATCAAAGAATCAACGTTATGATAAGAGAGACTTTGTTGCTAGGAAACAAGGTAAAGAAAGAGAACCATGGGTTCAGAAACCCATGCCTTTTCCTCCCAAATCATCCAAGAAAAAGGATGATAAGGATTTTGAGCGCTTTGCTGAAATGATTAGACCTATTTTTTGCGTATGCGATTAACTGATATGCTCAAAATGAATCCTTATGCTATTGTCACTAATAAAAGAAAGATACCAGAAGCTGAAATTTCCACCATGCTTTCTAATTATACTTTTAAAGGTGGAATACCAAAGAAACTAGGGGATCCAGGAGTACCTACTATACCATGCTCCATTAAAAGAAACTATGTTAAAACTGCCTTATGTGATCTTGGAGCCGGTGTTAGTGTTATGCCTCTCTCTCTATATCGTAGACTTGACTTGAATAAGTTCACACCTACTGAAATATCTTTGCAAATGGCTGATAAATCAACTGCTATACCTGTCGGTATTTGTGAGGATGTGCCTGTTATGGTTGCAAACGTTACTATTTTAACGGACTTCGTTATTCTTGATATTCCCGAGGACGATAGTATATCTATTATTCTTGGAAGACCTTTTCTGAATACTGCAGGGGCTGTTATTGATTGCAACAAAGGCAATGTCACTTTTCATGTTAATAGTAATGAGCATACGGTACACTTTCCGAGGAAACAACCTCAAGTTCATAGTATCAATTCTATTGGAAAAATTCCATCGATTATATTTGGAAGTTTTGAATTTCCCCTTCCTACTGTCAAGAAGAAATATGATATTCTTATTATAGGGGATGTGCATATCCCCGTTGAGGTAACATAGTGTTATTCGAAATTTCTCCGGTTCCATGTTATTCAGAATGAGTTTGTTAACAAGACTTGATCAACCTTGTTAGTGGATTCTTTTTGATGAGCATGAGATGGATGAAACTAGAAGGCACAACCTTTTGTACCCTCTTTATACTTTCTGTTATTTAGTTGAAATAAAGTAAAAACAGTATTTTTCTGTCTGTTTCCTGATTTATCCGTGCAATATAAAAATACCCCGAAAATAAAAGTTCTCCAAATGCCCTGAAAATGAAATATGATTTTTTCTATTATATTTGAGAATTTCTAGTACTGAAAACACAGCGAGGGGAGCTGCCACCTGGCCACGAGGGTGGAGGGCGCACCCTACCCCCCAGGGCACGCCCCCCTGCCTCGTGGGCCCACGGTGGCCCTCCTCCACTTATTCCTGCACCCATACACTCCTTCTTCCTCCCACAAACACCAATATCTAGCTCAAGCACAAGTTCTAGCTCATTTTGCTGCGATTTTCGATCTCCTTGCTCAAAGCATCTCTCACAAAACTGCTTGGGGAGATTGTTCCTTGGTATGTGACTCCTCCATTGGTCCAATTAGTTTTTGTTCTAGTGCTTTATTCATTGCAAATTTGTGCTTCCTAGGTGACCATGTTCTTGAGCTTGCATGTAAAATTTATATGGTTTCAAGTAGTTCTAATGCTTTATATAGGCTCTAGGCACTTGTAGGAGTAGTTGTTATCAACTTTGTTAAGGTTAGTTCACTTTTGTTTGAAGTTATTAAAAATTTCAGAAATTTTTCAGAGGAAGAAATATGTTTAGGAAAATGTTCCAAGGAGGTTCTTCAAGGAAGCAAGGACCCAGGCTTGCAATGCTTGATGCTGATGAGGAGCCACCAAGGGACGCTCCAGTGCGGCCCTGTGAATGGCCTTCGGAAAATTTTATGGATCGAGCGGGAATCAAAGAAGAATTTAACGCATATTTGCGTAACGCTGATCTTGTGAGCTTTGAGGCAGAGAAATGCCCCAGTACCATCAACTCACTAGCTCATTTGTGAGGAGGTTTGAATTTTCATCTTCACATAATTCACCAACTGTCATGTTTGATCTTTATGAAAAATCTTATACCATGGACTTAGAGGATTTTACTTATGCTTGCAAACTTCCACAATGGGGTAGTGTTAGTGATCCCCATAAATCTGAATTTAGAAACTTCCTTGCTGGTATAACCGTGGGGGAATCTAGAGATATAACACAAGCTACCATAGGGAGCATTCACTTTCTTGCTATACATTATTTTGCTCTTTTCATAGGCAGATGTATTTAAAACAATAATGAGGCTAGCCAACTCACCTCTAGAAGGCTCCCCCGATTGGTCCTTCGTTGGCTGTCGGATCTGCTTTTTTTGTCTGTCTGGACCGCTGATCTTTGCAACAGTTAAACTCAGTTTTAACCTAGCAGTCGTTTTCATTGCCCAATGACTTGTGGGCTCGTGCCGCACACTGGTTGGTTGGGTTACCAGTTTT
This sequence comes from Triticum aestivum, assembly GCF_018294505.1. Classification (NCBI taxonomy): domain Eukaryota; kingdom Viridiplantae; phylum Streptophyta; class Magnoliopsida; order Poales; family Poaceae; genus Triticum; species Triticum aestivum. Next base: position 564,450,528 of record NC_057800.1, read on the forward strand.
GAGGTGCAACTGGTTTTGCCCAATCAGCTTTGCACGCCCGCACCCAATCACCTGTGTCTCACCCCACTCCCACCCCAGCCGCCAAATGAACCCTAGCCATCTTTCTCCTTCCCCTCGATCCCCACGAGCTGCCGCACCCCTCCCTCGATCCCTAGTTCCCCATGATCCTCTCCTAGCCCGTAGCCATCGGCCTTGTCTCTCCACTCGCCTCCTCCTTTCCTCTACCATGTCGTCGTCGATCCCACCGCCAGCCTTCTCCTCTGCTTGCCTCCTCCGGTCCTCTTCCATGTTGCCGTTGATCAAGATCGGACCCTCTCCTTGCGCGCCCCGTGTTCCTCCTTCCAGCCGATTGGGCATAGCCCCACCAACCCTAGCCCCCGATGCAACCATCCACTCCTCCCTCCTCCTCCCCCCTCCCCCTCCCACAGCCGCCGCACCCATCGCTTGGCCCCCTTGCGACGCCCGGGTCGGGGCTGGGAAGAAGGTCCGGGCCTGCGAGGGAAAGTAGCAAGGGTTGGTGCAGCGGCAAATGCGGGCAGGATTTGCATGGAGGGAGGCTCGTCAGCCGGAACAACAGGAGCAAGGAGGTCGTGCAGGCGCGAATGCTGGCAGGGTTGGCCATGGAAGAAGGCTCGCTGGACGGAGCATCAAGAGCAGGGAATTCGAGGTGGTTCAGGTTTGCCTCTATCTCCTCCCCACTCTATCTCTGCCCTCTCTCTTATTTTCCCCTTTGTCTCATGGATAAGGGTGTCATGCACCACAAGGAGTAGATCGAGCGTGGACCATAGCAGCAGGATCAAGGAGCTGCTGGTGGTTCTGGCAACAAGGAGGATGATCAAGAAGGATTGGGGAACACCAGCAAAAAAAGTACTGGGGAAGACGGGCGGGACGAAGGCATGGAGCTCGTTGTTTGGCGCCAACGTGTGTTTGGTGTTGATTGCTGGTTGGCCGACTGCAGTGTGCTACTGGCGATGAGATCCAAGAGGAGGTGGCGGCGGACAGGGAGTCCAGGTAGGGATGAACTGCCGATTAAGATGCAGAGCTGCTGTTTTTATCATGTTGTTCTTATCCTGCTCACTGTGATATTTGTGGAAAATATTTGCAATGTGGTTTGGTTAAGATATAGAGCTACTATTTTTATTCTGCATTACCTCGTGGGTCTCATTATATGGATTAAGTACAAGGCATCTATGGTTCAAAAGTTTTTAGTAACTTGTGTTTATCTTTACTGTCTGGTGTCGAATTGACCGATTAGTCGGTTGAATTGATTGTAAAGGATTGCCCAATGTGGTTATCTAAAGATTGTAGTTTACCATATATGCTTTCTACAAAATGCTTATTTTGCTTCACATGTAAGGCTGTAACAGGATGCATTTCTCTCACCTTATTTCTGCAGGACCTTTTTGCTTGCATTCTCGTGTCTTTTGGCAAGGAGAAAATTATCATTTGGAGGGGAAAAGACAGGTGAAAACATGCAAGATAGTATATGCAATTGACATACCCTTCAGTTCTTGAATTAGAGTCCAGTGGTGAAGAACACTACAATTTTTTGGTTGATGGATTGGTCTGAATATATTGTAAGGGATTTTGCATGAAGTGGTTATTCAAAGAATGGAAGCAATTTTATGGTGAGTCTCTCCTGTAGGATTCTACAAATGTTTATTTGGCTTGAAGAATGTTACATGACACATTTCTCTTCCCCTTGTGTATGACTTTTTCCTTACATTCCCGTATGTTTTGACAAAGAGCAAATATTATTTGCAGTGAAAAATACTATGATTAAAGCATACACGGTAGTAGCCTGAAATATTATTTGTTGCCTTAGTTAGCATGATCTATATGAGGAATTTCATCCTGATATGTATGCGTACATTTCTTTTGTTATAGATTTTACTGAATGGATATGGTATAACCTCCATGATATTTGAATGGTCCAGAATCAAGACGCCCTAAGAATTTTACCCTTCGATGAACAATGCAAGGTTTCTTTTGCCCTAAATTTGAATCCCAATAGGAATTCAACAGAAATTTAAAATTCTTAGTTGATGATTCATTTCAGTGTTCAGTACAATGAGGCTAGATTATTTTCATAAAATGCCTGCTAAAATCATCCTTCGGTCATTTTTTACTACTCTTGTTTGGTTGTTTAATGTTGAGTAATCAAATATATTCCATGAAGTGCTTCTTGGTATTCTACAATCGTTTACTCTGAATTCTGGTCTTCATGCCTTCAGACAATTTTCAGGTTGCTTTTCCACGATTTCAAATAACTTATACTGTGCTCGGGGCGTATACCAACATGATTGTTTTTAATAATGCCAGTACTACTCCATAAAATAAACATAGAACTACAAAGCTCGTGTTCACTCCTGCAAAAAAATCCGTAACAGTTAATTCTGTTGTAGTTGTAGATGTACATCCTTTATTCTCGCAATAGTTAATTCTAAGGCCATTCATATCGTTGCAGATTTTGCCTATTCTCTGAGATGGATGATGATGAGCGGTGCAACCGAAAATTCAGAGCTGGGCTTTACACACTTCAGTGGGTAAGTGAAGTTCCAGTTTTTCTTCTGTGCCCTATCACTGCTCTGTTGTACAGAGAGCAGTGAGTTTATATTAGCTAAATGTTAGATTGGAATGCAGGAGTAGCATGACAACACCAAGGTAGAGACCTGAAGAGAAGCAAGGGGATGGACCAAGGAAACTAGAACTGTGTTGTCGTGATGTGGGTCGTGTTGTCTTCGCCCATCTCCATGGAGGAATATATACATAGGTTAGGTATAGGAAAGGAGACCGTCTCCATGGAACTCTGACTGATGTGTAATGTCCTCATAGGACTGGACCGTTTACAGAGGGAGTACTTGAAAATAAATTCTTTATATATTGTTTAGTTCCATCAGCCGAATAACCTAAATTAGCAATTAGGTATCTAAACAATGGAGTGTAACCATTGTGCTTGCTGCAGTTTTACTTTAGTGTTGAAATGTTTTTGTTGGCTTGTTCTGTACTACGAAATATTTTTGTTTTCCCAGCCATTGTTTTCTAAATCCTATCAGCATATTACCTAATATATGGCCTTTGAAGTTTCTGTTTTATAACGAGCTTTGCACCGGTCAACTTGAGTATGGTATGTGTTGGGGATATTACTACTGGGCGTAAACCGGCCTATCTGGGCCGGGTTAACTTCATCAGTAGCTAAGTATGTTAAAGCCCATGAAGGTAGATAAGGGCTCAAGACCCATAATCGGTTTAAGCCCTGTAGCCGTAAACCGGCATCGGTATGTAACTTGTATTGTAAGTTAGGAATAAGTAGAGACCAAACCAGACACATCTATGAGCCGGTGTTGGGACTCTGTAAACCGACGGGCGTCACCCATGTATATAAGGGGACGACCCGGCGGCGGTTCAAGGACAGACAACAACTTGAGACTTAGGTGAAGCTTGTTTGCTTCCTAGTCATCGAAACCCCATCAATTCCATCACAATTAGACGTAGGCTTTTACCTTCATCGAAGGGGCCGAACTAGTATAAACTCTCTTGTGTCCTTGTGTCCGCTTTAACCCCTTCAAGCTAACCCATCGCGATGGCTCCATGACTAAGTCCTTTCATGAGGACATCTGCCGTGACAAAACCACGACAGTTGGCGCCCACCGTGGGGCTATCGCACGATGGTTTCAAGTTCTTGGAGGGCAATTTCGAAGGACTCAAGGGCTACGTTGTGGGCCGGATGACCAGGAGTCATCGCGGCAAGCTCTACATCGACGATGCAGGATGGGGCCCCGAGGCCGACTCGATTGAGTACGGGTACCGGGTCCCCTTTGATGGCATACATGTCTTCATTGGCAAGATCGGTGAACCGGGCCTGAGCCGTACATCTGCACTGACCTTGTCGAGACGGCTCAGCGTGCATGATCTGCCCAGGCTAAACCGGCCGTGAAGCGTGCCTTCATGGGAGTCATCCATGGAGGAGAGTATGTGGATGGATCGAAATCTGGTGGCGAGACCGTCGTTTATTCCGGCGAGGAGTCATCAACCGGAGAAACCGAATCATTGTATCAGCTACAAGACGACCGGATTGGGGGCTGTTCCGATGGCGACAGTATTCCAGACCCCTCTGATCTGCCCAACCGGGTTGGAATATTCATGGCCAGTACACAAGCGGCAATTCACTCTTCGACCGCAGTAGCAATGATCTCCGGTTCAATAGCAGCGATGGCTGCCGGGGTAGGAGGCCCTGTGCGCCCGCCGGCTCAAGTTTTATTTGATCTGTTTGACGTGTTGGCTACGCTTATGGCAGAGGCTAACTCGGCAGACCAGGACGCCCACAACACAGAAATTGCAAAGGTGAGGGACCAGATTACTTAGGCCAAGGCCGACCTAGCAGCTGAAAATGCCAGGATGACTACAGAGCGGGCCGCTTTGGACGCACAAGCTTATCGGCTCATGTTGGACCAGAACGTGTCGCATGAAGTTCTGAAGAGGAAACATCGATCTCGTTTGCCTCCGGTTTTCGAAGCCAGAGATCTCTTTAACACCCCAGGAGCGGGAACCAGTAACCCGCCGGTGGTAAACCGGGCGGAAGCACCAGGGACGGGCGCGCCGGTTCAGCCTCGCTTGATGGATCCGCCTCGTCAGAACACTATCGTACCTCAGGCTATCCCGACACCTCCAGGTCATTATTCCAATCCGATGGACAACCTTGTTGCTGCCGCTTCACGACTGGAGGCCATCCCAATTGAAGGTGATTCCCCGCAGGCGGTGGGAACGCGCCGGGTTAAGGAGCTCCTTCGGACAACTTTGATCCAACAGGAAGCATACTCATAAAACCATGACCGAATTCACTCCACCCCTCGTCCAAGCCGGAGCTATAGTAGGCGTATGGATGAACCGGCCGTGTCAAGTAATGCACGAAACCGTGAAGCGCCCCGTGGTAACAACCCGGCAGGTGGTGTTGGTGATGCTCAGGAAGTGGTGGACCGGGCCAGAGCGCGTAGGGAGGCCGAGTTGGCGGTGTAGTATGAGGCTCGTCAGCTTACGCCGGTTCGTCCAACCACCTCGGTCGAGCCAGGAGTTACTTCTAGTTCTTTGGGGGTGCCCTGTCTTGTTCCCGCTTTACGCAATGTGCGCCTACCCAAGGATTTCAAGGGCCCGCGCAAGGTGCCAAATTACACTGCCGATTTGTCTCCAGAAACATGGGTGGAGAGTTATGAGATGGCCATGGAGATGCTTGATGTGGATGATGCGGCGTGTGCAAAGTACTTCACCAAGATGCTCGAAGGGACGGCCCGTGCTTGGTTAAAAAGTTTACCGGCCAACTCTATCAGTTCATGGGCCCAATTGCAAGCCCGGTTTATCCAGAATTTCAAGGATACATGTAAACAGCCTATGTCGATAGTGGACTTAGCGGCCTGTGTCCAGGAGGAAGGAGAATCGACGACCCGTTGGGTGCGCCGGGTCTCAAATTTTTTGCATTCGTCAGACCGTATCAACGCCGATACCGCGGTTATAACCTTGGAAGGCAACTGCCGGTTTGAGCCTCTAAAGTTGAAGTTGGGACGGTTGAAGCGCCATTGCAACGACATGGGGACTCTCATGGCTGCATTAGTGAAGTATGCTGATTCTGATAGTACCAAGGATCCCGAGTCTGATGATGACAAGGCAGGGAAGGGAAAGAAGAGCGGCAACTCCAAAGGGCAGCAACACAACACGGCGGGTCATGGAAACGGAGGCAAGCGTAAAGCGGATAGCAGCATGGATTTTGTGGCTAATACCAACGCGCAGGACAAGGGCTAGCGACGAAAGGGCAAACCGCCGAATCACAGTGGAGCACCTAATCCTAACCGGGAGCGCCTGACTTATCTGTTAAACCAGCCCTGTCCAAACCACGGGACGAAGGAGATGCCAGCCAACCACCTTTGGAAGGATTGCTACATTATGCAGGAGTTCAAGAATTCTAATGCTTTCTGGTATGATCACGGATCAGGTGGTGGCTCAGGATCCGGATCCCATGGGCCGGGTTACGGTGGAGGAAATTCTGGTTCAGGCTTCAATGGTAATCAGGGCGGACATAACAATCAAAGTAATCAGAGTAGCTAGGGTGGTCACAACCAGCAGCAGCAGTCGGGTTATTAGAGCAACTCGAAGCAGTTGAATAGTGGGCAATATCATGTCTTCACTACTAGCTTGGACAAGCGAGACCGGAAGCTTCATAAGCGGGCGGTAAACTCTGTTGAACCAGCCGTGCCCCGTTATTTGCGCTGGTCTGAACAGCCAATCGTATGGATCTGAGAGGATCACCCTCCCCGGGTTGACAATCCGGGTCAGCTAGCATTGGTGGTGGAACCTCAGGTGGGAGGTTATAAATTCACCAAGGTGCTCATGGATGGAGGGAGCAGCATTAATATCCTATACTATGAGACCTTCCGCCGTATGGGACTAACAGATAACAATCTTAAACCGTCCAATACGGTATTCCATGGTGTGGTACCTGGTAAGTCAGCATATCCTGTTGGCAAGATAGCTCTGGAAGTGGCCTTTGGAGATGATCATGATTCCAGGTCGGAGACATTGACTTTTGAGGTGGTGAAGATCCAGAGTCCATATCACGCCCTGTTTGGGCGGCCGGCTTATGCCAAATTTATGGCACGACCCTGTTATGTTTATTTGTAGCTCAAGATGCCGGGTCACAAGGGAACAATAACTGTTCACGGAAGCCGCAAGATTGCTTTGGAGTGTGAAGAAGGTGATGCGGCTTATGCAGAGTCGGTTTGCGCCACAGAGGAGCTGAAATACTACAAGGACAATGTTGATCCGGCAGACATGACTCCGTTGAAGAAGCCAACTACGGAGCATGATCAGGCCCTGAAGTTCAAATCGGCTGCTGAGACTAAGCTTGTTGACTTCATCCTCGGCGATTTGTCCAAGCAGTTCAGCATAAGTGCAAACTTGGATCCAAAATAGGAAAGCGCGCTCATCGAGTTCATCCGTGAGAATCGGGACATTTTTGCATGGAAGCCTTCTGACATGCCAGGTGTACCGAGGAAACTCGCTAAGCCCACTATTAATGTTGATCCTAAGTACAAACTGGTGAAACAGTTTCTCCGCCGGTTTAACGAAGAAAGACGCAAAGCTATTGGAGAGGAGGTGGCCAGGCTCCTAGCGGTTGGCTTTATCATCGAAGTTTTCCATCCTGAATGGCTGGCTAATCCGGTGCTGGTCCTTACGAAAAACGGCACCTGGCGCATGTGTGTGGATTACACAGACCTCAACAAGGCTTGTCTAGCAGATCCTTTTGCCCTCCCCTGTATTGATCAAATTATTGATGCTATGGCGGGTTGTGAGCGTTTGAATTTTCTGGATGCATATTCTGGTTATCATCAGATCAAGATGGCAGTTAAGGACCAGGAGAAGACGACGTTCATAACTCCCTTTGGAGCCTTCTGCTATGTATCTATGCCCTTTGGGCTCAAGAGTGCCCAGGAAACCTATCAACGGTGTGTACAGAATTTCCTTCATAAGCAAATCGGCCGTAATGTACATGCCTATGTGGATGATATTGTGGTTAAGTCAAGGGAGAAGGAGACTCTGGTTGACGATTTGAAGGAAACCTTTGATAACCTACGGACATACAAGATGATGCTCAACCCGGCCAAGTGTGTTTTTGGTGTACCGGCAGGCAAGTTATTGGGTTTTCTGGTATCCAACAGGGGAATTGAGGCTAATCCGGAGAAGATCACAGCTATCACCTCCCTGGCTAAACTGAAGTGTATCAATGACGTTCAACGCTTGGCAGGCCGGATTGCCGCGTTGAGCCGTTTTATCAGCCGCCTTGGTGAGAAGGCGATCCCTTTGTATCAGATGCTGAAGAAGACGGATCAATTTGTCTGGAGTTCTGCTGCTGATAAAGTGTTTGAGGATTTAAAGCGGCAGCTAGCCAATCCGCCTGTTATTGCTGCTCCAATTGACAAGGAACCGTTGCTACTATATGTGGCAGCTAATGCTCGTGCAGTCAGCATAGCTATTGTGGTGGAGCGCAAAGAGGCAGGTAAGGAATATTCGGTTCATCGTCCGGTTTACTATATCAGCGAGGTGCTTATTGAGTCCAAGCAAAGGTACCCGAATTGGAAGAAGCTAGTATATGGAGTTTTTATGGCAAGCCGGAAGCTTAAGCAATACTTCCAGGGACACCCCATCACAGTGGTCAGTTCTACTCCTTTGGGAGATATAATCCAGAATAGGGAAGCAACTGGCCAGATTGCCAAGTGGGCTATAGAGCTTGGGCCGCACGGATTGAAATATGTGCCTCGGATGGCGGTCAAATCTCAAGCACTTGTGGATTTCATCAATGATAGGACGGAACTACAAGCACCTGAAGAAAAGCCGAATCACACCTATTGGACTATTCATTTTGATGGGTCCAGGCAATTGGAGGGCTCGGGGGCTGGAGTCGTGTTAACTTCCCCACGAGGTGATAAGTTCTGTTACGTTCTCCGCTTAATGTTCCCTTGTACTAACAATGCAGCTGAGTACGAAGCTTTACTCCATGGTCTCCGAATGGCTAAGGAGATGAATCTGAGCCAGGTTAAGTGCTTCGGTGACTCGAATCTGGTGGCTCAATAGGTGTTTGGCACTTGGGATTCCAAGGACCCGCTCATGGCAGCATATCGTCGTGAGGTGGATATTGTTGCGGGTCACTTTAAGGGTTATCAGGTAGATCACGTGGACCGACGGAAGAATGAAGCGGCGGATGCTTTAAGCCGGTTGGGCTCTCAACGTAAACTGGTCCCGCCTAATGTCTTCTTGGATGTTCTGCATAACCCGTCTGTCAAGCTCCCTGGTGAAGAGGATTTGGCTATTCCTGATCCGGGGGCTCAATTGGTGGCGGCTCTTCATGTCATTCCGGATTGGATGGTTCCTTATCTTGCGTACATGAACCGGGGTGAGTTATCGGAGGATGAGACTCTGGCCAGGCAGATAATCCGGCGATCCAAGTCCATGACTATTGTCAATGGCGAGTTGCATCATTGCAGTGTGTCAGGGGCGTTTCAACGCTGTGTGTCTCCTGAGGAAGGCTGTGAAATCTTGCGTGAAATCCACGAAGGGGATTGTGGTCACCATGCCGGTTCAAAGTCTTTGGTGGCCAAAGCATTTCGCCAGGGCTTCTATTGGTTGACTGCTCATTCTGATGCGGAGGACCTGGTTAGGCGATGTGATGGCTGTCAGAAGTTCTCAAGACATGCTCATGTGCCGGCTCAAGAATTGAGGATGATTCCAATTACTTGGCCGTTTGCAACTTGGGGGCTGGATATGGTTGGGCCTTTCAAAAGGTCCAAGGACAAGAAGACCCACCTTTTGGTGGCGATTGACAAGTTTACAAAGTGGGTGGAGGCAGAACCTGTTAGCAAGTGTGACGCAGCCACGACGGTTCAATTCATCAAGAAAGTGATTTTCCAGTTTGGCTTTCCACACAGCATCATTACTGATAATGGTACCAACTTGTCCAAGGGTGCTATGAAGGAGTTTTGTGAACGTGAGCACATCTGGCTTGACATTTCATCAGTGGCTCACCCACAGTCCAATGGCCAAGCAGAGAGGGCTAATCAAGAGATCTTGCGAGGTATCAAACCCCGACTTATGGTTCCTTTGCAGCGGATGCTGGGCTGTTGGGTTGAAGAGTTACCACCTGTATTATGGAGCATCAATACTACACCCAACAGATCGACAGGATACACACCGTTCTTCATGGTCTATGGAGCGGAGGCGGTTCTCCCCAGTGATATCCGTCATGATTCACCCCATGTAGCGGCTTATGTTGAAGCGGACAACGAGGCAGCATGGCAAGATGCTTTGGACCTATTGGACGAGGAGTGTGACATAGCAGCTGCCCGCTCGGTGATTTACTAGCAGGATCTTCGTCGCTATCACAGTCGCCGAGTTAGAACCAGAACTTTTCAAGAAGGAGATTTGGTGCTTCGGCTCATCCAAGACCAGACTGATATGCACAAGTTATCCCTGCCTTGGGAGGGACCTTTCGTGGTCAGCAAGAATCTGCACAACGGGTCATACTATCTGATCGATATTCGAGAGCATAAAGACTCACGTACATCAGAGGAGGAGACCAACAAGCCGTGGAACATAGCTCATCTTCGTCCTTACTATACTTGAGCCATAGGCTCTATTTATGTACATATTATGACAATGTATATATTATGATCAATACAATAAACCGGAGCCTCAGCTAAAGCGGGGTCTCTGTTCTTTTTTACATCATGTGTGGTTACACGGAGTTTTCTGTCTTAAAGCGGCCTCTGGTTTACCCCTTGAGTTAGCTTTTCAAAGCTTCATGTTATATCACTTGGGGGCTTGGTCATGTCGAACCAATGCAACACCTTTTGATAGGCGAAAGCCAGTGGATCACTTGGGGACTTGGTCACGTCTGAACCAGTCACGCCTCTTGATCGGCCTAAGGCCACAGAATCACTTGGGGGCTTTGGTCAAACCTGAACCATCGCTACACCTCTTGATCGGCATAATGCCAATGCATCATTTGGGGACCTGGCTGACTTGAACCATAGCTACGCCTATTGGGGGCTTGGTCGTGTTCGACCATGGTAATGCCACTTGATCGGCTCAACAGCCTCTTTTTGCAAATGGTTTTATCTTTGCCTTTGCTTGAATTTTGCTTCTCTTTTGATAAATATTTCTCTTGTTGTGTTTTTTACACCGACAATTATTAAACCGGTTCGACTGTTAATTGACGGAACACGGTCAACTCTTAATCCGGAGACTATTTGCCTGGTTTGGTTTATTTTGTTAACATCCTATTATGGAGTAACGCCGGTGTTTATCATAACCCGGAACAGTTTACATTGTAAACCGACCTTATATGCACAGGAGCTGTTTTCTCCTCCAACAGCGTGGGTTTCTTAAAACTCCGCTTCAAGATTGGCCCAGCCAACTTCGTGCCCTACGACGGCAGGTATTATATATCTCAATATTTGATCATATGTGTAAGTCTAAGATATTATCTTCGATTTCATATACATAGATATTATGACCCGCCTGGTGGTACCACCGCGGCGGCGCTTTAAGCTTCTTGGCTGCAGAAAACAGTTTAAGATTGATGATTCAAAGGAAGCATAAGTTGCAATGACTATGCACGAAGGCATATCAAAACCAAGTGTATCGGCTAGCCTATTACAAGGCAACGCGGTGCCCAGATACGATCATTGTTTTTCTGCGTAGCACAAAAGAGCAGTAATTTAAACCAGCTTCCGGTTCATGCTTGGTCACCAGCTTGGCCTGATGGTTGCGGGTCATCTCGCGCCGCTTCAACCTTTGCTTCCCTACCCAGCGGCTGGAAATGAACAGTTGTCCAGTCGATTCCATTTAATGCTTGAAAGACAGCTTCCTCATGGATCAGCAATGACGGTTCAATATCAGGAGCATAAGCATGCTTACGGATTGGAGGTATAAGGTTCTCCACTTCAGGAATTGGTGCAGCCACTCATTTGTTTTGATCATCATATTGAGCTTGATAGTGAGACAAATCTGCCTCTTCAACCAATTGACAAGCCAGAGGGTGCACTTTCCGGTTTATAGCTCGGAGATCCTCTTCACTGAACTCTGTCCCGTCTTCCTTCAAGCTGGGGTAGCCTTGGGCCGCTTCAACATGATCAAAATCCGGCACCCACGCTTTTGCCTGGATTAAGGCGTTGATAGCACCGGTTCGAGCAGCAGATTTCTTCAGCTCTTCAACCCGGGCAGGAAGCATAGACAACCTTTTAATAGTGTCTTGAATCAAGGTGGGCGCCAGGTTGTTGTGGGAGGCAGTACAGATGATCCGCTGCGCACCAGTATACAATTGCTCTATCAATGTATAGGCGGCTTTCAATTTCTTCCGCACATCTGATCCCAAGTGACCAATGTGTGTCCCTGTATCATTCACAGGATTAATAAACCGGCAATATCATGAGAAGGCCTCGTTACTTCAGAAAACAAGAAAGCTTACCAAAGACAGCAGCAGTCATGCCATGCACTTGCCGCTTTACACTGGTCAATTCATCCACCACCGGTTTGAGCGCAGCCTCGGCCTTCTCTGCTTGTTGAGTTAAAGCGGCTTTTTCAGTGGCCCAATCCGCCCGCTCTTTGTTGTAGCCCTCCTTAAGCTTTTCCATGATGCTCAAAGCGCTGGTTAATTCCTCTTTTGCCTTAGAGGTTTCAGCTTGTTGGTACTTCAGATTTTCTTGCAGGTCGGCGATTTGGCTTTCTCTTTTGCTCAGCTCAGCCTGTATACAGACAATGATACGATTCAGATGAAGGTACAAGAAGTACCAACCGCATAACAAGTTATGCCCTTGGTACTTGGGGGCTAATGCATATTTGCTCTTCATCCTACAATTTTTTGCAAAGTCCCAAGCTCAATACAAGTATTCAACTTGGCACTTGGGGGCTAATGCATATTTGCTCTTCATCCTACAATTTTTTGCAAAATCCCAAGCTCAATACAAGTATTCAACTTGGCACTTGGGGGCTAATGGCTATTTTCTCAATAACTACTGATGCTGCAATTTTTATTACCTAAAGTCTCGGTTTAACTACATTAAGTTGAACCGGCCCTTGGGGGCTACATCAGCAAAATTTAGATATATTGGAGTTCACATTGGAAAGTCCCGGTTTAAGTTCAAATCTTAAACCGTCACTTGGGGGCTATTGGAGTTGACAGATTGAAATAGACAAGCAGAAAAGCATATGGAAATTACCTCATATTTTTCCTTCATCATATTAACCAGACCGGCTTCATAGTCACACTGGTGTATAGCCGGTTCAGATAGCCGGAATGGAGATCTTGGGCGTTCAGAGCGGCGTAAGTGGCCAAATCGGCATTCCATTTACCCTTGCCATTTGCAGTATTCTCATCTTTGGCAGTGCGTTTGGATAAAGCGACAGGATTGCTTGGCTCGGTACGACCAATGCCAGTGATAACAACATCATCATCTTTTGCTTCGCCGGTTCGTACTGGAGTCACCAGTTTATCAGCTTGCTTCGACAGGCTAATTGTTCTGTCAATCCGGACAGGGCTTGTGGGTTGATCAATAGGGCCTATAGTATCAACATGTGCCTCTTCAGCAACAACAGCATGGTCTTGCGATGGTGGGTCGTTCAGCACATCATCACGGACGGGTTCTTCGGGATCTGGTATTTTGTCCAGTTCAGGAGCAACATTTTCTTCTGCCGCTTTGTCTAGGCGAGCCTTCTTGCTTGGCCTAGGCTTGGCCCTGAAAGGAAGAAGACGGATCAGTCCAGCGAACATTGAAAATAATATATCAAAAACATTATAAGGAATATGACTCACCCAAGCACCGTTTTGAGTGGTGGAAGCTGAGTAGCTGATGACTCGCCGGAAGACGAATGAGAAGTGCACTGATAATCGGAGTCAGATGGATTAAGAGGTTGACGAAAACAACCCGCTTTGGGACAAGCATTGACAAGAGAGTTAGAGACCTCTGAACGGCGTTTCCGAACCGGACTGTTTGGTAAACTGGCGGAGGTAACTACCTGGCCGTTGTGCCGGGTTGTGCGGCGAGCTTCATGCTGTTGTGTCTTCATAAGAAAGTTTGGGTCCAAATAAGAAAGAGGATGAGAAAATTTAACTTTCCGGTTTGCCCGACCAATTTTTAGTGAGGGCAAAGGGTTTGAATCGGAAGAAAGAACGATTACCTCTACGGCATCAGCATGACTGACTTCAGCGTCGTCCTGGCAATGATCATTATCAATAAGTGAAAGTGCAACTATCCCTAGGTGGTTTTGGTAATTCATAACAACATATAGCTCATTGAGATAATGCTATTCCAAGATGACTATTTCAGGAAAGCTCAATGATTGGCATGGCATGGATGTGAAAGTGGAACCCTCAAAATGCTAAGGACAAAGGATTGGCTCAAGCTCAAAAGCTCAAGACTCTTCATTTTATATTTTAGTGATCCAAGATCACATTGAGTCTTTAGGAAAAGCCAATACTATCAAGGAGGGATGAGGTGTTGCTTAATGAGCCTCTTGCTTCATGTGCTTAGTGATATGCTCCAAAACCCTCAACTACTTTCCCATATCCACATATGACCTAAACCCTAAGCCAAACTCGGTCCTACCGATTCTTTCTATCCGGCGCCACCGAGTTTCACTTGTCATAAGCCACTGCCAAACCCTAGCAATTTGGTTCTACCGATAGGGATCTCGGTCTCACCGAGATGGGATTGCAAACTCTCTATTTCCCTTTCGTAACTTTTAGGTCTCACCGAAAGAGCGAATCGGTCCCACCGAGATTGCAATGTAAATTCAGTGTTTCCTTTTTGTAACTTTTCGGTCTCACCGAAAGAGCAAATCGGTCCCACCGAGTTTGCCTGACCAACTCTTTGGTTAGCTAATTACCAAATTCGGTCTCACCGAGTTTGTGTAATCAGTCTCACCGAGATTAGTTATGCCCAAACCCTAACCATATCGGTCCTACCGAGTTGCATGTCAGTCCCACCGAAAATCTCTAAAGGTCACTAGGTTTACCTTTTCGGTCCGACCGAGTTTGTTGATTCGGTCCCACCGAGATTGGAAAACTGTGTGTAACGGTTGGATTTTGTGTGGAGGCTATATATACCCCTCCACCTCCTCTTCATTCGTGGAGAGAGCCATTAGAACACATACACAATTCCAACTCATGTGTTCTGAGAGAGAACCACCTACTCATGTGTTGAGACCAAGATATTCCATTCCTACCATATGAATCTTGATCTCTAGCCTTCCCCAAGTTGCTTTCCACTCAAATCTTCTTTCCACCAGATCCAAATCCTATGAGAGAGAGTTGAGTGTTGGGGAGACTATCATTTGAAGCACAAGAGCAAGGAGTTCATTACCTACACACCATTTGTTACTTCTTGGAGAGTGGTGTCTCCTAGATTGGCTAGGTGTCACTTGGGAGCCTCCGACAAGATTGTGGAGTTGAACCAAGGAGTTTCTAAGGGCAAGGAGATCGCCTACTTCGTGAAGATCTACCGCTAGTGAGGCAAGTCCTTCGTGGGCGATGGCCATGGTGGGATAGACAAGGTTGCTTCTTCGTGGACCCTTTGTGGGTGGTTGCTTCTTCGTGGACCCTTTGTGGGTGGAGCCCTCCATGGACTCGCGCAACCGTTACCCTTTGTGGGTGGAGCCCTCCGTGGACTCGCGCAACTGTTACCCTTCGTGGGTTGAAGTCTCCATCAACGTGGATGTAGGATAGCACCACCTATCCGAACCACGGGAAAAACATCCGTGTCTCCAATTGCGTTTGAATTCTCCAAACCCTTCCCTTTACATTCTTGCAAGTTGCATGCTTTACTTTCCGCTGCCAATATACTCTTTGCATGCTTGCTTGAATTGTGTCATGATTGCTTGACTTGTCCTACAATAGCTAAAATCTGCCAAGAACTAAAATTGGGAAAAGGTTAAGTTTTTATTTGGTCAAGTAGTCTAATCACCCCCCCCCCTCTAGACATACTTTCGATCCTACAAGTGGTAACAGAGCTTTGGTCTCCATTTGCTTTGATCTCCATAGCTTTTGGTGGTCATAGCCTTGGTTTCACAACCTAGGAGAGTATGGCGTCTAGCGAGGGAAATTATCACCGTAGAGGTCCTTACTTTGATGGTACTAATTTTGCTAGTTGGAAGCATAAAATGAAAATGCATATTCTTGGACATAACCCCGCCGTTTGGGCTATTGTGTGTGTTGGTTTGCAAGGTGACTTCTTTGATGGGAAAGAACCAAACCGTGAAGCTACCGCGGATGAGTTGAAGATGTTGCAATACAGTGCTCAAGCTTGTGATATTCTCTTCAATGGATTGTGCCCCGAAGAATTCAACAAAATCAGTCGTCTTGAGAATGCAAAGGAAATTTGGGACACTTTGATTGATATACACGAAGGTACCGACTCCGTCAAGGAATCCAAGTTGGATGTGCTTCAAAGTCAACTTGAAAAGTTCAAAATGAAGGATGGTGAAGGTGTCGCTGAAATGTACTCTAGGCTTGCTCTCATCACAAATGAGATTGCCGGCTTAGGAAGCGAAGAGATGACCGATAGATTCATCATCAAGAAGATTCTAAGAGCCTTGGATGGAAAATATGATACCGTGTGCACATTGATCCAAATGATGCCCAATTACAAAGATCTCAAGCCAACGGAGGTGATTGGAAGAATTGTTGCTCATGAGATGTCACTTAAGGATAAAGAGGAACTTCACAACAAATCAAGTGGTGCCTACAAAGCCTCATGTGAAGCCCCTACATCATCAAATGAGAAACAAAACTTCAATGAAGAATTGAGCTTAATGGTGAAGAATTTAAACAAGTTCTACAAGAGTAGAAGCAAAGATAGAAGCTTCAAGTCAAGGTCCTACAATGACAAAAGATCTTCTAGTCGAGAGCGAAACTACTACAGTTGTGGAAGACCCGAACACTATTCCAATGAGTGTACGGCTCCCTACAAGAGAAGAGAAGATTCTCCAAAAAGAAGAAGCAAAGAATCACCACCAAGAGAGAGAAGGAGTAGAGATGATCGTTATGAACGAAGATACTCACGGAGAAGCAAGGATTCGAAAAGGAAGGAAAATCATCAAGGAGCTACACAAAACAAAGACATCAAGCTCATGTTGGTGAATGGGTATCCGGCTCTGACTCCGACAGCCACTCCGAGAGAAGTTATCACTCCGACTCCGAAGATACTCAAGATGAAGGTGTTGCCGGTCTAGCACTTGTGTCAACCAACTCCTACGACATATTTGACTCACCAAATGAAGGAATTGGAAGATGCTTCATGGCCAAAGGTCCTAAGGTAACACACCCCGAGTATGTTGATTTCAATAGTGATGAAGATGACTTGTTAGGTGATGATTTGCTTGTTGACAACTCTAGTGATGAATACTATGATGAAACGTCAATTAATCATGCTAATCAAGATAAAACGAATGACAATGATAAGGAGAAGATTGAGGCTCTAACTAAAGAACTAAACAGTCTTAAGTTAGCTCATGAAACTATCTTCGAAGATCATCGAGAACTTTTAAGAGCTCATGAGAAATTACGCTTTGAAAAGCTCAATCTTGAGCAAGAGCATGAGTTCTTAAAAGCAATCAATGATGATCTCCGCAAGAAAAGTTCTTCTTACATTGCCAAGCGTTTACTCTTATCCACTTACATGCCTCAAGTCAAGTCTAGTAACAAGAACAAGAAAGATTCTTCCTCTAGCAGTAACAATGATCATGCTAAATCCAATATTGTTGCTTCTAGTAGTTCTCTTGATTCCACTAATGATTCTCTTAGCCAAGTTACACTTGAGCAAGAAAATAGCTTATTGAAGGGAATTATAGAGAAAGGAGTGTACAAAAGCCTTGCCGGGAGTAAGCAATTCGAGGAAATTGTGCGCAAGCAAGGAATGCACCGGAAGAATCAAGGTGTTGGTTTTGAACGAAAGTTCGATGCCAATGGAGTTGAGTGGGAAGAAGATCAATACCCCAAGACAAAGTTTGTTCCTCAACAAGAGAAGTATGATACTACTTTCAAGGGGACACAAGCTCAAGATGATCTTCCACCACAAGACTACAAGCAAAAAGGCAAGGACAAGCTTCAAGAGGAAATTGATGCATTTGAAGAAGCTCCTAAGACCTTAGTCAAGTGGATTCCCAAGACTACTTCAAGTTCCACTTCATCAAGTACGACTACAACTCCAAGGATTCCCATCAAGATGGTGTGGATCCAAAAGAAGAAGAACTAGAGAGTTCTTGAGGGTGACTCCGCCAACATACTTCACTCTTATCATTTTGGCAAGAACAAGTGCAATCAACTTCCACATATTGCACTAGTTCAAGGAGTCACAAACCCTCTTGATGGTAAGACAAGGGACAAGGTAACCTAAAAGTTTTCATGGACATCATCTTGTGTGTGCATCACTCTATGTCTATGGATATCCTTGTTTGTTCCTTGTGGGACTAACCCATGTAGGTATTGAAAGTGCAATTCACTCAAATGGATAGCTCCAAGTGATCTACATCAACATTGAGCATCCACATCTTCAATATCTACATGAAGTCATCATCGACAAAACCCGAGGTTAGTTCATCCCTCTAAGGGGGGATATCACATCTAGGGGGATCTTTACTCTAAGACTTGAGCTAAAGCAACTCTAAAGATGTGAACACAACAATGCTTTATGTAAAAGTGGTAACCCCACTTGAGCTTAAACGATGAGTATGACCTATGATCAAGTGTTCTCACTTGACTCCTAAGTCAATATACTCATATATAGATGACCTTGTCATCGCAAATTGCTTGATAGATGCTAGAATTGGTTGTGCATGTCTTGTCACATATTTCATTTGCCATCTTATTGTGTGAGCATGTTGGTTGCATATTTTACTCATTCGAGGACATCCACTTGTTGTTTTGATTGTTTGGTTTTATTTCCTTTTGCCAGGTGGATGGACAAGAGTGCCTAAGAACCTCCTCTAGCTATCTATGATTTTCTCGTCTCAAACTCTATTCATGCTACATCACAAAATTTGATCAAGTCAGATTCGAACCACTCTGTGTAAGGAGCGCTTGGAGTCCCCGATTCGTCATAGACTTAAACTTCCAAAACCTCTTTATGATTCTCGGTCTGACCGATACCCCACTTTCGGTCCTACCAAGATCATTAAGTTGATCTAGGTTTTCGATCTCGGTGCAACCGATTTGAACCTTTCGGTCACACCGAGTTTCAGTAACTGCTTGCAGTTATGAATCTCGGTGCCACCGAGTTGTTCCACTCGGTCACACCGACAGGGTCGGGCTATATATAGTCACGGGCAAAAATTTGGAAATTTCTCCGAACCCCTTCGCCCGCGCGATAGCCTGCTCTGCCAACATGGTCTCCGGATCGTCTCCTCGCCGCCAGCCGCCTCCAGTCGCTGGTCTCCATCGCCGTCAACGGAGTTCTACCCCGCCGTTGCCACCGTAGAGAGTCTCCGCCGAACTAGGGTATGGACTCGATCTTTGTGCTATTCTCCAATCCAATTCTTAGCACATTGTGTTCTTCATGATTCTTGCCACGATTGAAACACTCCTATCCAGTCAATGCGCTCGTAGATTAGGTTTGATTCGAAAATTTTAGGGTTAGGTTTCCGCCGAAACCATCTCGGACCCACCGAGTTGAAAAACTCGGTCCCACCGATTTGGCTTATGCCATTGCACAAGTGAGACTCGGTCTGACCGAGAATTACTTATCGGTGTGACCGATTTTGGAACTCAGTGAAACACTAGCAGTCTCGGTGCCACCGAACTGTGACTCGGTCTGACCGAGTTCACTAGTTTAGGTGCCAAAACTGCTTTGGTATCACCGAGTTTAAAAATCGGTAGATCCGAGATGATTTCAGTGGGAAACTAAAACTAAGTTTTTGGATCATTCTTTTGCAAAAAACTCTGCATTTTGTGATGCTCATCTATTCTACCTCATCTATAAACTATTCACAGGTTCAGAAGATAGCTTGTTCATCATGTCAGAACAGAGTGACAGCCAGAATGTGTCAGAACAGCAAGTGCACATGAGTGAGGGCACTAGTCCCTCCAGCTCTTCAGATGATGGCAGCAGAAGTACCCCAAGCAATTTGCCAAAAGCTGCCACCAGACAGAGGAAGAAGAAGAGGTTGCTGCACCAGCACCTAAGGCACCTAAGCTTATGGGTGATGCTATAAGATCAGGGGCTGCCACATCTAAGCCCAAAGAAGCACCCAAAGCTGCCTCCAAGCCCAAGTCTGCACCAAAGAGAAATACAAGGAGCATACCTGCTGCTGAGAAGAACAAGGCCCCAATGCCTAAAGCTGCAGAAGAAGATGATGAAGAGCAAGTTCTTAGAAAGCTCAAGCCCAAGATCCCAGACCACAACGATGCTCATCCTGTGGCTGAGGATATGAAGCTCAAGAGA
Source organism: Triticum aestivum (assembly GCF_018294505.1). Lineage (NCBI taxonomy): Eukaryota > Viridiplantae > Streptophyta > Magnoliopsida > Poales > Poaceae > Triticum > Triticum aestivum. The sequence goes on from NC_057800.1 coordinate 564,470,504, forward strand.
GACTCGGGGCTGAGGAGGTGGAGAGAAGCAGATCTGTATGCTTCAAGGAGGAGGACTGTTGTTGGCTACAGGTTCCACACTAAGGAACAGCAGGACTTCTATGAGACAGTCTTATTGGACAAGAAGCCAATTGTATGTGATATGAGATGGGTTGACTGGGAGTACATCAAGGACAACGAAGAGCACTACCCTGGAGTGTATGACAGCTTCAATGCTTGTGGAGTAGCAGATTTTGTTGGGCAGAAGCTCACAAAGTGGAACGAGGAGCTTATCATGCAGTTCTACTCCACAGCACATTTTTATCCAGATGGGAGGATTGTTTGGATGTCTGAAGGTACGAGGTACCAATCTACAGTTGCTGAATGGGCTCAGCTGATCAATGCCCCAGAGGAGCATGAGGATGACTTGGATATCTATGCCAAGAAGAAGATGTATCATAACTCAATGTCCAATACGTACAAGGAAATTCCAAACGAGGCACTTGATACTTTCAAGTTTGGGTCTGTGCATTATCTTCTATCAGGGCTGCCAACCATCAATTGGATATTGAGGCACACCTTGTTGCCCAAGTCAGGTGATCACAAGATGATCAGAGCCACGCGATCAACTTGCTACATATCTTTGATGTGCCACAGAAGTTCAAGGTGATGAGCCTCATGGTAGAGACCATCAAGAGGACTGCAGCAGACCAGAAGAGGAGTTGTGGATATGCCCCACAGATTCAGGAGCTCATTAACTCCAAGATGGGCACAGGCATATACTTATTGGACAAGGAACACCTACCCATCCGTCCAGATTTTGAAGATAATCAAGTTGTTATGACTGAGAATGAGCCATCATCTGCCCAAGCACAAGCAAAGAAGGAGAAGGCAAGGAAGGAGAAAGCTGCTAAGATGCCAACTCAAGAGGAGGCATCTGAGTATTTCTTGAAAACTAAACAAGAGCAGCTTGGTTACCTAATTGCATCCACCCTGCGGATTGAGAAAGGACTAGCCACCCTAACTCAGAACCAGGCAAGCCTAGAGAGAATCATGGAACAAAAGTTCTATGACTTGGATGTCAAGGTGACAGAGATTCAGACTGCAGTGGAGCAGCTCCAAGATGATATGCAGGAGAGGAAAGGGAAGACAACCACTGATGCCTTTGCCAGAGTGCCACGAGGTCCGAGGTCGTCTGTAGTGCCAGTTCCTGACACAAGAGCAACTGCCTCAGCTCCAGCCGTAGCACCAGCCCAACCTGCTCCAGCGTCTACTTCAGCTCCAACTCCAGCGTCTACTTCAGCGTCTACAGTAGCCTTCGTCCTTGGATTGCTCCGGACTCCACCACCACCAGAAGATCAAGCCTGAGCGTCGATCTAGCACTATGCATTTTCTAGGAACTTTTTGGTAACTTGTTGCCAAAGGGGGAGAAAAATGTATAGATCATAGGCTTCGAGAGAGAGAGTGTTGCTTTTTTTCTCTCTTGTTTTATTTGGTGGTTTTTCAAACTTTGTTTGCTTTTGAGTGCTTGAGATACTACGTCATTGCTCGTGAGACATTGATGATCATGTGTTTGATCATAAGCTACACTTAATGCTTGGTGAATGCTATTATCTTATCTATCTTATGTGATCATTCACTATTCTTGGTGATGAGTGCATGTATTTCATTCTTATCATTTTAAGCGCTCCACCAAGATGTATGTGACATGGAAGAGTAACCCATGACTCTAACTCCTTGTGCATTTGCAGTCCAAAGCAAATTTTAAATATGCACAAATTTAGGGGGAGCTCTTACTTATCACATACTTCTCAAAGCGACGATATATTTCATGCTTATTATCATTTGTCGAAGCTTTGATCTATATGTTGTCATCAATTACCAAAAAGGGGGAGATTGAAAGTGCAACTATCCCTAGGTGGTTTTGGTAATTCATAATAACATATAGCTCATTGAGCTAATGCTATTCCAAGATGACTATTTCAGGAAAGCTCAATGATTGGCATGGCATGGATGTGAAAGTGGAACCCTCAAAATGCTAAGGACAAAGGATTGGCTCAAGCTCAAAAGCTCAAGACTCTTCATTTTATATTTTAGTGATCCAAGATCACATTGAGTCTTTAGGAAAAGCCAATACTATCAAGGAGGGATGAGGTGTTGCTTAATGAGCCTCTTGCTTCATGTGCTTAGTGATATGCTCCAAAACCCTCAACTACTTTCCCATATCCACATATGACCTAAACCCTAAGCCAAACTCGGTCCTATCGATTCTTTCTATCCGGCACCACCGAGTTTCACTTGTCATAAGCCACTGCCAAACCCTAGCAATTCGGTTCTACCGATAGGGATCTCGGTCTCACCGAGATGGGATTGCAAACTCTCTGTTTCCCTTTCGTAACTTTTCGGTCTCACCGAAAGAGCGAATCGGTCCCACCGAGATTGCAATGTAAATTCAGTGTTTCCTTTTTGTAACTTTTCGGTCTCACCGAAAGAGCAAATCGGTCCCACCGAGTTTGCCTGACCAACTCTCTGGTTAGCTAATTACCAAATTCGGTCTCACCGAGTTTGTGTAATCGGTCTCACCGAGATTACGTTATGCCCAAACCCTAACCATATCGGTCCTACCGAGTTGCATGTCAGTCCCACCGAAAATCTCTAACAGTCACTAGGTTTACCTTTTCGGTCCGACCGAGTTTGTTGATTCGGTCCCACCGAGATTGGAAAACTGTGTGTAACGGTTGGATTTTGTGTGGAGGATATATATACCCCTCCACCTCCTCTTCATTCGTGGAGAGAGCCATTAGAACACATACACAATTCCAACTCATATGTTCTGAGAGAGAACCACCTACTCATGTGTTGAGACCAAGATATTCCATTCCTACCATATGAATCTTGATCTCTAGCCTTCCCCAAGTTGCTTTCCACTCAAATCTTCTTTCCACCAGATCCAAATCCTATGAGAGAGAGTTGAGTGTTGGGGAGACTATCATTTGAAGCACAAGAGCAAGGAGTTCATTACCTACACACCATTTGTTACTTCTTGGAGAGTGGTGTCTCCTAGATTGGCTAGGTGTCACTTGGGAGCCTCCGACAAGATTGTGGAGTTGAACCAAGGAGTTTCTAAGGGCAAGGAGATCGCCTACTTCGTGAAGATCTACCGCTAGTGAGGCAAGTCCTTCGTGGGCGATGGCCATGGTGGGATAGACAAGGTTGCTTCTTCGTGGACCCTTTGTGGGTGGTTGCTTCTTCGTGGACCCTTCGTGGGTGGAGCCCTCCGTGGACTCGCGCAACTGTTACCCTTTGTGGGTGGAGCCCTCCGTGGACTCGCGCAACCGTTACCCTTCGTGGGTTGAAGTCTCCATCAACGTGGATGTAGGATAGCACCACCTATCCGAACCACGGGAAAAACATCCGTGTCTCCAATTGCGTTTGAATTCTCCAAACCCTTCCCTTTACATTCTTGCAAGTTGCATGCTTTAGTTTCCGCTGCCAATGTACTCTTTGCATGCTTGCTTGAATTGTGTCATGATTGCTTGACTTGTCCTACAATAGCTAAAATCTGCCAAGAACTAAAATTGGGAAAAGGTTAAGTTTTTATTTGGTCAAGTAGTCTAATCACCCCCCCTCTAGACATACTTTCGATCCTACAATAAGGCGTGTGAAAAATAAACCAAGTGAGTCAAGCTCTAGCTCAAGGTCCGGATCACCCACATCATCATCAGCTGGTGGATCAGAGGACGCAGTGGTTCTTTTCTTATTAGCCGGTGTTTTGACAACTCTGGTCTTGGGCCGGGTTGGCCTCTCCGGTTTCTCTTGTGGAGGCTTCTTGCTCCAAAATGGATCATCGCCCTATTTTGAATGATATTAACATTGTCAAAAGGATATTTCGAACAAAGGTAGATTCAATAAAAAGTATAAAATACAAGTCTTACAGCTGGCGGTTTATTAGTGGCGCAGAAGGGACGCAGGCCGGTTTGAGCGCAAGAAGCTTCCGGTTCATTTAATATCTTCTTCACAGCCTCAATAACTTCGTCATCTGTCAGCTGGATATCAATATGCCGTAGAGGGTCTTTTACACTTCCTGTGTATTCGCACATCAAACCGGGGCGCTGGCTTAAGGGCAGTATGCTCCAAGATATCCAGCAGCGAGCAAGGTCAACCCCTGTCAACCCGTTAGCCATGAAGGCCCTGAGTTTGGATAATTGAGGAGCATATTTGCTTCTCTCCTTAGCAGTCAGCCTCTGGGGAAAGGGATGCGTGTTGCTTAGCCGCTCCGGACGGTAACCCGGCAAAGGATTTTCATCACAAGGAGTGGTATCTTTGCAGTAAAACCATGTTTGATTCCACTCTTTGGGATGGATGTGCAGTTTGGCGTGAGGGTAAGTGACCTCTTTCCTCTTTTGAATCGCAATACCGCCTAACTCTGTATTGGGACCGTCAGTAAATTTAGTGCGGCGGTTTAGATGGAAGCAATCTCTGAATAATTCAACTGTGGGCTCTTCTTGAAAGAACACCTCACAGAGCACTTGAAAGTGACAGATGTTGGTTACGGAGTTTGGGCCAGTATCTTGCGGACGGAGTTGGAAATAAGCCATCCCGGTAAAATTTTGAACCGGGAGGATTGAAGCCCCGAGCTAGATGATCAGCAAAAACAACAACTTCTCCCTCTTGAGGTGTGGGAGGACATTCTGGGCCAGGGACCCTCCAGTGAATGATATCATGTCTGCTTAAAGCGCCAGTTTTGACTAAATTATTCAGTTGAGTCTCGGTCACGCGAGAGGGAACCCAGTTGCACTCGTACACTTGTTTGGCCATGGTGCAATCTACAAGGCAGTAATTACCGGTTCAAGAATATGTTGGGAAAATAAACACTAATGCATACCTTGCTAAACCGGAGGCAGTTATTTATAGACTGGAGTTCTACAAAGCGGCAATGCCTAGCTAAGGAATTCTGGCGGTTCAACAAGGGGACTAATGGTATATACCGGTTTGTCAATTTTTCTACAAAGTTAAACCGCCTGGTCTAAAACATTGAAAAGTCAAGATTGCAGATGAGTAGGTATGCGAAAACAGGTTTCACAAGATTACATCACAGTTTTGGATCTGGAACGTGTTCATAAAAGAGATAAATATTCAAGGCCCAAAAGGAGCTATGCCGAATCAATGAGCGAAAGTACGGATGAGATCTATGGTCTTGACATGCGGAAGTGAAAATAGAGGATAAAACTACTGCTACACAGAGCGAAGATTCACAGACTCGTCTAAAGGTCTATCATATGAACAAGAATCAAGCGATGAACGCTACATAACATGGAAACCCTAGAACAGATCTGTAATGGAAAAGATAGAAGACTTACCAGAGCTAAGGAAGACGCGGAAGATCACCGCGGGGCTCTAGAACGATCAGGGTGATGCGGCGGCCAAAGTTGGTGCAGAAGTTGACGACGGTGGCGGAGCTCCGAAGCTGGGCGACGCAAGGAAGACGAAGCAGAAGGGCACAAAGGGGAAAAAGAAATGACCCTTCGGTCCTATTTATAAAGCAACGGGCATGTGTCAGGCGCGAGAATCAAGGGGCCGCGAGTTTGGGAACGGAGATGTCGCCTCGATTATCGCAGATCTATTAAATAAGAAGGTATCATGGATAGTTTCTTTATGACAGATGATGTCATGCCGGTTTACAACAATCAGAGAAGATGACATCACGGCGGTTCACCAAACTACAAGAAGATGTCGACAATGAAATTTTTGCTAAGGATTGACATGAACCTGTTCAAATCAATCTGGGGCCTAATGTTGGGGATATTACTACTGGGCGTAAACCGGCCTATCTGGGCCGGGTTAACTTCATCAGTAGCTAAGTATGTTAAAGCCCATGAAGGTAGATAAGGGCTCAAGACCCATAATCGGTTTAAGCCCTGTAGCCGTAAACCGGCATCGGTATGTAACTTGTATTGTAAGTTAGGAATAAGTAGAGACCAAACCGGACACATCTATGAGCCGGTGTTGGGACTCTGTAAACCGATGGGCGTCACCCATGTATATAAGGGGACGACCTGGCGGCGGTTCAAGGACAAACAACAACTCGAGACTTAGGCGAAGCTTCTTTGCTCCCTAGTCATCGAAACCCCATCAATTCCACCACAACTAGACGTAGGCTTTTACCTTCATCAAAGGGGCCAAACTAGTATAAACTCTCTTGCGTCCCTGTGTCTGCTTTAACCCCTTCAAGCTAACCCGTCGCGATGGCTCCACGACTAAGTCCTTTCATGAGGACATCTGCCGTGACAAAACCACGACAGTATGGTTTATTCTTTTTTGTTGCGGCTATTCGAGAGAAATTTAGAGCTCCACAACCTTCTGAAGACTTAGCAGAGATGAAACAATCAATCAGTTGAGATGCATCACATGATCTTTTTCTCTTGACATTTATGGGTATTGAACCCATAGATCAGCTTATCAATGGAACTCTTATCGGGTTGAGAAGGTTTCACAAAAACTAAAGAGCAGTTTTAACATGGTCCCTGATTAACTCTTACCTTCTTACCTATTATGTGAAGGGGGTAAGAGGGACCTTGTTAAAATTAGCGAAAACTCAAAAACAGGGTGATTAGCTAAGGAAAGAAGTTAAGAAGCATCAGGAAGGACTTTTAGGATGGTACCGCGGTCAAATGCATCCTAGGATAGGTACTTTAAGAATTATGGTGTGTTCTTCTCCTTTTTTGTTTACCTTAGCCATATAGGTTAGCCTCAATTTATTATTATCCTTCTGTTTAGAGTAGATGCTTCCATCAGAACTGATATCCATAGGGTCAGTTTGAGGTCCCCTCATGCTCAACCATCGCACTGACCTACGACACCATCGATTCTCAATCAAAACAATGTCAGCTTATAAATAACCATTGGAATAACTGCAGAAATTTACTTCCATATGAGTGCATCCCTAAATAGAAAGGATCACATCACAAGATCTATAATGCCTAGAAAACGAGACAAAAGGGGTGGGAATCGCCACAAAAAAGAGGGGAGATGCAAGATCGAGATAAATGGAAAGTAAATCCATGCATGCAGACAAATCCGAAATCAAAAGAGGTAAGAAATCGCACCGGTCGGCGGCTGAGGAAACGAAAGGAAGGGGATAGACAGTCTCCACTGGATCCGCCCCTACCGCTTCATATTCAGCTCCTCGCGGGCCACAGGCATCGCTCTACATGGGCTGGGCTAAATAACATATGGGCTATCCTAATACCTCCTGATCCCGACATCTCCGTATATGCACAACAAAGACATGTTTTTTTCTTAGGTTTCTTATTTTTTCCCCTCTTTTTTTGCAGGAAAAAGATGCACGGCCAGGTTTCTCATCATGATAACCATGTTTTCAAACTTGCTAAAAAATACAACCATGCCAACTTTACTCTCTCATCATAGTGGCCATATTTTCAAACTGAACATATTCATATTATGCAAAGTTTCCATTTTCCCAGACTATTATTTAACAACATAATAAACATGTTTAAAATAGCATGATTTAGTTGAAGGTTCTTGTAGCATGAAACTATTTTCATCGACAGCATGTCTTCAACAGGTCTCTGCGCCATTTGGTGCAACGGGTCAACTAGTAAATGGTAAAGATGAAGCATGTCACATGTGTGTCCCTGACCTTGGCATTCTTAGGAGTGCTGTGTTAGGAGACCAATCTTATACCTTGGGAGCCATTTTTTCACATAGGTTGCATCATAATAGACTTAATAGAGATTTCTTTGGAGGAATTTATGCAACCCGCTTAGCTGATTTTCTTGATGTGGACATTCGTGAGGATGATATGGAGTTGCCTCCTACTTATTTAGACTTTAATTCTATGGTGCACCACCAGTTTGTCGATAGGAATGAATCACCTCTCCAGTATCGACTAATCTTTGATAAACGGCGTGTTGTCCGTATTACTCTCCCTGCTCATGCCTTCTTTGATTATCAGACAAAAGGAAGATATGTTATCACCAGAGAGGAGGCAGATGAGTACGAGAGGAGGGCGGAGGCAGCTCGCCGCCATGCTGCAGCTCAGGAGGCGATAAACGCTGCATCGCAGTATGAACCCAGCTACACCTACCGGTATCCGCCAGGCCATCCTTGGCAATGAACCAACTTAGGCCAAAAGCCTAAGCTTGTGGGAGTACATATTTCCCACCGACATTATATTTATGTTCACACACTCATTGCTAGATGTCGGTGCTCATACTTTTTCATTGTAATATCCATGCTAGTTTATTTTCTTTTTCCTGATTTCTTCTTGTGTGTTTAATAAACCTTAAGAAAAACCAAAAAATTAGTAATAGCTTCTAGCTAGTTTACTTTCTTGCTGTAGTAGTAATAATTAAAAAGAAAACCCAAAAAGATTTCTCGTTCTTGTTTTTGCTTGTTGGGAGCTTTCCCATGTAAATAGTTTTATTTCTTTTCTTTTCTTTAGGGGTCGATAGGAGAAGACCATGATTAAATTGTTGAAGTGGCTCTTATATGCATTATGATTGATTTAACCAAGAGCCCATATTGCCTTGTCTTCTCCTGTTTATTGAATGCTCGCAAATTCCAGCTTAGTCCAATGCACGTGCACTCTTATTATTATTCACATCATTCGGTTGTGCAAGTGAAAGGCAATTATGATGATATATGATAGACTGACTGAGATGAGAAAAGCTGGTATGAACTCGACCTCTTTTGTTTTTTAAATATGATGAGTTCATCGTTCCTGATTCAGCTTATTATGAATAAACATGTTTGCAATGACAATTAGAGATCATAGTTGCTCGTGCCATGCTTGATTAGCTATGAGTTATAATGGTTTACCTTGCGTGCCAACATGCTATTAAAATGGTTGTGATGTGGTATGATGGGGTGGTATCCTCCTTTGAATGATTTAAGTGACTTGACTTGGCACATGTTCACACATGTAGTTAAAACAAATCAACATAGCCTTCACGATATTTATGTTCATGGTGGATTATATCCTACTCATGCTTGCATCCAATGTTTATTAATTTTAATGCATGTTCATGACTATTGTCGCTCTCTAGTTGGTCGCTTCCCAGTCTTTTGCTAGCCTTCACCTGTACTAAGTGGGAATACTGCTTGTGCATCCAATCCCTTAAACCCCAAAGTTATTCCATATGAGTCCACTATACCTTCCTATATGCGGTATTTACTTGCCGTTCCAATTAAATTTGTATGTGCCGAACTCTAAACCTTCAAATAAACATTCTGTTTTATATGCTCGAATAGCTCATGTATCAACTAGGGCTGCCTTTATCTTCCATGTTAGGCGGGTTATTCTCAAGAGGAGTGGACTCCGCTGCTCATTCATGAGAAAATGGCTGGTCTCCGGGATGCCCAGTCCCATGCTTTATGCAAACTAAATCAAAATAATTGCAAACAAACTCCCCCTGGGACTGTTGCTAGTTGGAGACACTCGTTGTTTCGAGCAAGTCATGGATTGATGCTTGTTGGTGGAGGGGGAGTATAAACTTTACCATTCTGTTTGGGAACCGCCTATAATGTGTGTAGCATGGAAGATATCGCCATCTCTTGGTTGTTATGTTGACAATGAAAGTATGCCGCTCAAAATATTATTTATCTCTATTTTAAAACCGAGCTCTGGCACCTCTACAAATCCCTGCTTCCCTCTGCGAAGGGCCTATCTATTTACTTTCATGTTGAGTCATCACCCTCTTATTAAAAAGCACTAGCTGGAGAGCGCAGCTGTCATTTGCATCCATTACTATTAATTTATATTGGGTATGACTATGATTGGATCTCTTTTACCATGAATTACAATGTCTAGTCAGTCCTTGATCTTTAAAGGTGCTCTACATTTCTGTTTTGTGGTGTCAGAAAGGTCTAGCAAGATACCATCCTGTTATATCATATTATGATTGTTTTGAGAAAGTGTTGTCATCCGAGATTTATTACTATCGCTCGCTAGTTGATTATGCTATTGATATGAGTAAACATGAGACCTGAGAGTTATTGCAAGCATGGTTAGTTATAATCTTTGCTGAAAACTTGAATGCTGGCTTTACATATTTACAACAACAAGAGCAAACAGAGTTTGTAAAAGTTTTTCTTTATCACTTTCAGTTTGTCAACTGAATTGCTTGAGGACAAGCAAAGGTTTAAGCTTGGGGGAGTTGATACGTCTCCATCATATCTACATTTCCAAACACTTTTGCCCTTGTTTTGGACTCTAACTTGCATGATTTGAATGGAACTAACCCGGACTGACGCTGTTTTCAGCAGAATTGCCATGATGTTATTTATGTGCAAAAAAAAAGTTCTTGGAATGACCTGAAACTTCACGGAACAACTTTTTAGAAATAATAAAAAATCCTTGCAAAAGATGAAGGCCAGGGGGCCCACCACCTGTCCACGAGGGTGGGGGGCGCGCCCCCCCTACCTCATGACCTCCCTAGATCTCCTCCGACGCCAACTCCAACTCTATATATTTGCTTTCGGAGAGAAAAAAAATCAAGGAGAAGAAATCATCACGTTTTACGATACGGAGTCGCTGCCAAGCCCTAAAACCTCTCGGGAGGGCTGATCTGGAGTCCGTTAGGGGCTCCGGAGAGGGGGATGCGTCGCCGTCGTCATCATCAACCATCATCCATCACCAATTTCATGATGCTCACCACCGTGCGTGAGTAATTCCATCGTAGGCTTGCTGGACGGTGATGGGTTGGATGAGATCTATCATGTAGTCGAGTTAGTTTTGTTAGGGTTTGATCCCTAGTATCCACTATATTCTGAGATTGATGTTGCTATGACTTTGCTATGCTTAATGCTTGACACTAGGGCCCGAGTGCCATGATTTCAGATCTGAACCTATTATGTTTTCATGAATATATGTGAGTTCTTGATCCGATCTTGCAAGTCTATAGTCACCTACTATGTGTTCTGATCCGGCAACCCCGAAGTGACAATAATCGGGACCACTCCCGATGATGACCATAGTTTGAGGAGTTCATGTATTCACTATGTGCTAATGCTTTGTTCCGGTTCTCTATTAAAAGGAGGCCTTGATATCCGTTAGTTTTCATTAGGACCCCGCTGCCACGGGAGGGTAGGACAAAAGATGTCATGCAAGTTCTTTTCCATAAGCACGTATGACTATATTCGGAATACATGCCTACATTACATTAATGAATTGGAGTTAGTTCCGTGTCACCCTATGTTATGACTGTTACATGATGAACCGCATCCGGCATAATTATCCATCACCGATCCAATGCCTACGAGCTTTTCACATATTGTTTCTCGCTTATTTACTTTTCCGTTGCTACTGTTACAATCACTACAAAACACCAAAAATATTACTTTTGCTACTGTTACTTTTGTTACCGTCACCACTACTATCATATTACTTTGCTACTAAACACTTTGCTACAGATACTAAGTTATCCAGGTGTGGTTGAATTGACAACTCGGCTGCTAATACTTGAGAATATTCTTTGGCTCCCCTTGTGTCGAATCAATAAATTTGGGTTGAATACTCTACCCTCGAAAGCTGTTGCGATCCCCTACACTTGTGGGTTATCACACTAAACTAACAGGTAGTCATCAGAACGTGTCTGCCAGATGTTCACAACATCCACAAACGATGCCAGAGGGGTTGGCACACCGAGCGGTGCATCAAGGACAGAAGCCTTCTGTGTAGCAGTGAGGACAATCCTCAGACTACGGCCCTAGTCCGCACAATTGCTTACAATATCTTTCAATTTAGTCTTTCTCTAGGAACATATTAAAACAGGGAGCTAAAGCGTGAGCTATTAATCTTTGACATATTTGCAAAGACAATTTTAGACTATGTTCATGATAATTAAGTTCATCTAATCAAATTATTAATGAACTCCCACTTAGATAGACATCCCTCTAGTTATCTAAGTGATACATGATCCGAATCGACTAGGCCGTGTCCGATCATCACGTGAGACGGACTAGTCATCAACGGTGAACATCTCCATGTTGATCGCATCTACTATACGACTCATGTTCAACCTTTCGGTCTCTTGTGTTCCGAGGCCGTGTCTGTACATGCTAGGCTCGTCAAGTCAACCTAAGTGTTTTGCATGTGTAAATCCGGCTTACACCCGTTGTATGCGAACGTTAGAATCTATCACACTCGATCATCACGTGGTGCTTCGAAATAACGAACCTTCACAACGGTGCACAGTTAGGGGGAACACATTTCTTGAAATTTTAGTGAGGGATCATCTTATTTATGCTACCATCGTTCTAAGAAAATAAGATGTAAACATGGCAAACATCACATGCAAATCATAAAGTGACATGATATGGCCAATATCATCTTGCGCCTTTGATCTCCATCTTCGAGGCGCGGCATGATCACCTTCGTCACCGGCATGACACCATGATCTCCATCATCGTGTCTTCATGAAGTTGTCTCGCCAACTATTACTTCTACTACTATGGCTAACGGTTAGCAATAAAGTAAAGTAATTGCATGGCGCTTTCAATGACACGTAGGTCATACAATAAATTAAGACAACTCCTATGGCTCCTGCCGGTTGTCATACTCATCTACATGCAAGCCGTGATACCTATTACAAGAACATTATCAATCTCATACATCACATATATCATTCATCACATCCTTTTGGCCATATCACATCACATAGTATACCCTGCAAAAACAAGTTAGACGTCCTCTAATTGTTGTTGCATGTTTTACGTGGCTGCTATGGGTTTCTAGCAAGAACGTTTCATACCTACGCAAAACCACAACGGTGATATGCCAATTGATATTTACCCTTCATAAGGACCCTTTTCATCGAATCCGATCCGACTAAAGTGGGAGAGACAGACACCCGCTAACCACCTTATGCATCAAGTGCATGTCAGTCGGTGGAACCTGTCTCACGTAAGCGTACGTGTAAGGTCGGTCCGGCCCGCTTCATCCCACAATGCCGATGAATCAAGATAAGACTAGTAACGGCAAGCAAAATGACCAAATCATCGCCCACAACTACTTTGTGTTCTACTCATGCATAGAATCTACGCATAGACCTAGCTCTAATACCACTGTTGGGGAACATAGTAACAATTCAAAATTTTCCTACGTGTCACCAAGATCAATCTAGGAGATGCTAGCAACGAGAGAGAGGGAGTGCATCTTCATACACTTAAAGATCGCTAAGTGGAAGCGTTACAAGAACGCGGTTGATGGAGTCGTACTCACGGCAATTCAAATCACGGAAGATCCGATCTAGCGCCGAACGGACGGCGCCTCCATGTTCAACACACGTACAGCTCCTCCTTCTTGATCCAGCAAGGGGAGAGAAGAAGTTGAGGGAAAGCTCCGGCAGCACGACGGCGTGGTGGTGATGGAGCTCGTGGTTCTCCGGCAGGGCTTCGCCAAGCACTATGGAGGAGGAGGAGGTGTTGGAGGAGGAGAGGGCTGCTCCAAGGGAAGGGGGTGGGCTGCCCTCTCTCTCCCTCACTATATATAGGGGGAACGAGGGAGGAGGAGGCGCCCTAGGGGAGGGGTGGCGGCCACAGGGGAAACCCTAGATGGGTTTGGGCGCCCCCACCCCTAGGAAACTTGCCCCCCAAGCCGGGAGGGGTGGCTGCCCTAGGGGAGGCGCCCCCACCTCTCCATGTTACGTGAGATGGGGTGGGAGGGGCGCACAGCCCCTTAGTGGTCTGATGTGCCCCCTCCCCTTGGCCCATAAGGCCCCCCGACACTTGTCGGGGCCTACGAAACCCCTTTCGGACACGCTGGTCGTCACCCGGTACCCCCAAAACAATTCTAGACTGCAATACCCTTCGTCCAATATATCGATCTTCACCTCTGGACCATTCCAGAGTTTCTCGTCACGTCCGGGATCTCATCCGGGACTCCAAACAACCTTCGGTAACCACATACTATTTCCCATAACAACTCTAGCGTCACCGAACCTTAAGTGTGTAGACCCTACGGGTTCGGGAACCATGCAGACATGACCGAGACGTTCTCCGGCCAATAACCAACAGCAGGATCTGGATACCCATGTTGGCTCCCATATGTTCCACGATGATCTCATCGGATGAACCACGATGTCGGGGATTCAATCTATCCCGTATTCAATTCCCTTTGTCCATCGGTATGTTACTTGCCCAAGATTCGATCGTCGGTGTCCCCATACCTCATTTAATCTCGTTACCGGCAAGTCTCTTTACTCGTTCCGTAACGCATGATCCCGTGGCTAACTCCTTAGTCACATTGAGCTCATTATGATGATGCATTACCGAGTGGGCCCAGAGATACCTCTTTGTCATACGGAGTGACAAATCCCAGTCTCGATTCGTACCAACCCAACAGACACTTTTGGAGATACCTGTAGTGCACCTTTATAGCCACCCAGTTACGTTGTGACGTTTGGTACACCCAAAGCATTCCTACGGTATCTGGGAGTTGCACAATCTCATGGTCTAAGGAAATGATACTTGAAATTAGAAAAGCTTTAGCAAATGAACTACACGATCTTGTGCTATGCTTAAGATTGGGTCTTGTCCATCACATCATTCTCCCAATGATGTGATCCCGTTATCAACGACATCCAATGTCCATGGTCAGGAAACCGCGACCTCCATTGATCAACGAGCTAGTCAACTAGAGGCTTACTAGGGACATATTACGATCTATGTATTCACACGTGTATTACGGTTTCCGGTTAATACAATTATAGCATGAACAATAGAAAATTATCATGAACAAGGAAATATAATAATAACCATTTTATTATTGCCTCTAGGGCATATTTCCAACAATGTAAGTTGTTCAGAATGGAAAATCACTGGCTAGAGATGAGGGAAACAAGAGAAATCATTGCTGATGGTTGGTCCCGAGCAACAAGGCCGTTCCACTCATGTGCCTCATTAATTTCAAGATGAGGCGCATCCGCGCGGCCCTTAGACAATGGAAAAGGAACCGGCCGATACTGATCAGCAACAATAAAACTATAGTGGAATACCTGAATGCAGTTGAAGAGATTCGCTCGTTGTCCTCTCTCGAGGTGGTTCTGAGGAGGTTTGCTTCCGCGAAAGCGGAACAACTAATCTTGTGGCAAACTGCACTCTGGCGTTGCGAAGCTGCGTTGGTGTGTCTCGGGGGATGAAAATAATAAATTCTTTCATGCAGCAGCCAATTGCCAGTCTAGACGTAACAAGATTAAGGTCATTGTTCATGATGGTGTGTAGTTCTTTGATACCCAAAATAAGTTGCATATGGCTACGCGCTACTTCTTTGATTTGTTGGGACAATCATCTCCATCTCTGCCAACAGTTCAGCTTGGTGATCTCTATGGGGTCCTGGACTTGGCTTGTCTTAAAGAAGAATTCACCTGGACTGAAATTATTAGCGCTATCAACCACTCTCCAAACAACAGAAGCCCTAGCTCGGACGGCTTCACAAACGAATTCTTCAAGACCTTTCACTCCAATATTAAAGAGGACCTGCAATTCTTTTTCTCACAGTTGTACCATCATCAGGTTGATCTTGCTAGGATCAATACGGCTTACATCTCCCTCCTTCCTAAGAAAGAAACCCTGCTTGAGTTGCGCGACTTTCGGCCCATTTCTATTGCGCACAACGTGCCCAAGCTTGGCACTAAAGTTCTTGCAAGGAGGCTTCAACACCGGATACCTGAGTTGATCCACTCACTCCAGTCTAGCTTCGCCAAAGGCCGATCAATTGTTGAAAATTTTGCCATGGCTGCAGACATGGTACAAACTGCTCACGTGAGGAAGTTACCTATGGTGGTCCTTAAGCTAGATTTTCAGAAGGCCTTTGACACCGTTAGCTGTCCTGCTCTGTTTAGTATTATGGAGGCTCGAGGTTTCCCGCAAAGATGGATCACCTGGGTCCATGATTTTCTGACCACGGCAACTTCTCGGGTTATGGTTAACGGGGAGCTTGGTGACCCCATTCTTGCCAAAAGAGGGCCGCGGCAGGGGGATTCCATATCTCCATACCTCTTCATCTTGGTTGCTGATGTTCTACAAAGACTTTGCTGCTCCCAGTTTGAATCTGGCAATTTAGTTCATCCTCTGGGCGCGGATCGCGTGTTTCCAGTTCTGAAGTATGCAGATGACACCTTAATTCTCTTCCAAGGAAATACCCAGCAAGCTACAATTATTAAGCAGATTCTAGTGGCCTTCTCTGCCTTCTCTAGATTGCAGATTAATTACCACAAGAGTACGCTAATCCCTATTTACATTGACATGGACACTATAAATGATATTGCTCCTTTGTTTGGATGCCCAGTTTCGTCCTTTCCATGCTCATATCTGGGACTTCCACTTTCTCTTCACAAAATCAAGCACGGTATGCTTCTGCCAGTCATTCACAGAGTTGACAGACGACTATTCGGTTGGCTCGCTGCTTTTCTGTCTTGGCGGGGGGGGGGGGTCGCCTCACTTTGATCAACTCAGTACTCGCCAGCATCCCAAGTTATAACATGACTTGCTTTCCATGGCCCAAGGAGTATATTGCAAAACTCGAAAGTTTGCTCCGTGCTTTCTTCTCGCAAGGCAAGAACTCTGTCAAGGGTGGTCAATGTTTGGTTGCATGGGATTATGTTCCTATGCCTAGAGACGCCGGCGAGCTGGGAGTTCGGAACCTCGCAACACACAATCATGCGTTGTTATGCAAGTTCACCGCCAGGGTTTTACGAAGCTCCGATGTCCCCTGCTATCAGTGGTTCGCCCATCAATACTGCTCTATTCGCATTCCACACGGCTCAGCCAACAAAGACACCGCTATTTGGAAGGGCTTCAAGGAATGCATCTCCCTGGTTACAGCCTCGACGTTTTGCTCCCTCGATGAAGGCAAGATGATCTCGTTCTGGCATGTCAAGTGGCTAGGGGTTGGCCGTCTTCGTTTTGTCTTGCCAGTTCTATACTCCTATGCAAGAGACAATAGTTGTACAGTCGCCTCTCAGTTTGATAATGGCCGCTGGGATGTTCAGTTGCACCCTAACCTCTCAACAACTGCAGTTCGGGAGCTGCATCGTCTCAACTCCTTTATGTTGGATGTGCTGCCCACTACGGCACACTTGGACCTCCGTCGAACCGCCATCTGTAACCGAGAGGTCAGTACAGCGTATATTTATGGGTTGCTGAATTTCAGAGGTATGTCTTGCACGTTCACGCAGTGGATCTGGGATCCTATCATCCCTCTCAAAGATCGGATTTTTCTGTGGCTCGCTTTTTGGGGGCGACTCAACACACGGGACAATATGACAAAGAAGTGGTGGTTTTCTGTTGCCTCTCATCCTGATTTAGATATCTGCCCGGCCACTAAATCCATCAGTCACATAGTTCTACGTTGTGCGCCGGCTGATGCAGTTTGGAGCAAGTTGAATATGGCTAGTCATGCCTCCTGCTCTCCGGACATTCTGGAGTTTGTGCAAGAACTACATTTATGCTGACCTTCTGCTAGGAAAGTGCATGTTCTTTTTGCTGCCTGTGCTGTCACGCTATGGCATGCCAGAAATGACAGGGTTTTTCATCTCAACCGCTGGTCACCTTCTTACATCAGACAATATGATGTCCAACTCTTATCCCTTTGGATGAATAGGGCTATGTGCACAAGGGATTCTATAGTTTTCTCGGTGCATCAACTTAGTTCCTAGCATAGATACTTAACAGATTGCCATGTAATCTCTTCTAACACCCCACCGCCTTCTGTTTTTTCTTTTCCAAGGCAACTTATGGCCTCTGCACCATGGTGCGTAACATAAGTTTCATGTAATTGACCTTTTTGGTCATCAGGTTGTGGCCTGTTTTGAAATGCATAAGGTAGAATGTGATCTACCTTTTATTTCAAAAAAAGTATTTAATTAGTAATTACTACCACCAGTGTTCACTAATATAAGACGTCGAATAGGAAAAAACTGATGGACCCGTGGATCGTATAGGCTTAGGGATTACCAGTAGTTCTACCTTCTCCTTGTGGCTTGAGGAGCTCCCGGTGCCAGCCATGGTGCCGGTGCCGGTGATGGCAGAGAGTAGTGGTGGCGGTGCTTCCCGTCAGCACTGCACTAACCCTAAATCGGTAGGGGATGTAGTTGGGGTGTACGGCGTCGCGGCGAACCTCATGTTGCGAGCCGCGGCCCCTACCACTTTATATAGTGTAGGTGACAGGGGCCCGTCAACCATAATGGGTTGAGCGCTCCCGGTCAGGGCGCGGATCTAAGGGTCCGATGAGCTGATGGGCCCACACGGTGAAGATCATCCTAACAAAAACGTCTTACATTAGTGGACAGACGGTGTGTTTTACACGAATTATTATTTTTAAACGAAAGCAAAAGATTTGTCTCATTAATTAATTAAGAAAAAAAGAATTGTCTAGTTAATTAATGGACAACCGAGAGAGAACTGATACATATAAACCATATGCGGACTACTCTCTAAGAACATGGATGATAACTATACGTACCAGTTGGCAGTTGCACATGGCAGTGCCGAACCCAACAAAATAACAATCAGAAGCAACAACCACAACGACTAATCATTGCGCACCCTCGATCACCCATTCGGCGATCACAGCAAAGCCTAAAGAACTGCCCACTCGCACAGCCTGGGAAAGACCGACAGACCGAAAGCAGCGGCTCCAGCCAATGATCCTCCTTTTCATGGCTAGCCTTCCACAGCACAGCACAGCAAAGCACCTCCGATGGCAGCTATATATACCCGACGTGTCCCGCTCTTCCTTCCCATCCCAATTCCCAAACCCACCCTACCTTCCTGTTCTTAGTGCTTACACGTCTTCGAGTAATTCCCAGGCATCGACCGACCAAGAAGCTAGCTAGCGGAAATGGCGGCCACCCTCAAGCTCACGATCCTCGCCGCCGCCGTCGTGGCCTCGTCCGTGGTGGGCGTGGCCATGGCTGCCGAGGCGCCGGCTCCCGGCCCGGCCACCGGAGCCGCGGCGACCACCCCGTCCTTCGCCGTCGGGACGCTCGTCGCCGCCGCCGTTGGGTACCTCTTCTGCTGAGCTGCGCGCCGGCGGCGTCTGCTGGCTGGACCGGCACTCTGCAGTCGTGTTCCCGCCTTATTGGTCACTATTTTAATTAGCTGATGATGTGCCATGTACAGGTTATGCTTGACGCGCGTATTGGGCGTTGGTACACAGCTGAGTAAATTGCATAAAATCACTAGTTTGAAGGCTAGGTTTGTAGAAAACACTACATTATACTTTTGTTGCAAAAAACACCATGTCTTTTGTAATCGTTTTGTAAAAACCATTGATCGGCGGCTTTGTCTCGGTTAAATGTGTTTATGATAGATGGGCCCGCCAGTCAGGCTGACGTGGCACAGCTTAACACCTAGCAGGTAACGGCGATGGATGGTAACGTTGTCATCATGTGTGGAGCCATGTGGGGTACACCTGTCATTGAAAGAAAAAAATACCTGCCTTTTATTTTTGCTTGCTATTCTCCCCTGTACTGAAACAGAGCTGCGTAGCTGTTCCTCGGGAGGTGCACTTGCTTCGACGCCGGCGAGCTCCGCATGCCGCAGGTGATGTCTCTCAAGAGCATAAGATGGCAGAGCGGGGCGTCCTCCTGTTCCTCCTCGAACACGCTCAGCATCCGCTGCAGCAGCACGGGGGCCGGCGCCGTCACGCGCATCGGAAGACGGCTAGCTCCGCCTGGGCGGCGCGGCCATCACAGCCACCGGCGGCCGCCTCCATCTCGTCGTGGGCCTCCCGCAGCGCCTCGCTGAGCGAGTGGCTGCACAAGAAACTACGGGGCCGCCTGGGGGAGGATCTGAGGAGGCGGGCGTGGGAGTCCATTGGGGATCTGGGAGGGGAAAGCTGAAGGAGAAGAGGGGAGGCGGGCTTGACCTTCGGGCGACCATGGCGATGGCGGCCCCTGCCTTGGCCGGGGGCGGGACGAGCTCCGCGCGACAATGGCTACGGCGGCCCTGCCCTAGCCGAGGGCGGGATGGGCAGCGGGCCTCTGCCCCGGCCAAGTCCGGTGGTGAAGATAAGGCAAAGTGGTTCTAAAAAAATAAGGCAAAAACAAGGCATTTTTTCTTTTTTCTTTCAATGACAGGTGGACCCCACATGGCTCCACACATGCTGACAACGTTACCATCCATCACCGTTACCTGCGAGGTGTTAAGTTGTGCCACGTCAGCCTGACTGGTGGGCCCATCTGTCATAAACACGCTTAACCGAGACAAAGCCGCCGATCAGTGGTTTTTGCAAAACGATTACAGAAGACATGGTGTTTTTTGCAACAAAAGTGTAGCGTAGTGTTTTTTGCAAACCTAGTCTTCAAATTGGTGGTTTTGTGCAATTTACTCGTACACAGCTACATACTATGAATTAATACATATATCATATTTACCTTCGTTCACTGGTAAAATGATTATGTACTCTCTCTGATTTATATTAATTATCGTTGCTTTAATATAACTTTATATTTATATGAAAGTAGCGACAATTAATTCTCCATTGGAGAGAGTACCTATTTTGCTAAAACTCTTTGGGCTGAGATCATATATACCTTGATGTGATGTCATCAAGATACTAGATCAAGTCGATACGAAAGAACAGGAGGGAGGACAGAGCAATGATCAAGTTTGAGGCCGCGGAACGGCGACTAGTTAGGACTTGCTCATTCCATAGTTGAATGATCAATCAAAGTCACACTCTCTTCACGAATGATGATTTCTCAAAGCACGTCCCATATTAGCGCTTGATTGCTATTCTATCCAAGGGTTCTCTGGTTTTTGTAAAAGAGTTTTGCACCTCACTCGAATTTTGTTTTTGTGATTTTTTTTGGGGGGGGGGGGGGGGGGGGCTGGATTGGCCTTCAAATTTCTTTGAAATCACCATTGTGATATGCCCTACGATAGAAAGTGAACATTACTATTTAAGAACAATATGAACGGATGATGGGAATTGGCCTTCAAATTTCTTCAAATCACAATTGTGATAGGACCTACGATAGCAAGTGAACATTACTATTTAAGAACAATATGAACGGATGATGGGAATCGGCCTTCAAATTTCTTTGAAATCACAATTGTGATAGGACCTACGATAGCAAATGAACATTACTATTTAAGAACAATATGAACGGATGATGGGAATTGGCCTTCAAATTTCTTTGAAATCACAATTGTGATAGGACCTACGGTAGCAAGTGAACATTACTATTTAAGAACAACATGAACGGATAATGGGTATTGGCCTTCAAATTTCTTTCAAATCACAATTGTGATAGGACCTACGGTAGCAAGTGAACACTACTATTTAAGAACAATATGAATGGATGATGGGAATTGGCCTTCAAATTTCTTTCAAATCACAATTGTGATAGGACCTACGGTAGCAAGTGAACATTATTATTTAAGAATAATATGAATGGATGATTTTGAAATTAGGCCAATTTTGTGACCAAAATATAGGCCTTGACACCCATCGAAATTCATTGACTTCACAAACTTTGCCTAGAGGTTATCGAAAATATGGTTATCTGACTCTTAGCAATACTATCTGACTTGGTTTTATTGGCTAGGTCTCGCATACGAGTTTGGCAGGAAAGACTAGGGGCATGTTTTGAACCTCTCCTAGTTTCTCCAAACCCGCAACTCTGACTTCCCTCGCTAGCTTCGGGCTCCTCCTGATGATCAGCGAGCGTTCAGCTCGAGTGACAGCTTCTCCCGGTGCGCCTTGGGCTGGCAGCCCAGCTAGGGGGAGTTCTGGCATGTTTGGCAACACTTTCAGCGATGGCTAGGGTTAGCAACGGGTGAGGGGTTACGGGTACCGATTCAGGGGAGGTAGGAGAGAATCTCTTGTAGCGATTCAGGTGTGGCACTGAAACGTTTACTTGTGTGGTGGCAATTCGACCATAAATTTGCTCAACTCTTGCTCTTCGTTTTCGTGAAGTCGGGCTTTCTAGTCTTCTCCTTTTTACATCGAGGGAGGGCTCAGCTTTTTGAATTTGGTTCCACAGAGCTCACACATTCAGTGCGGTTCGAGCGCTAAATTCATGAATTTGAAAACTGAAGAGGATCCAAACAGGCCCTAAGAGCATGCTTTAGTCATGGATTATCCCTCATTATGGTGGGATGTTCAACAAGGAACAAGAAAACAAAAGCACATGTGTTTTTGTGTCCTGCTACTTACTAGTTGGACCTCAATGTAGCATGGGGGGCCTTGCCCAACTGCAGTATGTGAGATGAGACGCGTAGTGATAGCCCATAACCGAATAAGGTGGAGGAGGGGCGGGCGGGGGGGGGGGGGTTCCTATTTGCTGCGCATTGCTGCAAATAACTGGACATTCTCACAAGAGTGCTCGGGGAAGGGCCGGCCCATGTCTATCCAGCACAGTGCGGCATTTATAGGCTTTCCTGTCTGTTTTTTCCCTAGTTTTAGGAACATTCTCGAGGCTTTGGTTTCTTTTGTCGTTCCGTTTTTTATTTTTTTGTCCTTTATTTTATCTTTGTTAAAATTCATAAATATCAAAAGTGTTTGGTGACATTTAAAAAGTTGTCCGTGTTTTAAAAATCACAAATTTGTAAAAAAATGATTGTTTTTTTTATGAAAAAAACTCAGATTTCCAAAAAATGTTCATGATTTCCAATTTTTTTTGAAAAATCATTGTTTCAAAAAATGTTTAGAATTGCAAAAGTATTCACTAATTTTTAAAATTGTTCACATTTCCAAAAACAAGATTTTTTCAAAAATTGTTCATAAATTTCAAAAAATGTTAAATATTTAAAATTTATTCATGCTTTAAAGTTTCTTCACAATTTCAAGTAATTTTTGGCATTTTGGAAATTTTTCAAAAATTTAAAAAATGCCACATCTTCAAAATTGTTTAGAATTTCAAAATGTGTCTGTGTTTTTCCAAAAATATTTAGAGATTAAAAATCAAAATTTTAATTAAATAAAAAAGGATTGTAATTTCAAAAAATCTTTTCATACCCATTGCTGCTTATAGCTCTTATGTTGTTATATATGACATTTTCACCTAATTGCACACTAAATATAGTTGTAGTTTAGAAAATCGACTTAGACGGAAAGCTTGTCCCAAAATTTGAATTTAGCATAACTGTAGGGATGTAAACTGGGACCGTTTAAGCCCACTTATGATCTAACCCTTCAATAAAGTTTATATTTCATTGAAATGAACTATCAAGCTAGCTAAAATTAACTAAATGAGACTTAGGGGCGCTGTTATATGCCGTTTACATCCCTACATAACCATAAAGATTATATTTGTGTAATACTAGGATATTTGATTTTTAGAGGTTGTGCCGTCCGAAGGGCCCAAAAGTCCATCTCTGCCTGATTCATCTTGTCGATCAAAATTATGATGGTCTCAGCTAAGGCTACTCATAGTGGGGATACTATCTCATAATGCATAGTATCATATATTATTATCATACATTATCTTATTTATTATCATGCATGACACACATTAGTATAACATTTATTATGATTCGGTATCTATCTATGTACTCTAATCCTCTCATCAGCGTGATACCGCCTAAGATACCATCACTATGGCCAGCCCGAGGGAGCACTTTGCTAAAAAAAACTAAGGGGAGCGCACATGATCCCATGGCATTTTTTTCGAGAAGAAAAGAGCACAGGGGATCAACAACTAATAAATCAATGTTGTTTGTATCTCTAGCTGTTCTGGCCCTTTGATCTGCGGCTCGTAAATCGACTGATGGAGGGAGGCTCCGCCCTCTTCTACGGGGTGCCGCATCGGCGTCGGTGGCTGGGTTCTCCAAGGTTGCATCACCGGTGGGTGGCGGTCGCGGTGACGGCACCGTTGGGCTCCTGGGCTGCGCCCCAGTGGTCCTGTCGGTGAGACGGGGCGGGGTGGAGGCCCCCCTTCCGGCCTTTTGGTGGCTCCTCCTCTCGCGGGCCTGCTGCTCGCCGGCCTTTGGTGGCCTCTGCGATGGCGCTGCAGTTGGGGGCGCCTGATTTGGTCGTCTTGGCCAGTACGACTCGTCGGTGCCTGCCGGCGGCGAGGTGGATGGATCTGGCGTGGTGGTGGCGCCGGAGGTGTGCGGGCCAACGTGTCTACGGATCAGCTGCAGGTTGTCCTTGCCGGTGGCTGGTTGTGGTGGGGTGTGGAGGCTTGTTGCTCCGGGTGACAGCCTGCGTGGCTGCTGCCGACGCCGACGACGCGGCGCCTGTGGGCGTCGTTATACCTTCCTGAGGGGTCGTCGCAGAGCTCTTTCGCCTTGTCCACCTCCGGGGTTCATCTTCGAGTGAAAGCCTATGGCCCTGTCGCAGGGTCGGGCGACGTCGTTGTTTTAGCGTCGCTTCCTTCCTTGGGGCATTGTCTTCAAAATTTGTTCCCTTTCACGCTTTTCTGGGCTGGACGTCCACGACATCAAGGTTAGCTGGTGCCCAACCGGTGATGCGAGTGGTTGGCGTCGTGACTTGTGCGGCGGCGACGATGGTGGCGTGCGGAGCTAGGTCGCGGCCGGTCCTTCTGATGTCGATGGTCTGATGTGTCAATGGGTGTGCCTTTGTTTGTTTCTCGCTGTGACAGAGAAGTTGGAGATGCGCGTGGCGGGGCCCCGACGGCAACGATAACTCCATGAGGGCGACTTCAGTGGACAATGCTCTCCAGAGATGCGATGGACTAGGTTGGTGCGAGGCTTGCAACTTTCTCCTGCGCAGCGCATCAACAAAATCCGAGCTGCCGGTCATCGACGTCTCGGCCGATTGTTTGGTTGTGGCCGGTGAGGTCCTTGGGCGTCGCTCGTTCGGAAGGGTCTTGATGGGTCATCAGTGGCGTAGTCAGAGTCGCCTGCTCGGGGAGAGGTGATGACGGGTGACATTGCAGGCAACCTCGATGGCGTCCTCTCCTCGATAGTGTTTGTGGTTTTGTGGGTGCCAGGTCAGCCGGAGTGCCCTATTTTATAGGTGTGTTGTAACGGTTTTCGCCCGGGTTCCCGTTAATTAACATGCAATTCTTTTTTTCTTAATCAATAAAAATGACAAATCTTTTGCCTCGTTTTAAAAAACACTGTCCTGGCTGTGACATGGTTCGTAACAGAGGTGTATCCACAGTCAACAGAGTTCGTGAGAGTTGAGATCGTGTATGCACACAAAAAAACTCAAGTAGGCTCTCACGGAGAGGTAAGGGCATCTACGACTTTGCAAATTCGGTCTCTCAAACGTCCGCGGATGCGCCCTATCATATAGAGGTAAGAGCATCTACAGTCGAACTTTACAAATCCGGTCTCTCAAACACCCGCAGACGCGCCTGGGCGCGTCCGCGAACACTGATCTGTCAAGTCTCAAATTTGCCTTCTCAAAACCGGACATCTCAATTATCATATCTCAAATTCGTACAAACTCATGCAACTACGTCGATGCATTACACACATCGTCCGACTACTCCATCACTACTAACATGTCATCGGACTACCAAAATTTGACATGTTTGGCTATGGTGAAGATCATCCACGACTGCCCTTGCCCTTCCTGGTGCCCTTGCCATTCTTCTCGCGGAAGTACCGGTCGAAGACGCACTAGGAATGGAGCCGGATCTGCTCGTCGTCGTCGTTGTCCTCTTTTTCGTCCTTCGATGGCAGTCCGACCATGGCATGGAGCGCCCGATTCTGCTCTCAGGCGAGGGCGCGTGTGTTCATCCGCCGTCGTTTCTTCACAGTGCGGGTGCGGATGGCTTCCTCCTCTGCTGCCGCCCACGCCGCCGCCATTTTTTGTATACATTTAAAACATTTTTAAAATATAGTTAATATTTTTCAAATACATGATTTTCTAATACACGTTGTACATTTTTCTTATACATCAGGAACATCTTTTATATGTACGGTTGACATTTTCAAATACATGATTAACATTTTTTACTATATACTTCTGATGTCTACTTGTTTCCGTACACCTTGTACATTATTTATACATCAGAAACGCCTTTCTTTACACGTCTAACATTTTGTAAATACATGATTAATATTTCTTTCATATGTATGTTTTGATTTCTACTTTTTCTCATACATGTATATTTTTCATATACAATAGAAACATTTTTTACATATTTAACATTTTTAAATGCCTGATTAACATTTTTTCAATCACATTTTTTTAACATTGTTGTTTGAAAATGTGTTGAATATTTTTCAAATACGTCTTGAAATATATTTTTCCAAATACTATCAAATTATTTTTAAAAATTGCACCAACATTTTCAAAACTACACAAACATTTTTTTTTCAAATTGAAGAGTTTAAAAAAAATGTCATGGGTAATTCCCCCTCTTCCTTGAGTGTTGGATGGACATGCAAGGTGATAGCACAACTCCTTGACATCACTACTGGTGGTCTAACCCTCTTGGTTGCTGCAATGGTAACCTAGTGGAGCTCGTGTACTTTGATCCCTCTCTTAAGCTAGTGATGCCATGTACTTCCTTCGTTTCTAAATATATGTCTTTTAAGAGATTTCAATATGGACTACATATGAAGCAAAATGAGTGAATCTACACTTTAAAATAATTATCAGAATAACTATTCTGATAACACTTCCGCACTGCATGCTCAACGCGAGGGCACTGCATTTTCTTTAGCAAGAGCACTGCATTACAGAGACTAGTGAACTTCGTGTCGTAAAAAACTGTACGCAGTATTTTTTCGGTACTGTTTTTGCTCTAATTTTTTAACCATTTATCAGAACGTGGCGTATGATATACCGTTGGAAAGCTATGGATTAGGCGTAACTTCGCCATGTTGAACACTTTTTGAGATTCCTCACGGTTTAAGAGCAGTTTCAAAAATGGTGCGATGGATGACGAGTGGCAGCGAGCGTATTTTTGTGATTTTTTCTAAACCGCTCATCGGAATAAGGCAAATGATACGCCATTGGAAAGATATCATCGAGGCACATCTTATTCATATCTATTATTTTCTCTAATTCGTTACGGTTTAAGAGCAATTTCGAATTTACTAAATCGTGGAATTCTGTTTTTTTTTGAATTTTTTGCAATTTTCGGTACTGTTTTTGCTCTAGTTTTTGAACCGTTTGTCGACGAGGCGTGTAATACGTCGATGGAAAGCTATGGACAAGGCGCAACTTTCATATGTAGAAATGATTTTGAGATTCCTTACGGTTTTAAGTTAATTTTGAAAATAGTGCGGCGGATGACGAGTGGCAGCGGTCGTTTTTCATGAGTTTTTTACAAACCGCTTGTCAAAATGATTCAAACGTTACGCTGCTGGAAAGATATCGCTGAGACACAACTTTTTCATGTAGAACACTCTTTCTGATTCCTTACGGTTTAAGAGCAATTTTGATTTTAACGAAATGCGGACACTCTGTTTTTTCGCGACACCCAAATCGTCGTATGTACTGCATTAGACAGAAAACTGCACTGCTTCAGACTGAAACCCGCACTGCATCGGAAGGGCAAATGAACCGCTTGTTTCTTTTGTTGAACGTAAATGTTTCTCAGGCGAGTTTTTGTTGTCATTTTTTCAAAACTTTTGTGAACGAGAGTGGACCGCAGAGAGGAGGCAAGTGAACCGCGACATATATCTAAGTGAACCTCATTACTATCTTTGTTGTTTTGCTAAAAGAATCGCACTTCCACATTGTGCGCAAGCGAACAGCATCACTCTCAAAAGTGAACCACATCTGAAGACCAAACACACTGCAGGTGTTGTATTGATATAGTAAACCACGGAGGAGTTTTATAGTGAACCACATGGGAGAACAAAGTGAGCTTCAGAACATATATACCCATTCATTTGAGAATGTAAAAACATGGGCAAGCCGACTGCATGATTTCTTTTGTCGTTTTTGCACTTTGCTTTTTGTGACACCCAAATCTACGAAGTAAACTGCATCAGACAGAAAACTACACTATTTCAGATGTAAAAACGGATTGCAATGTCGACAAAGAGAACTGCATATTATCATTATTTTTGCTAACATTTTCTTTGATAATTTCATCTCAACAGCGAGACCGAGTGTGGTGAACCGCACGCGACGGCAAAGTGCACTGCAAGTGTTGATGCAATTTACTTTTTCGAAACACACAACGCCGCGCAAAAACGAGTGCAATTCAACTTTGCATCGATGGAAGTGAGCCACGACCCAGGCACATGGACGGCAAACAAATTACACACACCGCCTACAGGAACTACATGAGAAACCTCTTCGCCGCCCGTACTGCATGCTTGCGCCACGCCGGACTGCACGGGACCTTCAGCGCCGATCAATTTCAACATCAAGCAAAATGAACTACGGCATGTAGTGCATCGCTGGTGATCTGCAAAGTGAAAGGATCGATATGGTTGACTAGAGGGGGGGGGGTGAATAGGCAACTAACAATTTTTAGCTTTTCTTTAACAATTTAAACTTTGCATCAAAGTAGGTTGTCTAGATATGCAACTAGGTGAGCAACCTATATGATGCAACGAGGATAGATACACAAGCAAGCAAGAGATATGAAACGAGTAAGCTTGCTCAAATAAAGGCACGAGATAACCAAGAGTGGAGACGGTGGGGACGAGGATGTGTTGCCGAAGTTCCTTCCCTTTGAGAGGAAGTACGTCTCCGTTGGAGCGGTGTGGAGGCACAATGCTCCCCAAGAAGCCACTAGGGCCACCGTATTCTCCTCACGCCCTCACACAATGCGAGATGCCGTGATTCCACTATTGGTGCCCTTGAAGGCGGCGACCGAACCTTTACAAACAAGGTTGGGGCTCTCTCCACAACTTAATTGGAGGCTCCCAACAAAAACCACGAAGCTTCACCACAATGGAATATGGCTCCGAGGTGACCTCAACCGTCTAGGGTGCTCAAACACCCAAGAGTAACAAAATCCACACAAGAAAGTATGGGGGAAGCAAATATCCTTTGGTGGAAGTGTAGATCTAGGTCTCCTCCTTCAATCCCTAGCAAATCAACAAGTTTGAGTGGCTAGAGAGAGAGATCGGGCAAGAGAGCTTGAAGGGCATTAATGGTGGAGTGAGAGAGGTCAAAGGTGGGAGTGGTAGGTGGGAGAAGCTCCCTTAAATAGTCACCCCACATTTCCAACCGTTACTGCGTTTTTTGCACTGCAGCGGTACAACCGGTCCTCGTCCCGGTACAACCGGGACTCACGGTGTAACTGCAGAACCCTACCAAGCGGTACAACCGGACAGGCGGGCGGTAGTACCGGCTAAGAAAAATAACCGGACTAACCGCCTGGCTACCGCACAACCACCGCATCAAAACAGGAGCTTGACCGGTACTTGGGCGGTGCCTGGCCGGAACAACCGCATGGCCTTGAGCTCTTGGGCGGCTAAGTTCTGAGCGGAAGAACCGCTCGGACCACCGGTGGTACCGGTCATCGTGGAACGACCGGACCAACCGGGCCACTACCGCCCAAGAACCGCATCAAACCAGAAGCGAGAGCGGTACTTGAGCGGTGCATGGACGGAACCACCGCCCCAGCTGTTGCAGAGCATGGTGGCGGTACCACCGCCCGGAGGCAGCGGTACAACCGCTCGAGCAAAGCTGGTGAGCGACAAGACCCAGCGGTACAACCGCTCCAGAGAGCGGTACAACCGCTGGGCAGAAACAGTGAGCAGGAAAGAGGGGAAGAGGCAAGGAAAACTCTCTCTCCCACACACACCTGAGGAAGGCAAAGAGAGGGTGAGAAAAGTGTACGTGAACTGATTCCCCCAGAGCTTCCTAATGAGGATTCCCTCTTGATAGTACGGGTACTCTACGACCAAAGAAAATAAAAGCGTAGAGGACACGTCTTCGATCTTTTCCTTCGAGAGGCAATAGCAATCCGATGTAAGCCTAAGCATCGAGAACCTGAAACATATAGCACACGATTAGACCACAAAGGGTTGTCATCATCATCCAAAACATAAAGTAGGGAAATGCCCTTTCAATCTCCCCCTTTTTGGTGGATGATGACAACAACACGATTTGCAAGAGATAAGTCAATGAAATCTAGACGGAACTCCCCCTGAATGTGTGCCCCAACAAGTACTAGCTGTTAGAAAGCATGGGCACACTTTCAGGACTAGACTCCCCCTAGATTTTATAGACTCATCACTCTGAGCTCAAAAGGATAGACAATATAATACTTAGAGGCAATAATAACGATAATGACCTACGAACGGAAGGTAAACGGAGTAACAAGTCTCACACAGCACGGAACGAAACAAGTCCACAAACAAACACAAAACACGAGAACAAGAGAAAACCCAAGCAAATCCCGGAGACCTAGAACCCTCTCCCCCTTTGGCATCAAGACACCAAAAAGGAAAAGAGCGAAGCTAGCGACCCAAAGCTCAGGCGTCCTCCTCTGACTCCTCGGTTGCATCTGGATCTTCATCATCAGAGTCGTCATCGTCGTCGTGATCAGATTCTTCCATGGCATTGTCAGCTGCTGCAAACGAGGATGATGGCTGGGGAGGGGCTTCATCATCAGTCCAGGTGCTATGGGTAGAGATCCAACGCTCCTCTGGGGTGATGCTCTTCTCAGAGCCACTCTGAACCTGCATGTTGAGGTGCTTCATCATTGCAATTTGGCGACGCCGTGCAAGCTTCTCATTGACATGTGCCTCATACATCTTCTTCTGGATGCCAGCCTGGAGACAAAAGGTCTTCTTCACCTTGGCAGTAAGTTTGGCCACCCACGAAGGCTGGCCCCTGGCTCCAGCTCAAAGTCCTCATCGTCAGAAGTAGCATAGACATCCTCAGGAGCATGTTCAGGGAAGCGAGGCTCGGCATGCTTCTTCTTCTTAAGGAGCTTGACCTCATGAACAGTGAGGTTGTCTGGAGAAGTGAGGAGCTCTCCAGGACGACGAACAGCCCACACAGAGTTCAGAAAGCACATGACAAACGGAGCGTAGATTGGGACTTTACGGTAGATGACCATGTTGTACATCTCATGCCACAGCCA
This sequence comes from Triticum aestivum, assembly GCF_018294505.1. Classification (NCBI taxonomy): domain Eukaryota; kingdom Viridiplantae; phylum Streptophyta; class Magnoliopsida; order Poales; family Poaceae; genus Triticum; species Triticum aestivum. The sequence goes on from NC_057800.1 coordinate 564,501,435, forward strand.
ATTTGACACATCAAACGTTGCCCCTGTCCCCACCATGGTCTTCATAGCAACCATCAAATCAACCAGATAGCCATGAATCTCATCTTGATTGCCCACCTTGGGCAAGAGCACATTGCGGAACACTCGGTGCATGATGTCATAGACCTTCTCCAAATCCTTGGATTCTCCAATAATCCCACGGCCCCGAATGTACAGAGGGGCAAGCTTCTCCTTAGGCATGGACTCAGGAAAATCATGAGGGCGAATGCCACCCCTTCCTTCCAGACCGGTATCCTCGTACCCAATAGCATTGCAGAAAGCCCTCCAGGGAACGTGAAACAATTCATCGCGACACATGAAGGTGAGAGTGCGCGCATCATCTTCCCCAAAATGAACCGTGGCATAGAACTGATGGATAAGTTGAACATCAAAGTCACAGTTGACTGACATGATCTTGACAAGATCAAACTCCTCGCAGAGAGCTAGCGCCTCACCAAAATACTCCATGTTGTTTCTCCAATGATCAAAATCAATTGTCCACTGCTTGGCATATCTATTCTTGTTGTGCTCAAAGAGTTCATGAACAATCCGCACTTGCATCTCATTCCGGAACTGAACAGTGGTCCAACGGGGAGCAATGGGAACCTCATACGGATTCTTTGAGCGGAAGGCTTCCCAATCCTTGGCTTTCCAACGATGCAACGGCATAACCACACGTTGCTTAGCAGCTGCAGACTTTTCACGGCGAGTGGGCTTGGTGGGAATCACAACTTCTTCTTCATCATCAGACACAACCGGGCGCAAGGTCCTTCGTGCCCTCTTCTTGGTCTTGCGAGGAGCAGAGCGAGAACTAGAGCCACCTGAACACACACACGAAAAGAACACACAAAAACCCAACAAGGATGAGAGGATTGCACCCACTAGCAGAAAAGGAACAAGTTGCAACAACAGAGAAGATAGAACAGTGCTTAGTGGTTGATATACTCCGGTTGTACCGGATCTTCCGCCGGTAGTACCGCTCCAGCGGTTGTACCGCCCGTAGGGGCGGTAGAACCGCTGACAGTGGCACTACCAGGGAAGATAGATCTAACCGAGGCATACGAATCACACAAGTAATATTCCGAATTCTAAGTGCTGCAAACAAGACAGGAGGCTAACAAAGAACTCTTCTAAGCCATAGATCGAACACTAAACGCGGAAAGATAAGTAAAGCCCTAGACAAGGAAGAACCCTAAAAAATCTAGAGGCAAAGAACACGAGGCATTACCACCATCCATGGGAAGAGATCGGGAGGCCTCCACGGAGAGAATCCACGGAGAGCCAAGGATCCGAAGCGCGAGACGCACTCCGGGGCAGGGGTAGAGATGGCCGGCGGCTAGGGCAAAAAAAGAGGAACGAGGACGAAGGGAAAAAGACAACCCTTCAGCCCCGTCGAGTATATATAGGCCCGTACACACGCCCCGGTAGAACCGCTTAGGGGAGCGGTTGTACCGCTCGTCTGGTACAGACCGGTGGATGGAGGCGGTACTTCCGGTGCCTGGGAGGCAGCGGTAGTACCGCACGGCATCAACCGGTAGTACCGGACGTGGGTTACCATGGGTTTGTGCGGTGGAACCGCCCAAGCACCGAACGGAGACCCTTGGGACGGCACAACCCGGTACCAGCGGTAGAACCGCTCGTGGTACCGGTTGTACCGCCCGACCACCTAAGCCCAAGCCAAGATCAAATGAGTGCAATCCGAAGGGAGGAAGAAGGGGCACAAAACAGGAGAGAAACAACACCCTAGGAGAACCTAACACAAAGAGCAAAGAAGAAAGAGAGAAAACAACACGAGAACAACAAGGCTAACTCCAACCTCCCGAAGAGAGGACGGTGGCCGAGGCCACCTATGTTTGAGTCAATTGGTATGGCACCGCGAAGAATTATCCTTGGGTCCATGACCAAAACTCGTCTTTGAAGCACAAGTACCATCAAATATGGCTAATGTGAAAGACACAATCAATTTATGCATAATGGGGGGAGGGAGAGTTCATTGAGAGAACAACACTCCCCCTATGTCCATGCCTACACCTAAACTAGACAACAAATTGAGCGTGGTAGGGTGTGCAAGGGTTCAAGCCACATTGCTCGAATCAATGATATTTAGCTCATGCCTTAACTCGCGAAATCTTGCTTCATCCAAGGGCTTCGTGAAAATATCTGCAAGGTTGTCATGAGTGTTGACATAGTTGAGCTCGATCTCTCCTCGTCTAATGTGATCCCGGATGAAGTGATACCGGATCTCAATATGCTTCGTCTTGAAATGTTGCACCGGATTGAGAGAGATCTTGATGGCACTTTCATTGTCACACCAAAGAGGCACTTTGTCACAAGTGACACCGTAATCCTTTAAAGTTTGCCTCATCCATAGGAGTTGAGCACAACAACTACCGGCGGCAACATACTCCGCCTCAGTGGACGAGAGAGACACACAACTTTGCTTTTTGGAAGACCAACTTACCAAAGAGCAACCAAGGAATTGGCACCCTCCGGAAGTGGACTTCCTATCCACTTTGTCTCCCGCCCAATCGGAATCCGAGTACCCTACAAGCTTGAAGTTTGATCCTCTAGGGTACCATAGGCCAAAGTTTGGGGTATGAGCCAAATATCGAAAGATTCGTTTGACCGCCACATAGTGACTTTCCTTAGGTGCGGCTTGAAACCGTGCACAAATTCCCACACTCAACATGATGTCCGGTCTAGATGCACAAAGGTAAAGCAAGGATCCAATCATGGAACGATATACCTTTTGATCCACCACTTTACCATTGGGATCTAAGTCAAGTTGGCACTTGGTGGGCATTGGAGTGGAAGCCGGCTTGACGTCACTTAGCTTGAATCTCTTGAGCATGTCTTGAGTGTATTTGGATTGATTGATGAAGGTTCCTTCTCTTCTTTGCTTCACTTCGAACCCTAGAAAGAACTTCAACTCTCCCATGGAGGACATCTCGAACTTTGAGGTCATGAGAGCGGCAAATTCCTCATTGAAAGCTTTGTTAGGAGAACCAAAGATAATATCATCAACATATAATTGGCACACAAACAACTCCCCTTTGACCTTCTTAGTAAAAAGAGTGGGGTCGATTAGCCCAACTTCAAAACCACGGTCTTGTAACAACTCGGTAAGGTGGTCATACCACGCACGTGGGGCTTGTTTAAGGCCATAGAGCGCCTTATCGAGTTGATACACATGATCGGGAAAGTAGGGATCCTCGAACCCGGGGGGTTGCTTGACGTAAACCAATTCATTAATGGGACCATTAAGAAAAGCACTCTTCACATCCATTTGTTGTAACTTAAAGTTATGATGAGAAGCATATGCAATCAACATGCGAATGGATTCAAGACGAGCAACGGGAGCAAAGGTTTCACCGTAGTCGATACCCTCGACTTGGGAGTAGCCTTGTGCTACCAAACGAGCCTTGTTGCGAATGATAATCCCATGGGCATCTTGCTTGTTCTTGAATATCCACTTGGTTCCAATGACATTGTGGTTCCCCGTTGGCCTTGGCACCAATCTCCACACTTTGTTGCGCTCGAAGTTGTTGAGTTCTTCGTGCATGGCATTGAGCCAATCCGGATCTTCTAGCGCCTCATAGACCTTGTGGGGTTCCACACAAGAGACAAACGCGTGATGCTCACAATAATTTGCTAATTGTCTACGAGTGCTTACCCCCTTTCTTAAGCTTCCAAGCACATTCGTCATGAGATGATCCTTGGTGGAGAGCTTGGATGCAATCTTGGCGGCACGACGCTCTAATTCCTCCTCGGTGGTGAGTTGAGGAGCGGTTACTTGATCATCTTGAGCGCCGTCATGAACTTGTTCTTGATCTTGAACTTGCTCGGGGGAGAGAACTTGACCTTGGGCATCACTTGGTGTGTCAACACCGTCTTGAGTATGATCTTGCCCTTGGTCTTGTTCATGAGGTTGAGGGCCTTCACTTTGTTCTTCGGAAGCGTGTGGGCCTTGGGTTGGTGATGGCTCCACTTGAGTGGAGCATTGTCCTTCTCCTTCGGCCACAAGGGGTTCCTCAATGGGTAGGATAAAACCAACACCCATTCTTCTTATGGCTTGAGGAGGAATTTCATCACCTACATCACAAGTGCCACTTTGCTCCACTTGGGAGCCGTTATTCTCATCAAACTCCACGTTACACGTCTCCTCAATAAGTCCCGTGGATTTATTGAGGACACGGTAAGCATGAGAGTTTGTAGCATAACCAACAAATATGCCCTCATGAGCTCTAGCCTCAAATTTAGACAACCGAACACCTTTCTTGAGAATGAAACACTTACACCCGAATACCCGGAAGTACTTGAGGTTGGGCTTGTTACCGGTGAGTATCTCATATGGAGTCTTGTTCAAGCCCTTGCGGAGGTAGAGCCGATTGGATGCATGACACGCGGTGTTGATGGCTTCGGCCCAAAAGTTGTACGGAGACTTGAACTCCGCCATCATGGTCCTTGCCGCATCCATCAACGTCCGGTTCTTCCTCTCCGCAACACCGTTTTGTTGAGGGGTGTATGGTGCGGAATATTGATGCTTGATTCCCTCATCACTAAGAAATTCATCCAAGGTGTAGTTCTTGAACTCGGTGCCGTTGTCACTTCTTATTGTCAAGATCTTTGCATTGTGTTGACGTTGTGCTTCATTTGCAAAGTCAATGACGGTTTGTTGGGTCTCGCTCTTCCTCTTGAAGAAATACACCCACGTGTACCTTGAGTAGTCATCCACAATCACCAAGCAATACTTCCTACCTCCAAGACTATCGAAGGATGGAGGCCCAAAGAGATCCATGTGAAGGAGCTCCAAAGGCCTCTTTGAATAAATGATAGTCGTGGGAGGGTGAGCCTTCTCATGTAGCTTTCCTTCGATACAGGCACTGCAAGCACGATCTTTAGCAAAACTAACATTCGTTAGTCCACGGACATGGTCCCCCTTGAGGAGACTTTGCAAAGATCTCATATTGACATGGGCTAAACGGCGATGCCAAAGCCATCCCACATCAACTTTAGCCATTAGGCATGTCGCGGTCTTAGTGGGTCGCTCCGAAAAGTTAATCACATATAGACCGTTCTCGACATGCCCAACAAAGGCTACTTTAAGAGTCTTGCTCCACAAGAGGGCCACGGTATCGATATCAAAGAAAGTGGCAAAGCCCATGATTGCAAGTTGACGAACGGAAAGTAAATTGTATGCAAGGGACTCAACAAGCATGACCTTCTCGATCGTGAGATCATGAGAGATGACCACCTTGCCAAGTCCCAATACCTTAGAAGATGAGGCGTCACCCCACTCGACATTGGTGGGCATAGATGGAACCTTGTGCACGTCCACCACCAAGTCCTTGCTTCCGGTCATATGATTTGTAGCTCCGCTATCGAGCAACCATGATCCACCACCGGAAGCAAACACCTACAAGAGATCAATGCTTGGTTTTAGGTACCCATTTTGTAATGGGTCCTTTGATGTTAGTAACAAGGGTCTTAGGAACCCAAATAGACCATTCAATGTATTCATGAAGAGAACCAACAAATTTGGCATAAACATGCCCATCACTAGCACGGCATAACACATAAGAAGGATTAAAATCGCCGGCTTTGTTGGGAGGGGTGACATTGCCCTTCTTGACATTGTTCTTCTTCTTCTCCTCGGGGGCACTCTCTCCCTCCCTCACAAAGGTTTGCATGAGAGGAGGAGGTCGTTTGGTCTTGTCATTCTTCTTCTTGTTCTTGGAGTCGGGCACGTACCCAACCCCTTCCTTGGCCACAACTCCCTTTTGGTTGATCAAGAGATCGTTGAGGTTCTTCTTGCCTTGTATGCAAGTCGCAAGACCTCTCTCAAGTTGCTCCTTCAACTTAGCATTTTCCTCAACAAGATGTATATGCTCACAACACGGGTTAGTAGCATTTGCATTATCAATTAAAACCATATGAGGAAAAGTTGCTTTCTCCTTAGTTAGCTTCACTTGGAGTTGATCATGAGACTCCTTGAGACTAGCGTGAATACCCTTCAAGGCCTTGTGGGCCTTGTCAAGTATATCAAACTCCTCTTTGAGTCTAGCAAGATCAACCCCGAGTTTGGCCTTCTCGGAATTTAGCACACGAGAAACAATGAGGACATGATCATAATCTTTCTTTAACTTAGCATGATCAACGTTGTGTGACTCCTCAAGAGCCAAACGAAGACCACGCTCTTCCTCAAGAGCATTGGAAAGATCCGAGATCTCATCGGCATAGTCACGACTATGCCCTTCCATCTTAGAGATGGTGTCCTCGTGAGCCTCGATCATGTCATTGGCTTCACCAAGTTGTTCCAAGAGAGCAACAAAGTGCTTCTTGGATTTTCCCTTGAGTTTGCCCATAAAGGCCTCAAACTCGTTAGCCTCCACATTAGCTCCCTCAAGTTCATTAATGCAATCCGTCGGGGAAGGATGATTAATGATGGTAGTTTTGATGTTGGAGGTTACCTTGTTGGTGGCTTTAGCCATGAGGCACTTGGCGGTGATGCTCTCGTTGGGTGAGTCGAAGAGAGACACCCGTGACGTTGTTGCAATGGCAACGGAGGCCATGGCAACCGACTCATCATCTTCATCATCGTCATCATCCTCATTGTACTCTTCTTGCACAACCAAAGCCTTGGGAGGAGTCTTCTTGGAGAAGTTGTTCTTGTTGGGGAACGACTTGGCCTTGTCCTTTCGGATGAGCTTGCCACCATTGTCTTCCCTCTTCTCATACGGGCATTCCGCAACGAAATGACTCACGTTGCCGCAATTGTAGCAAGTCCTTACACGTTGCTTGCCCCTTGTACCACTCGAGTTGTTTTTGCTAAAGTTTGGCCTCGAGTTTTTCTTGCTCCAAAATTGCCTTGAAGCAAGTGCCATGTGTTCATGATATGCATACTTCGTATCTTCGGGGTTGCTCTCCTCTTCTTCCTCTTCTTCGTCTTCCACGATGAGCTTGGCCTTCAATGCAAGGTTAGGCTTCTTTGCCCGTTGAGAACGGAGCACCGCATTGTCGGCGGTCTTGTCCAAAATGTTCATGGCCACAAACTCATCCAACACTTCGCTTGAGGTCAAAGTGTGGAAGTCCGGTCTTTGACGAATGACGGAGGACATGGCCTTGTGATAGGGCATCATTGCCTTGAGGAATTTGCGCTTGATCCAATTGTCATCCGTGTCCTTGCTCCCGTGATCTCGTAGTGAGACCGCGAGTTTGGTTACTCTCCGATAGAGCTCACGAGGTTCTTCATCTTCCTTCATTGCAAACTCATCGGCCTCATCTTGTACCACTTCATAGTTGGAGCGTTGAATGCTTGCGCTTCCCCGGTAGAGAGACACGACACAATGCCATGCATCTTTGGCCAAGGCGAAAGGACGAAGATGAGGTAGGTCTTCGGGTGGAATTGCATCTTGAATGATGAAGAGAGCATTCTCATTGAATTGATTGTCCGCGGCTTCTCGAGGAGTGAAGTTGCTTGGATCATGTGGATAGAAACCTTCTTCAATGATTCTCCAAAGGTTAGTGTTCACATGATTTAAATGACGTTTAAAGCGGTAAACCCAAGAATCAAAATCCTCATTTTTCACAATCTTAGGGGGAGGACCGGCATGATTCAAATGAGTGGAAGGAACCGGTCCACCATAAACAAGTGGTGGTTCCACATGGGCAAAGATGCCGGTGCCATTCTTGCCACTAGAAGAAGGAGCCTTTTCACTACTAGCTTCCCCCTTGTCGGGGATAGCATCCGTCACCTTGTTGGCGGGATCACCCACTTTCAACGGTGCGGTGGATAGTTTAAGCCCCTCAAGAAATTTAGTAAACATGCTTTCGACTTCGGTCGTCATGGAGGTTTTCAATGTCTCCAAGGCCACATTGAACTCCTCACGAGAGACCGAAGTTCCCCCATCTCCCGTAGACGAGATCGGATTCACACCGGAGTGTTCCTCCACACCGTCTACGGTATCAACCATACTCTTTGGACGGTAAAGTCCTTAATAAAGAGACGAGGCTCTGATACCAATTGAAAGGATCGATATGGTTGACTAGAGGGGGGGGGTGAATAGGCAACTAACAATTTTTAGCTTTTCTTTAACAATTTAAACTTTGCATCAAAGTAGGTTGTCTAGATATGCAACTAGGTGAGCAACCTATATGATGCAACGAGGATAGGTACACAAGCAAGCAAGAGATATGAAACAAGTAAGCTTGCTCAAATAAAGGCACGAGATAACCAAGAGTGGAGACGGTGGAGACGAGGATGTGTTGCCGAAGTTCCTTCCCTTTGAGAGGAAGTACGTCTCCGTTGGAGCGGTGTGGAGGCACAATGCTCCCCAAGAAGCCACTAGGGCCACCGTATTCTCCTCACGCCCTCACACAATGCGAGATGCCGTGATTCCACTATTGGTGCCCTTGAAGGCGGCGACCGAACCTTTACAAACAAGGTTGGGGCTCTCTCCACAACTTAATTGGAGGCTCCCAACAAAAACCACGAAGCTTCACCACAATGGAATATGGCTCCGAGGTGACCTCAACCGTCTAGGGTGCTCAAACACCCAAGAGTAACAAAATCCACACAAGAAAGTATGGGGGAAGCAAATATCCTTTGGTGGAAGTGTAGATCTAGGTCTCCTCCTTCAATCCCTAGCAAATCAACAAGTTTGAGTGGCTAGAGAGAGAGATCGGGCAAGAGAGCTTGAAGGGCATTAATGGTGGAGTGAGAGAGGTCAAAGGTGGGAGTGGTAGGTGGGAGAAGCTCCCTTAAATAGTCACCCACATTTCCAACCGTTACTGCGTTTTTTGCACTGCAGCGGTACAACCGGTCCTCGTCCCGGTACAACCGGGACTCACGGTGTAACTGCAGAACCCTACCAAGCGGTACAACCGGACAGGCGGGCGGTAGTACCGGCTAAGAAAAATAACCGGACTAACCGCCTGGCTACCGCACAACCACCGCATCAAAACAGGAGCTTGACCGGTACTTGGGCGGTGCCTGGCCGGAACAACCGCATGGCCTTGAGCTCTTGGGCGGCTAAGTTCTGAGCGGAAGAACCGCTCGGACCACCGGTGGTACCGGTCATCGTGGAACGACCGGACCAACCGGGCCACTACCGCCCAAGAACCGCATCAAACCAGAAGCGAGAGCGGCACTTGAGCGGTGCATGGACGGAACCACCGCCCCAGCTGTTGCAGAGCATGGTGGCGGTACCACCGCCCGGAGGCAGCGGTACAACCACTCGAGCAAAGCTGGTGAGCGACAAGACCCAACGATACAACCGCTCCAGAGAGCGGTACAACCGCTGGGCAGAAACAGTGAGCAGGAAAGAGGGGAAGAGGCAAGGAAAACTCTCTCTCTCACACACACACCTGAGGAAGGCAAAGAGAGGGTGAGAAAAGTGTACGTGAACTGATTCTCCCAGAGCTTCCTAATGAGGATTCCCTCTTGATAGTACGGGTACTCTACGACCAAAGAAAATAAAAGCGTAGAGGACACGTCTTCCATCTTTTCCTTCGAGAGGCAATAGCAATCCGATGTAAGCCTAAGCATCGAGAACCTGAAACATATAGCACACGATTAGACCACAAAGAGTTGTCATCATCATCCAAAACATAAAGTAGGGAAATGCCCTTTCACAGAGGATGGCAGAGGCATATATAGTGCATCAACTTTTCTTTGTGTTGACAATGGGTGCAGTCCTTGGTAGCCACTGGACCACCAAGGGGATGGGCGAATTGCAGGTCGACCGCCGAAGCACCGACGATGTGGACAAAGCGAGCTGCATTTAAAAAAACACCTGAGGGAGTGAGCTGCACTGTCGTAGTTTCATCTTCGTCGTCGACACAGGGAGTGCTACCAGACCTGCAAAACAGAGGAGGCGTTGGGAATTAGTCGAGGGAACAACAGAGAGGAGCCGAGTTGAACTCCCGCCACCGCTGAACTGCAAGATGGAGGAATGGTGGAGGAAGGGGCGTTTCAGCTGTGCAGGGGGAGGAGGTGTGCCTTGGCTGTCGATCACAAGCCGGAGTAGCGGAACCCGTCATCGCGACGGCTGCTCGATCCAGATCAGGGACGAGGCCGAATCCGGGCGTGGCGAATGTGCGATGCCGAGCAGGGGCGACGCGAGCCCAAGCTGGCGGCGGAGTGGGTCGATGGCCGGAAGGGGCGTGCGGTGGGAGGTAGGAGGTGCGGGGTGGGGGGCACGGCCCTGACCCCGTTCGGCGGCGGCGGTTCTGAGGAAGTGGCAGCGATGGTGGTGCAGCGGCGCGGGGGAAGGTGGTGATGCGGTGGTGGTGCGGCGGTGGAGCGGGGGGGAGCGGGGGAGGTGGTGGTGCGGCGATGGCGGGGGAAGCAGGGGAGGTGGTGGTGCAGCGATGGCGGGGGAAGCACGGGAGGTGGGGAGGAGGTCGCCGGAGTGCGCGGATCTGGGCGTGGGAAGGAGGTCGCCGGAGTGCGCGGATCTGGGCGTGGGGAGGAGGTCGCCGGAGTGTGCGGATCTGGGCGTGGGGTGTTGACTGGGAGGAAGCTGGAGGGGATCGGGGGAGGTGGAGGGGATCGGGGGAGGAAGGCGGAGAAGAGAGAGTGGTGGGTGGGGTGGGCCGGTGGGGTTGGTTTTTCGTCTGCGTTTCGAAGGTGCGCTGGGGTGTTAGCAGAATAAGGCTACTGTTATTAGAATAAGGTCTTAAGGGGTGTTATCATAATAGACCCATTCTATGTATGTATGTATGTAGTCATACTGAAATCTCTAAAAAGACTTATATTTAGGAACGGAGGGAATACTTGCTATGACATCACTTGTGCTACAACAACGACCTCCTTGATTCATCTGAAGGGTGATCTTTGCATGGTGTTGTATCTCTGTACTTTCTCTCTCTGCTTTTTATGTTCTTGGTTCAGCATAAGATGTATTGCCCCGGGGGTTGATAAGGCATTCGATCTAGTTTCCCTTATAAACTGGATCATGCTTTTTACCCATTTTTTCACATAAACCGGCTCAACTTCTTTTCAATTGACATCAATATACAGGTGGGACCCCCCCTCTCAATTTAGAAAACAAGCACTGGCTAAAAAGGTGGTACACAGAAGGGTTGAAAAGGAAAATTACTAACCATACATAAGCATTTGGCACTTATCAACATTGTGTAAACTTTACTTGCAACTTATTTGCTAATAAGCTTTGCTGCCAACTCCTGGATGATTAAGAAAATCGATATGCCGGGACAAAACCTTTTTGTGGAATGTAGACGAGGGAACGAACGAAGGGAGGTGCATTGTAAACTAAAAAAATATGCATGCCAAAGAGATTTACAGGGCTGAGAATCAAAGTTATCTCAACTTATATGAGAGCTCTTAGGTTGAGGTCAACGTGGTATGAATGGGGAGGCGAGGATACACCATGAGAAGGAACTGCAATGCCACCGGACAAGGTGGATAAGTAAGTGTTCTCAAGGAAATTTACATGGCAAATTTTAGCATGCTCCGACTTATATTTCATTTTCACATAAAAGGAGAGTATATAGTATATCTGAGTCATTGATTTGATTAAGTAGTGGTCTGATTAACTTCTACCTTTTTACCTCCCATGTAAAAAGAGGGGGTAAGAGGAAGCATCTTAAAATTACTCATCCATCATGTCCAAAATATGTATACAAAGTATTTAATTAGTAATTATTGCTACCTGTGTTCACTAATGTAAGACGTCGAATAGGCAAAACATCTTACAATGGTGGACAGAGGATGCATTTTATTATTTTTACAATTAGAATTTCAGTATACCAATATGATGTATATGTCATGCAACTTTTCTACGATGCAATGCATGGGCTCAGTACTTCCCTGTCACGGCAACAAGCAGTGCTCTTGTAGTAGATCATCTTTTTCTTTTTCTAGCATCATTGGATGGCGTGTGAAGGTTTATCTTTGGCGGATCTCGCGAGATTCGATCGACGTTTGTCTTCGGTGGATCCATGTGGATACCATCTTCGTTCGCCTGTGTTTGTGTGTCTACAGGTTGGATCCTTCTGATCTATGCTTCCCTTCATCAGCGGTGGTTACTGTTCTGGTGCGCTGGTCCTATGAGGCCTTAGCACGACGATTTCCCGACTGTTTACTACAACAAGGTTTGCCCGGCTTCGTTGAGGGAGAGGCTAAGACGGTGGCGCGCTTTTAGCTCGTTTCAGTGATTGTAGTCGTAGCTAGGTGGTCTACGGATCTGGATGTATTTTTTTTTACTGTTTTCTTTATACTACCTTGACAGTTAATGAATAGATCGAAAGTTTTGTTGAAGAAAAAGGTAGATCGTCTTTTTTTCAAGCAACCAGCAGGATTTCTGCTTTTTCATTAAAAAAATTCTTCAAAAAACGAGAGTCCGAGACATGAACCATAGATGATAACTATACGTACCAGTTGGCAGTGCCCAACCCAACAAAATAACGAAGCAACAAACCACAACGACTAATCATTGCGCACCCTCAATCACCCATCGGCGATCACAGCAAAGCCTAAACAACTGCCCCCTCGCACAGCCTGTGAAAGGCGGACAGACCGAAAGCAGCAGCTCCAGCCAATGATCCTCCATTTCATGGCTAGCCTTCCACAAGACAGCACGCCAAAGCCCTACCAATGGCGGCTATATATACCCGACGTGTCCCGCTCTTCCTTCCCATCCCAAACCCACTGCCCTACCTTCCTGTTCTTAGTGCTTAAACGTCTTCGAGTAATTCCCAGGCATCGACCGACCGAGAAGCTAGCTCCTAGCGAAAATGGCGGCCACCCTCAAGCTCAGGATCCTCGCCGCCGCCGCCGTCGTGGCCTCGTCCATGATGGGCGTGGCCATGGCTGCCGAGGGGCCGGCTCCCAGCCCGGACGCCGGAGCCGCCTCGACCATCCCGGCCTTCGCCGTCGGGACGCTCGTCACCGCCGCCGTTGGGTACCTCTTCTGCTGAGCTGCGCACCCGCGGCGTCTGCTGGCTGGACCGGCACTCCGCAGTCGTATATTTTAGTTAGCTGATGATGTGCCGTGTCAGGGTTATGTTCTGATCAGTTGACGCGCGTATTACGCTTTGGTACACAGCTACATACTACTGGATGAATTAATACATATCATATTTATCTTCATTCTCATAAAATGATTATATTCTTCCTTCGATCCATATTAATTGCCACTGCTTTAATACAACTTTGTATTAAAAAGCGATAATTAATTTGAATCAGAGACAGTACCTGTGTTGCAAAAACTCTATGGGCTGAGATCATATATACCTTGATGTGATGTCATATACTAGATCAAGTCGATGCGAAAGAACACGAAGGACAAATCATCGGTCTAGCTTCAGGTCGCGGACCGGTGACTAGTTAGGACTTGATAATTCCACAGTTGAATAATCAATCAAAGTCACACTCTTCATGAATGATGATTTCCCAAAGCACGTCCCCGCTTAGCACTTGATTGCTACTCTGTCCAGGGGTTGTCTGGTTTTTAAAAAGAGTTTTGCACCGCACTGGAATTTTGATTTCGTGAAATTTTTGGGGTACATTGAATGCTTGCCGATAATCAAATGATTCAAACAAAAAATGGTCCATGCGTAAGAAAGAAGGCTTTCCACCATTTCAGTAGGACCTACGATAGCAAGTGAACATTATTCCTTGAGAACAATATGAATCGTTTTGAAATTACACCAAGTTTTTTGACAAAAATATAGACCTCGCCACCCGTCGAAATTCATCGACTTCACAAACTTTGCCTATAGCGCATCGAAAATATGGTTACCTGACTCTTAGCACTATTGTCGACTTCACATCCTTCCTCCCATGGGGTGGTTTTATTGGCTAGGTCCCACATACGAGTTTGGCAGAAATACTAAGGGCATGTTTGGAACCTCTACTAGCTTCTCCAAAACCGCAACTTTGGCTTCCCTCACTAGCTTCGGTCTCTTCCTCGCGATCAACGAGCGTTTGGCTCGAGCGGCAGCTTCTCCTGGTGTGCCATGGGCTGGCAACCCAGCTAGCGGAGTCTTGGCATGTTCGACATCACTTTGGGCGCTAGCTAGGGTTAGCAGCAGACGAGGGGATATGTCGAGGGAGAGAGATGAGCAGGCGAGGGGGTACATCGTACCAATTCAGGGGAGGTAGGAGAGAAGCACTTGTAGCGATATGGGGTTCGGTGGTGAAATGTTTACTTTCGTGGCGGCAATTTGAACTGTAACTTGGCTAAACTCTTGCTCTTCATTTTCGTGGAGTTGGGCTTTTCTGTCTTCTCTTTTTTACATGAGGGGAGGGCTCGACTTCTCGAATTTAGTTCCGCGGAACTCCCATATTAGGAGCAGCTTAGTGCACTGAGTTCACGAATTTGAGAGCGAGAAGATCCGAACAGGCCCTAAGAGCATGCTTTAGCCATGGATTATCTTGATGTTTAGCAAGGGACACTAAGACAAAAGCACATGTGTTTTTGTGTCCAACTACTTACGACTTGGGCTGCAATGTAACATGGGAGGCTTGCCCAACTGTAGTATGCGAGATAACATGCGTAACTATAGCCCAAAAAGAGTAAGGATGTGTGTGTGTGTGTGTGTGGGGGGGGGGGGGGGGGGGGGAGTCCCTATTTGGTGCGCGTTGCGGCAAATAACCGGACATTTGCGTAGTAGTGCTTGGGGATCGGCCGTCCCTGTGTATCCAGCGTAGTGCAGCGCATTTTAAGTTTACATGTTCGGCTTTTCACAGGTTTTAGGAACATTCTAGAAGTTAATTTTTTCAGTTTTTTAATGTTTTTCTTTTTTTGTATTATTGGTTTGTTTTACCTTTTCCTTCTTTTCTCGAAACTCATAAATTTAAAAAGTATTCTTGTTTAAAAACAAACATATTATCATAAAATGTTTGGGGACATTAAAAATTGTTCATGTTTTAAAAAATTACGTTCACATTTAAAAAAATGAAACTTAAAAATTGTTGGCAAATAAGAAAACAGATTTTCAGAAAATGTTTTCATTTTCCAAAATTTGTTCACAATTTTCAAAAATCGCATTTCCAATAAATGTTCGGAATTTCAAAAGATATTAGATTTTCAGAAAATGTTGAATTATTCAAAAATTTGTTTGTTCTCCAAAGTTTGTTCACATTTCCAAATAATTTTGGAATTAGGAAACACAAATTTGGTATCAAAATGCACATGTTCAGAAATTGTTTAAATTTAAAATTTTATTTGCATTTTCAATAAATATTTAGAACATTTTTCATAATCATAATTTTCAGGAAATTTCAAAAAATCACGTCTGTAATTTCAAAAGATGTTTTTATATCTTTTGCTGCTTATAGATCTTATGTTTCTATATCTAACATTTTCACCTAATTGCACACTAAAATAGGGTTGTAGTTTTAAAAATCGACTTTGAAGGAAAGCCAGTCCGAAAAATTGAATTTAGGATTCCGCTAAAAAATTATCAAATTTAGCATAACCGTAAAGATTATATTTGTGTAACTAGCAAAGGAAACCCTGCGTTGCAATAGGAGAAAAAGTAACAGACGTGGGAGGAACCCTAATTTTTTAGGGGAGAACGACTGCGTGAGCCCCTACATCGTAAGAAACATTTTTCTATACACGTTTATCATTTAGTAAATACACGATTTTTTTCTTCATATGTGTGTTTTGATGTCTACTCTTTTTCATACGCGTACATTTTTCATATACATTAGAATCCATACACATTTAACATTTTTGAAATTCATGATTAACATTTTTTCAATCACTTTTTTTAATTGTTGTTTGAATATGTGTTGAACATTTTTTTCCAAATACGTCTTGAAAAGTTTTTTCAAATGCTATCAACATTTTGTAAAAGTTGCACCGACATTTTCAACACTACACAATTTTTTTTCAAACTTAAGTTTTTTAAGAAAAAATATGTCATGTGTAATTCCCCGCTTACTTGAGTGTTGGATGGACATGCTAGGTGATGCCCCAACTCATTGACGTCACTATTCGTGGTCTCACCATCGGGGTTGCTACAATGGTAACTTAGTGGAGCTCGTCTGTGTCTACTTTGAAGTTTGCTCTGTTGTCTCTTAGTATGATGTAATGCCTCGGCGTACCCCTCTCTGAAGCTAGTGGTGCCATGTACGTGCTTATGACATCACTTGTGCTGCAAATACGACCTCCTTGATTCATCTGATGTACAACAGGGTGATCTTTGCATGGTGTTGTATCTTTGTACTTGTATTTTTTCTTCTATGTTCTTGCTTCAACAAGATGTATTGCCCCGGGGGGTTGTGAAGGTATTCGATCTAGTTTCCCTCATAAATTGGATCATGTTTTTTGACTCAATTTCTCACATAAACCGGCTCAATTTCTTTTGAATTGAGATCAATAGACAGGTGGGACTCCACCTCCCCCCCCCCCCCCCCCCCCCCCCCCTTGATTCAGAAAACAACCATTGACTAAAAAGGTGGTACACATACTGAAGGGCCGAAAAGGAAAATTACTATCAATACCTGAGCATTTGGCACTTACCAAAATTGTGTAAACTTTAGTTGTAACTTATTTCCTAACAAGCTTTGTCGCCAACTCTGGGATGATTAAGAAAATCGATATGCCGGGGCAAAACCTTTTTGTGGAATGTAGACGAGGGAATGAACAGAGGGAGGTGCATTGTAAACTAAAAAAATATGTGCACCAAAGAGATTTACAGAGCTGACAATCAGAGTTATCTCAACTTACATGAGAGCTCTTAGGTTGAGGTCAACGTGGTATGAACGGGGAGGCGAGGATAGATCATGGGAAGGGACTGCAATGCCATGTGACAAGGTGGATAAGCAAGTGTTCTCTGAGTTCGCGATGGTATCCATCATGTCCAAAATTTGTATATAGACTATTTAATTAGTAATTACTTCTATTTATGTTCACTAATGTAAGACGTCGAATAGGCAAAATATCTTACATTAGTGGATAGAGGGTGTATTTTATTTTACAATTAGAATTTCAGTATTACCAATATGATGTATATGTTATGTAACTTTTCTACAATGCAATGCATTCGCTCGGGAAGCCATGGCAATGCTTCCCTACCACGGCAACAAGCAGTGCACTTGTAGATCACCTTTTTTTTCAAGCAACCAGCAGGAGTTCTGCTTTTTCATTAATAAATTTCTTTTTCAAAAAACGAGCGCCGAGACATGAACCATCGATGATAACTATACGTACCAGTTGGCAGTTGCCAACAAAATAACAATCAGAAGCAGCAAACCACAACGACTAATCATTGCGCACCCTCAATCACCCATTCGGCGATCACAGCAAAGCCTAAAGAAATGCCCACTCGCATCGCACAGCCTGGGAAAGACCGACAGACCGAAAGCAGCGGCTCCAGCCAATGATCCTCCATTTCATGGCTAGCCTTCCACAACACAGCACGCCAAAGCCCTACCAATGGCAGCTATATATACTCGACGTGTCCATCTCTTCCTTCCCATCCCAAGCCGTCCAGCTCGCTAGCTTCCTGTCCTTCGCTTAATGCATACGCGTCTTCGACTGGATTCCCAAGCGTCGATCGACCGAGAAGCTAGCTAGCGGAAATGGCGGCCACCCTCAAGCTCAGGATCCTCGCCGCCGCCGCCGTCGTGGCCTCGTCCATGATGGGCGTGGCCATGGCTGCCGAGGGGCCGGCTCCCAGTCCGGACGCCGGAGCCGCCACGACCATCCCGGCCTTCGCCGTCGGGACGCTCGTCGCCGCCGCCGTTGGGTACCTCTTCTGCTGAGCTGCGCGCCCGCGGCGTCTGCTGGCTGGACCGGAACTCTGCAGTCGTATATTTTAATTAGCTGATGATGTGCCATGTACGGGTTTTTTTTTTTGCAGGGATGCCATGTACGGGTTATGTTCTGATCAGTTGACGCGCGTATTGCGCTTTGGTACACAGCTACATACTACTGGATGAATTAATATATATCGTATTTATCTTCGTTCACTCATAAAATGATTATGTTCTTCCTTCGATCCATGTTAATTGTCGCTGCTTTAATACAACTTTGTATTAAAAAGTGATAATTAATTTGAATTAGAGAGAGTAGCTGTGTTGCTAAAATTCTTTGGGCGGAGATCATATATACCTTGATGTGGTGTCATATACTAGATCAAGTCGATGCGAAAGAACACGAAGGAAAGAGCATCGGTCTAGTTTCAGGCCACGGACCGGTGACTAGTTAGGATTGATAGTTCAACAGTTGAATAATCAATCAAAGGCACACTCTCTTCATGCATAATGATTTCTCAAAGCACGTTCCGGCTTAGCGCTTGATTGCTACTCTATCTAGGGGTTCCCTGGTTTTGTAAAAGAGTTTTCCACCTCACTGGAATTTTGATTTTGTGAATTTTTTGGGGGAAATTGGCCTTCAAATTTCTTTCAAATACTTGTCGATAGTCAAATGATTCAAACAAAAAATGGTCCATGCGTAGGAAAGAAGGCTTTCCACCATTTCAATAGGACCTACGATAGCAAGTGAACATTATTCTTTAAGAACAATATGAATCGTTTTGAAATTACACCAAATTTTTTCTTACCAAAATATAGGTCTTGCAACCCATTGAAATTCATCGACTTCACAAACTTTGCCTAGAGCGCATAAAAAATATGGTTACCTGATTCTTAGCACTATTGTCGACTTCACATCCTTCCTCCCATGGGGTGGTTTTATTGGCTAGGTCCCACATACGAGTTCGGCAGGAAATACTAAGGGCATGTTTGGAACCCTCTCAGCTTCTCCAAATCCGCAACTTTGGCTTCCCTCACTAGCTTCGGTCTCTTCCTGGCGATCAGCGAGCGTTCGGCTCGAGCGGTAGCTTCTCCCGGTGTGACATGTGCGGCGAGTCCTGGCATGTTCGACATCACTTTGGGCGCTAGCTAGGGTTAGCAGCGGGCGAGGGGATATGTCGAGGGAGAGAGATGAGCAGGCGAGGGGGTACATCGTACCGATTCAGGGAAGGTAGGAGAGAAGCACTGGTAGCGACATGGGGTGCGGTGGTGGAATGTTTACTTTTGTGGTGGCAATTTGAACTGTAACTTGGCTAAACTCTTGCTCTTCAATTTCGTGGAGCTGGGCTTTTCTTGAAGGAAATATGCCCTAGAGGCAATAATAAAATTATTATTTTATATTTTCTTATTCATGATAAAGGTTTATTATTCATGCCAGAATTGTATTGATCGGAAACTGAAGTACATGTGTGAATACATAAACAAATACCGTGTCCCCAGTAAGCCTCTACTAGACTAGCTCGTTGATCAAAGATGGTTAAGGTTTCCTAACCATAGACATGCGTTGCCATTTGATAACGGGATCACATCATTAGGAGAATGATGTGATGGACAAGACCCATCTGTTAGCTTAGCATATTGATCGTTCAGTTTATTGCTATTGCTTTCTTCATGTTAAATACATATTCCTCCGACTATGAGATTATGCAACTCTCGGATACCGAAGGAATACCGTGTGTGCTATCAAACATCACAACGTAACTGGATGATCATAAAGATGCTCTACAGGTATCTCCAAAGATGTTTGTTGAGTTGGCATAGATCGAGATTAGGATTTGTCACTCCGAGTATCGGAGAGGTGTCTTTGGGCCCTCTCGGTAATACACATCATAAGAAGCCTTGCAAGCAAAGTGAATAATGAGTTAGTTGCAAGATGATGTATTACAGAACGAGTAAAGAGACTTGCCGGTAACGATATTGAACTAGGTATGAAGATACCACGATCGAATCTCGGGCAAGTAACATACCGATGGACAAAGGGAATTACGTATGTTGTCATAGCGGTTCAACCGATAAAGATCTTCGTAGAATATATAGGAGCCAATATGGGCATACAGGTTCCACAATTGGTTATTGACCGAAGAGGTTTCTCTGTCATTTCTACATAGTTCTCGAACCCACAGGGTCCGCACGCTTAACGTTCGTTCACAATATAGTGTTATATGAGTTATATGATATGGTGACCGAATGTTGTTCGAAGTCACGGATGTGATCAGGGGCATGACGAGGAGTCTCTAAATGGTCTAGAGGTAAAGATTGATATATAGGACGATGGTATTCAGACACCGGATGTGTTTCGAACTGTACCGGGTGATCATCGGAGTACCGGAGGGGGTACCGGACACCCCCGGGAGGTTAGTGGGCCTATTGGGCCATAAGAGGGGAGAACACCAGCCCACAAGGTGCTAGCGCGCCCCCCATGGCAGCCTCCCTAGTGGGACAGGAAAGGTGGGGGGAATTTGGCCTCCCCCTTCCTTCCTCTCCCCCTTTCCTTCCACCTTCCGACAAACATGGCAGGGGGGTGCAGCCAAGGGCAAGAGCCCAAGTAGGATTCGGACCTACTTGGGGTGACCCTTGGCATATCCCCTCTCCCTCCACCTATATATAAGTGGGGGGGGGGGGCTAGCACACCCTAGACAATTGCTTAGCCGTGCGCGGCGCCCCCTCCATCGTTTACACCCTCGGTCATATTTTCGTAGTGCTTAGGCGAAGCCCTGCGGAGATCACTTCACCATCACCGTCACCACGTCGTCGTGCTGCCAGAACTCATCCACTACCTCGCCGTATTGCTGGATCAAGAACGCGGAGGACATCATCGAGCTGAACGTGTGCTGAACGCGGAGGTGCCATATGTTCGGTGCTCGCTCGGTTGGAACGCAAAGAAGTTTGACTACATCAATCGCGTTGTCAAATGCTTCCGCTTACGGTCTATGAGGGTACATAGACATACTCTCCCCTCTCGTTCCTATGCATCCCCTTGATAGATCTTGCGTGTGCGTAGAATTTTTTTGTTTTTCATGCAACGTTTCCCAACAGTGGCATCTGAGCCAGGTCTATGCGTAGATGATATGCATGAGTAGAACACAAAGAGTTGTGGGCGGTGATAGTCATATTTCTTACCACCAACGTATTATTTTGATTCGGCGGTATTTGTTGGGGAACACAGTATTTCAAAAAAATTCCTACGATCACACAAGATCTATCTAGGAGATGCATAGCAACAAGATGGGAGAGTGTGTCCACGTACCCTCGTAGACCGAAAGCGGAAGCATTTAGTAACGCGGTTGATGTAGTCGAACGTCTTCATGATCCAACCGATCCAAGTATCGAACGTACGACACCTCCGTGTTCAGCACACGTTCATCACGATGACGTCCCTCGAGCTCTTGATCCAGTTGAGGACGAGGGAGAATTTCGTCAGCACGGCGGCATGGTGATGGTGATGATGAAGTTATCGGCGTAGGGCTTCGCCTAAGCACTACGACGATATGACCGAGGTGTTAAACTGTGGAGGGGGCACCGCACACGGCTAAAAGATTGTTTGTTGTGCTTTGGGGTGCCTCCCTGCCCACGTATATAAAGGAGGGGGGAGGAGGAGGCCGGTGATGACCCACAAGTATAGGGGATCTATCGTAGTCCTTTCAATAAGTAAGAGTGTCGAACCCAACGAGGAGCAGAAGGAAATGATAAGCGGTTTTCAGCAAGGTATTCTCTGCAAGCACTGAAATTATCGGTAACAAATAGTTTTGTGATAAGGTAATTGGCAACAAGTAACAAGTAATGAAAGTAAATAGGGTGCAACAAGATGGCCCAATCCTTTTTGTAGCAAAGGACAAGGCTGGACAAACTCTTATATAGAGAAAAGCGCTCCCGAGGACACATGGGAATTATCGTCAAGCTAGTTTTCATCACGCTCATATGATTCGCGTTCGTTACTTTAATAATCTGGTATGTGGGTGGACCGGTGCTTGGGTACTGTCCTTTCTTGGACAAGCATCCCACTTATGATTAACCCCTATTGCAAGCATCCGCAACTACAAAAGAAGTATTAAGGTAAACCTAACCATATCATGAAACATATGGATCCAAATCAGCCCCTTACGAAGCAACTCATAAACTAGGGTTCAAGCTTCTGTCACTCTAGCAACCCATCATCTACTTATTACTTCCCAATGCCTTCCTCTAAGCCCAAACAACGGTGAAGGGTCATGTAGTCGACGTTCACATAACAACACTAGAGGAAAGACAACATACATCTCATCAAAATATCGAATGAATACCAAATTCACATGACTACTAATAACAAGACTTCTCCCATGTCCTCAGGAACAAACGTAACTACTCACAAATCATATTCATGTTCATAATCAGAGGGGTATTAATATGCATAATGGATCTGAACATATGAGCTTCCACAAAATAAACCAACTAGCATCAACTACAAGGAGTAATCAACACTACTAGCAACCCACAGGTACCAATCTGAGGATTTGGGACAAAGATTGGATACAAGAGATGAACTAGGGTTTGAGAGGAGATGGTGCTGGTGAAGATGTTGATGGAGATTGACCCCCTCCCGATGAGAGGATCGTTGGTGATGACGATGGCGATGATTTCCCCCTCCCGGAGGGAAGTTTCCCCGGCAGAACAGCTCTGCCGGAGCCCTAGATTGGTTCCGCCAAGGTTCCACCTCGTGGCGGTGGAGTTTCTTCCCGAAAGCTTGCTTATGATTTTTTCCAGGGTAGAAGACACCATATAGCCAAAGATGGGCACCGGAGGCCTGCCAGGGGGCCCACGAGACAGGGGGCGCGCCCAGGAGGGTAGGGCGCGCCCCCACCCTCGTGGCCAGGGTGTGGGCCCCCTCTGGTATTTTCTTCGCTCAGTATTTTTTATAAATTCCAAAAATGACTTCCGTGAAGTTTTAGGACTTTTGGAGTTGTGCAGAATAGGTCTCTAATATTTGCTCCCTTTCCAGCCCAGAATTCCAGCTGCCGGCATTCTCCCTCTTCATGTAAACCTTGTAAAATAAGAGAGAATAGACATAAGTATTGTGGCATAACATGTAATAACAACCCATAATGCAATAAATATCAATATAAAAGCATGATACTAAATTGACGTATAAGCCGGCCCAAGGGGGGCGCGCCATGAGGGGGGAGTCCTACTAGGACTCCGTTCCTAGTAGGATTCGGCCCCCCTCCTTCCATCTTACGGAGAGGGGAAAGGGGAAAGGAGGGAGAGGGAGAAGGAAAGGGGGGGTCGCGCATCCACCCCTTGTCCAATTCGGTTTGGGCAAGGGGAGGTGTGCGCCACCTCATGGCCCTTCTTCCCTCTCTCCACTAAAGCCCAATAGGGCCCATTAACTTCCCGGGGGGTTTCGATAGCCTCCCGGTACTCCGATAAATCCCGGAACCTTATCGGAACCATTTCAATGTCCATATATAACCTTCCAATATATCAATCTTTACCTCTCGGCCATTTCGAGACTCCTCGTCATCTCCGTGATCTCATCCGGACTCTAAACAATCTTTGGTCATTAAATCACATAACTCATAATACAAATCATCATCGAACGTTAAGCGTGCGGACCCTACGGGTTCGAGAACTATGTAGACATGACCGAGACACATCTTCGGTCAATAACCAATAGCGGAACCTGGATTCTCATATGGTATCCTACATATTCTATGAAGATCTTTATCGGTCAAATCGCATAACAGCATACGTTGTTCCCTTTGTCATCGGTATGTTACTTGCCCGAGATTCGATCGTCGGTATCATCATACCTAGTTCAATCTCATTACCGGCAAGTCTCTTTACTCGTTCCGTAATGCATCATCCTGCAACTAACTCATTAATCACATTGCTTGCAAGGCTTATAGTGATGTGCATTACAAAGAGGGCCCAGAGACACCTCTCGGATACACGGAGTGACGAATCCTAATCTTGATCTATGCCAACCCAGCAAACACCTTCAGAGACACATGTAGAGCATCTTTATAATAACCTAGTTACATTGTAACATTTGATAGCACACAAGGTGTTCTTCCGATATTCAGGAGATGCATAATCTCATAGTCAGAGGAACATGTATAAGTTATGAAGAAAGCAATAGCAATAAAACTAAACGATCATCATGCTAAGCTAACGAATGGGTCTTGTCCATCACATAATTCTCTAATGATGTGATCCCGTTCATCAAATAACAATACATGTCTATGGTCAGGAAACATAACCATCTTTGATCAACGAGCTAGTCAAGTAGAGGCATACTAGGGACACTCTGTTTTGTCTATGTATTCACACATGTACTAAGTTTCCAGTTAATACAATTCTAGCATGAATAATAAACATTTATCATGATATAAGGAAATATAAATAACAACTCTATTATTGCCTCTAGGGCATATTTCCTTCAGTCTCCCACTTGCACTAGAGTCAATAATCTAGATTACATAGTAATGATTCTAACACCCATGGAGTCTTGGTGCTGATCATGTTTTGCTCGTGGAAGAGGCTTAGTCAACTGGTCTGCAACATTCAGATCTGTATGTATTTTGCAAATCTCTATGTCTCCCTCCTTGACTAGATCGCAGATGGAATTGAAGCGTCTCTTGATGTGTTTGGTTCTCTTGTGAAATCTAGATTCCTTCGCCAAGGCTATTGCTCTAGTATTGTAACAAAAGATTTTCATTGGACCCGATGCACTAGGTATTACACCTAGATCGGATATGAACTGCTTCATCCAGACTCCTTCATTTGCTGCTTCCGAAGCAGCTACTGTTGGGTAACGTAGTAATTTCAAAAAATTTCCTACGCACACGCAAGATCATGGTGATGCATAGCAACGAGAGGGGAGAGTGTGATCTAGTACCCTTGTAGATCGACAACGGAAGCGTTAGCACAACGTGGTTGATGTAGTCGTACGTCTTCACGGCCCGACCGATCAAGCACCGAAACTACGGCACCTCCGAGTTCTAGCACACATTCAGCTCGATGACGATCCCCGGACTCCGATCCAGCAAAGTGTCGGGGAAGAGTTCCGTCAGCACGACGGCGTGGTGACGATCTTGATGTACTACCGTCGCAGGGCTTCGCCTAAGCACCGCTGCAATATTATCGAGGACTATGGTGGAAGGGGGCACCGCACACGGCTAAGAATATGATCACGTGGATCAACTTGTGTCTCTAGGGGTGCTCCCTGCCTCCGTATATAAAGGATCAAGGGGGGGGTGCGGCCGACTAGGAGAGGGCGCGCCAGGAGGAGTCCTACTCCTTCCGGGAGTAGGATTCCCCCCCTTTCCTAGTTGGAATAGGATTCGGGAGGGGGAAAGAGGAGAGAGAGAAGGAAGGGGGGCGCCGGCCCCCTCTCCTTGTCCTATTTGGACTAGGGGGGAGGGGCGCACGGCCCAGCCCTGGCCACCTCTCCTCTCTTCCACTAAGGCCCACTAAGGCCCATATACCTCCCGGGGGGTTCCGGTAACCTCCCGGTACTCCGGTAAAATCCCGATTTCACCCGGAACACTTCCGATATCCAAATATAGGCTTCCAATATATCAATCTTTATGTCTCGACCATTTCGAGACTCCTCGTCATGTTCGTGATCACATCCGGGACTCCAAACAAACTTCGGTACATCAAAATGCATAAACTCATAATATAACTGTCATCGAAACCTTAAGCGTGCGGACCCTACGGGTTCGAGAACAATGTAGACATGACCGAGACATGTCTCCGGTCAATAACCAATAGCGGAACCTGGATGCTCATATTGGCTCCTACATATTCTACGAAGATCTTTTATCGGTCAGACCGCATAACAACATACGTTGTTCCCTTTGTCATCGGTATGTTACTTGCCCGAGATTCGATCGTCGGTATCTCAATACCTAGTTCAATCTCGTTACCGGCAAGTCTCTTTACTCGTTCCGTAATACATCATCTCACAACTAACTCATTAGTTGCAATGCTTGCAAGGCTTATGTGATGTGCATTACCGAGAGGGCCCAGAGATACCTCTCCGACAATCGGAGTGACAAATCCTAATCTCGAAATACGCCAACCCAACATGTACCTTTGGAGACACCTGTAGAGCACCTTTATAATCACCCAGTTACGTTGTGACGTTTGGTAGCACACAAAGTGTTCCTCCGGTAAACGGGAGTTGCATAATCTCATAGTCATAGGAACATGTATAAGTCATGAAGAAAGCAATAGCAACATACTAAACGATCGGGTGCTAAGCTAATGGAATGGGTCATGTCAATCAGATCATTCACCTAATGATGTGATCCCGTTAATCAAATAACAACTCTTTGTCCATGGTTAGGAAACATAACCATCTTTGATTAACGAGCTAGTCTAGTAGAGGCATACTAGTGACACTCTGTTTGTCTATGTATTCACACATGTATTATGTTTCCGGTTAATACAATTCTAGCATGAATAATAAACATTTATCATGATATAAGGAAATAAATAATAACTTTATTATTGCCTCTAGGGCATATTTCCTTCAGTCTCCCACTTGCACTAGAGTCAATAATCTAGATTATACAGTAATGATTCTAACACCCATGGAGCCTTGGTGCTGATCATGTTTTGCTCGTGGAAGAGGCTTAGTCAACGGATCTGCTACATTCAGATCCGTATGTATCTTGCAAATCTCTATGTCTCCCACCTGGACTAGATCCCGGATGGAATTGAAGCGTCTCTTGATGTGCTTGGTTCTCTTGTGAAATCTGGATTCCTTTGCCAAGGCAATTGCACCAGTATTGTCACAAAAGATTTTCATTGGACCCGATGCACTAGGTATGACACCTAGATCGGATATGAACTCCTTCATCCAGACTCCTTCATTTGCTGCTTCCGAAGCAGCTATGTATTCCGCTTCACACGTAGATCCCGCCACGACGCTTTGTTTAGAACTGCACCAACTGACAGCTCCACCGTTTAATGTAAATACGTATCCGGTTTGCGATTTAGAATCGTCCGGATCAGTGTCAAAGCTCGCATCGACGTAACCACTTACGATTAGCTCTTTGTCACCTCCATAAACGAGAAACATATCCTTAGTCCTTTTCAGGTATTTCAGGATGTTCTTGACCGCTGTCCAGTGATCCACTCCTGGATTACTTTGGTACCTCCCTGCTAGACTTATAGCAAGGCACACATCAGGTCTGGTACACAGCATTGCATACATGATAGAGCCTATGGCTGAAGCATAGGGAACATCTTTCATTTTCTCTCTATCTTCTGCAGTGGTCGGGCATTGAGTCTGACTCAACTTCACACCTTGTAACACAGGCAAGAACCCTTTCTTTGCTTGATCCATTTTGAACTTCTTCAAAACTTTGTCAAGGTATGTGCTTTGTGAAAGTCCAATTAAGCGTCTTGATCTATCTCTATAGATCTTAATGCCTAATATGTAAGCAGCTTCACCGAGGTCTTTCATTGAAAAACTCTTATTCAAGTATCCCTTTATGCTATCCAGAAATTCTATATCATTTCCAATTAGTAATATGTCATCCACATATAATATCAGAAATGCTACAGAGCTCCCACTCACTTTCTTGTAAATACAGGCTTCTCCAAAAGTCTGTACAAAACCAAATGCTTTGATCACACTATCAAAGCGTTTATTCCAACTCCGAGAGGCTTGCACCAGTCCATAAATGGATCGCTGGAGCTTGCACACTTTGTTAGCTCCCTTTGGATCGACAAAACCTTCTGGTTGCATCATATACAACTCTTCTTCCAGAAATCCATTCAGGAATGCAGTTTTGACATCCATCTGCCAAATTTCATAATCATAAAATGCGGCAATTGCTAACATGATTCGGACAGACTTAAGCATCGCTACGGGTGAGAAGGTCTCATCGTAGTCAATCCCTTGAACTTGCCGAAAACCTTTTGCGACAAGTCGAGCTTTGTAGACAGTAATATTACCGTCAGCGTCCGTCTTCTTCTTGAAGATCCATTTATTCTCAATTGCTTGCCGATCATTGGGCAAGTCAACCAAAGTCCATACTTTGTTCTCATACATGGATCCCATCTCAGATTTCATGGCTTCAAGCCATTTTGCGGAATCTGGGCTCACCATCGCTTCTTCATAGTTCGTAGGTTCATCATGATCTAGTAGCATGACTTCCAGAACAGGGTTACCGTACCACTCTGGTGCGGATCTTACTCTGGTTGATCTACGAGGTTCAGTAGTATCTTGTTCTGAAGTTTCATGATCATCATCATTAGCTTCCTCACTAATTGGTGTAGGTGTCACAGAAACAGGTTTCTGTGATGTACTACTTTCCAATAAGGGAGTAGGTACAGTTACCTCGTCAAGTTCTACTTTCCTCCCACTCACTTCTTTCGAGAGAAACTCCTTCTCCAGAAAGTTTCCGAATTTAGCAACAAAAGTCTTGCCTTCGGATCTGTGATAGAAGGTGTATCCAATAGTTTCCTTTGGATATCCTATGAAGACACATTTTTCCGATTTGGGTTCGAGCTTATCAGGTTGAAGCTTTTTCACATAAGCATCGCAGCCCCAAACTTTCAGAAACGACAACTTTGGTTTCTTGCCAAACCACAGTTCATAAGGCGTCGTCTCAACGGATTTTGATGGTGCCCTATTTAACGTGAATGCGGCCGTCTCTAGAGCGTATCCCCAAAATGATAGCGGTAAATCAGTAAGAGACATCATAGATCGTACCATATCTAGTAAAGTACGATTACGACGTTCGGACACACCATTACGCTGTGGTGTTCCGGGTGGCGTGAGTTGCGAAACTATTCCACATTGTTTCAAATGTACACCAAACTCGTAACTCAAATATTCTCCTCCACGATCAGATCGTAGGAATTTTATTTTCTTGTTACGATGATTTTCAACTTCACTCTGAAATTCTTTGAACTTTTCAAACGTTTCAGACTTGTGTTTCATTAAGTAGATATACCCATATCTGCTTAAGTCATCTGTGAAGGTGAGAAAATAACGATATCCGCCACGAGCCTCAACATTCATCGGACCACATACATCTGTATGTATGATTTCTAACAAATCTGTTGCTCTCTCCATAGTACCGGAGAACGGTGTTTTTGTCATCTTACCCATAAGGCACGGTTCGCAAGTACCAAGTGATTCATAATCAAGTGGTTCCAAAAGCCCATCAGTATGGAGTTTCTTCATGCGCTTTATACCGATATGACCTAAACGGCAGTGCCACAAATAAGTTGCACTATCATTATCAACTCTGCATCTTTTGGTTTCAACACTATGAATATGTGTGTCACTACTATCGAGATTTAATAAGAATAGACCACTCTTTAAGGGTGCATGACCATAAAAGATATTACTCATGTAAATAGAACAACCATTATTCTCTGATTTAAATGAATAACCGTCTCGCATCAAACAAGATCCAGATATAATGTTCATGCTTAACGCTGGCACCAAATAACAATTATTTAGGTCTAATATTAATCCCGAAGGTAGATGTAGAGGTAGCGTGCCGACTGCGATCACATCGACTTTGGAACCATTTCCCACGCGCATCGTCACCTCGTCCTTAGCCAATCTTCGCTTAATCCGTAGTCCCTGTTTCGAGTTGCAAATATTAGCAACAGAACCAGTATCAAATACCCAGGTGCTACTGCGAGCATTAGTAAGGTACACATCAATAACATGTATATCACATATACCTTTGTTCACCTTGCCATCCTTCTTATCCGCCAAATACTTGAGGCAGTTCCGCTTCCAGTGACCAGTCTGCTTGCAGTAGAAGCACTCAGTTTCAGGCTTAGGTCCAGGTTTGGGTTTCTTCTCTTGAGCAGCAACTTGCTTGCTGTTCTTTTTGAAGTTCCCCTTCTTCTTCCCTTTGCCCTTTTTCTTGAAACTAGTGGTCTTGTTGACCATCAACACTTGATGCTCCTTCTTGATTTCTACCTCCGCAGCTTTCAGCATTGCGAAGAGCTCGGGAATAGTCTTATTCATCCCTTGCATATTATAGTTCATCACGAAGCTCTTGTAGCTTGGTGGCAGTGATTGGAGAATTCTGTCAATGACGCAATCATCTGGAAGATTAACTCCCAATTGAATCAAGTGATTATTATACCCAGACATTTTGAGTATATGCTCACTGACAGAACTGTTCTCCTCCATCTTGCAGCTATAGAATTTATTGGAGACTTCATATCTCTCAATCCGGGCATTTGCTTGAAATATTAACTTCAACTCCTGGAACATCTCATATGCTCCATGACGTTCAAAACGTCGTTGAAGTCCCGATTCTAAGCCGTAAAGCATGGCACACTGAACTATCGAGTAGTCATCAGCTTTGCTCTGCCAGACGTTCATAACATCTGGTGTTGCTCCAGCAGCAGGCCTGGCACCCAGCGGTGCTTCCAGGACGTAATTCTTCTGTGCAGCAATGAGGATAATCCTCAAGTTACGGACCCAGTCCGTGTAATTGCTACCATCATCTTTCAACTTTGCTTTCTCAAGGAACGCATTAAAATTCAACGGAACAACAGCACGGGCCATCTATCTACAATCAAACATGAATAAGCAAGATACTATCAGGTACTAAGTTCATGATAAATTTAGGTTCAATTAATCATATTACTTAAAGAACTCCCACTTAGATAGACATCCCTCTAATCCTCTAAGTGATTACGTGATCCAAATCAACTAAACCATGTCCGATCATCACGTGAGATGGAGTAGCTTCATTGGTGAACATCACTATGTTGATCATATCTACTATATGATTCACGCTCGACCTTTCGGTCTCCGTGTTCCGAGGCCATATCTGTATATGCTTGGCTCGTCAAGTATAACCTGAGTATTCCGCGTGTGCAACTGTTTTGCACCCGTTGTATTTGAACGTAGAGCCTATCACACCCGATCATCACGTGGTGTCTCAGCACGAAGAACTTTCGCAATGGTGCATACTCAGGGAGAACACTTCTTGATAATTAGTGAGAGATCATCTTATAATGCTACCGTCAATCAAAGCAAGATAAGATGCATAAAAGATAAACATCACATGCAATCAATATAAGTGATATGATATGGCCATCATCATCTTGTGCTTGTGATCTCCATCTTCGAAGCACCGTCATGATCACCATCGTCACCGGCGCGACACCTTGATCTCCATCGTAGCATCGTTGTCGTCTCGCCAATCTTATGCTTCCACGACTATCGCTACCGCTTAGTGATAAAGTAAAGCATTACAGCGCGATTGCATTGCATACAAT
Source organism: Triticum aestivum (assembly GCF_018294505.1). NCBI lineage: Eukaryota > Viridiplantae > Streptophyta > Magnoliopsida > Poales > Poaceae > Triticum > Triticum aestivum. The sequence continues at coordinate 564,532,504 of NC_057800.1, forward strand.
AAAGCGACAACCATATGGCTCCTGCCAGTTGCCGATAACTCGGTTACAAAACATGATCATCTCATACAATAAAATTTAGCATCATGTCTTGACCATATCACATCACAACATGCCCTGCAAAAACAAGTTAGACGTCCTCTACTTTGTTGTTGCAAGTTTTACGTGGCTGCTACGGGCTTAAGCAAGAACCAATCTTACCTACGCATCAAAACTACAACGATAGTTTGTCAAGTTGGTGCTGTTTTAACCTTCGCAAGGACCGGGCGTAGCCACACTCGGTTCAACTAAAGTTGGAGAAACTGTCACCCGCTAGCCACCTTTGTGCAAAGCACGTCGGGAGAACCGGTCTCGCGTAAGCGTACGCGTAATGTCGGTCCGGGCCGCTTCGTCCAACAATACCGCCGAACCAAAGTATGACATGCTGGTAAGCAGTATGACTTATATCGCCCACAACTCACTTGTGTTCTACTCGTGCAAATAACATCAACACATAAAACCTAGGCTCTGATGCCATTGTTGGGTAACGTAGTAATTTCAAAAAATTTCCTACGCACACGCAAGATCATGGTGATGCATAGCAACGAGAGGGGAGAGTGTGATCTACGTACCCTTGTAGATCGACAACGGAAGCGTTAGCACAACGTGGTTGATGTAGTCGTACGTCTTCACGGCCCGACCGATCAAGCACCGAAACTACGGCACCTCCGAGTTCTAGCACACGTTCAGCTCGATGACGATCCCTGGACTCCGATCCAGCAAAGTGTCGGGGAAGAGTTCCGTCAGCACGATGGCGTGGTGACGATCTTGATGTACTACCGTCGCAGGGCTTCGCCTAAGCACCGCTACAATATTATCGAGGACTATGGTGGAAGGGGGCACCGCACACGGCTAAGAATATGATCACGTGGATCAACTTGTGTCTCTAGGGGTGCTCCCTGCCTCCGTATATAAAGGATCAAGGGGGGGGGGGTGCGGCCGGCCAGGAGAGGGCGCGCCAGGAGGAGTCCTACTCCCTCCGGGAGTAGGATTCCCCCCTTTCCTAGTTGGAATAGGATTCGGGAGGGGGGAAAGAGGAGAGAGAGAAGGAAGGGGGGTGCCGGCCCCCTTCCCTTGTCCTATTCGGACTAGGGGGGGAGGGGCGCACGGCCCAGCCCTGGCCACCTCTCCTCTCTTCCACTAAGGCCCACTAAGGCCCATATACCTCCCGGGGGGTTCCGGTAACCTCCCGGTACTCCGGTAAAATCCCGATTTCACCCGGAACACTTCCGATATCCAAATATAGGCTTCCAATATATCAATCTTTATGTCTCGACCATTTCAAGACTCCTCGTCATGTCCGTGATCACATCCGGGACTCCGAACAAACTTCGGTACATCAAAATGCATAAACTCATAATATAACTGTCATCGAAACCTTAAGCGTGCGGACCATACGGGTTCAAGAACAATGTAGACATGACCGAGACATGTCTCCGGTCAATAACCAATAGCGGAACCTGGATGCTCATATTGGTTCCTACATATTCTACGAAGATCTTTTATCGGTCAGACCGCATAACAACATACGTTGTTCCCTTTGTCATCGGTATGTTACTTGCCCGAGATTCGATCGTCGGTATCTCAATACCTAGTTCAATCTCGTTACCGGCAAGTCTCTTTACTCGTTCCGTAATACATCATCTCACAACTAACTCATTAGTTGCAATGCTTGCAAGGCTTATGTGATGTGCATTACCGAGAGGGCCCAGAGATACCTCTCCGACAATCGGAGTGACAAATCCTAATCTTGAAATACGCCAACCCAACATGTACCTTTGGAGACACCTGTAGAGCACCTTTATAATCACCCAGTTACGTTGTGACGTTTGGTAGCACACAAAGTGTTCCTCCGGTAAACGGGAGTTGCATAATCTCATAGTCATAGGAACATGTATAAGTCATGAAGAAAGCAATAGCAACATACTAAACGATCGGGTGTAAGCTAATGGAATGGGTCATGTCAATTAGATCATTCACCTAATGATGTGATCCCGTTAATCAAATAACAACTCTTTGTCCATGGTTAGGAAACATAACCATCTTTGATTAACGAGCTAGTCTAGTAGAGGCATACTAGTGACACTCTGTTTGTCTATGTATTCACACATGTATTATGTTTCCGGTTAATACAATTATAGCATGAATAATAAACATTTATCATGATATAAGGAAATAAATAATAACTTTATTATTGCCTCTAGGGCATATTTCCTTCAGCTACTTGGAACTACACCAACTGACAGCTCCACCATTCAATATAAATACGTATCCGATGTGTGACTTAGAGTCATCCGGATCAGTGTCAAAGCTTGCATCGATGTAACCATTTATGACAAGCTTTTTGTCACCTCCATAAACGAGAAACATATCCTTAGTCCTTTCAAGTATTTTAGGATGTTCTTGACCGCTGTCCAGTGATCCACTCCTGGATTACTTTGGTACCTCCCTGCTAAACTTATAGCAAGGCACACATCAGGTCTGGTACATAACATTGCATACATGATAGAACCTATGGCTGAGGCATAGGGAATGACATTCATTTTCTCTCTATCTTCTGTAGTGGTCAGGCATTGAGTCTGACTCAACTTCACACCTTGTAACACAGGCAAGAACCCTTTCTTTGACTAATCCATTTTGAACTTCTTCAAAACTTTATCAAGGTATGTTCTTTGTGAAAGTCCAATCAGGCGTCTTGATCTATCTCTATAGATCTTGATGCCCAATATATAAGCAGCTTCACCGAGGCCTTTCATTGAATAATTCTTATTCAAGTATCCTTTTATGCTATCCAGAAATTCTGTATCATTTCCAATCAACAATATGTCATCTACATATAATATTAGAAATGTTATAGATCTCCCACTCACTTTCTTGTAAATACAGGCTTCTCCAAAAGTCTGTATAAAACCGTATGCTTTGTTCACACTATCAAAGCGTATATTCCAACTCTGAGAGGCTTGCACCAGTCCATAAATGGATCGCTGGAGCTTGCACACTTTGTTAGCACCTTTAGGATCGACAAAACCTTCTGGTTGCATCATATACAACTCTTCTTTAAGGTATCCATTAAGGAATGTAGTTTTTCATCCATTTGCCAGATTTCATAATGATAAAATGCGGCAATTGCTAACATGATTCAGATAGACTTAAGCATCGCTACGGGTGAGAAGGTCTCATCATAGTCAACTCCTTGAACTTGTCGAAAACCTTTCGCAACAACTCGAGCTTTGTAGATAGTAACATTACCATCAGCGTCAGTCTTCTTCTTGAAGATCCATTTATTTTCTATGGCTTGCCGATCATCGGGCAAGTCAACCAAAGTCCACACTTTGTTCTCATCCATGGATCCCATCTTAGATTTCATGGCCTCAAGCGATTTCGCAGAATCTAGGCTCGTCATCGCCTCCTCATAGTTCGTAGGTTCGTCATGGTCTACTAATATGACTTCCAGAATAGGATTACCGTACCACTCTGGTGCGGAACGTACTCTGGTTGACCTACGAGGTTCGGTAGTAACTTGATCCGAAGTTTCATAATCATCAACATTAACTTCCTCACTAATTGGTGTAGGCATCACTGGAACTGATTTCTGTGATGAACTACTTTCCAATTCGGGAGAAGGTACAATTACCTCATCAAGTTCTACTTTCCTCCCACTCACTTCTTTCGAGAGAAACTCCTTCTCTAGAAAGGATCCACTCTTAGCAACGAAAATCTTGCCTTCAGATCTGTGCTAGAAGGTTTACCCAACAGTCTCCTTTGGGTATCCTATGAAGACACATTTCTCCGATTTGGGTTTGAGCATATCAAGTAGAAGCTTTTTCACATAAGCATCGCAGCCCCAAACTTTAAGAAACGACAGCTTAGGTTTCTTGCCAAACCACAGTTCATATGGTGTCGTCTCAACGGATTTAGATGGTGCCCTATTTAACGTGAATGTAGCCATCTCTAAAGCATAACCCCAAAACGATAGTGGTAAATCGGTAAGAGACATCATAGATCACACCAAATCTAATAAAGTACGATTATGACGTTTGGACACACCATTACGCTGTGGTGTTCTAGGTGGCGTGAGTTGAGAAACTATTCCACATTGTTTCAAATGAAGACCGAACTCATAACTCAAATATTCACCTCCACGATCAGACCGTAGAAACTTTATTTTCTTGTTACGATGATTTTCCACTTCACTCTCAAATTCTTTGAACTTTTCAAATGTTTTAGACTTATGTTTCATGAAGTAGATATACCCATATCTGCTTAAATCATCTATGAAGGTCAGAAAATAACGATACCCGCCGGGAGCCTCAACACTCATCGGACCGCATACATAAGTATGTATTATTTCCAATAAGTCAGTTGCTCGCTCCATTGTTCCGAAGAACGGAGTCTTAGTCATCTTGCCCATGAGGCATGGTTCGTAAGCATCAAGTGATTCATAATCAAGTGATTCCAAAAGTCCATCAGCATGGAGTTTCTTCATACGCTTTACACCAATATGACCTAAATGGCAGTGCCACAATTCAATATTATGAATATGTGTATCACTATGATACGTCTCCATCTTATCTATAATTTTTGATTGTTCCATGCCAATATTACACAATTTTCATATACTTTTGGCAACTTTTTATACTATTTTTGGGACTAACATATTAATCCAGTGCCCAGTGCGAGTTCCTGTTTGTTGCATGTTTTTTGTTTTGTAGAAAATCTATATAAAACGGAGTCCAAACGGGATAAAAACGGTCAGAGATTTTTTTGGAATATATGTGAATTTTGGGAAGTGGAATCAACGCAAGACGATGCCTGAGGGGGCCACGAGGCAGGGGGCGCGCCCCTGACCCTCGTGGACACCCCGTAAGGCGGTTGTTGCCCTTCTTTCGCCGCAAGAAAGCTTATATCTGGATAAAAATTGTGTTCAAATTTCAATCCAATCGGAGTTACGGATCTCTAGGAATATAAGAAACGGTGAAAGGCGAGAATCGAGCGCGCATAAACAGAGAGAGACAGCGAGACAGATCCAATCTCGGAGGGGCTCTCGCCCCTCCCATGCCATGGAGACCATGGACCAGAGGGGAAACCCTTCTCCCATCTAGGGAGAAGGTCAAGGAAGAAGAAGAAGGAGGGGGGCTCTCTCCCCCTCTCTTCCGGTGGCACCGGAGCGCCGCCGGGGCCATCATCATCACCGCAATCTACACCAACAAGTTCACCGCCCTCATCACCAACTCTTCCCCCCTCTATGCAGCGGTGTAACCCCTCTTTTACCCGCTGTAATCTCTACTGAAACATGGTGCTCAACGCTATATATTATTTCCCAATGATGTATGGCTATCCTATGATGTTTGAGTAGATCCGTTTTGTCCTATTGGTTAATTGATGATCATGATTGGTTTGAGTTGCATTTTTTATTATTGGTGCTGTCCTATGGTGCTCTCCGTGTCATGCAAGCGTGAGGGATCCCTGCTGTAGGGTTTGCAATATGTTCATGGTTTGCGTATTGTCTGCGTTGCGTGAGTGACTGAAACACAAACACGGATAAGTGGGTCATGGTGTATGGGAATAAAGAGGACTTGATACTTTAATGCTATGGTTGGGTTTTACCTTAATGATCTTTAGTAGTTTCGGATGCTTGCTATAGTTCCAATCATAAGTGCATATGATCAAAGAAGAGAAAGTATGTTAGCTTATGCCTCTCCCTCAAATAAAATTGCAATTATGATTACCGGTTTAGTTATCGATTGCCTAGGGACAAATAACTTTCTCGTGACAAAAAGCTCTTTACTAAAACTAATTTAGTTGTGTCTTTATCTAAACAGCCCCTACTATTTACTTACGCGCTCTTTATATTCTTGCAAACCTATCCAACAATACCTACAAAGTACTCCTAGTTTCATATTTGTTCTAGGTAAAGCAAACGTTAAGCGTGCGTAGAGTTGTATCGGTGGTCGATAGAACTTAAGGGAATATTTGTTCTACCTTTAGCTCCTCGTTGGGTTCGACACTCTTACTTATCGAAAGAGGCTACAATTGATCCCCTATACTTGTGGGTTATCAAGACCTTTTTCTAGCGCCGTTGCCGGGGAGTTATAGCGTGGGGTGAATATTCTCGTGTGTGCTTGTTTGCTTTATCACTAAGTAATTTTTATTTGCTGTTCTAAGTTGTTCTCTATCTTTAGTTATGGATATGGAACACGAAATACCAAAAAAAAATAGGTTTACTTGCTAGTCATGGAGATGGGGAACCTCCTAAAACCCTCGATGCTCATTATGTGAAAGATATTATGTACTACTTTGATAATACTGAGAAAACCCCATTCAACTTTGTAATGGGAGACACGTTGGATCAACGTGAATACTTTAGGGATTATCGCTTGACTCAAAACGGGAAACTATTATGGGATCAAATTTATATATTGCATTGGTATGCTCGGCAACTATGCTTGAGATATGATTATACTTGTTGCTCTAGGATGAAGGCTCCACACCTTCCCTTTTCATGTGAATTTAATGATAATGAAACCTTAGCTTCTTATGCTAATGGTATATATGATTACTATGATGTGGAACAAATAGAAGAGTTCGTTGCTTTTATGGGTTCTTATGAAATTGAATCTTTATTTAAAGAGTTTGAAGATTTTGATGATTCAGTTTATAGACCTGAAATTTTTGCTATACTTAAATATTGCTATGAGAATTATGAATTCAATTCCGATATTGATGATTTTATTGAGAGAGTCTCCATTGTCCAAGAAGAGACTAATATTTTGTAGGAGTCTATGGAAGAAGAAGTTAATGACATTGTGAGCTCATTGGATGAAGAAGATGAGGAGGAGAGCAAATAACAATAGGAAGAAGAGCAGATTGATCACCCGTGCCCACCTTCTAATGAGAGTAATTCTTCAACTCATACATTGTTTAACTTCCCTTCGTGCTTACCGAAGGATGATTGCTATGATGATTGTTATGATCCCGTTGATTCTTTTGAAATATCCCTTTTTGATGATACTCTTGTGGCCAAGATGCCAATAAGAATTATGCTTACGGAGATGAACTTTCTATAGTTCCTTATGTTAAACATGAAATTGTTGCTATTGCACCCACGCATGATAGTCCTATTATCTTTTTGAATTCTCCGGACTACACTATATCGGCGAAGTTTGCCCTTATTAAGGATTATATTGATGGGTTGCGTTCTACTACTACACATGATGATTTTGATAGATATAGTATGTGCTTGCTGCTCCTACTTGCAATTATTATGAGAGAGGAACTATATCTCCACCTCTCTATGTTTCCCACATGATAAAATTGCAAGAAACTGTTTATACTAAGCATCGGCCTTTACTTTGTGTGCATGAATTGTTCTTTTATGACATGCCGATGCATAGGAAGAGAGTTAGACTTCGTCATTGCTTGATATATGTTGCTTTGTGCTCACTACTAAATGCCAAATCATTGTTAACTAAAATTGGCTTTGATATACCTTGGGATCCGGGTGGATCCATTACTTGAGCACTATATGCCTAGCTTAATGGCTTTAAAAAAAGCACTGCCAGGGAGACAACCCGGAAGTTTTAGAGAGTCATTTATTTCTGTTCATTGCTTTTATATAGTTTAAAAAAAGAGGGGAACCCAGAACTTTTCAAAAAGGAAAGTGAAAGTGAGAGAGACAAGAATTGTTGAAGTGCGGGAGCTCCTTGAAATTTGTTCATGCTCATGGAAACTTTGTGAATCTTGATTATAGAAACTTTTCAACAAAAATAATTATCCCCTTGTACAATTCCATTGTATTATAAAAATAATGTGTCGAGGTTTGCCTTTAGGATGTTTTAGATTACTTGTTGGTTTGTGCGGTGCAGAACAGAAACTTTGGCTGTAGTGCGCGATTTTACATTTTTTACTGGAACGTCAAACGGTTCTGAAACTTTTTGCACTATCTTTCTATACATTTTTTTATTTTTCCTAATTTTGGCAGAATTTTTGGAGTACCACAGGTATGGTGAATGTTCAGATTATTACAGACTGTCCTGTTTAAAACAGATTCTGTTTTTGATGCATAGTTTGCTTGTTTTGATGAAACTATCAATTTCTATCAGTGGATTAAGCCATGGAAATGTTATATTACAGTAGCTACAATGAAAAAACAAAATATGAATTGGTTTGCAACAGTACTTAGAGTAGTGATTTGCTTTATTATACTAACGGATCTTACCGAGCTTTCTGTTGAGTTTTGTGTGGATGAAGTGTTCAAAGATCGAGGAGGTCTCGATACGAGGAGAAGGAGGAGAGACAAAAGCTCAAGCTTGGGGATGCCCAAGGCACCCCAAGTAAATATTCAAGGAGACTCAAGTGTCTAAGCTTGGGGATGCCCCCGTAGGCATCCCATCCTTCTTCAACAAGTATTGGTATGTTTTCGGATTCGTTTTGTTCATGCGATATGTCCAAATCTTGGAGCGTCTATTGCATTTAGTTTTCACTTTTATTTTATGCACCATGCTGGTATGGGATAGTCCTTGGTTGATTTATAGAATGCTCATTGCACTTCACTTATATCTTTTGAGTATGGCTTTATAGAATGCTTCATGTGCTTCACTTATATCATTTGAAGTTTGGATTGCCTGTTTCTCTTCACATAGAAAACCTCCATTTGTAGAATGCACTTTTGCTTCACTTATATTTGTTAGAGCGTGGGCATATGTAACACCCACGATGCGGCTATATCTCTCACGTGTCGAGGCATGACTTAGAGGCATAACCACATTGTAGGTTTTGTCGCAAGAAGGGTCATCTTCACACAATCCCATGTAATGAACAAGAATGGGATAAAGAGAGTTGTCTTACAATAGCCACTTCACACAATACATTAATAAATTCATACATCATTCAAGATACACACATAGACCGACTACGGCCAAATCCAAATAAAAAGAAGATAACCTCAAATGCTAGGTCCCCGATCATTCCAACTGGGCTACACTACTGATCATCAAGAAACGAAACATAGTAACGACCAAGTTCCGCGCTGAACTCCCACTTGAGTTCGGTAGCATCACCTACACTGGCGTCATCGGCACCTGCAACTGTTTTGGTAGTATCTTTGAGTCACGAGGACTCAGCAACCTCAAAAACCGCGAGATCAAGACTATTTAAGCTTATGGGTAGGATGGAGTAATGAGGTGGAGCTGCAGCAAGCACTAAGCAAATCTGGTGGGTAACATACGCAAATAAGAGCGAGAAGAGAAACGCAACGGTCGAGAAGCTAGAAGTGATCAAGAAGTGATCCTGAAACTACTTATGTTCATACATAACCCAAACCGTGTTCACTTCCCGGACTCCGCCGAAAAGAGACCATCACGGCTACACACGCGGTTGATGATTTTTAATTAAGTTAAGCATCAAGTTCTCTACAACTGGACAGTAACAAATTCCCATCTGCCACATAACCGCGGGCATGGCTTTCGAAATATAATACCCTGCAGGGGTGTCCCAACTTAGCCCATCACAAGCTCTCACGGTCAACGAAGGATATTCCTTCTCCCAGGAAGACCCGATCAGGCTCGGAATCCCGGTTACAAGACTTTTCGACAATGGTAAAACAAGACCAGCAAAGCCACCCGATGTGCCGACAAATCCCGATAGGAGTCGCATGTATCTCGTTCGCAGGGCACACCGGATGGGCAAGATGTCGGGTTGGCATAGACCTTGGTTGCCCAGGGGGCGCCGAACATCGCCCGGTTTGGACCAGCACTCAGAGGAACACTGGCCCGGGGGATTAAAATAAAGATGACCCTTGAGTCTGCAGAACCCAAGGGAAAAAGGCTTAGGTGGCCAATGTTAAAACCAAGGTTGGGCCTTGCTAGAGGAGTTTTATTCAAAGCGAACCATCAAGGGGGTCCCATAAATCCCCAACCGCGTAAAGAACGCAAAATCAAGGAACATAACACAGGTATGACGGAAACCAGGGCAGCAAGAGTGGAACAAAACACCAGGCATAAGGCTGAGCCTTCCACCCTTTACCAAGTATATAGATGCATTAATTTAAATAAGAGATATTGTGATATCCCAACATATCCATGTTCCAACATGGCACCAGCTTCAACTTCACCTGCAACTAGCAACACTATAAGAGGGGCTGAGCAAAGTGGTAACATAGCCAAACAACGGTTTGCTAGGAAGGTGGGTTAGAGGCTTGACATGGCAAAATGGGAGGCATGATACAACAAGTGGTAGGTAGCACGACATAGCGATAGAGCGAACAACTAGCACGCAAAGATAGAAGTGATTTCGAGTGTATGGTCATCTTGCCTGAAGTCCCACAAGGAAGAAGAACGAGTCCATGAAGAAAACAACCAGACGTAGTCGAACGAATCCTCAAAACTACGGAACGAAACCGAAGCTAACAAGAGAAGCAAATCGGAAAGAAGCAAACAACATGGTAAACACACAAGCATAAACATGGCATGATGCACAATCAAGTATGATGCATGTCCTGTGTAATGAGGCATGGCATGGCAAAGTGAAACAAAGAATACTACAAATTAAGTGGAGTTCAATATGCAAGGAGTTGCATATTGACGAAACACCACATGCATTTATTGAGTTCTCTCCCGATTATGTACCCAACTATATTAAATATTATTAAACATGGCAAGGGGTGAAGCACAATAAAACTACCTATCTAGGCAAGTTTAAATGAGGCCAGGACAACAAACAACAATTCCGGAAAATCCTCATATGCATATTTCGAATTTGCTACTGTTCTGCCCTAAAACATATTTTAATGTTGTTAAACAGTAAAATAAAGTGCATCATCTTAATCTATGCATTTTTCTACCCCATTTACCTATAAAGTTTATTTAAAATGGAGCTACGGTTATTTAGTTATGAAATAAATCATTTTAGCATGGCATTTGATTACTCAAACCGCAATTTAAACATTTTTAACATGGATGAAAGTGGCATATTATGAAACTAGACAGAATTCTAAGCAGTTTACATGTTTAAATCATTTTAATCCGATGCACGGTTGTGGAGTTATTATATATGCATGATGTCTAGGGGGTTTTCTGTAAAATAGGTTTCTCTGGAAATTAGACAAATTCGCATAACTGGAAAAAAAACATGAACTGGGCTGAAACTGGCTGGGCGCTGGATCCGTGGGGGCTCACCACGGGCCATCAGGCTGGCTCGCGGAGAGGCTGGGCCGACTGCGCAGTGGGCTGGGGAGGCGCTGGGCTGCGCGATGCATGCAATCAACGCAGGGTGAAGCAGAGGGCGTCACACGGCTGTGCGAGCAGAGGACTTGGCGCGGGGCAGAGGTGGACTTAGGGCTTCGGCGGGAGGAACTTGAGGCGCAGGGGACGGCGAGCTCGAGCAGATCCGGCCGGCGGGGTCGCGCAGGTCGGGTGCGGCCATGGAGGGGCTTGAGCTCTTGATTCCCTAGGAAAAACAACGCCGGGAGGGCGAGGTACAGGAGAAACGAAGGGAGATGGAGAGGAAAAGATCAGGGGATGGTTAGCGGGACCTGCTGACAGTGAAAAAGCTCCAGCGCGGCGGCTTGGCTCGAAGACGGGCTGGGCGCGGGCGTTCCTCCTCCATGCAATGAGGACGAGACGCGAGGCAGATGAGCTGGTCACGCCGAACCAGAGCGACGACGGCGGCCTTCAACGGGAATGGGGCCGGAGGAGGTCATGGGGGTCGGGAAAAGGCGCGGCGGCGGGGGACAATCCTCCAAAAATTTAGGGTTTATCTAGATTAGGTATGAGGTTGGACTATATATAGGGAAAAGAGGGAAGTTTGGATCATCCGTTTAAAATTGGATGGTTGAGATAAAATAGGCTAAGGAGTCCAATTAAGAAAACAGAGATGTTTTATAGATGTTTGGGGATGAACTGTATGCAACGGTGGTGACTGAGCGGGTCGGGTTCGGGAGAGGTTTCGGACGAGCAAGCGAGGGGGTCTGTGCACTTTACAGAGAGACTCCGGTTTAGGAAAGAGGGAAAAACGAAGAACAAGGTTGGTCTCGGAACGGTCAACAAAAGGCGAGGGGTAACACGGCAACTACGAGCTGATGCAAGTTTTATGAAAACATGCAGATGCAATGCGCATGATGCTATGAGATGAGATGCATGACATGAACAAAATGCAAAAACGAAAGACAAAACCCAACCACGAAGGAAATATCATATCACATAGCCGGAAATGGCAAGAGTTGGAGTTACAAATATGGAAAGTTACATCTGGGGCGTTACAACACTCCACCACTACAAGAGGATCTCGTCCCGAGATCTAGGATGGCACCGGGGAGAAACGGAAGAGGAAGATAAAAGGTAAAACTAAGTTGCTTCTTCGACGAATGGGTGAAACCAAGGAACCTTCAGAGGTTAAACATTTTTTTGAAAAGAATACAACAGAGATGAACGAAGTTGAAAACACTCTGTTAGATAAGAAGAACATGGGATACGACAAAAACTAAGTGGTTAAGTGACAAGATAGATATTGAAACCACTCCAGTTAAAACAAGATAGAGAAGGAATAACAATGATATAATTTGGGCAGCACTCCGACTGTAAATGGAAGGAATTGAACATGATCTTGACAAGATGAGAGGATACTTGAAAAGAGGACACGACACTCCGATTGAATGGATAAGCACGAAAAGAACATGGTCCTCACAATCCGAGATGATGAGTGAAGAGAGCAACATCACAATGCCTCCGGAAGAAATTATAGAAGATAGCTCATTGGAATAAAGGAATGGAGAAGAAAATGCCAACTTCTGCCACAAATGATCTTGGAAAGCACCCTTGCAAGAAGGTTAGAGCGGAGTTGTTGGAAAACCAACAATGAAAGGATATAATCCTCGTGGGCTTATGGAGACATCTCAAAACTTGAGGTGAAATTCTGCCACTAATGAAAACAATTGCTTGCTTGAGATCAACGAAGAGATGAAAACTTCTCTCGCCGAGAGGATAGGAGAAAATTTGGATCATTGATAAGCACCACATATAGCAACATTCCCAATGGAAGGCTTTAGGTGAAATCTAACATAAGGTAAGTCCAAGGAAGAAAATGATGGGTTTAAATATCTCATTCTTGAGAACTTGAGAATCATGAAACATGAAAGAAATTGTCAAGAATGACATATCACCATCTCAAAAGATAAGGTAGAAATAATTGCACTTCGGAATGCAAGATGAAGAATGCTTGAACTCCTCAAAACAAGACATGTGTTGAACACCATGTTTAATTTTTTGAGTATAGCTTGGCAGATCTTAACTTCGAGAGAAATCTTGAAAAATGATTGAAGAAATGAAAGGAATCCTTGATGAACCACCATGCAGAGCCTCCATGAAGAACTCCATTAAACAAAAGGATGATAGAAAGAAAAGAGAAGTTGAAAGAACAAGGTGAAGTCTTGCAATGATTTAGATGGAGCTTCAGGATGATATAATGAGGAAACTTTGAACTCCGGAAAGAAAAGATGAAGCATCTCGAACCGAGAATGTGATATGATGAACAAACTCCGGAAAGAAGAGATGAACAACTTAGAAATGATAAATTGATACCATTATGAACTCTGGAAGAAGGAATTAATCACTTGGATGAAACAATAATAAGAATTACGTTATGCGTATCCTTCACCAATTTAAATTGATGACAAGCAACGGATTTTGGCATACTACTTATTCTCGTTGAAAAAGGATTGAAGAGAGATATTGCTCAACTTGGGAAGGTCTTCAACGAACCGTCGGTAGGATTGGAAAGAACGAATGAATTGATATGATAACCAAGGAAGAGAACTCTTGAACGAACTACCGTATGAATTGAAAATGAACAAAGAAAAGATAAAGAAACACTAGGAAGAATTATAAAAAAATGAAGATACTTCAGAGAATTTAGATACATGAGAACGAAGAGATCATGAACTGATTAGAGGATATTTGAACGATGCACCGGTAAGATTTTGGAGAACGAGAGCTGAAAGCTGGAATGAATAATTCTGAGATGATGGGCTCCGAAGAATCAAACTGAAAAATACTCCTGAAATGCTTCGGATGGGTATGAAAAGAATTCTCACAATCAAGAACAATTATGAGGATGACAAGAAGTTAGACCCATGAATCTTTAAGAGAACAGATATGATTTAGAGGAATGATTTAGAGGAAAACTCTTCTTCGGTCTTCAAATGCAGAGAATGATGATGAGAAACATCACCATGAATTGTTGAGGCACTTCGGAATGAAAATTAGAAAGGTTGAACCAAAAATGAAAAGAATTTGGAAGATCTTGGAGAAAGACATTTGACTGATGATGACTCATTCTTACGTCAAACTTTGAAATGAATTTGAAAATATCTCCGAAAAAAATTAGAAGGGTCAGGTAAGATCTTGGGAAAAGACCTGTGGGTTAGGGCCCACTCAAAAGATACACCGTTAGAAAGGTCGCTTGGAAGAGAGATTGCGCTGGTTGAATTAAATGGATTGAATGTGATAACAACCTCGAAATAGCTTGAACGAATTGATAATGGAGACACAAATCTTCTGAGATACCTTCGGCACTCCAGAACAAATGAATGGCGAGAAGTGGATGATTAAGAGGCACACCGGCATGAGAAAGCATTTGAAATAAGGAAAAAAATAGGATCGAGAATGCTTGAATTGAATCCACCGGAGAGGAAAATGTGACGAAGAATTGATAAACTTGAAGCTCTATTAGTAACTCCGCGAGAATCGCCGGCTAGGAACATTGAATGAAAGAATGAAGAAACTTCACATCCATAAGATGGATACTTGATTAAGATATATGAGTCCTTGAAGAAAAAAGGGTAGGAGGGCGGGGAAAACAAAGGCAACTTGGGGCAGATGAAATGAACACCATTGAGAAAAACTTAGGATTGATCTTGCGAATGTTGGAATGATCGGATGCACTTGAAAAGAAACACGCCGGTTGGAAATAGAATTAAGATGGCAATCTCGGTGATCAAGAAGGATTAGTATCCACATAGGAATATGCAAACACCACTTAGAAAAGTTATGGAATCCACATTTGACTTCGAAGCAACTCGAATACCACAACTTAAAACAAAACAAAGAATTGGCTTGCAAAATAAGACGGAACAAACATATGATAGACCCCATATCGTATCATGTGTCTGTTGGAAAGATATCCTACGAGCTACTTGAATTCCCACCTTTAAACTCCCAAAACTTTCTGGTTATGCAATCTGGTGTTGGGGATACAGGGGAAGCAATATATCTCACCCAAACTAACAATCCCTACATCCAGCTGTATCCATACGTCAACACATAACCAAGAAAACTCCAGAAATCGTGTACCTCAACCTTTGAAAAGCATCCGTTATATGAGTTATGGCAATACTCCTGAACTCCTGCCCCATTACTGGGTGGCGTCGAGGTTATCTCACCAACAACTGCATAAAAGAGATTTTTGATGTCGGCGAAACTCAGGTATTCCAGAACTGCAATGATAAAATTGTGACGACAACACCTCGGAGCTCAACTCCCCGGGACACTGCCACAACCCCTAAATGTCAGGAGGCACCAAGAACAATGTTCTCGTCACAAGAATATCGAAACGATCCCAAGATACCTGTGTGATCCTAAAAAAAATTAGTGAAATTTGAGGAGAGGAAAGACAAAACATCTACGTCAGGAGGCCTCACCAGAGCGACGAAGGTGAATGAAATATTCCCTAGAGGCAATAATAAAGTTATTATTTATTTCCTTATATCATGATAAATGTTTATTATTCATGCTAGAATTGTATTAAGTAGAAACACAATACATGTGTGAATACATAGACAAACAGAGTGTCACTAGTATGCCTCTACTAGACTAGCTCGTTGATCAAAGATGGTTAAGTTTCCTAGCCATAGACATGAGTTGTCATTTGATTAATGGGATCACATCATTAGGAGAATGATGTGATTGACATGACCCATTCCGTTAGCTTAGCACACGATCATTTAGTATGTTGCTATTGCTTCCTTCATGACTTATACATGTTCCTATGACTATGAGATTATGCAACTCCCGTTTACCGGAGGAACACTTTGGGTGCTACCAAAAATCACAACGTAACTGGGTGATTATAAAGGTGCTCTACAGGTGTCTCCGAAGGTACTTGTTGGGTTGGCGTATTTCGAGATTAGGATTTGTCACTCCGATTGTCGGAGAGGTATCTCTGGGCCCTCTCGGTAATGCACATCACTTAAGCCTTGCAAGCATTGCAACTAATGAGTTAGTTGCAGGATGATGTATTACAGAACGAGTAAAGAGACTTGCCGGGAACGAGATTGAACTAGGTATTGAGATACCGACGATCGAATCTCGGGCAAGTAACATACCGATGACAAAGGGAACAACGTATGTTGTTATGCGGTCTGACCGATAAAGATCTTCGTAGAATATGTAGGAGCCAATATGAGCATCTAGGTTCCGCTATTTGTTATTGACCGGAGACGTGTCTTGGTCATGTCTACATAGTTCTCGAACCCGTAGGGTCCGCACGCTTAACGTTACGATGACAGTTATATTATGAGTTTATATGTTTTGATGTACCGAAGGTTGTTCTGAGTCCCGGATGTGATCACGGACATGACGAGGAGTCTCGAAATGGCCGAGACATAAAGATTGATATATTGGACGACTATATTCTGACACCGGAAGTGTTCCGGGTGATTTCGGAGAAAACCAGAGTGCGGGAGGGTTACCGGAACCACCCCGGGAGAAGTAATGGGCCTTATGGGCCTTAGTGGAGAGAGAGAGGGGCAGCCAGGATGGGCCGTGCGCCCCCTCCCCCTCTGGTTCGAATTGGACTAGGGGAGGGGGGGCGGCGCCCCCCTTTCCTTCTCCCTCTCCCCCTTCCTTTCCCCCTCCTAGTAGGAGTAGGAAAGAGGGGAGTCCTACTCCTACTAGGAGGAGGACTCCTCCTCCTGGCGCGCCTAGCAAGGGCTGGCCGGCCTCCCCCCTTGCTCCTTTATATACGGGGGCAGGGGGCACCCCATAGACACAACAATTGATCATTGATCTCTTAGCCGTCTACGGTGCCCCCCTCCACCATATTCCACCTCGATAATACTGTAGCGGTGCTTAGGCGAAGCCCTGCATCGGTAGAACATCAACATCGTCACCATGCTGTCGTGCTGACGAAACTCTCCCTCAACACTCGGCTGGATCGGAGTTCGAGGGACGTTATCGGGCTGAACGTGTGCTGAACTTGGAGGTGCCGTAAGTTCGGTACTTGATCGGTCGGATCATGAAGACGTACGACTACATCAACCGCGTTGTGCTAACGCTTCCGCTTTCGGTCTACGAGGGTACGTGGACAACACTCTCCCCTCTTGTTGCTATGCATCACCATGGTCTTGCGTGTGCGTAGGAATTTTTTTGAAATTACTACGTTCCCCAACAGAAGGGACTGAGGAGTAAAAAATAATCCTACCCTCCGATATATATAATCCTAAGACTCAAAATATTTTAGTTTGAGACTCAACAACGCCAGCGATTCGATCAAGCAGGGGGCTCCTAAGTTGGGGATGGCTCTGATTACCAACTTGTAACACCCATGATGTGGCTATATCTCTCACGTGTCGAGGCACGACTTAGAGGCATAACCGCATTGTAGGTTTTGTCGCAAGAAGGGTCATCTTCACACAATCCCATGTAATGAACAAGAATGGGATAAAGAGAGTTGGCTTACAATCGCCACTTCACACAATACATAAATAAATTCATACATCATTCAAGATACACACATAGACCGACTACGGTCAAATCCAAATAAAAAGAAGATAACCCTAAATGCTAGGTTCCCGATCGTTTCAACTAGGCTCCACTACTGATCATCAAGAAACAAAACGTAGTAACGACCAAGTTCCTCGTCGAACTCCCACTTGAGTTCGGTAGCATTGCCTGCACTGGCGTCATCGGCACCTGCAATTGTTTTGGTAGTATCTGTGAGTCACGAGGACTCAGCAGTCTCAAAACCCGCGAGAAGACTATTTAAGCTTATTGGTAGGATGGGGTAATGAGGTGGAGCTCCAGCAAGCACTAAGCAAATATGGTGGCTAACATACACAAATAAGAGCGAGAAGAGAAGCAACGCAATGGACGAGAAGCTACTAGTGATCAAGAAGTGATCCTGAAACTGCTTACGTTCATACATAACCCAAACCGTGTTCACTTCCCAGACTCCGCCGAAAAGAGACCATCACGGCTACACATGCGGTTGATGCTTTTTAATTAAGTCAAGCGTCAAGTTCTCTACAACCGGACATTAACAAATTCCCATCTTCCACATAACCGTAGGCACGGCTTTCGAAAGATAATACCCTGCAGGGGTGTCCCAACTTAGCCCATCACAAGCTCTCATGGTCAACGAAGGATATTCCTTTCCCGGAAAGACCAGATCAGGCTCGGAATCCCGGTTACAAGACTTTTCGGCAATGGTAAACGAAGACCAGCAAAGCCACCCGATGTGCCGACAAATCCCGATAGGAGTCGCACTTATCTCGTTCTCAGGGCACACCAGATGGGCAAGACGTCGGGTTGGCATAGACCCTGCTTGCCCAGGGGGCGCCGGACATCGCCCGGTTTGGACGAGCACTCAGAGGAACACTGGCCCGGGGGGTTAAAATAAAGATGACCCTTGAGTCTGTAGAACCCAAGGGAAAAAGGCTTAGGTGGCAAATGTTAAAACCAAGGTTGGGCCTTGCTGGAGGAGTTATATTCAAAGCGAACCGTCGAGGGGGTCCCATAAATCCCCAACCGCGTAAGGAACGCAAAATCAAGGAACATAACACCGATATGACGGAAACTAGGGCGGTAAGAGTGGAACAAAACACTAGGCATAAGGCCGAGCCTTCCACCCTTTACCAAGTATATAGATGAATTAATTTAAATAAGAGATATTGTGATATCCCAACATATCCATGTTCCAACATGGAACCAGCTTCAACTTCACCTGCAACTAGCAACGCTATAAGAGGGGCTGAGCAAAGCGGTAACATAGCCAAACAACGGTTTGCTAGGAAGGTGGGTTAGAGGCTTGACATGGCAAAATGGGAGGCATGATACAACAAGTGGTAGGTAGCGTGACATAGCAATAGAGCGAACAACTAGGAAGCAAAGATAGAAGTGATTTTGAGGGTATGGTCATCTTGCCTGAAATCCCGCAGGGAAGAAGAACGAGTCCATGAAGAAGACAAACGGACGTAGTCGAACAAATCCTCACAACTCCAGAACGAAACCGAAGCTAACGAGAGAAGCAAACCAGAAAGAAGCAAACAACATGGTAAACACACAAGCATAAACATGGCATGATGAACTATCAAGTATGATGCATGTCTGGTTTAATGAGGCCTCGCATGGCAAAGTGCAACAAACAATACTACAAATTAAGTGGAGTTCAATATGCAACGAGTTGCATATTGACGAAACACCACATGCATTTATTGAGTTCTCTCCCGATTATGTACCCAACTATATTAAATATTATTAAACATGGCAAGGGGTGAAGCACAATAAAACTACCTATCTAGGCAAGTTTAAATGAGGCCGGAACAACAAACAACAATTCCGGAAAATCCTCATATGCATATTTCGAATTTGCTACTGTTCTGCCCTAAAACATATTTTAATGTTGTTAAACAGTAAAATAAAGTGCATCATCTTAATCTATGCATTTTCTACCCCATTTACCTATAAAGTTTATTTAAAATGGAGCTACGGTTATTTAGTTATGAAATAAATCATTTTAGCATGGCATTTGAGAAAAATTACTCAAACCGCAATTTAAACATTTTTAACATGGATGAAAGTGGCATAGTATGAAACTAGACAGAATTCTAAGTAGTTTACATGTTTACATCATTTTAATCCGATGCACGGTTGTGGAGTTACTATATGCATGATGTCTAGGGGGTTTTCTGCAAAACAGGTTTATCTGGAAATTAGACAAATTCGCATAACTGGATAAAAACATGAACTGGGCTGAAACTGGCTGGGCGCTGGATCCATGGGGCTCACCATGGGCCATCAGGCCGGCTCGGGGAGAGGCTGGGCCGACTGCGCAGTGGGCTAGGGAGGCGCTGGGCTACGCGATGCAGGCAGTCAACGCAGGGTGAAGCAGAGGGCGTCGCGCAGCTGCGCGGGCAGAGGACTTGGCGCGGGGTAGAGGTGGACTTGGGGCTCCAGCAGGAGGAACTTGAGGCGCAGGGGACGACAAGCTCGAGCAAATCCGGCCGACGGGGTCGCGCAGGTCGGGCGCGGCCATGGAGGGGCTTGAGCTCCTAATTCCTTGGGAAAAACGATGTCGGGAGAGCGAGGTGAGAGACGTACAGGAGAAACAAAGGGAGATGGAGAGGAAAAAGATCAGGGGATGGTCAGCGGGACCTGCTGGACAGTGAAAAATCTCCAGCGCGGCGGCTTGGCTCGAAGACGGGCTGGGCGCGAGCGTTCCTCCTCCCTGCAATGAGGACGAGACGCGAGGCAGATGAGCTGGTCACGCCGAACCAGAGCGACGACGGCGGCCTTCGACAGGAACGGGGCCGAAGGAGGTCGTGGGGGTCGGGAAAAGGCGCGGCGGTGGGGGACAATCCTCCTAAAATTTAGGGTTTCTCTAGATTAGGTATGAGGTTGGACTATATATAAGGAAAAGAGGGAAGTTTGGATCATCCGATTAAAATTGGATGGTCGAGATAAAATAGGCTAAGGTGTCCTATTAAGAAAATGGAGATGTTTTATAGTTAAGAAAATGGAGATGTTTTATAGATGTTTGGGGATGAACTGTATGCAACGGTGGTGACTGAGCGGGTCAGGTTTGGGAGAGGTTTCGGCCGAGCAAGCGAGGGGCTCTGTGCACTTTACAGAGAGACTCCGGTTTAGGCAAGAGGGAAAAACGAAGAACAAGGTTGGTCTCGGAATGGTCAACAAAAGCGAGGGGTAATGCGACAACTACGAACTGATGCAAGTTTTATGAAAACATGCAGATGCAATGCGCATGATGCTATGAGATGAGATGCATGACATGAACAAAATGCAAAAATGAAAGACAAAACCCAACCACGAAGGAAATATCATATCACATAGCCGGAAATGGCAAGAGTTGGAGTTACAAATATGGAAAGTTACATCTGGGGCGTTACAGCATATCTTTTGTAGAAATAATTAAACTCTCTTGCTTCACTTATATCTATTTAGAGAGATGACATGAATTGGTCATTCACATGGTTAGTCATAAAATCCTACATAAAACTTGTAGATCACTGAATATGATATGTTTGATTCCTGGCAATAGTTTTGTGATGTAAAGATGGTGATATTAGAGTCATGCTAGTGAGTAGTTATGGATTGTAGAAATACTTGTGTTGAAGTTTGTGATTCCCGTAGCATGCACGTATGGTGAACTGTTATGTAATGAAGTCAGAGCATGATTTATTTATTTATTGTCTTCCTTATGATTGGCGGTCGGGGACGAGCGATGGTCTTTTCCTACCAGTCTATCCCCCTAGGTGCATGCGCATACTACTTTGTTTCGATAGCTAATAGACTTTTGCAATAAGTATGTGAGTTCTTTATGACTAATGTTGAGTCCATGGATTATACGCACTCTCACCCTTCCATCATTGCTAGCCTCTTCGGTACCGTGCATTGCCCTTTCTCACCTCGAGAGTTGGTGCAAACTTTGCCGGTGCATCCAAACCCCGTGATATGATACGCTCTGTCACACACAAGCCTCCTTATATATTCCTCAAAACAGCCACCATACCTACCTATCATGGCAGTTCCATAGCCATTCTGAGATATATTGCCATGCAACTTCCATCAGCATCATATACATGACTTGAGCATTCATTGTCATATTGCTTTGCATGATCATAAGATAGCTAGCATGATATTTTCATGGCTTATCCGTTTTTGATATCTTTGCTACGCTAGATCATTGCACATCCCGGTACACCGCCGGAGGCATTCATATAGAGTCATATCTTTGTTGTAGTATTGAGGTGTAAGTAAATAAAAGTGTGATGATCATCATTATTAGAGCATTGTCTCAGGTGAGGTTATCAAAATAGAAGAGGCCAAAAGAAGCCCAAATAAAAAAAGAGGCCAAAGAAGCCCATAAAAAAAAGGCCCAGTGCCCAGCATTACATGCCAACATTACACAACTTCCATATACTTTTGGCAACTTTTTATACTATTTTTGGGACTAACATATTAATCCAGTGCCCAGTGCCAGTTCCTGTTTGTTGCATGTTTTTTGTTTCACAGAAAATCCATATCAAACAGAGTCCAAACGGGATAAAAACTGACGAAGGGTTTTTCTGGAATATATGTGAATTTTGGGAAGTGGAATCAACACGAGACGATGCCCTAGGGGCCACGAGGCAGGGGCTGCGCCCCTGGACCTCGTGGACACCCCGTAAGGCGGTTGCTGCCCTTCTTTCGTCGCAAGAAAGCTTATATCCAGATAAAAAACGTGTTAAAATTTCGATCCAATCAGAGTTACGGATCTTCGGGAATATAAGAAATGGTGAAAGGCCAGAATCGAGCGTGCGGAAACAGAGAGACAGATCCAATCTCGGAGGGGCTCTCACCCCTCCCATGCCATGGAGACCATGGACCAGAGGGGAAAACCTTCTCCCATCTAGGCAGAAGGACAAGGAATAAGAAGAAGGAGGGGGCTCTCTCCCCCTCACTTTCGGTTGCACCGGAGCGCCGCCGGGGCCATCATCATCACTGCAATCTACACCATCAACTTCACCGCCCTCATCACCAACTCTTCCCCCCTCTATGCAGCGGTGTAACCCCTCTTTTACCCACTGTAATCTCTACTTAAACATGGTGCTCAATGCTATTTATTATTTCCCAATGATGTATGGCTATCATATGATGTTTGAGTAGATCTGTTTTGTCCTATGGGTTAATTGATGACCGTGATTGGTTTGAGTTGCATGTTTTATTGTTGGTGCTGTCCTATGGTGATCTCCGTGTCGCACAAGCGTGAGGGATCCCCGCTGTAGGATTTGCAATATGTTCATGGTTTGCTTATTGTGTGCGTTGCATGAGTGACTGAAACATAAACACAGATAAGTGGGTCATGGTGTATGGGAATAAAGAGGACTTGATACTTTAATGCTATGGTTGGGTTTTACCTTAATGATCTTTAGTAGTTGCGGATGCTTGCTAGAGTTCCAATCATAAGTGCATTGTTGGGGAACGTAGTAATTTCAAAAAAAAAATCCTACACACACGCAAGATCATGGTGATGCATAACAACGAGAGGGGAGAGTGTCGTCCACATACCCTTGTAGACCGTTAAGCGGAAGCATTATGACAACGCGGTTGATGTAGTCGTACATCTTCACGATCGACCAATAGTCAGTACCGAACGTAAGACACCTCCGCGTTCAGCACACGTTCAGCTCGGTGACATCCCATGAACTCACGATCCAGTAGAGCTCGAGGGAGAGTTTTGTCAGCACGACGGCGTGGTGACGATGTTGATGAAGCTACCGTCGCAGGGTTTCGCCTAAGCACCGCTACGATATGGCCGAGGTGGATTATGGTGGAAGGGGGCACCGCACACGGCTGGGAGAGATGAATGATCAACTTGTGTGTTCTAGGGTGCCCCCCTGCCCCCGTATATAAAGGAGCAAGGGGGAGGCTGGCCGGCCCTGTAGGGCGCGCCAGGAGGAGGAGTCCTCCTCCTAGTAGGAGTAGGACTCCCCTCTTTCCTACTCTTACTAGGAGGGGGAAAGGAAGGGGGAGAAGGAGAAGGAAAGGCCCCCCCCTTCCTAGTCCAATTCGGACCAGAGGGGGAGGGGGTGCGCGGCCTGCCCTGGCCGGCCCATCTATCTCTCCACTAGGGCCCAACTAGGCCCATTAACCCCCGGGGGCTTCCGGTAACCCCTCCGGCACTCTGGTAAAATCCCGATTTCACCTGGAACTCTTCCGACGTCCAAATATAGGCTTCCAACATATCAATATTTATGTCTCGACCATTTTGAGACTCCTCGTCATGTCCGTGATCATATCCGGGACTCCAAACTACCTTCGGTACATCAAAACATATAAACTCATAATACCGATCGTCACAGAACTTTAAGCGTGCGGACCCTACGAGTTTGAGAACTATGTAGACATGACCGAGACACGTCTCGGGTCAATTCCCAATAGCGGAACATGGATGCTCATA
Organism: Triticum aestivum; assembly: GCF_018294505.1. Classification (NCBI taxonomy): domain Eukaryota; kingdom Viridiplantae; phylum Streptophyta; class Magnoliopsida; order Poales; family Poaceae; genus Triticum; species Triticum aestivum. The sequence goes on from NC_057800.1 coordinate 564,556,768, forward strand.
TTGGTTCCTACATATTCTCCGAAGATCTTTATCGGTCAAACCGCATAACAACATACATTTTTCCCTTTGTCATCGGTATGTTACTTGCACGAGATTCGATCGTCGGTGTCGGTGGGAAACGACACCTATCGGATCACGAGAATCCCTAATACGGTTGCCGGGGCGCAAGGTTGTGAGAAGAGCAGGGATAATAGTCAGCACGAGGATCGTACCACAACAAAAAAAAAGACACATCCGTGACATTTTGGGCTGAACGAATTTTTTTCTGTCATACATATGACACTTCTATGACGATAATTGTGACAAAACGCAGTATCATCATAGATGTGGTGGGCTCCTACTTCTATGACAAAAAATCATGATAGAAAATGGGCTTTTTGTCCTGGGCGGGCCGGAGACGCAACTGCATGACATTCTTTGGGCCATCCATGACAAAAAACCATGGTAGAAGCGAGGGGGAGGGAAATTTCGGGGAGTCCCGGTTATGGTGGGAGGTCGGGGGCCGAGTGATGCGTGTTTCTCTCATACACGTACGTGAGTGTGTGCGAGGCGTTGGCTCTAACTGAATCCGAGCGAGACGTTGGGCTCTAACTGAACCCGAGCGATTGCACTGCAGGCTACGCGTTACTGAACCCGAGCGATCGATCGATGGTTGTTAACTGAACCCGATCGAGCGATTCCTTCGCTACTGTTGCTAACTGAAGCCGAGGGATTGGATGAATAGTGAGCATTATGGGGGGGGGGTTGGATGAACAGTTAGCGGTGGCGTTGCCTCTGGATGAACAGGACCCTGGGGTGTGGGGGGCTGGATGAACAGTAGACGATGGAGGGGTGCCTATGGAGGGGTGGTTGAACAGGACCCCGTGGTGTGGAGGGCTGGATGAATAGTAGACGGTGGAGGGGTGGTTGAACAGTAGCCGGTGGAGTAGCGCGCGGTGGAGGCTGGATGAACAGGAGCCTATGGAGGCTAGAGCAGGTCGACGGTAGCCCGTGGAGGCTGTAGGAGGTCGACGGTGGAGATTAATAGTATCCCGTGGAGTCCCGTTTTGCGGTACGCCACACCCCTCCCGATCAACATGACCCCCGTTTCGACCGTAGCGCTCCAACACAAGTCCGTTTCCTCTGTTTTGCGGTACGCCACACCCCTCCCAATCAACAAGACCCTCGTTTTGACCGTATGAGGTCTGTTTCCTCCGTTTTGCAGTACGCCAGGCCCCTCCCGATGAACAGGATCCCATTTCGAACGTGGCCGGTCGAACACAAAGCCGTTTCCTCCGTTTTGCGGTACGCCAGGCCTCGTTTCCATTGCCTGTTCCGTCCAAGCCCTTCCGATGAACACGACCACGCATTCTGTTCCGACCCAGCCGGTTGGCTCCCACGCATTTCGTTGCCTCCCGATGAACACGAGCATTGCGTTGCCTCCCCATGAACACAACGCATTCCGTTGCCTCCCCATGAACACGACGACGACACTGTTTCTCCGTTCTGACCTAGCCATGTACACGAGCCCTGGCCATACGTATTGACGAGTAGGCGTTCGAGACCCTGCTCGTATGTACGTACGTGGCCGTATTTTCTTTCTTGCACCCTAGCCGCTGTACGTACGTGTACATGCTACGTGCGCGCCTCTACAACGACACGTGCACGCCTCTACATTGACCAGTATATATGTACGTACACGCTCGCGACCAGAATGACAACACTACGTACGCTTCGACCAGGTGGGTGTCAGGACCCCGACTCAATGCCACACCGATCTAGCATGTAACACATCATATCACTTTGCGGCCTCACGCATGGTATTCCCACGGGTGCCACCTTACCTGGTCTGGGACCGTTTGCGCCTTTTGGCTCACGTATATGATAGTGTCGCTAGCATCCATATGAAAAAGAATCCGGGCTGACATGGCTAGTCGTAAACCCAAAGTGGCACAAACTTACAGGGACAGACATCCATGACCCAGCATCGAACGTGTCGGTCATCAGCGAGTGAATCCAGGCTGTAGCACTGGGCTAGCAGGACTCCGGTGAACCGGGCTGTAGCGGGCTAACAGGACTCCGGTATTCATCGCGTGACATTTCCCCGAAAGGACAGACACAGGAACGAAGAAGGACACATGCCGGCCAGCCTAAGTGTTCCGGAGCAGTAGCAAGCTACCATGGCTCAGTGGAAACACTAGGAGACATTTGCCGGTAAGAGAGACTACTAAGGATAAACAACTAGATAGTCAGAGCCCACACATACCAAGCATTTCAATAACATACACACAATATGCTCGATATGTGCAAATACAACATGGCATCACAACATGACTCTACAACTCAAGTATTTATTCAATAGGCTCCGAGGAGCGAGATAATACAAACATGGGTCTCATGACCCAACAATCAGAGCATACAAATCAAAGCACAAGCGGAAGCTTAACATGTCTGAGTACAGACAACTATAAATGAAAAAGGCTGAGAAGCCTGACTATCTACCAGATCCTGCCGAGGGCACAAGATCATAGCTGAGGTAACAAGCTAAACGTCGAAGTCCACGTGGAACTACTAGTGAGACTGAAGTCTCTCTGCAAAAAACATAAATTAAGCAACGTGAGTACAAATGTACCCAGCAAGACTTACATCAGATCTATCTACATATGCATCATTATCAACAAAGGGGGTGGTGGAGTTTAACTGCAGCAAGCCAGCTTTGACTCGGTGGCTAACCTGAACTACGACTGCAAGTAACTCTTTTGAGGTGGCGCACACGAGTCCACATATTCACCATATCAATACACCACTATGGATCTGCTCCCGTCTCCCTACGAGAACGCCATCCATAGCACTCACACTTATCTTGCGTATTTTAGGGTATCCACTTTCACTTGTCTATGAACTGTACAAGGGGTCCAAGTTTCCATATCCGAGGAATCCGGCTATTCGAATAGATAATGATAACCCTGCAGGGGTGTACTTCTTCACACACGCTTTCGCCACTTATCGCCCTGTACACGTCATGTACCTCGGCAACCTTCAAGCGGAAGCCGGGCGAGGGAGTCGGCCACGACCTGACTAACCGAACAAGTCTCTAGTCCAGGTTTATCGCCTATTCGGGTTCCATCCGCAAGGAGATCCGGCCGGGGTGTCGCTTACAGCCCCAAACGGTGTGAGCAGGGTTCCCAAGCCCACCAACCGGGTGCCACTTGGTACACCGGGCCACTGTGCCTAGTCTGTCCCAAGCCCACCTGTACCGGGTGCCACTTGGTAGACTACTAACACTACCTACAAACACCAGAAACTAGTTGCAACTCCTGGACAGAGATCATGTTGATTAATAAGTCGAGAGGGGTCGAGTTACCGGAACCCAATGTGTGGTAGTAACTGTTCATGGATCACAAACACAGAACTCAGTTCCTGAGGACGGCTGCAATGAGACAACCCACCATGTACTCCTACATGGCCTCTCACCGCTACCTTTACCAAATCGTGTTCACACACTTAGCTCACACCCAGTAGGACATGTTCACACGCCTCTGATTCATCCCCGATGAATCAGACCTGACTCAACTCTAAGCAGTAGCAGGCATGACAAACAAGCATGAATGAGTAGGCACATCAGGGCTCAAACAACTCCTACTCATGCTAGTGGGTTTCATCTATTTACTGTGGCAATGACAGGTCATGCAAAGGATAAAGGGTTTAGCTACCGCAGCAAGTAACAAATATGTCGTTGTTGTCCTAATGCAGTAAAAGAGAGCAGGAGCGACAGAGGGGGATTTTATCGGAATGAACAAGGGGGGTTTTGCTTGCCTGGCACTTCTGAAGATAGCATTGAGTCTTCATTAGTGTCAACGATCACATCATCGGTACAGCGTCTACCGAGGGGGAACAACACCGGCAAACACAGAAGAAACACGATCAATGCAATGCACAATATGATGCATGCTATGACATGGCAATATGCTGTGTTTTGGGCTAATGCACTTAGCTATGATTTAAATGAAGTTGGTTTGAATACATGATTCAAATTCCAGCTCCATATATGGTTATTTAAATGCCCTTTATTTGTTTGTCCAAAACAGAGGACAAACATTGTTCAAACATGCATGAAAATGGTACAGATGGATTCCTTGATTTTTTCTGATAATTTTTCATATATAAAACATTTAATTTGGAGTTACGGTTAATTTTCTATGATTTATTGAAGTTTATACAATTTTCTGGAATTTCCTGATTATTATAAAATAAACTAAATTCCAGAAAAGGAATATTGCGTCAGCATGACCTCACCCTGATGTCATCAGGTCAACAGGGCGGGTCCAGGTCAAACCTGACGTGTGGGGGCCACACGTCAGTGACACAGGAACTAAACCCGGTCAAACCCAGCGCTGGCTGGGGTTTGACCAGGGGTGGGGCCCACTGTCAGTGTCTGTAGGTTGATTAACCAGCTGGGTTAGCTCCTAATGATGGAGCCACGTCAGCTCCTGCCGGAGTTTCGCCGGCGACGACCAACGGAGCGGCGGAAACGCATCGGGTTCGCGCTACAGGGCACAGTTTAGGGTGCGGTTGGGTTCTACAGCGAGCTGGGACTCGTGCGCATCGAACGGTGGTGGTGGCCGTGCCGGTGATGGCCGGTACCGACGACGGCGAGCTCGGCTGCGGCCGCCGGAGTTCGGGTGGTGGCGGGTTTGGCGCTACGAGCGGTGGTTTGGCGCGCTGAGGGCACTAGGGAGAAGCTCTTGCTCCTCCGCATCCAAAGGAACGGGCGGGAGGCCGCGAGGTGGCCGGAGTTGAGCACGGCGTCGACCTCGGCGGTGGCCGGAGCTCGGGCGAGCTCGGGGTCCGTGTTAGGGAGCACGGCAGGAGGCGTTGTGGGTGTCTACGGGTTCATGCGATCGTGCTGAGCACGATGGTGGGCTCGGGAGGGAGCTGCGGTGGCTGTGGCCACGGCCACGCCATGGCCGGCGGCGAGAAGCTCTCGGCCGAGGTGGGGAAGCTAGCTAGGGGAGGGGAACGACGGGGATTCCAGGGGGAAAAACAAGAGTGGCTCACGTCGGGACTAGCAGAGTCGACGACGAGGTCGGGGAAGCTCTGGACGACGCGAATTTACGGCGGCGATCTCCGGGCACCGGAGATGAAGACGACGATGCTCCGGTCGACTGGGGCCTCCTCTGGTCGCGTGCGTCGGTGTGCAGCTCCATGGGGTCGGGACGGAGCTCAGGGGTGTGGAGAGGGAGCGAGGGGGTGGCTGTGGCCGCGGCGAACGGCGTCGGTGGCGACGAGCTCCGCTCGGGCAGAGAGGGAGAGAGAGCAGAGGAGAGGATGAGGCGAGGGAGAGAGTGAGAGAGAGCCAGGGCTGCGTGGCGCTCCGTGGCATCGTCTAGGAGGGGCCGGGGAAGCAGGAGGTGGCCGGAGAAGCAGGAGGTGGCCGGGGCGCGTGGCCGCGCGCGCCGGGCGCGTGCCCGTCCTCCTGGCAAAGGAGGAAGGCGACAAGGGGTAGCGGTGGCGGGCTGGGCCGGCCAGCTGCAGTGCTGGGCCGGTTTGGCTACCAGGTGAGCGCCAGGTAGGCTTTTGCTCTTTTTATTTTTCTCTGTTTTGTTTCATTTAATTTATTTTGCCACTGTTTTGAATTTAAAATAATTCAAACAATGCCAAAAACTCCTCTGAATATTTTATATTGCTAGATGGACTTTTCCAAAAGCTTATAAAATATTTCAGGGGTATTTGAAATTATATTCTAATTATATGAATATAATTCAAATTCAAATAGCTAATGAATTAAATCCAAAGTCCCAAAAATAATTCCTTAAAAATGTTCAATATTTTGGTTGGGACCAGAACCCTTGCCAAGAATTATCAAACATTTAAGAAGAGCATTTTGGAACAATGAATGAGATTTTTAGGGTTTTTGCCCTACTTTTATTTAGGGTTTTGAGGCTTCCAATTTTCCTCAATTCAAGTTTCGAAAATATAGACATGATGCACACATGAAGCTAGCCTAGAGCACTACCAGCAGCTAGGGATGTGACAACTCACCCCTACTAAACAAAAATCTCGTCCCGAGATTCAAGCGTAGGGTAAGATGAAGGGGAAACGCAAACTAGTATAATCTTCACGATCCAGGGTGCACTTCATAAGAGCGTTGATTCGATCACCATCATTGTCTTGATGTCTTGCTTCGAGAACTTTAGCTAATCATGACAAGAAGAGGAAAGGGAAACTCTAGAAGGATCAAACTTCTCGAAGGTCGAACAACTCACGGAATGAGACATAGAACCATCTCTCGGGTTGAGACACTAAACATACATCCATGTGAATGGAGTGAAGCAGATGACAAAGGTTCACTAGGTAGACAACAATTTCACGCTTAAGAAGGTGGTAATTGATTGGCAACGTAACGAGGAGTTGAGTTGCCATGATACCACGACGAAACATCCTGGAGGAGGGTGATTCGTAGATTATTACCTTAAGTGGCAAAAAGAATTACTTTTGATTCCGAGACCATTGAAACTCTTTATACCAGCCTAAGGCAAATCTCGAGCGATCGTTTGGAGGGGTTCGGTAGAATGGCATACTCGGACTTGGATGATGTGGATTACCTTGTTGAAGACAACGTAATGGATGAATTTGCTTACCACCGGAAATGGAAGAGACCCATGGTAGAATGGCACATTGGTGGTGCAAGCTGGGAACAAAATGCAAATGCTGGGAATGATTCTGGTAACTGGGGAAGAACCCAACAATAAAGGGTGAATTCACTGTTTGAAAAGGTCATAGCATTTTCGAGGAAACTGAGAGCACTATACAGTTAATGCCGACGATCAAACCTGGCACTTGCGCGTGCTCTCAAGAACTTGAGCATTTCCATAATAATCAAGATTTTACCAACATCCGTGTCAAGGATCCTGGCAACACAACGTACTACCATGATGAATGATGATGGATGATGCAGATGCAAAGGAAGATAACACTTTCTCAGATTTCACCCTTGGCGGGGCCAAGGAAATAAAAGCTGGATGATCGACCGAGAGACATTTAGCACTCCGCCTCTAATGTTGTCCTTGATGTGCTCGTGTATCCCATCCCATGGTTTGGTATCTAGAACATCAAGTAAAAGGTCGGACTTCGGAACACAAAAATCACAAGGCACAACTAGGGAGTAAATCCTACGAAGTCCTTATGGGAAGGTGGCCAACTTCTTCAATCAAGATACTACAATAATAGGTCCTTCGGCTAGGTGGTGCTGGCCACGACATCCACTTTACCAGTTATCGAGGGATCAGTATCATAGTTCTTGGGAAAATGTTCCAACCATCATATCTGCCTGAGATTCAGATCTGGTTGGTGTCAGGATATTCCAGACTCATCGAGGCTAGGAAGAAAAATGAAAGTTTGCAACACAAATCGACGAGATGATGTTGCAAGATTCTCGAGGGACGAACTGCGATAGCAAGCTCCAAAACATGAGTTGGTTCTGCTACAAACATGTGAACATGTTGTCCCAGACAAGCATGACCACATGGTAGTCTTATAATAAAACACTACCGAGTTCTGGTTGGGAACCATCATCGAGGATATCAAAGTTCTTGATTAAGCCCGGGTTAGCTCTTAAAAAGAACTCCTTCTCCTAGAACAAATCAGTCAGTGGCTTGGGGTGCTACGGAACACACATGGAGTGGAGGTAATTAATCTACCAAACCATAGTATACTTTGCACCTGCATGACTGACTTGGGACGATTCCAGAGGAAACAAAACAAACCTTGCTCAAACCCACGGCGGCAACTTACATCAAATACACGTGAATCAAAGAAAGTCACTTCTTTCATCCAGCATATGCTTCATGAGTTAGCATGAACAGATGCTTTCAAAAGTTTCCAACACTAGCTTAATGTTCAGCAAAATTATGGAGAAGACCAGGATGTTGTCGATGGGCTCAACAACAATTCATCCGGTTTTCCTTTTAAAAGGGATTCCATAGTTAAGTGAACACGGTGATAGCATTGGTCAGACCCAAAAGATATAATGGTGTATGCTCGAGGGATCAACCACGAGTAAGACAACATTACGAATATCGTTGGTTCTGATTTGATTTGACGATAGCCCACACTCAAATCAAAGGATTGATAAGACAATAGGTCCAGCAACTGATCACAGGGACCAATTGATGAAGATATCATCTTTCTTCAACACACACTACACAAGAATATCCCTTTGGAACGAACTAAGTTAGGCAAGCTTTTATCTTCCAATTCTCCAAGTTGTTGTCTAGTTTAACCAACTAGCTCAGGGGTATCCAACACGGATTCTTGGAGAATAGTGGTTTACAGGAATAAGCCAACTTGATCACGAGATCAACATAGCGGTCAGGCGACAACCTGGTGATACTTCCGAGAAGAAATTCGAAATATCATGAACCACCGGTATGTTACTAAGCTCGAGAACAATCTTGCTTTTCAGGGCAAGATGATATGATCAAATGAGCGAGGACTTGACAAAATCCTAACTCAACAACCAAAGAGTGCACCAGGAAATATGGACTAGGTAGCACAATCTATCTTAGAATGGTGATTCAAAACCAACATGCTAAGAATGAGAATATTGTCCATTTACTACCAAGCAACTAGTTGCTGGGAGTATTGATTTCACACATCACAATTCATTTGTCGGTATCCCGGTTATAATGACACGGAAACCGAGAAATTATCAATGATGATAAGAAGTATTACTGCGTCAAGAATTTATAAGATGGTGTGCAATTCCCATGACATTCCTGATATAAAGATGGTAATACTTCAAGGTAGAACAGACCAGAAGCTGGATTGCAACTTGATCTGCGGAATGCAATTGCTTTGACCCAATCCTAGATATGGATGAGGTTCTGGAGTTTGTTTCCCCTATTCATCCTGAATGGAATGGCTTGACAGACCACAAGAGTAGTGGCAACGATGAACACGGATGCATAACTACTCCTGAATATCAGTTGATATACAAGGGCCAGAAAACAACTAAAGATGGACAACTCAAAGGAACATACGATTTTCTGAGTTGTGGATGCATGGTTTAGCATGTCGAACAAAGTTCAACATATTTCTTCCGGATAACCCATGCAGAAAGGTAGAACTGGCAGAGCCACAATATATAATGGAGAACTCATCAAGAGCACTCTGGTTGTGATCGTTCAGTTCAACGAGGAACTTCCGCCATAAGTAGTTCATGGTATTTGGAAGAAGAAGATACCACGGACTTCAAGGACTATCGCAAAGGTTACTAATAACCTAAGGGAGCTAGCAATTACTATCAACATGAAGTAAGTGGGGTGAATCTCGGGTTCAAAACCCAAGGAGTAGAATACCTACTACTAAGTGGCATCATGGGATGCTTTCGAGAATAAAAGCCAGAATCATCACACTGGGACACAAAACATGGCTAGACTACTAGATGATCCCCTGAGACACCTAGGGTCGTAATAATAACTCCAACATAAATGTCAAAGCAATAGAATACCTCAACTCAACAATTAGTGTGATTGAGCTAGCATAAAGGAACATCGTAACCAGAGGGAAAGGATTTTGCAAATGCATCAGACTATTTAGAAACCTGGGATGACTCGGACAGCATAACGGCTGTAAATGCTCAGAAAAGATTTGAGACATTCACAAAAATGGTGGCATAACCACTCGGTGCACAATATCAAGGTTTCGAGATCAACAATTAACATACGGAAGTAGTAGAAACTGAACTCAAGCTTAAATCCAACAATCTTGTAAGTCTACGGATTAGTAACACGTGATCCTGATAGAAAGAGGAGAAGGCCTAGTTCTTAACCCCCGTAGGAAAAATAAGATGATGACTCAGATCAGAAGGCCATGAGGTATAAGGAGTAAAAAGAGCCTTACGTTCCATCCCACAATCAATTCCCTTATATAACTAAAGAATTTCTAGACTGAACTTCGACCAGTTTGGCTTGGTAATCCTACAGGCAGTCAAGCTCTGATACCAATGCTGTCAGGACCCCGACTCAATGCCACACCGATCTAGCATGTAACACATCATATCACTTTGCGGCCTCACGCACGGTATTCCCACGGGTGCCACCTTACCTGGCCTGGGACCGTTTGCGCCTTTTGGCTCACGTATATGATAGTGTCGCTAGCATCCATATGACAAAGAATCTGGGCTGACATGGCTAGTCGTAAACCCAAAGTGGCACAAACTTACAGGGACAGGCATCCATGACCCAGCATCGAACGTGTCGGTCATCAGCGAGTGAATCCAGGCTGTAGCACTGGGCTAGCAGGACTCCGGTGAACCGGGCTGTAGCGGGCTAACAGGACTCCGGTATTCATCGCGTGACATTTCCCCGAAAGGACAGACACAGGAACGAAGAAGGACACATGCCGGCCAGCCTAAGTGTTCCGGAGCAGTAGCAAGCTACCATGGCTCAGTGGAAACACTAGGAGACATTTCCCGGTAAGAGAGACTACTAAGGATAAACAACTAGATAGTCAGAGCCCACACATACCAAGCATTTCAATAACATACACACAATATGCTCGATTTGTGCAAATACAACATGGCATCACAACATGACTCTACAACTCAAGTATTTATTCAATAGGCTCCGAGGAGCGAGATAATACAAACATGGGTCTCATGACCCAACAATCAGAGCATACAAATCAAAGCACAAGCGGAAGCTTAACATGTCTGAGTACAGACAACTATAAATGAAAAAGGCTGAGAAGCCTGACTATCTACCAGATCCTGCCGAGGGCACAAGATCGTAGCTGAGGTAACAAGCTAAACGTCGAAGTCCACGTGGAACTACTAGTGAGACTGAAGTCTCTCTGCAAAAAACATAAATTAAGCAACGTGAGTACAAATGTACCCAGCAAGACTTACATCAGATCTATCTACATATGCATCATTATCAACAAAGGGGGTGGTGGAGTTTAACTGCAGCAAGCCAGCTTTGACTCGGTGGCTAACCTGAACTACGACTGCAAGTAACTCTTTTGAGGTGGCGCACACGAGTCCACATATTCACCATATCAATACACCACTATGGATCTGCTCCCGTCTCCCTACGAGAACGCCATCCATAGCACTCATGCTTATCTTGCGTATTTTAGGGTATCCACTTTCACTTGTCTATGAACTGTACAAGGGGTCCAAGTTTCCATATCCGATGAATCCGGCTATTCGAATAGATAATGATAACCCTGCAGGGGTGTACTTCTTCACACACGCTTTCACGACTTATCGCCCTGTACACGTCATGTACCTCGGCAACCTTCAAGCGGAAGCCGGGCGAGGGAGTCGGCCACGACCTGACTAACCGAACAAGTCTCTAGTCCAGGTTTATCGCCTATTCGGGTTCCATCCGCAAGGAGATCTGGCCGGGGTGTCTCTTACGGCCCCAAACGGTGTCAGCAAGGTTCCCAAGCCCACCAACCGGGTGCCACTTGGTACACCGGGCCACTGTGCCTAGTCTGTCCCAAGCCCACCTGTACCGGGTGCCACTTGGTAGACTACTAACACTACCTACAAACACCAGAAACTAGTTGCAACTCCTGGACAGAGATCATGTTGATTAATAAGTCGAGAGTGGTCGAGTTACCGGAACCCAATGTGTGGTAGTAACTGTTCATGGATCACAAACACAGAACTCAGTTCCTGAGGACGGCTGCAATGAGACAACCCACCATGTACTCCTACATGGCCTCTCACCGCTACCTTTACCAAATCGTGTTCACACACTTAGCTCACACCCAGTAGGACATGTTCACACGCCTCTGATTCATCCCCGATGAATCAGACCTGACTCAACTCTAAGCAGTAGCAGGCATGACAAACAAGCATGAATGAGTAGGCACATCAGGGCTCAAACAACTCCTACTCATGCTAGTGGGTTTCATCTATTTACTGTGGCAATGACAGGTCATGCAAAGGATAAAGGGTTTAGCTACCGTAGCAAGTAACAAATATGTCGTTGTTGTCCTAATGCAGTAAAAGAGAGCAGGAGCGAGAGAGGGGGATTTTATCGGAATGAACAAGGGGGGTTTTGCTTGCCTGGCACTTCTGAAGATAGCATTGAGTCTTCATTAGTGTCAACGATCACATCATCGGTATAGCGTCTACCGAGGGGGAACAACACCGGCAAACACAGAAGAAACACGATCACTGCAATGCACAATATGATGCATGCTATGACATGGCAATATGCTGTGTTTTGGGCTAATGCACTTAGCTATGATTTAAATGAAGTTGGTTTGAATACATGATTCAAATTCCAGCTCCATATATGGTTATTTAAATGCCCTTTATTTGTTTGTCCAAAACAGAGGACAAACATTGTTCAAACATGCATGAAAATGGTACAGATGGATTCCTTGAATTTTTCTGATAATTTTTCATATATAAAACATTTAATTTGGAGTTACGGTTAATTTTCTATGATTTATTGTAGTTTATACAATTTTCTGGAATTTCCTGATTATTATAAAATAAACTAAATTCCAGAAAAGGAATATTGCGTCAGCATGACCTCACCCTGATGTCATCAGGTCAACAGGGCGGGTCCAGGTCAAACCTGACGTGTGGGGGCCACACGTCAGTGACACAGGAACTAATCCCGGTCAAACCCAGTGCTGGCTGGGGTTTGACCAGGGGTGGGGCCCACTGTCAGTGTCTGTAGGTTGATTAACCAGCTGGGTTAGCTCCTAATGACGGAGCCACGTCAGCTCCTGCCGGAGTTTCGCCGGCGACGACCAACGGAGCGGCGGAAACGCATCGGCTTCGCGCTACATGGCACAGTTTAGGGTGCGGTTGGGTTCTACGGCGAGCTGGGACTCGTGCGCATCGAACGGTGGTGGTGGCCGTGCCGGTGATGGCCGGTACCGACGACGGCGAGCTCGGCTGCGGCCGCCGGAGTTCGGGTGGTGGCGGGTTTGGCGCTACGAGCGGTGGTTTGGCGCGCTGAGGGCACTAGGGGGAAGCTCTTGCTCCTCCGCATCCAAAGGAACGGGGGGGAGGCCGCGAGGTGGCCGGAGTTGAGCACGGCGTCGACCTCGGCGGCGGCCGGAGCTCGGGCGAGCTCGGGGTCGGTGTTAGGGAGCACGGCAGGAGGCGTTGTGGGTGTCTACGGGTTCATGCGATCGTGCTGAGCACGATGGTGGGCTCGGGAGGGAGCTGCGGTGGCTGTGGCCACGGCCACGCCATGGCCGGTGGCGAGAAGCTCTCGGCCGAGGTGGGGAAGCTAGCTAGGGGAGGGGAACGACGGGGATTCCAGGGGGAAAAAGAAGAGTGGCTCACGTCGGGACTAGCAGAGTCGACGACGAGGTCGGGGAAGCTCTGGACGACGCGAATTTACGGCGGCGATCTCCGGGCACCGAAGATGAAGACGACGACGCTCCGGTCGACTGGGGCCTCCTCTGATCGCGTGCGTCGGTGTGCAGCTCCATGGGGTCGGGACGGAGCTCAGGGGTGTGGAGAGGGAGCGAGGGGGTGGCTGTGGCCACGGCGAATGGCGTCAGTGGCGACGAGCTCCGCTCGGGCAGAGAGGGAGAGAGAGCAGAGGAGAGGATGAGGCGAGGGAGAGAGTGAGAGAGAGCCAGGGCTGCGTGGCGCTCCGTGGCGTCGTCTAGGAGGGGCCGGGGAAGCAGGAGGTGGCCGGAGAAGCAGGAGGTGGCCGGGGCGCGTGGCCGCGCGCGCCGGGCGCGTGCCCGTCCTCCTGGCAAAGGAAGGCGACAGGGGGTAGCGGTGGCGGGCTGGGCCGGCCAGCTGCACTGCTGGGCCGGTTTGGCTACCAGGTGAGCGCCAGGTAGGCTTTTGCTCTTTTTATTTTTCTCTGTTTTGTTTTATTTAATTTATTTTGCCACTGTTTTGAATTTAAAATAATTCAAACAATGCCAAAAACTCCTCTGAATATTTTATATTGCTAGATGGACTTTTCCAAAAGCTTATAAAATATTTCAGGGGTATTTGAAATTATATTCTAATTATATGAATATAATTCAAATTCAAATAGCTAATGAATTAAATCCAAAGGCCCAAAAATAATTCCTTAAAAATGTTCAATATTTTGGTTGGGACCAGAACCCTTGCCAAGAATTATCAAACATTTAAGAAGAGCATTTTGGAACAATGAATGAGATTTTTAGGGTTTTTGCCCTACTTTTATTTAGGGTTTTGAGGCTTCCAATTTTCCTCAATTCAAGTTTCGAAAATATAGACATGATGCACACATGAAGCTAGCCTAGAGCACTACCAGCATCTAGGGATGTGACAGTGGGTCCCGACTGTCAGGCACTTCCTTGCCTGCGAAGATGTAGCTGGTGGGTCCCAGCAGTTAGGGGGGCAAATCGTTTTGTTTTTTTTGCCCGGACACACTTCCTTGCATGCGAAGGTGTAGCTGCTGGGTCCCAGCAGTCAGGAGGGGGAATCGTTTTGTTTTTTTGCCCAGACGCACTTCCTTGTGTGCGAAGATGTAGCTGGTGGGTCCCAGCAGTAAGGGGGGCGAATCATTTTTTTTTCTGGATGCACTTCCTTGCGTGCGAAGATGTAGCTGGTGGGACCCATCAGTCAGGGGGGCGAATTGTTTTTTTTCGGACGCACTTCCTTGCATGTGAAGATGTAGCTGGAGGGTCCCAGCAGTCAGGGGGAAACATTTTTTTCGCGAAATACGATGGCCCGTCCGGTGGTCCCCACTGTCAGGTGGAGGAATAATTATTTTGCGCGTAATAAGGAGGCACTTCCTTGCTACAGCCGTGGACCCAACTGTCAGCCTCTCCACGTACAGTCCATGTTCGATGAAAGCCATTCCTTGACCATGTTGACCACACCGCGTCGAGAGCACCAGGGCGGTGGACGACGGCGAGGCCTAGGGAGGGGACGACGCGGAGCTGGGGAAGACGCGACAGTGGATGCCCACGCGTAGAGGAGTATGAGGGTTCACTCGTTCGGCTGCGGTGTGAGGCTGCCGTCGCTATAGAATAACAGGGGGTGTGGGTGCGTAGAGGGATGGCCTGGCCAGTGGTGGGAGTAGTAGGGGGCGGTGAGGTCACCGCGGCATCATAGCCGGCAGGAGGAGGCGGCACGACCGGCGTTGCTTTGGGCGTCTGGAGGAAGAAGACCAGAGGTTGAAGAAGCACTATGGCCGTTGGATGGACATTGTACGGTCACTGGAGCTAGAATCGTTCATATATTGACTAAAGTTGACAAAGGCCTCCGTCCCAGTCAACTTAGTAGGCCCACAAGTCAGCCTCCCACCAAGGTGGGTCCCAGCTAACAGGGGGTATTCATTTTTTTGTGCGTAATAAGGAGGCACTTCCGGTGGGTCCGAGCTGACAGCGGGGGGGACGTTTTTTTCACGAAATACGGTGGCCCATCCTGTGGGTCCCAGCAGTCAGGGGGAAACATATTTTTTCGCGAAATACTGGTGGCCCGTCTGATGGGTCCCTGCTCTCAGGTGGAGGAATAATTATTTTCCGCGTAATAAGGAGGCACTTCCATGCGGCTGCCGTGGACCCAACTGTCAGCCTCTCCACGCACAGTACTCTTCCGATGGAAGTCGGTCGTTGACCACATTGACCACGCCGCGCTAAGAGCACCACGGCGGTGGACGACGGCGAGGCCTAGGAAGGGGACAACGTGGAGTCGGGGAAGACGCGGTAGTGGAAGCCCGCGCGGAGAGGAGTACGAGGGTTCACCGGTTCGGCTGCGGTGTGAGGCTGCCGTCGCCGCAGAATAACATGGGGTGTGGGTGAGTAGAGGGATGCCCAGGCCAGCCGTGGGAGTAGTAGGGGCGCTGAGGCCTGCGTGGCAGCACAGCCGGCCATGGGAGGCGGGAGTAGGCGGTCCCGCCGGCGCTGCTTTGGCGGCTGGAGCAAGAAGATCAGAGATTGAAGAAACACGACGGCCGTTGGATTGACATCCAACGGTTATGTCTGCTAGAATCATTTGTTGACGTATATAATAACTAAAAAAAATCTTGCATACGCGTCAACTAAACAGGCCCACAAGTCAGACCACTCCCTCTTTTTTTAATAATTTATATTTAGCTCATGGCAACTTCTTATGCAATTTATTGCAGTCGTTTTTTTGGTTGGCCAGGGCCAATTTCGCATATTTCTGTGGGTTCCAAACTATTTTTAATACCGAAATGTCGAGCCAGATTTAAAGTACTTTGAAGATATATTTAAATTAGGTTAATGCCCAGTGAAATAGGAATATGAAAATGTGAAAAAATTCAGAAATTATAAAGTAATTGCCAATTTGTCATCTGTTTTTATATTTACAACCCATTTCATATTACTTTCAAGATTTGCAGGCGTCTTGAAAGAGTTGCAGCCCATTAGGGCGTAGAAAAATAAGTAGGCCTGGATTGGGTATTCTTCAGAAAAAATAAATTGGGCTCATTTTCACAAAGAAAAAATAGCTGGGCTGGTCACATGGTGAACATAAAATATAAGCCTGAGCTAGACGGGCCACAGCCCAGTTCAAACCCTGCTCTGTCTCAACAATACGAAACAAAAAAAATACTGCTCGAGTAGCTACGTCCCAGGTGTCAGCCGATCTTGTGCTGTTCTCTTGTCTATTGACTATATACGCTCACAATGTCGTGGGTCCCAGATGTCAGGAAAACACTAGGAGGAAGCATTTTATTTTTCCATACGCTGATGTGGTGGGCCCCTACTGTCATCCTCTCCACGTACTTCTGCCGATTCCTGTTGTTTGTTGACCATGTTGACAACGCGACAGGGCGGCGCCACGGTGAGCGCACCAAAGCGCACGGAGGACGTCGGCGTTAACAATTTAGGAGATAGTGGGGCGGCGATGCGTGCGCTGAGGCACAACCAGCCGTGGGAGGTGGAAGCAGGCGGCCCCGCCGGCGCTGGTTTGGTTTTGGCGGCTGGAGGAAGACAGGACTGAAGAAACACGATAGACTGTAAAAGCAGCAGGAGTAGTTAACAACCTTAACTGAAACCAGCAGGCGCACTTAACAACCAAAGCTGAAAACAGTATGAGTACTTATACAAGTTCAACCGTACAAAGCACGCCTCGAACAGCGCTACTTTTCCTATTGTTAACCAAGGGTGTGGCCACCAAGTCCCAGGACAAGGCCCAGGCGCCACCCCGCACATCCACAACCTTCTGAAAGCGGCTTCATCTCGCAATGTGGTCAATAAACAGATTATTCGCCTTTGAGCCATGGAAAAGCATGAACATAATCTTCTGTCCTATTCTCCAAGATGGACGGGCCTTCATTATTTGAGACCACCCATGAATAAGTATCTTTTCACCTCCAAGGGGAATTGAGTAGGTCAACATAAACATCCTGTTGTGACCAAGCACAAGTCTGACCCGACCATGGTCAGGCATCTGTATAGGAACAATAGAACTCGGCAGTTCCTGTTTCAAGAAGATCACAACTATAAAACTGTGTATAAGCAATAGTTTATGAACAACATATATAACACAAAACAGCTCGTACCATAAGTTTCTCAACACAGTTGGACCTGTTCAACGAGTGCAGCAGTGGCACACATATCCCACATGGCCTTCCACCATTGAAACGCCCCACAAGGACCTCAAGACGATCAATAAAGTGTAGGAACTTGTGGATGTCGATCCAGTCAACTTCAGTGCCATTAGTAACAGCCGAGTTATTACAGAGTAACAAACGGGCAGACTGCTTAACTCTAAAAAACCTACACATGCCACCAAATATAAGAAAATATTAGTTAGAAGTAGCATCTTCGTGAGAGATTCGTTGCTACTTCTAAAGTTAAATTGTGATTAGTTAGACAGAATAGGTGGATTAAGAAGTAATCGAGGCAACAAGCAAGAACCAGATACAAAACTAACATGGATGAACAATTGGAACGACGTCAGGGTGGAAGATCACAGTGAAGATGAGACCAGGTTCTGCTATTTCCATCAACATTCGTGTGCCAACTTTCTGTTTGTAACACTAGAGAAAGTTTATCCAAGTTCGGCCATAAAAAAAGCAGCGATCTTCTTGGTTCATGAACCCAACTCAGAACTTATATCCATGGCTTGTCTTCACTGTGACCATTAAACTAGTGTATTCAGTTATGGCAAGGCTGAGCATCTTGAGTACATGTGTTCTGGCAGAGCAAATAATACACTGCAGGAAAAATAATATGAGAACACAACATGTTAAAAAAAACCCCACCCTCCCGGATAGAAAAGAGGATTCTAGGAACATACTGTGTGCGTTTCAAAATGCTGTGTTAGGGTGAGAAGGAACAAGTGTGGAGTCTCGCCGAGGGCGCAGAAACCTGTAGGGTAATCGCACTTTGGGCACTGCAAATGAAACACACTAGATTCAGTAGGAAGAAAAATGCATCAACGGCGGCGGCTGCCATCCTAGGATTACCTGCGACCAAGGGACTTGGATTTATCGGGGATGGATGAAGAATTCGTACCTGGTTCTCCATGAGAAAACCCTATGCAATCGCCGAGAGGGGGTTTTCTCTGAACAAGCAGACGAGGGAGAAGGGGATTCAGACCCAGTGAAATATTGCCGCTTCGTCCGTCCAGCTTACTGCTAAAGCTGGAAAGGGGGATTGTGATTTGACGGCTCATTGGGCATTACTGCGGCGCTACGACCGGGGTGTGTCTACCGTGAAGTTGTGTACTCTAATTTGTGCATATGGCACGTGGACCCCGTTGCTGGTTGCCCCACATATCAGCGAAAGGAAGTAGAAAGACAGGAGTAACTAGTTACACATACATATTTTTTATATCACAGGCTCACCTTGCCGAGAAATATACTCCTTCTACAACGCACGAGCATTATGGGGGTTCAACTTTTTTTATGGGGGTTCAACTGAGAATATAATACTCAGATAGGCTCAGGGTTCTGGACTTTGGGCCGCAGGCCGACCCTACATGTTTGGGGGCACATGTGTTCTACCTCAGCGCTTTTTATATTGCAAGCGATCGATACGACGCTGGTTTTAGATGCTGTCGCAAGGCGAATACACAAAATTGAATAAAGCACGGCAGCTGTTGGAATGAAATCGAACGACAGTTCCTAACCAGCAAACAGAGTTGCAATTCTATCAACGATATACCATGTGATAAATAATACTGTCATACTACTTATACACACAGGACACTTGTTTCACCATGCCAGATTATTACATCAAAATCTCTCGGAGGATAGATCAGTTCGGCAGTTGCGTGCTGCTACTGAAGAATTTCAAAGTTGATTTGGACCAGCTCTCCTTGCCGAGAAAGTTCGATTTTGACATCATCCCCTACCGCAAGATATGATTTAGATTTGAACCTTGACAATCCTTTAGCATCAATCATCATGCGACCATCCTTTGTACTTACGGTATATTGAGCAGGTTCATTCATAGCAAGGCTACGCATGGTAAGAGAAACTTGGCCGCGGTCGCCCGGATTGTTGAACAACTCCATCGTTGCTCTAGGAATTCTCTGTTTGCAAACAAGAAGACATACCCAAACAGTTAGATCAACACAGTGAATCATGTGAAACAACATGGAAAGAAAAAAGAACGAAGCACTTGGGCCGCCAATGCTTACCAAGAAGGTGGACATGCCGGTTTTTGTAAGGACTTTGGTATATGAAGTGCGAACTACAGCCCAGTCTATTACCGGTGCAACTGCATGGGCCGAAGCAAATGCAAGTGCAAGTGTTGGTGTAGGTGCCAAAGCCACTGCTACTGCCGGAGATGGTGCTCCTTGTAGAGCTGGTGCCGGTGTCGGAGCAGGTGCCGGTGTCGATGCCCGATCCTCCGGTAGATCAGTCTGATCCGATGACGCGGTCGGTGGCTAATCCTCAGCTGGATCAGACTGAGCTGCTGCTGCTATCAGTGCTAGAGCAACTAACAGTGCTCGATCTGTGCGAGACAATGGCGATCGTGTCTGATCTGCTATGATCAGCTTTCTAACTTGACTAGGATCCATGATTATGATCAAATTTTTTTCTTCATTTCTTTTAAACGCGAGAAGGACTAATTGTGGCGTTTTTGTTAAACCAAACTGCAGTTCATCATAGGGATTCGACTTGTACTCAGACAACAAACTGATCCAATTTTTTCCAGTAATATAAGTGAGGGACAGTGCCTTCGTTACTGACACGACATAAGAAGTGAAACCTACAAAAATAGCCATCATAGAGCAAACCAAACGGTTTATTCTGTGATGAATGTCACATGGCAAAACCTGCATCGTAAAATTACAGGAAAAGAAAGAAAACATGACATTAAATCAATAAGATTTAGACAGTAAATCAATAAGATTTACTTGATATGACACGAGTGAATCCTTACCAGGAAATCACTATGTTGAAGTACTAAACAGAAGATTGACCGTCCAACTACGCGTGGCATGCAGGGGACCCGCCTACTCCCACAAGCAGGACAGTCCAAAGGTCGTGACAAATCGTATGGACCGAACATCCATGGGACTGGAAATCCTGGTGGGTGCGATAAACCCTCCAATGCATACATATTGGAGTGTAACCATAATTGATAAACCGTCCTCACAAAAAATATGATATGGATACTTCAAAATATACAGACTGAATTGAGTGGACAAACATTAACATAGACCGTTCTCAGGACTGACCACACACCAAAAGCGGTAGTACTAATAAACAATATAGGGTTCACAAACACAAATCAAGTACTGGACAATAGTACTTACTACAGACAAGCAAAGTTGTACTAACTAAACTCTGCAGACTATTTCTTGCCACCGACCTACGGGATGAACCCCGCATAACTGACTAGGCCATGGACTTCGTGTGAGATGTCTACATGCACCATCACCATCTTGTCAGCCTTGGAGAACCTAACAGAGTGTTCTTTCCACTCATAAAGATGATGATGAAGACAGGCCGCATCAGATTTTTTGGGAAGCTTTACAAGAACCACACCCTTCTTATTTGAAGGCACAGCCAGGAAATTGTTGTGGTCAAGTACAACCTCGAGAACACGCCTGACAACAATGCTACAGGAAAACACTAGTTCAGGACACATGGTGACAAGGACACAACAGCTGGATAGTTCAGCAGTAGAACTCATCATCAGGTCTTCCAGTTCACACGGCATGACTTTGAGAACTTCATCTCCACCGCGGACCTAGTTCTAATTCAAACAGAAACCATATTTTATTACTACCTCCGTTCAGAAATATAAGATGATTTTCGATATTATACTCCATATATGACTACATATACGCACAGAAATGAGTGACAAAGACACTAGAACATGTCTTCAAAGGCATGAGAGCAGAGGGATTACATGCAATATCCATAACACAAGTTACTAAGGCAAATATACCCTCTTAAAAGGTAGCATTGATGTTCATAAAGTACTCCCTCCGTCCCAAAATTCTTGTCTTAGATTTGTCTAGATACGGATGTATCAAGTCACATTTTAGTTTTAGATACATCCGTATCTAGACAAATCTTAGACAAGAAATTTGAGACAGAGGGAGTAGTTGAAAGTAATCTATAAGAAATCGGTGTCAACCTCTCGCATGTTTTTGTCAAGAGAGGAATTTAGAACCGTCATTTGGCACACTAAAATCACATGCAAGATCACCCAGAAAGTTGTACTACCAGTACTAGTACTGTGTGCTAGATGAAAAAACACGATCAAGATCGAGAAAAATATCATCAACAAGAGACATTACCTGGACTTGCTTAATGAGGGATCCCTGAGAGGGGGGCTTGGACAGGGCGATGGCTTTGAGATTGTCTGCGGTAGTCTCGGCGGGGTGCTTGCGCTTCTTCGTACCATGAGCCTCGACGGTTTTGTCCAGAGCCATAGACATCACGTCGGCCGGTGCTCCGGCGTCCATCCAAGAGAGGAAGCTGAGAGAGAAGAGTGAAATGAGGAACGAGATGTGGGAGAAGCGAAGCGACTGGGGGTTTTCCTCAAGAGAGGAAGCTGAGAGAGAAGAGTGAAATGATGGTTGCTTCGTCCATCCAACTTACTGCTGGAAAGGAGGGGGTTTTGTGATTTGACGGCTCATTGGGCATTACTGCGGCGGTTCGATCGGGGTAGTCTACCATCACTCTACTATGGAGTAATTTAGTGCATGGCTGGTGGACCCAGGTGCTGCCTGTCCCACACGTCGGCGAAAGTGAGTAATTTAGTGCATGGCTGGAGGAGGATCCGCACGGTAGAGCGTGTCCACTATTTTTCTGAAGAAAAAAATGATTACAGCAAGCGTTTCCACTCTTACGACGGACGAGTGCGAAACACGGCAGCCACTTGAACATACACAGTGCTCCTACTACTAGGCATGTGCAGTGGTTCATACGTCAGTACTACACAATCCTGTTGCTAGTGTAGTAAGATATGAAGATAACAAATGATGTTGTGCGCATGTCAACTACTCCTATATGTAACATAGTACCGCTTTTTCGACTGTCTGGTCGAGAATGTATGGTGAGATCAATGTTAATAGAACTAGGTCCATAGCGCATGGAGAGTACGGTGCTACAGTACTCCACGAAACATGAAACATATGAAGCACGAATAGTGTTAGGCAGGGTGTATGAAGGGTGCACGGGATGGGAGCAAAAGTTCCCTTCTCGACCCACTTTTGGGTGTTTGGGAGAGTGCATGAAGGGTGCATGAGTCCACACTAGTATGTTGACAAAAATACACGAAGAAGAAACAACTATATTGAGATGAGAATGCAACCAAACACACCCACACGCTTTGTGCTACAGTGAGTGATCTGCATCGTCTGAGTTTGATCCAACGGTCATGTTGTGCCGAGACATGGACATGCCCATGCAGAGGGTATCTAAACACCACCGAAGTCCCTTTGCTTCTCGAGGCGCAGGACGTTGGTGATGCAGGGTGCAACCTCCCGCAGCGCCCGCTCCCGGTCGACGGGAGCCAGCTCATCAAAGACGGCGTCCAATGGCACGAATGGATTCCGGTGATGGAGCCCTGAAAGGATTCGCCCGGCAATGGCGACGGCAGCCTGCAAACCCTCCTTGTCTAGCTCAGCCCCCACAATCACGCAGAGACGGCTCAGCTCCTCGGATATATAGGTGAAGAAGGAGACCAGGTCAGGAAGCCGCAGCTTGTTGAAGTCGACCGGGTGGTCGAACGGGTTTAGCCCGACGGCCGGCATCGTCACGCTGGCACGACAGTAGGCATCGCACAGCCGCAACACGTGCATGGCAACTTGGTTCACCAAGTGGCTGAGGTGATCCTGGACCTCGTCACAATCGGCCCGCTTGTGCTCTAGCCGGCTCCCCTGACGGCCTATCGTATCTCCCGCTTTCTGCAGCAACACCGCCGACACCTCGAGCATCTTTGTGGTGGACGCCTGCCGCTTTTGAAGCTCCGTGAACTCCCGCACATAACGGAGGAGCATGTTACTCCTCTCCTGCTTGGGCTCACGGAGCTCCACGTCCTTGGCCCTAAGCTCCGCATCCTTGGCATGGAGCTCCTATGTCAGGAGCCTCACCTCAGACTCCGTGATCTGCTGCGCCGCCATGGCACCAGGTAGAAGCAATGGGGAGAGGAAGCAAAGGGGGCGAAATGGCTGAAAGGCAATGCAATCTACGGGAAGGCGGAGGGAGCGGGGAATCTTTTGGTTTTCACCACGGTAAAACACCAGTCGACGACTTCTCACATCAGGGAGCAGTGGGTTTTTACAGGCGGAGTCATCACGACTAATTTCTACCGTGCCTGCTCCCGTCAATCAAAAAATTAAAAATCCTGCCACGTCTGCTCCCATCAATCAAAAAATTAAAAATCCTGCCACACCCAAACACCAGAGCAATGCCGTGGTGGATATTTAAATTTACCTGCCGACAAGTAGATAAAAAAAGGGGTGAAAAAACAAATGTAGCGGCGGCCTAGCTAATCGATCGAACTAGCCCAACTAGCTAGACACCGTGCTTCACTGATGTACTCGGCGGGAAAGGTGGTCTTTCATGATTTGACGACTCATTTACTTGCTTCGGCGCTACGACCGAGGAGGACCCAGAAAACGCGCGGTAGGGCGTCCCACGTCAGGAAGAATATATGCGTGCACCACCCGGGAGGACCCCAAAACCGTGCGGTAGGGTGTGCCACATCTCGGCACGGAGGAAAAATGTGCATGTAAAAATATACTGTATCAGACGTAGTACCTATGGTTTGACCTTGGGACCTAGCCAGTCGGTCGAGAACACCCCACAAGCCACACAGCTTCATCATGCAAACATGGCACGGAGGATAGATGTGGTTAGCTCCGTCTCGACCAGCCACAACGTCTCTTGTTCTAGGCGATTCTTCTATTTTCCAAGTTTTTTTAGTTGTAATAACACCACGGCAAGCTAGCGCCGCTCTTTGTGTGTGCCCGTGCAAAGGTTAGACGATTGAGAGAAGAGAGATTGAGATCGCAAACCTGGGACCCACCAGTAAGTGAGACAACGGTCATGCACATGTTGATGAGGCACTCCCTCTACTCTACTCAACGCAAGTACTGTATAAAATCAAGTTATGGGACAAAGCCAACAACCATTCGTTTTTTCAGGCTATCGACTTACACTTTGTAGTCTAGGTTGCCACTTCGAATCTCGTCTTTCAGATTTGTTAGTTTTAGGTCCAAATTTGATTAATGACAAGTGGGACCCCCGTGTGTTGTTCTGATATTTCAGTGTAGGATGGTTTTTTTGAACAAACACTTTGCGCGGTTAGACAAGTAACGACACGAGTTACACGTATTTTGCAAGTTTATGAACAAAAATTAAAGTGGCATAGAATATCACATCCACCCCGCAGCTGAGATACTATGGTGATACGAGTTTTTACACCATTGGAAGTGAGATCCAATGGCTTGGGAGTAGTCTTTGCAATTATTCGCAATTTCCAAACTCTCCAAAGGTTTTTTTGCAAATAAAACATTCAGGCCTCGTGTGTGCCACTGCATCTTCGATCCAACGGCTCCCCGGTTCTCATATTAGGTGCTCCCCGTAGCTTAATTACCCGCTACGGTGATATGAGCATCTAGGTCGTATGATCAGTGATCAGATGGCACATGCGTAGTACTTGTACTTTCTGCGCATTTCGCAAACTCTATCAGCCGTATATTGCAAAAACATTCAAACCTCCTACTCTGGACCATTAGATCTCAGTGAAGAATCTACGGTGTAGGAGCACCTCATACTCTCCCGTGCGAGAAAACATAAGGTGCTATCGTAGCTTGGATGCTACGGTGATATGAGCTTGGAGGTCGTTCGATCTGAGATCCAATGGCATCTGAGCAGTCTTTGTGCTTGTAAGCAGTGGCCGAACTCTTTTGGGGCTTTTCTGCAAAAAACCATTCGAACCACCGAGGAGGTGTTGGGTCACAAATCCAATGCCTCCGAAGAGCTTGTATCACCAAGGCATCTAAGGTGTGGTAGCACATGATATTCTTACATACAGGAGAATACGATGTCCTCCTTCATCTTAGATGCTACGGTGATACGAGCTTTGAGGTCGTTGGATATGGGATCAAAGGGCATCTAAGTAGTTTTTGTACAAATTGTGTGAAATTCTCAAACTCATCAAGGTTTCCTGCAAAAATATTAGTACACATCATGTGAGCTGCTATATCTCAGATCTACAAGCTCCAAGCAACTCATATCGGCATATAGCATCTAAGGTATGGGGGCACATGATATTCTCCCGGGGAGGAGGGGTGGGGGATGCACAACCAATCGGTGGTTGGGAGGGTGGGGACAAATATAATCTAAACAACCCTAAACAAAGCTCCACAATTTTATCTAAGGTCGAGGGGTTGACCCCCAACAATCATAGCTCCGCCTAAACACAACATTTGCATGTATTGTAGTACTAGACTTAATATTCATGTTTAAGTTTCATGTTCATTTTAAATATTGAACCGAGGACCATGGATGTCTTACATTTTACTCCCTTCGTTCCTAAATATTAGTCTTTTTAGAGGCTTCAAATGGACTGGCACATACGGATGTATATAGACATATTTTATAGTCTAGATTCACTTATTTTGCTCCGTATGTAGTCACTTGTTGAACTCTCTAAAAGACTAATATTTAGGAATAGAAGGAGTATTTTTGAATTCGTGTCATACATGCATGGTTTGGAAAAATAGATGCACTATACTTATTGGATTCTTGTTGTGTTCGTGCGTGTGTGTGTCTCTCTCTCTCTATGTGTGTGTGGTCATATGCTTGATATATACAAAGTTTTCTCACCTCCATATTGTTCATCTTTCAAATTTGAATTTGCATTGGAAAACTTACTAGGGATACCATGAAATGTGAAATCCACGTTGAGATCACTATATCACAAACTCACTCTAATTCAATCACTCGTCATAAATCAATTACCACATTGAGATTAGTATTTGCAAGGAAAATACAGGTATTGTAATACACATAGATTCGTTCGGCAATTTAAAAGGTTCCTTTCATATTCTCGAATGGTAGGACCCAACGCCGTACCAGCCAAACCTTGGCTCGTGTTGATCCTAAAAAAACCGGGCTCGTGTCCTTCGGTGGCGTGCGTGGTACGCACATTAGGCAACCCCAACCAGTCGAGCCTCAGCGTTTCAAGTCGAAATATCTGGCGGCCAGAATTCCAGCCCTAGGAAATTCCCCTCATGTCCCCGGTCCATAATGACTACCGATGAACAACGGAGGGATGCTTTAGTAACTAGACAACGTTACCTACCGTGCCGAGCACGGTTCAATTCCCTCGGTCACCGCTCGTTAAGGTTACCTGTCAACTGCATTGCCTACTACTACTACTACTACTACTACACCAGGATGAGCACAGAATTGAGCCCGTTTGTTTGTGCCTAGTACTTGAGTTAATATCTCAGGCAATGCACTGGTACGGAGGGATTATCCTTTTACTCTGCATATATAACTTGTCTGAAGTCTAACTAAGTAAAATGTTTGACCAAATCCTTTCTTAAGAAATACAACAGGACAGATGTACGGCTTGAAAAATTATTGCATGATGCAGGTTATGATATTGTTTCGAATCCTGGATCTTAAATTTCAGAAAATCCAAAAGTGAGCATAAATTCTTGAAACTAAGCATGGTCATGTGATATGGCACAAATATTACTTCGTAAGTTTTTTCTTCAATTTGAGACAAGCTGCTTATGACAAGTTGCACAAATGAAGAGCCAAGGTATTTTGTAACAAAGACCTGTTACGTTAAGGCGAACGCTTTCACTATTGAAACCGTGGGCGTTTACGTGCCTCCACGAGTCCCCGCTTCTCATCGACAGGTGCCGTCCGAGCAAGCGTGTGAGTCGACGGGAGGCGTGCGAGTAGATCGCTGCACCGGCTATCAGGGAGGCGTGCGAGCAGACAGCTGTGCAGGCTCACCGGGAGGCGAGCCCTTTGACCAGGCTCCACCGCCCACCGTCGTCCCAACTGCTCCCACTTATAATGTCGCTGGCGCCGCAGTTTAAAATCAACCTCGCACTACCCGGTATCGCTACAATCCTCTCTCTTCCTCTCCGATTCTCTCGTCGTCTACCTCCAACTAGCCTGACCTAAACGTACGCCATGCCGCATTACGATGGTCTGCCATTCCAGTTTCCTGAGGAAGACACCCAGCCAGAGTCTCACGAACATAAGGCGCTTTGGGACAAGCTTGAACTGGCCTTGCGGGAAGACGCCGCGCCTGTCCCCGCTCCCGTTCCGGCTCCCGTCGCCCCGACTGCGCCAGCGCCCATCCCCGTGGCATTGATGGGCTGGGAGCCGCACATTGTCACCGAGCTTGATCCCACGGGGTTCCACGAGGTCCCGCCGACTTTTACGCGCCCGTGCACCTACCAGCGCATGCGCCTGCGTGTGCACTAACGCGCACGCCCGTGCCGGTGCCCGTGCACCTACCAGCGCATGCGCCTGCGCGTGCACTGACGTGCGCGCCCATGCCGGTGCCCGTGCACACGAATGTCTCCGTCGCACCGTTGACAGCGCATGTCCCCGCGCGGGTGCCAGTGCCCCCCTCAGCGGCATGGATGGCCGCCATCGACCGCTTCCTTGCACCAACGCCAGTCGACTCCTCCCGCCAGTTGACTCGCTCCGAAGTCCAGAACATTTTGGCCTTCCTTGAAGCTAGGCCAACGTCCAGTAGTACGCCAACAACGATGCAAGACACCGCCGTTGCTGTCGGTCAGTGGCCCGAAGACACACAGAGCACGACAGAGGAGCCGCTTCCCATCGCGAGACACCCCCGCCGCCGCCGCGTAATCTAAATTTGCCATGAAAAACGTTCGGGTTGCCATGCTTAAAATCCGAACGTTTATCACTTCCGTTTATTTTATATCGATCGTCGTATAATTTAAAGTCGGAGTCAGACTGAACGAAATGTATGGTTTGATCGATTGAATGTTCTGCTAGAGCCGTATCAAATTAAATATAAAATGTCATCAAGCCACATGTATTCCTTGTAATCCAACGACCTAGACTGCTTCAATGTCGAGTGCTCAACATGTTTAGCGTGCAGTTAATTTCATGCCAAAAATAATGCTAATCACATGACAACACACAAATAATATCCTAGTAGTTAATATCCGCATGCACTTAATATACTTCCAAATTAACGTGCATTGCACGTACACACTGACTAGTGCTGCTAGTACGTGAAACTGGTGCCATGACTTGTGAACGCGTCTAGATATGGTCAACGGCAACATCGCCCGCGAGTTCTTCCTGTTTGGCCATGCGTCTAAACGCAGATGGGGAGGAGAGAGAGAGAGAGCACACATGGAACCCACCAGTAAGTGAAGGCGAATAGTACTAAAAATAATATTACATGTTATCCATTAATTAGGCTGTGGTAATATAAAAACATTATGTGAACAAAGGGGGTACAACAAACATTGCTATTCTACGTATGTTGCCTATTGACGTGCGGCTTGAAGGCCCGGTCGCATGTTTGATCCTTGTCCTTTATTTTTTTTAATTTGTATATGGGTCCAAATTTGTTTCATGACATGTGGTCCCCTCAGTGTGTAGTTTGTAGCACTTTAATTTGTGGGTATTTGTTCCATTCCAAGTGGACTATCGGTGTGTAGTTTTGTAGCTTATTTATAATAATTAAAGAGAACAACATAGTTTTTTCAATAATACCATGGTGCAACGTTGAAGGCGAGAAAGGACGTGTGAGAGAGCGATGACCGAGCCAGAGGGAAATCATCTAGGAGAGTTGCGTGGGTTGCAATGGTGTTTGGAGTAGTTGTGGGCCGAATGCTACGAAAATATAATCTAAACCGACCGGAATAAATGCCTACACAAATTAATCCAAGGTTGGAGTGCCCCTCGCAATGTAGATAACTCCGACTTTGCGAGGGATGGAGAGATAATAGCTTCAATGCGTGGAAGATATGGTGTGAGAAAGCGAGGTCAATCGAGAGGCATATAGATAGAGAGACAAAGTGAGTGTGGTCCGACATTCATTGAACAAATATATATGCTCTGGAGAGATATTGTCCGATTGAGCTTTTTGGCAAGGGTGAGGGCTGTAAGATAGAGCTTGAGAGATGATCCAGTCACAGACGTGTAGATATATTTTGTGCGTGGGAGTAAGCAAGGTCAACCGATCACATAGCATCGCCGTGCGATTGAAAGAGTGAGACGGGTTGGAGAGAGTGACCTAGATAGATGATGTGCGTGGGAGAGTATACAATGTGAATAGGTCAAATTGGGCTCAAACATGGTGATATATCGTTTTTGTCCGAGAAAGAGCGAGGTCAATCGAGACATACGGAGAGAGAGAGAGAGAGAGAGAGAGAGATTGAGTGAGCGTGGCCCACCATGAGGTCGAAAGAGTGGCAGTGGCTTGGGTGGACTGACCTAGATAGACAATCTGCATGAGAGAGTATAGAGTGTGTCAATCGAGGCCCGAACAGGGAGATATATCATTTGTGTGTGAAAGAAAACAAGGTTAAATGAGACTTAGATAAAGAGAGCGAGATTGAGCGAGTGTGGCCCGCCGTGCGGAAGAAAGAGTGAGACAGTCTCGAGGGAGTGACCTAGATATACAACGTGCGTGCGTGCGCACGAGAGGTTGGGGGGCTAGATAGGCAATGCATGTATTTAGCGCGAGAGAGTGAGAGGGAGAGGGGGGGGAGAGAGAGCTCGGCATGGGGTGCAATGGCGGGTGTGTGAGGTAAATACATTTGGTAACAGAGTGGAAAAAGGTATTGTGTAGTTGAGAGACTTAGAGATCGAAACATGGAGAGAAAGAATGAACGTGTGTTGGAAACCGATAGCTTCCTAAGGTGGTTAGGAGAGGAAGATTGACCGATACAAGAAGTATGTAGCATTTGTGCGGTGGGGGGGGGGCTAAAAACAACATTTGAATGTACATACTATGAGACTTAATATCGATGTTTCAATTCGGTGTACATTGTAAGATTTGAACCGAGGACCAGGCATACGGGTAATTATTTCGAATTCGTGCCATAATAAGTTTCAAAAAGTTGACATTGACTTAGTTTGTTGTGCTATTTTTTAGGTCATATGTTTGAATCGATCCAAAAGTTTTCTCACTACCATGGTGTTCATCATATACATATGAATTTGTATTAAAAAAGTAGCGTGGATACAATGAAATGTGAAATCCACGTTAGAATTGGAGATTGCTACTTGACACACACTCTAATTCAAATAACTAACTACGTGACACACACTCTAATTCGAATAACTAATTATGTGACACACACTCTAATCCACGTTAGCGTGGGTACCGTTTCGATTTTTTTTCAAATAACTCCTCATTAATTAATTTATAGTACTCCCTCTGTTCACTTTTATAAGACCTTGAAGACATTTCAGACAATGTGCAAAATAGTTCATTTTAAGTTGTCTGAAATGACTTACAAAAGTGAACGGATGGAGTATCTCATTTCGAATGACTAATTATTGCAAGGAAAACACGGGCATGGTAATACATACAGATTCGTTTGCAAATGAAAGAAGATTCGTTTGCATTCTCAAATGTAGGCGCACCAGGCAGACTAGGGTCGTGTCGGGGTGGACGCTGCTTCGGTGCCTTAAAGGCAACTGCCTTTGGGTCACTAACATGTGGGCCAACCACCTGTTGGGCCGACATGTCATGGACACAAAGGCAGGTGCCTTAAGGCACCGAAGCATAGTCCTGTCGGGGTGGTCGCGTGTGTCGGACGGACGCATAGCACCCAGCCACCCACCCCACTCCCCCCAAAAGGACGACGACAATATAAGTTTGCACTTCCATGTTTCAGATTGAAATATCTGGCGGCCCCAATTCTAGCCCTGCAAAATCTATCTTCTCCACCGTCCGCTTCCGTGCCCATATTGCTCAAATCCCTAATTCGCCGCCAACCCTCGAATCGCCCCTTGTCTCATCTCTTTCCCCACCGTTCCCCACATCTGTGCTGGATGACGACAACGAAGACGACGGTCGCGCTTCACCACCGCACCGGATCTACCTCATGTACGCCCTCGTCCACCACACTGGGTGGTCCACCGACAACGTCGGTCGCCGCAATCGACATGCCTCACAGACACCGATTTCCACCGCATCAAGTGCGCTTCACCGACGCCGTCTCCCAGCTCACTCGGGCTACTTCACCGAGCACATCGTCGCACCTCCGCCCCCGAGGCCATTGGGGCTTCACCAACGGTCTCGTCCACCGCATCGTAGCGCTCCGCTGCCACTCAAGATCTGCATCCGTGCGCGGCCAGCCAACGCCAGCGCATCACCCTCAACGGCTCTAAAGTGACCTGCACTCTAGCTAGGCGAGCATGCCCAAACGCCGTCCCGAACTAGGTATCCACACATCACTCCCTTGTGCACTATTCCGACGATGTTTGGATATCCTTTCATTGCTCTCTTAGCTTACACGCCTATGCAAGTCTGACTTTAACTCTTATTTCTTCTGGAGATATCATCTGAAACAAGCAAATCCATTTTTTAGCGAAGCATGATGGTGCTACGGGATCTGGTACACATCCTACACACCCGTATAACCTTGTAAGTATCTGTCCTTCGGTACAACATCAAGGTCGATTCCTCTTATTTGATCAACCATTCACCGTGTCAAAAATGCAGAGGGGGATGCAAGGAGCACAAGGCCTGCACATCCAAGCAAGTGGTAACATGTACTTGTACATGGAACCTCCCAAGTGCAAGCAGAGCTGCAGTGAGCCTGTACAATGAGCTAGCGTAAGTCCCTGCATTTCATTTAATTCATACTGGCATTCGTGTATGATTTGTGTGCAGTGGCTGATCCATGAATTCAAGTTACCAGGGGCCAACATTTAACTTAAAAAATATGAAGGCACTTGCACTCCGGAAATCAACATAACTAGAGAAATGTGAAGCTACATGCACTTTGAAAACCAGCTAATGATCCAAAGTAGTTCAGATTATAAACACTAAATGATGCAAGCACCAAAAAACACAAAATGCAACATGGTGTACAAGGACTGCAAACCTGGTCTGTACCTGCTTGAATTATTCGTTCTCTGGCTGAAAATATCGAAGTGTAATTGCACGTATAACTAGTGCGCAAACTGCATATAAATATATCTATCCTGCACAAGTATGCCAATAGTTTCAAACAACATATTAGAGAAGTATTTATGCTATGTTGTCATGATACGGGGACTTTCTAGTAGATGGCCTCGACGTTTTCTCAAGCTATGAAAATGCACTATAATTTGCCTGTCATCAAGGCCTGCAAATCTCTGTCTCTCTCAACATAGTAGATCATCATTAGACACTAAATCCTTCAATGAGCTTGCAAAATGCTTGCATTAGATCCCTCATTAGACACTATATGTTCATCACCAGGAGCAAGGAGCATGTAAAATGTTTGCATCAAATCCTTCATTAGCAGTCTGTTCATTAGACACTTCAGGCTCAAGAACAACATGAGCTAGTATGTTTGCACCGGAAACTTGATTAGATACATCAGATTCAGCCAGTTCAGTATTGATTGGGGGAGTTATAAAATAAGTAGAAATTGGTTTCATTTTCTCATAGATTCCCTACATACAAGCAGTTTTACAACATCGTCAGGTTTAACTATTGGCTAGAAATTGAAGAGTTGAATTAGATATAATCAGGGGTGTGATGTACCTGCTCGTTGCGCATGCTACTCTTGCAAGCTACGACTGTCCGTTTGCGCAAGCTTGATGCCATGCCCGTGCTGCCGCCGCTGCCTCCCATGCAGGCTACACCCAGGGTTGGATCTTCATCTTCTTGTCCTTCCGTTCGCTTGAAGCCTGGTGACCGCCCTCCGATGAGGGCGCGAGGAAGTGCTGTGTCAGTTTGTCCAGCGGCGGCTAGGTTAGGAGCGAACCAGACTGGAGGCTGGAGCGAATGAATTGGGATTTTTCCTGCTGTCGATCGATATGGGAGGCGCTTGTTTGGGCCGCAAGCCTACTATAGGGCCTGCCTTGCACTTATGTTATTGGCCCATCCAAATTGAAACATTTTTCTTCATTTTTTACATTGCCTGCTCGTGCATTGGGACGAACAAAACTAGCATGGGCCAACCTGGATGACTCAAACTAGGTGCACACTTTCCAGCCACCTACAGATTCATGCTCAGAATATGATCCTAACAGTGATTCTGAGCTAGAGGTAGACCTAAGTCAATGTAGCTCCCGAGTGGAGGAGTCAGAGGAAGATGCCCTATCTTATTCACCCATCAATGTACTTGCTCTAACTTTCCAAGGTGACATTGCTCGCACATATCTTGCAACTAATGCTTTGCATTGCTTCTACTTTGTTGAATTGCCATTAGCTTAGTTTACACATCGTGTATGTGAATACGCCCTGCCTATCCATTTTCAGTACATATTCCATCTGTCATCATACCATATTTATCCATTCAAATGTTGTTCTTGTGTATCAGACGTTCAAAAGGAAGAGGGCGATTGCTGATCGTGGAGGAGCACAAGCAAAGTATTTGGAAAAGGTAGTGGCACCTGATAAATCAAATATCCCATTAGGCGTAGTTGCAATATCACCCGACCCACAAAATACCCCAACTCTAGCAGACTCTAGCCCTACTACACTGGTCATTTTTGATGCCCCAACTCAGCAGACCCCAACTGCAGCAAACAGTATCATTATGCCAGTTGACATAGCACCAGCTGTACGATGCAAAACCCCCATTCCAGCAAAGAGTACACCAAATCCAGTTGCCAAATCCATTTTCGAACCAGAGAGAGCCCCAATTGCAGCAAATAGGACCCCTGTTCCATTTATTCCCAGTTTAGAAGACGAAGCTTATGTTGTTGTCAGGAACTTTGTGCGCATCTTTCCTTCATGGAAAGATTATACCGTAGACACAGAACAATTTCCAGTCTTCCTCGCAACTTACGCGTAAGTAATGTACTAATGTTATTCATGGTCATTACTGCATATGTTTCTGCTAACAGAAGACACAAGATTTCATTCTTTTAAATAGGTGAGGAGCAAACTGGATTGTGACGACGAGCAAGGGTTGGTTGCGCTTTTCAAGCACTTGTTGATGAAGTATCGTTCCTACCTGAGGCAAGCACACTTCGATGGCAAGCCTCTGAACGAAATTTCTGTAAAGTCTCCGGTGCTACATTTATCCGACGGTGACTGGAATAATCTTGTTACACATTGGTCTTGGTTGCAGCGTAAGGTACTGTCTATGATATCTCATCACAATTTGAACTACATTTCTGCATTTTCCTTAATGTCTCACTTGTATGAAAACTGTTAGCAGAAGAACATTCATTCTCAAGGGACCACATAATCTCGCAACTATACTGCACACTGCATTGCTCTTGTGAGTACCTCTTTCCCTGTATGACCATACTTACTTTCGTAGTTGTTTGATTATGTAGCATCACTGCACATGTTAGCCTCGTAATCGTCCATTTGGTGGACATTATAAGATTCGTATGGACTCTTACATAAATTTAGAATCAACACAATGCTTTTGAAGAGGTTTAGCTCTGCAGTCCTCTTGTAAGGACTGAACGCGGTCTATCACTGTACTTACATTAACAGCTACTCCCTCCGTCCCATAATATAAGAACGTTTTGTACAGTACACCAGTGTTCAAAACACTCTTGTATTATGGGAAGAGGGATTGGTTCATTTTGTAGCATTCTACATCTTATCTCCCTTGCCCACCATTTACTAAGAAAGATCAGATCTATATTTAATCTTACCAACAAGTAGAATACACAGACAATGCCAGTGCAGAAGTGTAGCCCATTGCTCTTGTCAGTACATTTTGTCCTGCAACGCTTGTACTTCCAGGGATTGGTAGTTGATTATGTAGCATCAATCTGCATCTTATCTTCATTATCCTCTATCCCTTCCAGTATTATCATATCTATAATTACTCTCTACAAAATGTAGAGTACATGCAATGCTTATGAAGAAGATTATGTGCCGAAATTCTTGAGTTATCCTTCCCTTGACATGGAGAAGGGCATTATAAAGCCGGTGTTAACTGTTAATGTAAGTCAGTCCTTCTAAAGCCTTTATCCTCAACTGCTGTTTAATTTGCTCATACTCCCTATCGTTTACCGCTGTTTAGTTTGCTGTTTCTACCAAAATGCATGTTTGTAAGAACTGTAAGTTCTAAGTTTTACTTGTAAAACCAAATTCCTTATTCATACCGTGCACATTACTTAATACTCCCTATATGTATGGTTGTTTTTGTGGATCTATAATCTAGTGTGTGGTGAAGTAGGCCACGTTTGCACCTTGTCATCTCCTGTTTTATCTTACTGATGTGGCTGATGATATGAACAACATGCCATGCACATTATCCAAAATAGATACAATGATTTTCTTTGCCCTTCATCTATGTTTGTTATGTTGACATGGTAATCCAGTAGTGTGGTGAAGCTCCCCGCATTATGAAAAATGCCAAATTATGCTATTGATATTTTGAGCTTACTCTTTATTTTCTAATTTGAAATTGTATAGAATTGACAGAATAGTTATCATCTTTGTTTATACACGTGCAAAACCTATCATCTCTCTGCTTTGTTTCAGGGTGATATGCCTGATGGCATGCACAAGTCTGCTGAAGGTTGTGAGACAAACCCAACATATATTGCAGCAAAGAAGGCAAAACATCTTGAAGATAGCGAGACAACCCCAAAGTCTTGTCTTGATGCAGTGTTCAAGTTACTTGAGACTAATAGTCAGACAAGCTCACAGAATTCTTTGTCTGAATCAGTTCGACTTCTTCAGTCCCAAGTTCTAGCAGAAAGGCATTCTGCAACTCAACTTCGACTTGAAGTCCTATCTCTAAGAAAGATTGCGGAGAACACCAATGAGAACCTCATCGCTAAACAGCTACACCTGGAAGCTATGACCAACATGCTAGGCCGTTCTCACAGCCTTGCTCAACAGCTTGCGCAGCAGTTCCCCCGCAAGGCTAACCTTTCTTGAACTGT
The DNA here is from genome assembly GCF_018294505.1 of Triticum aestivum. NCBI lineage: Eukaryota > Viridiplantae > Streptophyta > Magnoliopsida > Poales > Poaceae > Triticum > Triticum aestivum. The sequence goes on from NC_057800.1 coordinate 564,593,217, forward strand.
CTTGGAAGTGGTCTCGGTTCAGTATTATTTTGTTACGCTTCAATGGTGCCCAGTTTTTGTAATCTGCTTCTTCGTTGCGCTTTATGATCACTGGTGGCGAACTTCGATGCCCAGTGGATGTAATATACCTTAAATCCTTTATTGTATAGTGTAGGTTTATTCATAGTTACTATGCCGTAATTTCTTTATTGTATAGAGTAGGTTTGCTCTTAATTCCTACTAGTTACTGCCATCATTCGCTATTTAAAAAAAATCATATGTAGTCGACCAGACCGAAACATTCGACTCTAACGGGCCAGGTTTTTAGCGGGCCACAATTGGGCCGGCCTCCGTCTTTCTTGGGCCCGAATGATTGGGGCCTTCACACATTGCGCCAGGCCCAAACTTACACTGGCCTATATTTTAGTTGGGCCTTTTGTCGACCCAACGCTTAGTTTGGCCCAGGTAGCGTTGGGCCATTAACAGGCTGAATATTGTACTGGCCTGTTACGGCCGAGATGAAACCACGGGCCTTTAGCAGGCCAAAATGCATGTTGGGCCTCAATTTTCACTAGTCGTCGACGGGCCTTCAGCAGGCCGAAATGTAGACCGGGCCGTTTTGGGCCCAGTTAGCTCACGGGCCGTTACCAGGCCTTAACATATCTTGGGCCTTAGTTGGCCCACTGATATCATGGGCCTTTAAGAGGCCGAAAGTTTAGCACAGGCATCAACGGGCCGAATTACGCGACAGGCCTTTAACAGGCCCAAAGTCACGTTGGGCTTAACTATTGCCACCTTTAGCACGGGCCGTTAGTGGGCCCGATGTCTCGTCGGACCATATATGGCCAATGGGCAGCACATGCCATTCCCAGGCCGAAAGTCACACCGGGCTAAAATGGGCCCATGTCTACATCAGGCCTCTAACAGGCCGAAAGTCACTGGGCTGTAGTTGGGCCCAAATATTCAGCGAACAATTAACGGGCCAGATCTGGCTTCGGGCCGCAAATGGGCCCAAATATTGGGCGAACAATTAACGGGTCAGATCTCGCTTTGGGCCGTAAATGGGCCCAAATATTGGACAAACAATTAACGGGCCAGATCTGGCTTCGGGCCGTAAATGGGCCTTTATTAAGCAGGCCGTTATTGGGTGGCCCACTAGTACCTGATTAAGTTCTACGGGCCTTTGACTGGACCGGCCTTTTTAACCTATATGGGCCTCTGTTGGGCCCAGCCACGTGTCGACGTCTCATAGGCATGTCTCCTCCAATGGATGGGCAACATCTGGCCCACTGACAAGCTGACAAGTGTTCCCTTCGGCCGATCAAAATTTTACATGTGGAAATTTCCCATTGGTCAGGGCTGTTAATGGATTATCGGATCCAAAATCCGACCCGATAGCTTAACGACGTTCCGTTACGGTGGATGCCACGTATCGATCATCCTTGACGAAAGCACTTCTGTGACGCGTGATTTATCGTCATGGAAGTGGACATTTCCGTGATGATAATTTTGGTAATGTCATGGAACACTTCTACGATAGCACAGGTATGACTATCTTGATTCTGTCCTAAAATCGTCATGGATGTACATGCATGACAAAAAACGCGACCTACTGCGACAAACACGTATCATCACGGAAGTGTATTTTTTTGTAGTGTACCCAGGTTCGGGCCGCGAGGATGCGTAAAACCCTAGTCCTGCTTTGGTGGATGTATTGAGTGCTCTTGAGCTCTCCAACTAGCTATGGTGGCTGCGTCGTTCAAAAGAGCTGAATCCCCCTACAGTACGCCATGGGCCTCCTTTTATAGTCGAAAGGGGCTGCCACAGTGGCACACATGAGGTGGAAAGGCACACATTACTGCGAGCTTATCGCCCGTATTACAGGACAAGACGCATTTAATGCACTACTGAGGTGTCCCCTAGCTTTATCGGGGATGGGAGCGAGGCTCGTATCGTCCGTCGCCGCTCCTCCTCGCTTCGACACGCACCCAGGCCAGCGGTGCATGCAACGCCATGTAGGCAGGCAGGCAGCTGAGGTGGCGCGGTGGTAGGGTCTTCACAAAGATCTGCATGCCGCCATGCAGGAGCTTGCTGACCTGGCCTGGAAGCTGCATGTCACCACGTAGGTGCCAGCCTAGCTGGTTGGGCTGGCAGCTGCACGCGAACGGCGATGGAAACTTGGCTGGTGCGGGCCTGGCAGTGGCCCCGCTGATGTCCTCGGTGAAGGCCTTGCCGGGGACCCGGCAAGGGTCTTGCTGTGGCGCGCAGTCGTCCCCGGCAAGGATCTTGCCGAGGGTCTTGTGGATTTCCTCGGCAAGGATCCCGCCGAGGGTCGCCGTCTTCTGGTCCTCATCTGATCTCATATGTCCGTGGTCTAGATAAAGATTTGCATGCCACCACAGAGGTGCCTCCCGAGCCCTGGCCCAATTGTGGTTGGTTGGGTTGGAACCTGTGGGCTCAAGGGTGGTTCGCTCTATTGGTGTTTGGGCAAGTTGCCCCGGTAAGGCTCTTGCTGGGGCCGCGGAGGCCGCCCCGGCAAGTGTGTTGTCGGGGGACTCCACCTCGCCCCTTTGCTGTCTTGTGTTTCTGGTCTTGGCGTTGCCTTGATCGTCTTGTGTTGGGATTCGGCTTCTCTCCGGCTTCCCTCCTTTGCCCTGCTACGTGCGGCCGCGGCGCGTGGCTCTGACTGCCCGTGCACAAGTAAAGGGGTCAAAAGGAGAGCCCCTAATTTTGTACACCGAGAGGAGCCCCTGGGCCTGGGCCACACATAAGCGTGACACGTTGTTGGGCCAGGCCCAAAACGTTGCACGGGCAGGCGGGGCATATTTTACCGCAGTAACTTTTCGTCCGCTGTGCTTCCCCATGACCCGCGTTGAACGCGCGACGTGGGGGGGGGGGGCGTGTGTGACATGGGTGGCATGCATGGGGCGGTTCCCGCACGCATGCATCACATCGCAGTAAAGAGGCGGCTCGCGCCTTTCCCATAAAAAGAGGTAGGCGTGGAGGCGCCGCTCATTTACTGGATGGACCCGAGTCGCAGTCTTCAAGGCGCCCAAGCCCCCCCACCTCGATCACGAAGCGGGGAATGGTCGCCTCACCCGTCCTTTCGACCCTGCATGTTTGCCACGCGTCCTTCATGCAAGTGGCGGGCGGCGGAGCCGGGAAACCGGGCCGTCGCTGATTGGGGCGGCGGGTCGGTCCTGATTCCCTGCAGCTCCGACGGCTGGATTGGCTGAGTGGGGCGGCTGAGCCTCGACCTCGCTCCTTTATAAGGAGGGGGAGGGAGGGTGTCGTCCTGCATCCTTCCAGCACTCATCCTCCTTCATCTTTGCTTCTTTCTTCCACCTGCCATGGCGAGAGGAGGTGCTGAGCCTTCGATGGTGGCGGCAAGGGTCGCTGCTTATCAATGCGTCCCTCCTTCCCATGAGCCCGTGGTGGTGGAGCCAGCCACAAGAGGAAGGGGGAGGGGGCATGGCTGAGGTCGTCGCGGCGGTCGGGGGAGAGGGCGACGAGGTGGCACAGTGGCCGTGCCTCTGCCAGCGGTGCCCCCCGCGGTGGAGGGCCACGTCGGGGACCGGCCCCACGAGTTCTTCATCAGGCTGTGCCGGCCAACGCATCATCGTATCCGTCTTCCCACCCCTTTCGCAGAGGAGATGGAGCTCGATCCGCCCTAGACCCTCATGTTGCACATGAGGGGCTACGGGACTGGTGGCACGCGGGTCGACGTCAACTTCCCCGCTCCTCATGTCATGTATCTCCGTAGCGGATGGAAGACATTCGCCCGCATCCACAGTCTGACGGTGGGGCTCGTCCTCTACTTCAAGTTAATGGAGGGCGGCCTGCTCTTCGTCATGGTCTTCGGAGATCTTGGCACTCACCTGAAGTGCTGCGTGGAGAGCTCCTTCGACGATGAAGATTCCTCCTCGAGCGAGAGCGACGAGGAGGACAACGACAGCGACGACGAGGGTAGTAGGCGGGAGGATGACGGGTCCGACTAGGTGTCAGACCCGCCGTCCCGGGGTGGTGTCAGCAGTAGCAGCATCTGCACCGGGTCCCTTGAACTTCTCGGGGTCGCCTCCTTGGGCGGCTGGCGTAGGAGGCCCGAAGAAGGCGGGTGGCGGGCCGTCAAGTCGGAGTATGCGGGCACCCATGCCTTCGTCGCGTATTGCCGGTCCTACCGCCTCGTTTTCCAGCTCTTCTCCCGTCATCATCATCACCAGCCTCTCCCTGGGATGGCCGCCGGGATGTTCTCCTGGTGCCTTCTGTTGCTCGTGCCTCGCCTAGGCGCTCTTTCTGCCCTTCCGTTATCTTGTTCCATTTCCTGAGGAGAGGGACAAGAAAGGGATTATGGGCACCTTATCTTTTTTCAGTTTGTAAGCCTGTGGGCATTTGTTAGATTTGAAACTTGTAATCCCCTTGCTCATGTTTTTTATTTCATACGAACTGTACCTGTACGGGACGTTTTTAATGAAAAAGGGTATTTGCCAGGCTCTTTGTGCGTGAGCGAGGCCCATGCCAAGGACGAATCCTTGTTATTTTTAATATAAACATTGTCGCCCGGCAACAGGCCTTGCCGTTCCCCCACTTCAGCAAACCATTCTCACGCTCTCGGCGAAGGCAGGGGCTATGTAGAGTTAGGCCCCTCATCTGTTTCTCTTGCCACCACGACTACGACCAAGTTCCGACCGAGGGGATAGCTCTTGGGCATGGGAAAAGGGGAGCACGGTGGTTTTAAGAAAATAAGCGAGGTTTCACACGTCTCAGTCCCATACGAAAATGCATAACAGGGGAATGAAAGACTTATCTGAATTCGCAGCCCCCGACAACCTTTGCTTGTCGTGGTTGGATCCTTGCGTCTTCAGCCCCCCGGCAATCCTGGCTTGCCGGGGTCGGAGCACCGATCCGTCCACTTTCTCCCAAGCGACTCAGGAGAAGTGTCCACATGTCCTGCGAACCAAAGGAGAAAGAAAGACGCATACTCGACCTCTAGGCTTGGGGTTAGTCCCCGCTAAGCACTATCAACCCTAACCGAGGGAGAGACTCAACCTAGCATGCACGCTATAACTTAGGGCGCCAACGCTTCGTTTATTTATGCTCAGGGTCTGCGCCTGGCTTTGTACAGAGAGTTACATGCCTTTCCGGCAAAGCTTATACAAAAGGTGGCTTGCCGAGAGGCCCGGCAAGCCGCGCCTTATGGGTAAAACTTGCGAAGATGCTCGATGTTCCAGGAGTTGCTCACTGGGACAGCATCTTCAGTCTCCAGGCGGACTGCACCAGGCCTGGTGACTTGTATTACCCGATAAGGGCCTTCCCACTTCGGCGTCAACTTGTTGGAATTCTTGGCCGACTGAACGCGCCGAAGAACAAGGTCGTCTTCATCAATGCTTCGGGCATGGACCTTGCGGCTATGGTAGCGGCGCAAGGCCTGCTGGTAGCATGCGGCTCTCATAGCCGCTCGAAGATGATCTTCCTCAAGGAGCATTGCGTCATCTTGCCGCAACGGCTCTTGCTCAAGCTCATCATAAGCGAGCACTCAAGGTGACCCGTACATGAGTTCCATGGGGAGAACTGCTTCTGCCCCATATACTAGGGAAAAGGGTGTCTGGCCGGTGGCTCGATTTGGCGTTGTCCTGATCGACCAAAGAACCGCCGGCAACTCATTAAACCAGCGCCTTCCGCTCTTGTGCAGCTTGTCAAAATTCTTCGTTCTCAGGCCTCGCAACACTTCAGCATTTGCCCTCTCCGCTTGGCCGTTGCTCCGAGGGTGTGCCACAGAAGCAAAACAGACCTTGCTGCCGAGGTCTTGAATGTATTGCATGAAGGTGTGGCTTGTGAAGTGTGTGTCATTATCGGTGATGACTCTGTTTGGCACACCAAAACGACAGACTAGTCCCTTGAAGAACTTGACGGCTGACTGTGCTATCACCTTCCTCACCGGTTCCACCTCCGGCCACTTTGTGAACTTGTCGATTGCTACGTATAAGTACTCAAAGCCCCCGACAGCACGGGGGAAGGGGCCCAGTATGTCGAGCCCCCAGACCGAAAATGGCTAGGAGAGAGGGATTGTTTGAAGGGTTTGATCTGGTTGATGAAGCTTCCTTGAATGGAACTGACACGCTTCACACTTTGTTACTAGTGCCGTTGCATCCTAGAGGGCGGTGGGCCAGAAGAAGCATTGCCGGAATGCCTTGCCGGCAAGGGCCCTTAACCCTATGTGGGAGCCACATATACCTCCATGTATCTCCGCCAACAGCTCTAGTCCTTCCTCCCGGGGGATGCACTTAAATTTCACACCGTTCGACCTTCTTCTATACAGGACATCATCGATGAACTGGTATAAGGCAGACCGACGGGCTACTCTCTCTGCTTCTTCCTGCTCCTTAGGAAGTTCCCCTGTCTGGAGGAAACGGACAGTATGTTGTGCCCATGCTGGAGCCTGGGGCTCGACGGCAAGGACCAAAGGCATTTCTTCCGCCATGGGGGCAGCCGTCTCTACGGCCAGGGCTTGGTGCCCTGCCAGAGCCAGCTGTCCCTTGGCGGGCTCAGGATCCGCGGCAACACCCTTGCCGACAGCCCCCGGGGGCTCGGTAGGAAAGCACTTGCCGGGGCCTGACTCCCTCCGCTTGTTCTGCTCTGTTGATGGCTCGACGAATGGTTGAGTTGACCGAAGCAAAAAGGTACCTGGTTCCACAGGCAGCTTGAATGCAGGACGCTTTGATAGGTAGTCAGTGATGTCGTTCTCCGCTCGAGGAACGTGCTCCGCTTGTATACCGTCGAAGCGCTCCTCCAGTTTCCTCACCTAATCTACGTAGGCCTCCATCAACGGACTCTGATAATCCTTGTTAACTTGTCTGACGACAAGCTGTGAATCACCCCTGACGATGAGCTTTTTCACTCGAGGTCCGCTGCAATCCTGAGACCGGCAAGAGGCCCCTCATATTCAACAGTGTTGTTTGTGGACATCTCCCTGGGAAAGTGCATCTGGATCACATACTTGAGGTGCTCTCCGGTGGGTGCGACAAGCAGCACACTGGCACCGGCGCCTTGCAGCAAGAAAGCCCCATCAAAATACATGATCCAGTCACGGCTTGCTTCCTTGCCGGGGAGAGTGGTCTCCTAAATTTCTTCGTCGGGCATTGAGGTCCATTCTGCAATGAACTCCGCCAGGACTCTGCTCTCGATCATCAAGGTACTTTCAAACTTCAACCCAAAGCTCGATGAGGGAGTCCTGGATTAGGGGGTATCTGGACAACCAGACTATATCCTTTGGCCGGACTGTTGGACTATGAAGATACAAGATTGAAGACTTCGTCTTGTGTCCGGATGGGACTCTCCTTGGCGTGGAAGGCAAGCTTGGCGATACGGATATGTAGATCTCCTCCCATTGTAACCGACTCTGTGTAACCCTAGCCCCCTCCGGTGTCTATATAAACCGGAGGGTTTAGTCCGTATGACAAGAACAATCATACCATAGGCTAGCTTCTAGGGTTTAGCCTCTACGATCTCGTGGTAGATCAACTCTTGTAATACTCATATAATCAAGATCAATCAAGCAGGAAGTAGGGTATTACCTCCATAGAGAGGGCCCGAACCTGGGTAAACATCGTGTCCCCCGCCTCCTGTTACCATCCTCCTTAGACGCACAGTTCGGGACCCCCTACCCGAGATCCGCCGGTTTTGACACCGACATTGGTGCTTTCATTGAGAGTTCTGCTGTGTCGTCACCACAAGGCCTGATGGCTCCTTCGATCATCGGTAGCGATGCGGTCCAGGGTGAGGTTTTCCTCCCCGGACAGATATTCGTATTCGGCAGCTCCGCACTGCGGGCCAACTCGCTTGGCCATCTGGAGCAGATCGAAAGCTACCCCCTGGCCACCAGGTCAAGTTCGGAAACTTGAACTACACGGCTGACATCCGCGGGGACTTGATCTTCGACGGATTCGAGCCCATGCCAGGTGCGCCGCACGATCACGACGAGCACGATTTAGCTCTACCGTCAGACGATGTTCAGGAGATCGCACCAGCAACAACTCCGGCCTTCAATCCGGAACAGAATGCGCCATCTGAGGATGGGCGGATAGACCCCTCCATGGAGGCCGCACTCTCAGCGACGATAGAGCCGGATACTGACCCTACCCCTCACGAGAGTCGTGACGCCGGATCTATAGACTCGTCTCCGGCCACAGAGTCTGAACCGCCTGCGCCCGTGCCTGTCGAATCCGACTGGGCGCCGGTCATGGAGTTCACCTCCGTGGATATCTTTCAGCACTCGCCCTTCGGTGATGTACTAAACTCGTTAAGGTCTCTCTCTTTGTCAGGAGAACCTTGGCCGAACTATGTCTGGCTAGAATGGGATGCGGACGATGAAGAAATTCACGCCCCACCCACCACCCACTTAGTAGCCACTGTCGATGATCTAACCGACATGCTCGACTTCAACTCTGAAGAGATCGATGGTATGGACAATGATGAAGGAGACAAACAGGAACCACTGCCCACGGGGCACTAGACCACCACCTCATCATATGATATATACATGGTGGATACACCCAAAGAAGGCAATGGCGACAAGACAGCGGAGGATGACCCCTCCAAGAAGCAACCTAAGCCCCAACGTCAGCGGTGCCGCTCTAAGTCTCACCACAGCAAAAGCGGTGATACCGGCACAGGAGATAACAGTACTCCGGACAGTGCCGAAGACGATGACAATCCCCTCCAATAGGATCCAGAGCCGGAGGATGAACAAGCCAGCCCTTGGGAATGAGCGGCAGAGGGAGAGGAGGACAATTACATGCCTCCATCCGAAGACGAAGTGAGCCTCGAAGACGAAGAATTTGTCGTACCTGAGGATCCCGTCGAGCAAGAGTGCTTCAAGCGCCGGCTTATAGCCACAGCGAATAGCCTGAAGAAAAAATAGCAACAACTTCGAGCTGATCAGGACTTGCTAGCAGATAGATGGACTGAAGTCCTTGCGGCCGAGGAATACAAACTCGAACGCCCCTCCAAGGGTCACCCAAAGCGCAGGTTGCTACCCCGACTTGAGGAGGAAGCATTAAAACATACATCACCAGCGTACGACGCAACTGATCGACCACCTCATGGCCGAGACAGAGAGGTATTTCAGCCAGAAGTTCAGCCCGCACCCCGTCGCCACTCAAAGAAACATACCAAGGCAATGGGAAACACGCGAGACCTGCGAGACGTATTGGAAGACAAGGCAAAACACGCAAGATCAATCTATGGATCACGAGGGCGCGCCCCTACGCGGGACAGTGACTGTCACACCGGATATAGTAAAAGTAAATCCGGCCGGGCCGAATACAACATGCAAGACTCATACGAGCTGCACCACGATATAGCCCATCACAAAGGCGCCGCACACCCCCTATGCTCCAGTGACAAAGTAATGGATCATGAATTCCCAGAGGGTTTTAAACCCGTAAATATCGAATCATACGATGGTACAACAGATCCTGCGGTATGGATCGAGGACTTCCTCCTCCACATCCACATGGCTCGCGGCGACGATCTACATGCCATCAAGTACCTCCCGTTAAAACTTAGAGGACCAGCTCGGCATTGGTTAAATAGCTTGCCAGTAGACTCCGTCGGTTGTTGGGAGGATCTGGAAGACTCATTCCTCGACAACTTCCAGGGCACTTATGTGCGACCACCAGATGCTGATGACCTGAGCCACATAATTCAGCAGCCAGGGGAATCGGCCAGGAAATTCTGGACTCGGTTTTTAACCAAGAAGAATCAAATTGTCGACTGTTCGGTTGCAGAGGCCTTAGCGGCATTTAAGCACAACATCCGTGACGAGTGGCTCGCCCGGCAGCTCGGCCAAGAAAAGTCGAAATCAATGGCAGCCCTCACGACACTCATGACCCGCTTTTGCAAGGGAGAGGATAGCTAGCTGGCTCGCAGCAACAACATATCAAGGAACCTTGGCACTTCGGATACCAAGGATAGTAACAGCATGCCACGTTGCAACAAATATAAACGCCGCAATAACAGTGATAACGCCGAGGATACGGCAGTCAATGCCGGATTCAGAGGCTCAAAACCCGGTCAACGGAAAAAGCCATTCAGAAGAAGCACTCCGGGCCCGTCCAGTCTGGACCGCATACTCGATCGCTCGTGCCAAATACACGGCACCTGTCGTGGAATTGTCACGGCAGATGTCCTTAGTGTCAGGACTTAGTCACGAGGCCAACGCATCTATGTGGTAGCTTGAGAGGGGTTGAGCGGGACGAGAGACGCGATGTTTTACCCAGGTTCGGCCACTCACGGTGGAGGTAAAAGCCTACATCCTGCTTCATTGATATTGATGATGATGATCACGGTTACAAGAGTGCTCTATCTCGAGAGCTATTGTCTAAACCTAACTTGTCCAACTTGCGGAACTTGTCCATCTTGCGGAACTTGTCCCTCTCTCTCTTTGGGGAGCCCTGCCCCTCCTTATATATGTTGGAGGGGCGGGTTACATGTAGAGTCCTATTAGGATTAGGACTAGTCTATCTTAATACAAACCGGATACAATTCCAGGTCTTAGCTCTTTGTAAGATAATGTTCCTCATGCCTTTCCTCTTAAACCGGCCCACCATAGTATGAACCGGCCTTCATGAACCGCCCGTTGGGCCACCGGGTCTTGTCGCTCCTCTGACCCGCCTACAAGATTACCAATGAACTAGTGAATCGTCAAGTCTCACCGGGCCTCAAGTAAACTGCCATGTCAGGCCGGGTTATACTTCCGGCCGGTTTACGCCGCGGGGTATATCCCCGACATTGGCCCCCAAGTTTAGCTTGGATTTATCCATGGTAAACTTATGCTGCAAAATAAACACAAGAACAAATTTGACAGGTTATGCTCCGGGTTAAGAATTCTTTGTAAACCAGTACCTGATCGTCCTTAAGTCCTTGTTATTTCCTCCTTCTGGGAAATCCGGGTCAACAGACCAGCTTCATAATCAATTTGCCGACATTGGTTTGTCACCGAGAAATATTGTGAAGAATAACTCCTTTGACTCAGCTCCCAAAGCGCCGGTTTAAGAAATATGGGTCTGGAAATACTTATCTGATATTCAGCCGGTTTGAAGATGTAAAACTTGCCGGTTTAATATTACCAAAATGGCCAGTTTATAAATATTGATGGCGCCGGGTCATAATTGTTGTCGACACCAGGTCATGTAATTGATCTTCCTGATTTGCTCAAAACTGATAAAATGAAGATGTTCCTCCTTTATATACATAATACCTGTAGCCCCCCAAGTCTTAAGAGGAGAACATAGTGATAACTTAAGGCTTGCTCCAATAAATGTTTCAACCTTGAGGAAATCCGATTAGTTCATCTCAATCATATAAACTGAATACTCCATATATGTAGCCCCCAAGTGCCGGGTTGTCATGCTTGCAGCAACCTGGGACTTGTAATTTCCTGATGCTCATAAAAACCATCAACCAGTGTAGCCCCCAAGGGCCGGGTCATTATGTATATAATGAGCAGGGACTTTGAAAATATGATCATGTAGACTTTAACAGCAACGTGTAGCCTCCAAGGGCCGGCTCAGTAAGATAATATTGAGCTGGGACTTTATATATACTTCATTGAGAATAACATTATATTATGTAACTCCCATCATGGGGCTTGAACCCATATTCACAAGGTTGAGAGCTTTGTGCTTTACCAACTGAGCAGTGGATCCTTCAATAATAGATGAAAACGTGTGTACCTTGAATTGTTGACAGGAGCAATTGGTAGCCCCCAAGGGCCGGCTCATTATAATATGATGAGTCGGGTCTTCAATAAGACTAATAAAAATGACTTTGCATTAGCCCCCAAGTGTCATGGTGCATGCTTGCAGCGACATGAAACTTGCATATTTGATATAACCTTCAGTTGAATAATGTAGCCCCCAAGTGTCGGGTCGTGAGCCTGCAGCGACTCGGGACTATTCCTTCAATTGTAAAATAAACCATATGCATTGATAATATAATAGACATTGCGCTAAAGCGACTTTGAAAACCTCAATAACACCGGTTATTAATAACCATAATAAAATCCAGCCATGTTGGCTATTCAAGATTACATAATCCGGTATGAAAACCTTATTCATTCAACATCATAATGAAAATTCAGCCAAACTTGGCTATTTGAATAATATAACCCAATGATTTATAAGCACATGATTCCAAAGGCGCAATCCAAATATATACTGGCGACTTATAGTCGAAAGCCAGGCCGGTTTAATAAACACCGGATAATTTATCATCATACTGGCGACATATAGTCAAAAGCCAGGCCGGTTTAATAAACACCAGATAATTTATCGTCATACTTTATTCAACCTGTTTCTGGATACAACAAGTTTAAAGTGTCCTGGCGGTTTACCGCCGGACGGGTCATAACGCCCAACATATAACCCGGGTTTATAACCAAGGCTGTACTAAAAAATAATCAAATATGAAATATATCATACCTATGACATTGAATCACATTGTTGGTTTTACCAACTTTTTGTAGTAAGGGTGATAATCCCAATCTTGAGTACTGATAACTCCTTCCATATTGTGTCGGTTTATGATAAAACCGTACCGGGTTGTGATAAATACCGGTTTAACCATATATAATACTGGCGACTCGTAGTCAAACCAGACATGGCTGATAGTCTCCGGGTTATAATTTGATTGTGTACTGACAACTTGTAGTTGAAAGCGAGCCGGGTTGATAAACACCGGTTTACTCCATAATAGGATGGTAACAGAAAATCAAACCGGGCAGATAGTCTCTGTCGTGGAATTGTCACGGCAGATGTCCTCTTGCAAGGACTTGATCGTGGAGCCATCGCAACTAGGAAGCTTAAAGGGGTTAATCGGGACAAAGGATACGCGAGGTTTATACTAGTTCAGCCCCTTACGGTGAAGGAAGGCCTACGTCTAGTTGGGTTGGAATTGCTTGAGGTTTCGATGACCAGGGAGCGAGATACGCTATGCCCGGTTCTCGATCTCTTGTTTCTTCTCCCCCTAAGCCGCCAGCGGGTCGTCCCCTTATATACACGGGTCGACGCCCTACGGCTTACAGAGTCCCGGCCGGCTCATAAACAGTGTCTGGCTCGATGACTAGTTATTTCTACCTTACAATACAAGTCGCGCCCTCATGACGGTTTATCACCATGGGCCCTAAATCGTCTGTGGGCCTTTCGACCCTTTACTGAACCGCCATCTTCACATCTTGGTCTTGGGCTTTAGATGGTCTTCTCTTTGCGTAACCCGGCCCCTCATGGGCGGCTTACGTAAATAATTATATCCCCAACATTAGGCCCCAGATTGATTTGAACCAGTTCATGTCAATCTTTAAAAACCTTATAAACTAGCCCTTAGTCTTCTGTTTTGCATGGAAATTCTAACCTGCCGTGACGTCATCATCCGGATCCGGGTCAAATCTCTATGACGTCATCTTCAATATAATTCATATTTTAATCCATCATATCCTCCAACGAATCTTTGCCTTTACTGACCATTCCGAGAATTGAGGCGTCGGGGCCGCTGGATAATGATGCTTTGGTCTCCTCGTTTCTTGCGCCGTCTTGGTCGGCCCCTCCTTATAAATAGATGCGACCTAGGACTTCTCCATTTCCTTCAGTCGTCTTCCTCCTCACACTTCTTCCTTTGCTGCTCAAGCTCCACCGCCGCCACCGTTGAACTCCTCGTCTTCACCGACTCAGGCCGCTGCATCACCCTGATTCCGACCAGAAAGCGACGGCGACCCTCCGCAGCTCTTCCGCATCTGTAAGTTCCTATTTTCCCCTTTCTCAGATCTGTCTTGAAATCATCTTGAGTTCGTCGGTGTTCATCACCGCCCGACGCAGACCTCCATTAATTTCACCTCCAATGCCTTTGTTTAGATTATAGAAGAAACATAAAAGTGTTGCGGAAAATATTCGTGCTTATCCTGTATAAGAACAGATCTCATTTCCCTTGTTTTGGAAACCCTCCGCAAGTATATGATCTTCTCTGTACTGTTTTTAGGTCTAGAAATATTTTCTTTCTCAGAACCTCGTTTGATCCAAAATAATGATTGCAACTTGTGAAACCTGTTTGTTCCACACGTAACCAAAAAACACTGTTTCTCAGAACCTCTGTTGACTCTGCTTCATCCATAATAATTCATGTGACCGGTTTAAAATAATACCGGTTGTCAGCCCCGCTTGCTTATGGCGACTTAAGAAAACCTTAATCATCTTTAGTACCTGCAGCTGCTAATTATTATCACATAGTTACCTGTATGTCATTAGTCCCCTTCTTAAGCCGCCATCTCAGATAACCCAATAATGCTTATTCTCCGGGTTATAATGAACCGGAAAATTTCCTTTATCTTGTTGTTGGCTTCAATTTATCCAATGGCACCCAAAGCTGTTAAGCTTCCGATTACCTGCAACTGGGTCCCATCCATTGTTACAGAGAGCAAAATGTCTGAGTTTGTAAAGTCTGGCCATCTGCCCAAGAAGGATGTCATGTCTTATCGTGCTCCTGACCCGTCTGAAGAGAAACCTCAACCCAAGGAAGGGGAAGTGATCATTTTCACCGATCACATGAGCCGGGGATTTGCTCCTCCTGGTTCAAAATTCTTTAGAGACGTTTTGCACTTCTTTGACTTAAGACCTCAAGACATCGGGCCCAATTCGGTGTCAAATATCTGCAACTTTCAAGTTTTATGTGGGGTCTACCTTGGAGAAGAACCCAACCTACTTTTGTTCAGGGAGTTGTTCTATTTGAACCGGTAGAATGAACGCGCCAATGGACCCAGTCTAGAACTTGGTGGCATCTCGATTCAGCGACGAAGAGACTGCTTTTTCCCTTATGCTGAACTGCCAAGTCATCCAAAGGACTGGAATCAAACGTGGTTCTACTGCCAGGACACTTCTCCAGCTGGTGAAAACCCACTGCCTGGCTTCCGTGCAATGCGCCTTGAACCTACTCACCCGCTGCCGAATAAGTTGACAGCTAGTGAACGTCTGCCACTCACCCCAAAATCAAGAAGATAAAATCTCTTTTAGGGAACGGCTTAGATGGCATTGACCTGGTCCGAGTCTGGGTTGCTTGGAGAATAATTCCATTAAGCCGCCGCCCCGGCTTAATGTGTAATTATTCAGGCGAGAAAGATGACCCTCAGTGTCATAGCCCTGACGACTTACCAGATGACATAGTGGAAGCTACAACTCAGTCCTTGTTGAAGGAGGGCACAGTGAATAGTAACGCCTTTGGCTTACCACCTTTTTGCCAGAAGAACCCGGCCCCTACAGTAAGTTTCCAGCCGTCGGGTTATTATTATCTCTTTTTTTATCATGTTAGGCTGTATTCTTACGCATAACCCGTTATAACCTTTTACAGGCAAATGATAACTTCTGGAAAACCCAATATGATCATGAGGCAGCCAAGAAAGCCAGGGCGGCCAAGAGAGCCGAAAAGAAAACCACCAAGCCTACCACCTCAAGGAAGAGGAAGCCAAGCGCCTCTGAGCTGTTTCAGCTTGATGATACTGATGATAATGAGGAAGAGGTAACCTTTGAATTTCCCTTTCTCCTGTATCACTACCTTATTGATACTAACCTTCTTTCAGGAAGACACGGGCAACAGCCAACTCATTAAGGAAGAGGTAATTATAATCTCCTCCGACTCCGAGCTTCAGCCGCGTTAGAAAATTCAAAGAGTAACCTGGAAAGTAAGATTTTCACATCCTTTGGCTTACCAAGATCCTGACTTTCTTTTGAAGCGACAGATATATGAGAGCTGGAGGCAGACCCGGACCAGCAAAGACGCGGAACTCTCCTCCGGCTTACCTGATGTGACCCGGAAACGCCAAGCTGAGGTTACCTCCGATTCACACCTTCTTTTTCCTTTGGCGGGTTTCATTCGTTATCCTCTCAATTCTTCTGACTCCAATTATCAGGATATTTCACCTTCCTCTGGTGAGTCTATGCAGTCCAACATGCCAACCTTCAAAACTGCTCCCGGGTAATATAAACTTGTTGTACCTTATGCCTTATTTTACTCATACTTTTTGTATTTAACCTGTCTACCTTTTCCGCAGTGTGCAAGTAAAGCCCAGCAAAAGGGCAAAAAGAATAAGCCGCCCCAAGAGCCGGTTGTGACTGAACCAGAGCTGGGCACAGCTGCTCCTGATGCCCCTGCTCACGAGCCGCCGCCTCAACCATCTCATGACGCTCCTATATCTTCCTCTAACCTGCCTACTGAGCAAATCTTCAACAAGTCTGGTAACCCGGAGGCTCCTAGCCCCGCCAAAGCAAGTGATCCGGAAGTTGAGATCCTCAAAACTCAGTTTGTTGAACCGGCACAACCATCTGTACTTGCCAAGTGTTCTAAAGAGGAGTTGGTAGAACGCCGAAAGGCCAAGCTGGACGTCACTGACTATACTCATTTGAGTATTAGAGAGATCGTCTCCGGCTATATCAATCAAGTACATAGCAGCTGTGACCTGGAAATTGACATGGTGAAGCAGATACATCAGAAATCTGAGGTATGACTTATGCTAGCTTTCTTTAACCATACTTACTGTACTAGCCCCCAAGTCTATTGCTTATAAGTAAATATGCTGTAGACTTGTGAAAATTGCCTAGCACTGCTTATCCGGCTTAGGAAAAAGACTTTTAACCCGGTAACACTTGCGATACACATTAGCCCCCAAGTGCTAAACATCTTTGCTTGCAAAGTGTTTGGGACTTTAATTTCCATGAACCGGAGTAGTAATTGAAAATTCTCCAGGATACATTAGCCCCCAAGTGCCAAATACCTTTGCTTACAATGTGCTTGGGACTTAACACTATTTACCGTAATCTTGAGTGTTATCTGGTGCAATGCAGGTCATGATAAGTCAATCTGAATCGGAAATTGTTGACCTGAAGAACCGCGTGGCAGCCCAAGAGACTGAAACTCAAAAGGCTAACTCCAAATTTGAATTTAGCATCTCTGAACAAGAGAAGCTAAAGCAAAATTTTGAATCGGAGAAGAAAATTTGGGCTGATGAAAAGGCCGCACTGGTGACCCGGGCCGAGACAACAGAGGCATCGCTGGCGGAAGCAACGGCCGAACTGTCCGACTTAAAGCGCCAGATATCTCGAATGGTCTCAGCAATCTTTGGTGAGTGACTTACTCAAATCTTAAACACTGCAAAACTCCTTGAATGACCATTTCAGTTGTTTCCTCTGACTCATCTTATGCTTAATAACGAAGGCCCCAGGAGCACAAATCTCAAGCAGAACATGGTGATCAAGCTGAAGGCGGTTTATACTCTGGTGGAACAGCTCTACACCGGGTCACAACGTGCCTTGGTCGTTGTGTCTTTATCAAACGATGTTCCCTATCTCCTGCAAGATGTGCTGAAGCGGCTTGTTGTGCTACCTCAGAGGATCCAAGAGTTAAGACGAGCATCTGCAAGAGCCGGAGCCATAGCCGCATTGAGCCGGGCCAAGGCGTGGCTTCCAGAACTAGACCCTGCTGATATTGCTCTTGGGTATCCAAGTTTAAAGGAAGATGGCACCGTGTTTAATGATAAAGATTTCACCGCCTGTGTGAAAGATATACGTCCGGTGGCTACTCTTATTGGGACCGACACTGACCTCTCCATGTGTCAGCCGGGTTATGACAAGGAGAATCGGAGAATCCCCACGCCGCATTATGACAACGTCAGCTTGATCCCTCCAACCCGTAAGCACACCTTTGCTCCTGAAGTCGACCCAGCTGGTTTAATAGATGATGAAGCTGAGTTTGAGGCTTTGAGTGGCATTGACTGGGCCTCATCATCCTTCCAGGACAAAGCAGCCGGCGGAGAGGCGGAGAAGGATAACCCAGAGACTTGAAATCAACCCCAACAGTAGATTATCAGGCGCCACCTGCTTATGTAGTTGTAGAAAAACAATGCCGCATCATTCAGACTCGGAGAGTCTTGTAATAGAGTAAAAAATACCTTGAGTTTTGCTATGCCTTTGCGTATGCTTATGGCCTTTAGTACTTGCATAAGCTGCCGTCACTATATACTTTATATGAATCTGTTATGCCCTTTGCAGAAATACCTTGCATTGCCCTGTAGTGCTTACAGCTGTTTTTCCGGCTTATATAAACCAACCCCTAAGGGTAAACTTAACTCCTGAAAATTGGCACATACAAGTTCACCTGGTTCTTAACAACCTAATGTAACTAATATTAATTCTGGAAGATTGTAATATATTCCATTGTACCTTCAAGAGGGTCACAAGATATCTAATGTTGGCACTTGTAAAATATGATGAACAAAATTCAAGGGTTTCTGATTCGAATATGATCAGTGACCCGTTCCAAAGGGGTGGAGCTAAGATTCGGATACGATCTGTTAGCCCCAAGTGGTTGTGGCGATGCCGATCAAGTGGGTATCGACAGCTATGTTCTCTTTGGTTCGAATACGACCTATGTTTGAACAGGAAGCCCCCAAGTGACCATAAGAGTTGTTTAATGACGCTGATTCGAATACGATCCACGTCAGACCCAAAAGGAGTTAAGCTATGATTCAAATATGATCAAGAAGCCCCCAAGTGGGTTTGGCAGTATGCCGATCAAGTGGGTATCGACAGCTATGTTCTCTTTGGTTCGAATACGACCTATGTTTGAACAGGAAGCCCCCAAGTGATCACGGCTAGATTCAGATATGATCATAAGCCGGACCAAAGGAAAGCCGGATTCAGATATGATCCGCTTCTCCTTGGTCATCTCCACCACCTGACAAGGAAAACACATAAACCTTTTTGGGAGTGGAAAAAAGGACAGAGGTCCTGCTTTATTGCTTTATGTAATATACATAGTATAAGTATATACACATTAGAGCCGACGGCTCAAGTATAATAAGGCCGAAGATGAGCGATATTCCATGGCCAACGGGTCTCCTCCTCCGACTTACGTGAGTCTTTGTGTTCCCGAACGTTGATAAGGTAGTATGATCCATTGTTCAGATTCTTGCTGACCACAAAGGGTCCTTCCCAAGGAGGGGATAGCTTGTGCATGTCAGATTGATCCTGGATGAGTCGGAGCACTAAGTCGCCTTCCTGAAAGGTTCTGGACTTAACCCGGCGGCTGTGGTAGCGGCGCAGGTCTTGCTGGTAAATCGCCGAGCGGGCTATTGCCAAGTCTCGCTCTTCATCCAACAGGTCAAGTGCATCTTGCCGAGCTTTTTCATTGTCTTCCTCAACATAAGCCGCCACACGGGGTGAATCGTGACGGATGTCACTTGGCAGGACCGCCTCTGCTCCATACACCATAAAGAAAGGCGTGTAACCCGTAGATCTGTTAGGTGTAGTATTGATGCTCCAGAGTACAGAAGGTAACTCCTCCACCCAACAACCCGGCGTCCGCTGTAAGGGGACCAAGAGCCGGGGCTTGATACCCTTCAAGATTTCTTGATTAGCTCGTTCTGCTTGACCATTTGATTGAGGGTGAGCTACAGCTGAAACGTCAAGCCGGATATGCTCTCGTTGACAGAACTCTTCCATAGCTCCTTTGGAAAGGTTAGTACCATTATCAGTTATGATGCTGTGTGGAAAACCAAAGCGAAAAATCACCTTTTTCATAAACTGGACTGCTGTGGCTGCATCACACTTACTGACTGGCTCCGCCTCCACCCACTTTGTGAACTTGTCAACCGCCACCAAGAGGTGAGTCTTTTTATCCTTAGATCTTTTGAAAGGCCCGACCATATCAAGCCCCCATACTGCAAATGGCCAGGTAATTGGAATCATCCTCAATTCTTGAGCTGGCACATGGGCTCGTCGTGAGAATTTCTGACATCCGTCACATTTACTGACCAGGTCTTCTGCATCAGCATGAGCTGTCAGCCAATAAAACCCATGACGGAAAGCTTTGGCCACAAGAGATTTTGAGCCGGCGTGATGACCACAATTGCCTTCATGAATCTCACGAAGGATCTCCTGACCCTCTATAGGTGACATGCAACGTTGAATCGCGCCAGTGATGCTATAATGATGTAACTCGCCATTGACAATTGTCATGGACTTAGACTGCCAGACGATCTGTCTTGCCAAGGTCTCGTCTTCAGGCAACTCTCCTCGGGTCATGTAAGCCAAATAAGGCATTGTCCAATCCGGGATAACGTGGAGAGCCGCCACCAGCTGTGCCTCCGGGTCTGGTATTGCCAGATCTTCTTCTGTAGGTAACTTAACAGAAGGATTATGCAACACATCAAGAAAGGTGTTAGGCGGCACCGGCTTACGCTGAGACCCCAGCCGGCTTAAGGCATCAGCCGCCTCATTCTTTCTTCGATCAATGTGTTCCACTACGTAACCCTTGAAATATTCAGCCACAACATCGACTTCACGACGGTAAGCCGCCATGAGGGGATCTTTAGAGTCCCACTTGCCTGACACCTGTTGAGCCACAAGGTCTGAGTCTCCTAAGCATCTTACCCGGCTCAAGTTCATCTCTTTGGCCATCCGGAGACCATGGAGCAGGGCCTCGTACTCAGCTGCATTGTTGGTGCAAGGAAACATAAGCCGGAGCACATAACAAAATTTGTCACCTCAAGGGGAAGTTAATACAACTCCAGCCCCCGAGCCTTCCAACTGTCTGGACCCATCAAAGTGAATAATCCAATAAGTGTTATCGGGCTTCTCCTCAGGTGCCTGTAGCTCTGTCCAGTCGTTGATGAAATCCACCAAAGCTTGAGACTTAATGGCAGTGCGCGGTACGTACTTCAGACCATGAGGCCCGAGCTCGATGGCCCATTTAGCGACTCGTCCTGTGGCCTCTCTGTTCTGAATAATGTCTCCCAAGGGGGCAGAACTTACCACATTGATAGGGTGACCTTGGAAGTATTGCTTCAGCTTCCGGCTTGCCATGAACACCCTGTAAACAAGTTTCTGCCAATGAGGATATCTTTGTTTTGACTCGATGAGTACCTCACTGACATAATAAACCGGCCGTTGAACCGGATGTTCCTTACCAGCCTCCTTGCGCTCTACCACAATTGCCACACTGACGGCTCGTGAATTAGCAGCCACATATAACAGCAAAGGCTCTTTGTCAATGGGAGCCGCAAGAACTGGCGGCTCAGATAACCGCCTCTTCAAATCCTCAAAAGCAGCATTAGCAGCATCACTCCAGACAAAGGTGTCTGCCTTCTTCATCAATTGGTACAGCGGTAGGGCCTTCTCACCTAACCGGCTTATGAACCGGCTTAAAGCGGCAACTCGACCCGCCAATCGCTGAACATCATTAATACATGCCAGTTTAGCCAAAGAAGTGATTGCCTTAATCTTCTCCGGATTAGCCACGATGCCCCTGTTTGAGACCAAGAATCCCAAAAGCTTGCCTGCAGGCACACCAAATACACACTTCTCCGGATTAAGCATCATTTTGTAAACCCAGAGATTGTCAAAGGTTTCTCTGAGATCAGATATCAAGGTTTCCGCCTCTTTGGATTTCACTACTATGTCATCCACATAGGCATGAACATTGCGCCCAATCTGATTGTGGAGACAATTCTGTACACACCGTTGATAAGTTGCCTGGGCACTCTTGAGCCCAAAAGGCATAGACACATAGCAGAAGGCTCCAAACGGGATGATGAAAGCCGTCTTCTCCTGGTCCTTAACTGCCATCTTGATCTGATGATAACCAGAATAAGCATCCAAAAGGCTCAAACGCGCACAACCTGCCGTAGCATCAATGATTTGATCAATACAGGGGAGGGCAAAAGGATCAGCCAGACAAGCCTTATTTAAGTCCGTGTAATCCACACACATCCGCCAGGTGGCATTTTTCTTGAGTACGAGTACCGGGTTAGCCAACCACTCTGGGTAAAAAACTTCGACAATGAACCCAGCCACCAAGAGCCGGGTGACCTCTTCTCCTATAGCTTTTCGTCGTTCCTCATTGAATCGCTACAGAAACTGCCTGACCGGCTTATACTTTGGATCAATATTAAGAGTGTGCTCAGCGAGTTCTCTCGGTACACCCGGCATGTCAGAAGGCTTCCACGCAAAGATGTCCCGGTTCTCACGGATGAACTCGATGAACACGCTTTCCTATTTAGGATCCAAGTTGGCACTGATGCTGAATTGCTTAGATGAATCGCCCGAGGTAAAATCAATAAGCTTAGTCTCTGCAGCCGATTTAAACTTCATGGCCGGGTCATGCTCCGTAGTCGGCTTCTTGAGGGAGGTCATATCCGCCGGGTCAATGTTATCTTGATAAAATTTGAGCTACTCTGCTACACAGACAGACTCGGCATAAGCCGCATCACCTTCCTCACATTCCAGGGCCACCTTTCGGCTTCCATGCACAGTGATGGTACCCTTGTAACCCGGCATCTTGAGCTGTAAATAAACATAAGACGGCCGCGCCATGAATTTGGCATAAGCCGGCCGCCCGAACAAAGCGTGATATGGACTCTTGATTTTGACCACTTTAAAAGTTAACTTTTCCGCCCTAGAATCATGCTCGTCTCCGAAGGCCACCTCTAGCTCAATCTTGCCCACAAGATACACTGACTTACCGGGCACCACGCCATGGAAGACAGTGTTGGAAGTCTTTAAATTCTTGTCAGTTAAGCCCATGCGCCGAAAGGTCTCGTAATAGAGGATGTTGATGCTGCTACCTCCATCCATGAGCACCTTAGTAAATTTATACTCACCAACCTGCGGTGCCACCACTAGGGCCAGTCGACCCGGATTATCAACCCAGGGAGGGTGATCCTCCCTGCTCCAGACAATAGGCTATTCCGACCACCTCAAGTAACGAGGGACAGCCGGTTCAACAGAATTCACAGCCCTCTTATGAACTTTCTGATCACGTTTACACAAACTTGTGGTGAATACGTGATACTGCCCACTGTTTAACTATTTTGGATGGCTCTGATAACCTGATTGCTGCTGCTGCTGACCTCCTTGACCAGACTGCTGTTGATTATAACCACCCTGGTTTCCCTGAAAACCGGATCCTGAACCACCGCCCGGGCCATGAAAGCCGTCGGCTCCTGAGCCACCGCTTGGGCCTTGATTGCCATCAAACGTATTAGAATTCTTGAAAGCTTTCATGATTGCGCAATCCTTCCATAAATGAGTCGCTGGTCGTTCCCGGGTGCCGTGTTTCGGGTAGGGCTCATTGAGTAGTTGCTCAAGAGACGGTCCTGACCCACCAAACTGGGGTGGCTTCCCTTTGCGCTTCTGATTGTTACCTTGTGCATTGGCCACAAATTTCGGGTTACCATCCGCCTTACGCTTATTGCCTCCTTGACTTGCCGGGTTATGCTGCTGACCTTTTCCATTACCGTTCTTCTTTCCCTTCCTCATCTTTTCATCATCAGACGCGGGGTCCTTGGTACTATTAGAATCGGCATACTTGACTAAAGCCGCCATCAGCGTCCCCATATAATTGCAATCACGCTTAAGGTGCCCTAGCTTCTGTCTCAGAGGCTCAAAGCGGCAATTCTTCTCCAGCATGAGAACTGCTGAGCCAGCATCCATCTTATCAGACGAGCGTATTATATCTTTGACCCGGCGCACCCAATGAGTAGTAGATTCACCTTCTTCCTGCTTACAATTTGTCAGATCCACAATTGACATAGACTGCTTGCAAGTATCCTTGAAGTTCTGGATGAAACGGGCCTTTAGCTCCGCCCATGAACTAATGGAGTTGGGTGGCAAACCCTTTAACCAAGAACGGGCCGTTCCGTCCAACATCATGGTGAAATATTTAGCCATCGCTTCATCACTAACCTCCAGCAGCTCCATAGCCATCTCGTAACTTTCAATCCACGCCCCAGGCTGTAAATCGGCCGTATAATTCGGCACCTTCCGAGGTCCCTTGAAATCCTTGCGCAGACGTACATTACGTAGAGCCGGTACCAGACAAGGAACTCCTCCGGTTCTAGTAGCAACTCCTGCCTCAACGGAAGTCGTCGGGTAAGCCGGTGAGTTCTGTTGGGCTACTAGCTGAGCCGCTAGCTGAGCCGCCCACTTGTCCTCCTGACATATCCGATCCTGAACCAGGTTATACCCGCCGGGCTGGTTCCGGCGCTGAGCGTTACTTGACAAGGCCTCTGACTCCATGTGTCTACTGTAACTTGGGCTCTGATTTCGATGAGGCGGGGCTAACCAGGGTGGAGGAGTCGAGTGAATCCTATCCCGGCTGCAGGAGTAGGTCTCTTGCTGAGCCAGGGCTGTTTGGACAAGTTCTCTGATCTTCCGGGTTTCCACTGCTGTCGGATCATCCCCATCTACTGGGAGAGCTGCCAAACATGCTGAGGCTGCAATTAAGTTCTCCATGGGGTTGGAGAAGTGACCCTATGGTATTGGTACGTAATTGGGTGGCGCCATATTGCCGTGAGGAGGTGCCATCCCCTGAGGTTGGACTGGACCTCCCACTCCGGATGTAATAAGCTGATTCGCACCTGGCGGGTTACTTGGGCTGGCCCCGGGTGTAGCAAAGAGATTTTGAGGATCATAATTCTGAGGTAAACAGGACTAAGTTTTCTGATGTCTCCTCCTCATTACCTCATTAGATGCGTTTAAGCTCAACGTGAGCTGCAAGGCCTCTGCCTGAAGTTGTTGCGCCCGTACGTCCAAAGCCGCCCGCTCTGCTGCTAATCTAGCATCCTCAGCTGCTAAGGTTTCCTTGACTCGGGCGATCTCGTAGCAAACCTGTGCCACCTCTGCCTCATGCTCAGATTGGTTCGCAGGGATGACTGTAACAGTTAACAAAGCCGTAAGCTTATCCATGAGATCCATCAGCACCTGAGCCGGTGAGTGCACGGGGCCTCCTGCCCCGGCTGCTCCTAATTCATACGTTATCGCCGCTGAGGCCGTAGAATTTTGGCCGGGTTGAGTACTAGCCATGAATACTCCTGCCTAGTTTGGCGACTCTGAGAGGTCCGGAATAGTGTTGCCATCGGAATAGCCCCCAAGCACACCATCTTGAACTTGATACAGCGAATCTGTTGAGCCAGCAGATGAATCACCGTCAGAGAGGACGGCCGGCTCACCATCACCTTTAGATCCTTCAGGAAGTTCACCTCCGTGGATGCAACCCACAAAGGCACGCTTCACGGCAGGTTGAGCTCGGGCGGGTTTTGCACGCTGAGCCGTCTCGACGAGGTCGGTGCAGCTGTCCGGCTCAGGGCCCGGCTCACCAATCCGGCCGATGAAGACGTGAATTCCGCCAAAGGGGACCCGGTAGCCGTACTCAATTGAGCCGGCATCGGGGCCCCAGCCTTCGTCATCGATGTAGATCTTGCCGCGACGACTCTTGGTCATCCGGCCAACTTCATATCCCTTGAGCCCTTCGAAGCTGCCCTTTAAGAACTCAAATCCACCGTGCGCTGGCCCCATGGTGGGCGCCAACTGTCGTGCAATTGTCACGGCAGATGTCCTCTTGCAAGGACTTGATCGTGGAGCCATCGCAACTAGGAAGCTTAAAGGGCTTAATCGGGACAAAGGATGCGCGAGGTTTATACTAGTTCAGCCCCTTACGGTGAAGGAAGGCCTACGTCTAGTTGGGTTGGAATTGCTTGAGGTTTCGATGACCAGGGAGCGAGATACGCTATGCCCGGTTCTCGATCTCTTGTTTCTGCTCCCGCTAAGCCGCCAGCGGGTCGTCCCCTTATATACACGGGTCGACGCCCTACGGCTTACAGAGTCCCGGCCGGCTCATAAACAGTGTCTGGCTCGGTGACTAGTTATTTCTACCTTACAATACAAGTCGCGCCCTCATGACGGTTTATCACCATGGGCCCTAAATCGTCTGTGGGTCTTTAGACCCTTTACTGAACCGCCATCTTCACATCTTGGTCTTGGGCTTCAGATGGCCTTCTCTTTGCGTAACCCGGCCCCTCCTGCGGCTTACGTAAATAATTATATCCCCAACAATCTCTAGATTAAGATTTGACCGTGTTCCATCAATTTGTAATTGACAGTTTGGGCCGGTTTAAAACTTTGTCGGTTTAAAAACGCAACAAAAATAAAAGAAACAATTATCAAGGAAAATATTGAAGCAAAGGCAATGATAAAACCATTTGCAAAAAGAGGCTTATTTGAGCTGATCAGATGGCTTTACCATGGTCGAACACGACCAAGCTCCCGATAGGTGTAGCTATGGTTCAAGTCAGCCAGGTCCCCAAATGAAACCGTGGCATTTATGCCGATCAAGTGGCATGGCAATGGTTCGGGTTCGACCAAGCCCCCAAGTGATTCTGTGGCCTTAGGCCAATCAAGAGGCATGACTGGTTCAGACGTGACCAAGTCCCCAAGTGATCTGGTGGCTCTCGCCTATCAAGAGGTATTGCATTGGTTCGGACACGACCAAGCCCCCAAGTGATGTTTATAAAATTTTCAAGGGGTAAACCGGAGGCCGCTTTAGAACAACTCTGTGTAACCACACATGATGTAAAAGAACAGAGACCCCGCTTTATGAAGCAGAAGCCCCCATGTGATCAATAATATGTCAGCCCAGTAAGGCGGGATACCCATGCTTGAACCGCGCATCATGGCAGCAGGTCCTCTTTGGCAATTTTTAACTTTTGCAAGAGATAAATTCTTCTTGAACCGGGATCTTGAACCGGATATTAAGAGCTTCAAAGCTTTGTGGGAGACATCTTTCCCTTGAACCGGATTTTAAACTGGAATCTTCATTTTTAGCCAGAAAATTTTCTGACGGCTTTTAAACTCGAACTTGCGAGAAGTTAATTCCTTTTTGAACCGGACATTGTTAAACCGGATTTGAGCGCTTCAGAGCTTTGTGGGAGAACAGATTTCCCTTGAACCGGACTGTAAACCGGATATTTGAGAGCTACAGTCAGACTGACTTCCCTTGAGCCGGATTTTAAACCGGAATCCTTTCTAATGACCCGGATTTTCTTCATTGAGCCGGGATTTTGTAACTGTCATATACTTTCTAAACCGGAAATTTTCTGACGGCCTTTAAATTTTCATCAATATAATAGTAGCCTCCAGGACTAGGTTATCTTTCCCTCCATCGTCCTGGGGTTCTTAAATTTGCTGAAACTGGCAAGATCGCTGAGTCATGTCATCGTAGCCCCCGAGTCTCAAAGGTGACTCGAGGAGTTGGCTTGAGACTCTCCATATTTGACCGTGATATAAACCGGCATACCTTGTATATCATTGGTGTTGATAGCACGATGTGAATCCATAGAAGGTTGAGGTGACTGCGGCGGGTTGTATATGATCCCATATGAGCCGTGTCAGCAACTCGGCCAATGGTTCCTTCCAACTGGCGATTTGAAGTTAACCAAACTGTAGTGGCGGCGACTTGTGCGCCTACCCATTGAACCATCCAGTGTAGATGGCGGCTGATAATATATGATAATTTACCTCCAATTTGTTGGAAGAAAACCGGGCTTCCCAAGTAGTGACTTGCTCATAGTCAATAAATAGTTCATCCAGACAAGTGCGGCCCAGTATGTTGACGTAGACCAGGCCGCGAGAGACGGACGACAAAGACGACCGCAGCATCAGAGGCGGCTCAGACAGATAAGTCGGCTGCGGCATTGTACGCCGGTGCGGACGGGAGAGTCGGCCGCAGTGTTCGTAAACCGGCCGCGAGAGCGGACGGGCGAGTCAATCACAGGCGCAGTCCCGGCTAATCGATGTAGACCGGGCTGTACGGGCAGCAGCTTGTACGCGTCCATTCACCATGTAATGTGGCACGGACGACCACCGGGCAGGACGTTGCCAGTGCGTACTCCGTACCCATGGTTTAAACCATGTTTTATAATGAATAATTGTCGTGCATATCATAATATCCGGTCCAAAGTAATTGTTCCCTTGATAAAAAGAACATATACCAAGAAACTAGATTTAGATGGATATCACCTAATGTTTTTTGTTCGGACAACAGATGATATGTTCATCGCGACAGAGGCGGTTTACGTGTCTGGTGACTCAATGTGGTCCCGGGGGTTCAAGCAGAAACCCTCCGGGTTATTCTCCAGGTCTTTAAACGCCCAGCACGGGCGGTGCAGATGTATACATTGCCTCCAACGCCGGTGCACGAGGACCGGACCAAACCTTGGCCATGAGTCCGTTGACCTGTGTATAGCACAGCATACCGTGGAAAAAGCTTTGGATGATACTTAATTATACCAGTAAAAGTTTAGAAAAATAGCACCTGATTTGTTCGTATAGCAGATGATCCATATGTAATATCCATCAATAAATTTGGGAGTGAAGCACGGCGGGAGGTGGAACAGCCGGCTCGGGGCGAGGTCGTCGGTGGCAGCAAGGTGCACTGGCGGCTCGGAGGAGGTGAAGCACACTGGCAGCTCGGCACAGGCAAAAGTGGCCTGACGCGGCCGCGGGGGCAGCGGAATCAGCCAGGCGCGGCTGTGGTCAATCTGGCCGCAGTAGTGGTGGTGCATCAGCGGAGGCCGTGTCTTCGTTCGTTTCCGGGTGACGGTCAACTCGGTGGACTCCCGCTGGAATCCTTGTCGTGGTCTCCTTACCTCTGGATCGGGACTCCCAGGCAGCTAAGGCCCCGGCTACACTCTGAGGCTTGTAATGATGATGCAGTTGAGGACGGGAGCAGTAGCGGTAGGTGACTCGGAGTGGCGACGGTAAGGCTCGCCCGTAGCATTGACGACGCGAGGCAGGTGACCTGTCTCGATCCTCACGTCGACCGCAACAGAGATTCTGTTTCTTGGCGAAAACCTTGCATTTTGGACCGATTCCGCATCGTACAACACACCGCCCAAACAAAGAAAATCCTCTGATCTCCTGTCAAACTCAGCGACTTGCGGTGATGTCGTAGCAAACACTGATCTTTTGATTAGATTTGATGGATCGCCAAAGACGGGTGCGGTGTACTGATTCTGCAAAACCCTAAATTTCTTTCTTCTCAAAAACTTGTATATGTCGTCCGGGTTGCTTTCCATCGAGACAATGTAGATCCTTCCAAACCGGTCCTTCATCCAAAAATTTGTGAACTTCTCGATCCTTGATATAGATCCCTTCAAGAACTTAACACCATCGTGCGCAGGCCCCACGGTGGGCGCCAACTGTCGTGGAACTGTCACGGCAGATGTCCTTAGTGTCAGGACTTAGTCGCGAGGCCAACGCATCTATGTGGTAGCTTGAGAGGGGTTGAGCGGGACGAGAGACGCGATGTTTTACCCAGGTTCGGCCCCTCACGGTGGAGGTAAAAGCCTACATCCTGCTTCATTGATATTGATGATGATGATGATCACGGTTACAAGAGTGCTCTATCTCGAGAGCTATTGTCTAAATCTAACTTGTCCAACTTGCGGAACTTGCCATCTTGCGAAACTTGTCCCTCGCTCTCTTTGGGGAGCCCTGCCCCTCCTTATATATGTTGGAGGGGCGGGTTACATGTAGGGTCCTACTAGGATTAGGACTAGTCTATCTTAATACAAACCGGATACAAGTCCAGGTCTTAGCTCTTTGTAAGATAATGTTCCTCATGCATTTCCTCTTAAACCGGCCCACCATAGTATGAACCGGCCTTCATGAACCGCCCGTTGGGCCACTGGGTCCTGTCGCTCCTCTGACCCGCCTGCTGGATTACCGATGAATCATAAACCACCAGGTCCAAATGGGTCACCAATGAATCGTCAAGTCTCACCGGGACTCAAGTAAACCGCCAAGTCCGGCCGGGTTATACTTCCGGCCGGTTTATGCCACGGGGTATATCCCCGATAGCACCCCTGACAAACCAGCCAATCACACCAATAGAGAATGCTGGGTGTTCAAGCAGGCCGGCAAGTTAAACACCGAATATATGGACAAGGGGCTGCACAGCGATGACGAGAAGGAGCCCCGGCCGCCGAACACAGGAGGACAAAAGAGGTTCCCCCAACAAGTAAGGATGGTGAACATGATATACGCAACCCACATCCCCAAGAGGGAGCGGAAGCGTGCACTAAGGGACGTATATGCGATGGAGCCCGTCGCCCCAAAGTTCAACCCATGGTCCTCTTGTTCGATCACCTTCGATCGCAGGGACCACCCCCCGAGTATCCGTCATGGTGGATCTGCCGCATTGGTCTTAGACCCAATCATCGACGGATTTCACCTCACTCGATTCCTTATGGACGGCGGCAGCAGCCTGAACCTGCTTTATCAGGATACAGTGCGAAAAATGGGTATAGACCCCTCGAGGATCAAACCCACCAAAATGACCTTTAAAGGCGTTATCCCAGGTGTAGAGGCCCATTGTATGGGCTCAATCACACTGGGAGTGGTCTTCGGATCTCCGGACAACTTCTGAAGCGAGGAGCTAATCTTCGATATCGTCCTGTTCCGCAGCGGCTATCACGCACTGCTTGGGTGCACCGCATTTGCAAGATTCAATGCGGTACCGCATTACGCATACCTCAAGCTCCAGATGCCAGGACCTAGGGGGTTATCACAGTCAATGGAAACATAGAGCGCTCGCTCCGTACAGAGGAGCACACTGCGACCCTCGCAGCAGAAGCACAAAGCAGCCTTTTGAGGCAATCCACCAGTTCGGCGATCAAGCCTCCGGACACCGTCAAGCGTGTCTGGAGTAACCTACAACAGGATAGCCTGGCACACTCAGAGCTCGCCTAGCGATTCAGCCCCCGCCCTTGTCCCAGTACAACGGCGAAATCTGTCCCGTGCGTACATAATTACGCATTGAAAATACCATGGGTGTCGGCGAGGGCACGATCACGGCATGTCCCACAATGCGGCTCAACCGCACTAGGGGCTTACCACCTCTATCATTCTCTCCCTTCCAGGACTCTACTCTCTGGAAGCCCTATCCGGCAGTACGATAGCCGGACACATGATACAACACCCAAGGAGGCAGGAAGCTACGTCGTGCAATGGAATCCCTAGGTGGTCTCTAATAATGAGTGAAATACCTGTTTTAAATACCAGCTCACAGCTTGCCCTTGGACGGGACATGTCAAATATTCCCATTTTTTGCTTATCGCACTGCTTGTATCAGTATGAATCAACACATTTCTTAAATAAACAATGCATATCATCAGTCTCTTATTGAATTTTATATTCTTATATATATATGTTCATCTGTGACAATCAGCACGCGTACACTCTGGTATGGCCAATACGCCAGGGGCTTCCGTATACCCCATAATTCGGCGTGAGAAGTCCGAACACTTTTGACAGTGCGGCACCCTGAACTTATAGCATTATACGCATCAGCTCCGAATCATGTCTTGGGTCAATAGTTGTGTTTGCCCGGCTCCCATGTTTTGGTACCTTACGTTCCGCTATATCGGCTAAGGTAGCACTGGGAGAACTACTGCGATTGTGCCCCGGTTCTTCCGGCCGAGCACCTCAGTAGAGAAAGCTAAAACTGACTGTCATGATGAGGCGAGAGTTGGTCGCTGTTCGAAAGGTCTCAAGTCCCTAAAGACTTTTTCCACTTCGGGCGAGGAGCCGACCTTGTCCGGCTTAGGCGTGTATAGTGCCCCAACTTCGGCTTTCCGAACACTAGGGGCTTCACCAAAATTTAAAATTGTAGACTTCTATGGCTAAGTGAGAGCAATAAACCATTATAGTCCGATTGCTTGGTTCACTGTGCTGAGCACCTCCCTCGAAGGACCCTTAAATGGGAAAAAGAGTGCCCAGATTTATCCGGAACACCCCAGCACTAGTTGCATGGGGGCTGAAGCCGACGACTAGCAACTCTCAGATTTTATAAACGGCCGCACAAAAGGTAATATTTTAAATTCGAAAAGCATTGCATAGCGCAAATGAACTAGTTTTCATAATACAGGATAACACGAGCAAGTTCATTCAAAAATTACATCCTTCGCACACGTCCGCCACAAGATGGGCACCCTTCAGGACACCCTCATAATACATTTCAGGGTGGCGATGCTCCTTGCCCTGTGGCGGCCCATCCTTCACCAGCTTCTCGGCGTCCATCTTGGCCCAGTGCACCTTTGCACGGCCAAAAGCCCTACGGGCACCCTCGATGCAGACGGACCACTTTATGACTTCCAGCCGTGGGCAGGCATCCACAAGTCGCCTCACCAGGCCGAAGTAGCTGTTGGGAAGGGAATCGCTAGGCCACATCCGGCCTATAAGGCCCCTCATGGCCTGTTCGGCCGCCTTGTGGAGCTCGACCAGTTGCTTCAGCTGGTCGGTCACGGGCATCGGGTGTTCGGTCCCAGTGTACTGAGACCAGAACAACTTCTCCGTCGAGCTTCCCTCCTCGTCCCGGTAGAACTCCGCGGCCTCAGACACACTGCGGGGCAAATCTGCGAACGCTCCTGGAGAGATCCGAACTCGAGTAAGTAAAAGGAAATTTTCTTTCGCATGCCTACTTTGCATAATGAATGCCTTACCCGCCGCTATCTTCTTCACCGCCTCAATTTCCTGGAGGGCCTTTTGGGCTTCGGCCTTGGCATTTTTTGCACTTTCGAGGGCCTTGGCAAGCTCGGACTCTCGCGTCTTCGAGTCGCGCTCCAAGGACTCATGCTTCTTCATGAGTTCTTGAAGCTCTTGCTGCACCTCGCCTGCTCGGGCCTCTTGTTTTTCTCGCTCAGTGCGCTCCTTGGATGCTTTGTTTCGGCCTCGGTGAGCAACTACTTCAGGGTCGCCACTTCGGTTGTGGACCCTGGTACATCCATGATGATCTTGTTATCTTACAACCAAAACCTTTTTATGAAGACACGGTATTGCTTATGTTTGTTCTCCTCGAGCCACTTTTTGGCAAGGCCGAGTTCTTCCTCGGACCGCTCGAGGTTCTGCTTCAGTGTGGCGATCTCCGCAGTATGTGCGGCAGCGGCCAGCACTAAAGCCTGCATACGTATATAGACATATTTGGATTAGACTCCTGCAGTTATTATTCGATCCTCTATTCGGCTTTTCTTCGCGAACGCCTAACAGAGCATCAGGGGCTACTGTCTATACGGTAATATTTTGGGGAACCTCGGCGCCCTTGAACAGCACCTTCCAGACATCCTTGTGCGTCGTGTCGAAGATCTCGCGCAGAGTTTGGTGCCAGGCCGGGTCGAACTCCCATAGATTGAACGCCCATTGTTGACACGGGAGGATCCGGCGGAAGAGCATGACCTGGACCACGTTGACAAGCTTGATTTTCCTGTTCATCATGTTCTTGATGCAGGTCTGGAGTCCGGTTAGCTCTACCGGGTTACCCCAGGGCAGGCCCTTCTCTTTCCAGGAGGTGAGCCGCATAGGGATTCCGGATCGGAACTTGGGGGCCGCCACCCATTTGGGGTCGCGCGGCTCGGTGATGTAGAACCACCCCAATTGCCACCACTTTATGGTCTCCACGTAGGAGCCCTCGAGCCATGTGACATTGGGCATTTTTCCCACCATGGCGCCTCCGCATTCCGCCTGCTGGCTGCCTACAACCTTTGGCTTGACATTGAAGGTCTTCAGCCACAGGCCAAAGTGGGGCCGGATGCGGAGGAAGGCCTCGCACACGACGATAAACGCCGAGATGTTGAGGATAAAGTTCGGGGCCAGATCATGAAAGTCCAGCCCGTAGTAGAACATGAGGTCGCAAACGAACGGGTGGAGGGGAAATCCCAGTCTGCGGACAAAGTGGGTTAGAAAAACTACCCTCTCGTGGGGCTCTGGAGTAGGGACGATCTGCCCCGCGTTTGGCAGCCGGTGCGCGATGTCCGCGTCCAAGTATCCGGCTCCACGCAGCTTCTTGATATTCTCCTCCATAACGGAGGATGTCATCCACTTTCCTCCCGCTCCGGACATGATTGGGGCGGTGTGAGGAGAAAGGTGCGAACTTGGGCGTTGGATCTCGAGTGCGCGAGGATGGATAGGCGAAGAGGAAGAAGGCGTGGGTGAAAAAGACAAACTCTTATCCCTTTATAAGGGCGGATGAAACTATACGCCCCCACTAGCCTAGTTAACTCGCTTATTCCCCAAGCACCGTGATTGATGGCATGGTTGAGTTACCCACGCCCGTATTGATGAGAATCCCGTGATAAGGGGACATGATCTCTGCTTCAACAAGACGTGCCAAGGAAACTGCCTCGCGATATGCGCCAAGGCTGGTTGAGAAAAACGGTTCGATAATAACCAGGCCATGGCGTGATGTCATGATATCAAATATGTCAGCAGATCGGAAATGTTATTCTCTCTACGGTGGTATGTGGAACTTGTTTTACAGAGCCGGACACTATCCTTGTGTTCAAAATCTTCTATGAAGTATTCGGAGAAGGAACCCGCCTTGCAATGCCGAAGACAATCTGCGCGCTGGACTTGTCGTTATTGAAGCCTGGTTCAGGGGCTACTGAGGGAGTCCTGGATTAGGGGGTATCCGGACAGCCGGACTATATCCTTTGGCTGGACTGTTGGACTATGAAGATACAAGATTGAAGACTTTGTCTCGTGTCCGGATGGGATTCTCCTTGGCGTGGAAGGCAAGCTTGGCGATACAGATATGTAGATCTCCTCCCATTGTAACCGACTCTGTGTAACCCTAGCCCCCTACGGTGTCTATATAAACCGGAGGGTTTAGTCCGTAGGACGAGAACAATCATACCATAGGCTAGCTTCTAGGGTTTAGCCTCTATGATCTCGTGGTAGATCAACTCTTGTAATACTCATATCATCAAGATCAATCAAGCAGGAAGTATGGTATTACCTCCATAGAGAGGGCCCGAACCTGGGTAAACATCGTGTCCCCCGCCTCCTGTTACCATCCACCTTAGACGCATAGTTCGGGACCCCCTACCCGAGATCCGCCGGTTTTGACACCGACACTCGACAACTCCAAGGCCCATTCCACAATCCTTCCGGTCACATCTGGGTTGTGCAGTATCCGTTGCAACGGGAGGCGGGTGATGACGGTGATCTCGTGGGCTTGGAAGAAATGACGCAGCTTCCTCGAGGCCATAAGGAGGCCGAAGAGCAATTTCTGCACACTGGAGTACCTCGATAACCCACAAGTATAGGGGATCGCAACAGTTTTCGAGGGTAGAGTATTCAACCCAAATTTATTGATTCAACACAAGGGGAGACAAAGAATATTCTCAAGTATTAGAAGCTGAGTTGTCAATTCAACCACACTTGGAAACTTAGTATCTGCAGCAAAGTGTTTAGTAGTACAGTAATATGATAGTGGTGGTAACGGCAGCAAAAGTAAAGACAACAAAAGTAATATTTTTGGTATTTTGTAGTGATTGTAACAGTGGCAGCAGAAAAGTAAATAAGCGAGAACCAGTATATGGAAAGCTTGTAGGCACCGGATCAGTGATGGATAATTATGCCGGATGCGGTTCATCATGTAACAGTCATAACATAGGGTGACACAGAACTAGCTCCAATTCATCAATGTAATGTAGGCATGTATTCCGAATATAGTCATACGTGCTTATGGAAAAGAACTTGCATGACATCTTTTGTCCTACCCTCCTGTGGCAGCGGGGTCCTATTGGAAACTAAGGGATATTAAGGCCTCCTTTTAATAGAGAACCGGAACAAAGCATTAGCACATAGTGAATACATGAACTCCTCAAACTATGGTCATCACCGAGAAGTATCCCGATTATTGTCACTTCGGGGTTGTCGGATCATAACTCATAATAGGTGACTATAGACTTGCAAGATAGGATCAAGAACTCACATATATTCATGAAAACATAATAGGTTTAGATCTGAAATCATGGCACTCGGGCCCTAGTGACAAGCATTAAGCATAGCAAAGTCATAGCAACATCAATCTCAGAACATAGTGGATACTAGGGATCAAACCCTAACAAAACTAACTCAATTACATGATAAATCTCATCCAACCCATCACTGTCCAGCAAGCCTACGATGGAATTACTCACGCACGGCGGTGAGCATCATGAAATTGGTGATGGAGGATGGTTGACAATGACGATGGCGATGAATCACCCTCTCCGGAGCCCCGAACGGACTCCAGATCAGCCCTCCCGAGAGGTTTTAGGGCTTGGTGGCGGCTCCGTATCGTAAAACGTGATGATTTCTTCTCTCCTATTTTTTTCTCCCTGAAAGCCAATATATAGAGTTGGAGTTGGCGTCGGAAGGTTTCTAGGGGGACCATGAGGTAGGGGGGCGCGCCCTAGGGGGGGCGCCCCCCACCCTCGTGGACAGGGTGTGGGCCCCTTGATCTTCATCTTCGGCGAGGATTTTTTATTATTTTTTATAAGACATCCCGTGGAGTTTCAGGTCATTCTGAGAACTTTTGTTTTCCACACATGAAACAACATCATGGCAATTCTGCTAAAAACAGCGTCAATCCGGGTTAGTTCCATTCAAATCATACTAGTTAGAGTCCAAAACAAGGGCAAAAGTGTTTGGAAAAGTAGATACGACGGAGACGTATCAACTCCCCCAAGCTTAAACCCTTGCTTGTCCTCAAGCAATTCAGTTCACAAACTGAAAGAAAGAAAGAAAAACTTTTACAAACTTTGTTTGCTCTTGTTGTTCTAATTATGTCAAGCCAGCATTCAATCTTTCAGCAAAGATCATAACTAACCACATTTGCAATAATTCTCAGGTCTCATAATTACTCGTATCAATAGCATAATCAACTAGCAAGCCACAATAATAAATCTCGGATGACAACACTTTCTCAAAACAATCATAATATGATATAACAAGATGGTATCTCGCTAGCCCTTTCTGAGACCACAAAACAAAAATGCAGAGCACCTTTAAAGATCAAGGACTGACTAGACATTGTAATTCATGGTAAAAGAGATCCAATCATAGTCACACCCAATATAGATTAATAGTGATGAATGCAAATGACAGCTGTGCTCTCCAGCTAGTGCTTTTTAATAAGAGGGTGATGACTCAACATAAAAGTAAATAGATAGGCCCTTCGCAGAGGGAAGAAGGGATTTGTAGAGGTGCCAGAGCTCGGTTTTGAAATAGAGATAAATTGTATTTTGAGCGGTATACTTTCATTGTCAACGTAGCAACTAAGAGATGGCGATATCTTCCATGTTACACACATTATAGGCGGTTCCCAAATAGAATGGTAAAGTTTATACTCCCCCTCCACCAACAAGCATCAATCCATGGCTTGCTCGAAACAACGAGTGCCTCCAACATACATCAGGTCCCAGGGGAGGTTTTGTTTGCAACTAAATTTTGATTTAGTTTGCATAAAGCATGGGACTGGGCATCCCGGTGACCCGCCATTTTCTCGTGAGTGAGGAGCGGAGTCCACTCCTCTTGAGAATAACCCGCCTAACATGGAAGATAAGGGCAGCCTTGGTTGACACATGAGCTATTCGAGCATACAAAACAGAATGTTTATTTGAAGGTTTAGAGTTTGGCACATACAAATTTACTTGGAACGGCAGGTAGATACCGCATATAGGAAGGTATAGTGGACTCATCTAGAATAACTTTGGGGTTTAAGGGATTGGATGCACAAGCAGTATTCCCGCTTAGTACAAGTGAAGGCTAGCAAAAGACTGGGAAGCGACCAACTAGAGAACGACAATAGCCATGTACATGCATTAAAATTAATAAACATTGGATGCAAGCATGAGTAGGATATAATCCACCATGAACATAAATATCATGAAGGCTATGTTGATTTGTTTCAACTACATGCATGAACATGTGCCAAGTCAAGTCACTTAAATCATTCAAAGGAGGATACCACCCCATCATACCACATCATAATCATCTCAATAGCATGTTGGCACGCAAGGTAAACCATTATAACTCATAGCTAATCAAGCATGGCACAAGCAACTATGATCTCTAATCGTCATTGCAAACATGTTTATTCATAACAAGCTTAATCAAGAACGATGGACTCATCATATTTACAAAAACAAAAGAGGTCGAGTTCATACCAGTTTTTCCCATCTCAGTCAGTCCATCATATATCATCATAATTGCCATTCACTTGCACAACCGAATGATGTGAAAAATAATAAGAGTGCACGTGCATTGGACTAAGCTGGAATCTGTGAGCATTCAATAAACAGGAGAAGACAAGGCAATATGGACTCTTGGTTAAATCAACAATAATGCATATAAGAGCCACTTCAACAATTTAATCATGGTCTTCTCCTATCGACCCCCAAAGAAAAGAAAAGAAATAAAAACTATTTACATGGGAAAGCTACCAACAAGCAAAAGAAGAACGAGAAATATTTTTGGGTTTTCTTTTTACTTACTACTACTGCAGCAGAAAAGTAAACTACTACTAATTTTTTGGTTTTTCTTAAGGTTTAACAAACACACAAGAAGAAAGCAGGAAAAAAGAAAATAAACTAGCATGGATATTACAGTGAAAGAGTATGAGCACCGACATCTAGCAATGAGTGTGTGTGAACATAAATGTAATGTCGGTGAGAAATACGTACTCCCCCAAGCTTAGGCTTTTGGCCTAAGTTGGTCTATTGCCAGGGATAGCCTGGCGGGTACCCGTATGTGTAGCTGGGGTCATACTGCGACGAAGAATAGTTGGGATCATACTGTGATGAGGAAGACTCTGACTGCCATTGACTGACAGTCATCTCTGGATCCCAAGAATAAACAGACTATCGTGGAGGCTCATCTTGTGGTTCCGGTTCCAGGGCTGGTGCAGGATTTTTTGTAAGCTTGAACGACAGCCCACGTAATGAGATAGGGTCCTACAAACTTAAACAAAGAAGGAGCAGGCAACGTAATAGTTTTAGGATGACGTTTATCAAAGAATAATTTATACTTGAGCTCTCCATCCCTGCCCTTAACAAGAAAATCATGTGCCATCATACTCTTATAATCTAGATAAGCACTAGGCAGCAATTTTTCTTCTTTCTCATAATGCCTAATAGCTATGTTAAAATGTGCATCAAGGCGCGAAGCATAAATGCCTCCAAAGATGGGACCCTTAGTACGGTTAAGACTTAACCGTCTAGCAACAATTCGGCCCATGCTAACAATGTTGTCGCAGTATAAACCATGGAACAAAATAATAATATCAGGAACACTAAGGTTCCCATAGTTCCCGCGACCAATCAAGCATCGACTAGCAAATAAGGCAAAATAGCGCAATACAGGAAAATGTATGCCAGTTATTCTTGCATCAGAAACCTTCCTGGTTTCTCCCATAGAGAAAAGGTTAACAAATGGTTCCACCTCTTTACGGGGTGGTTCCTCTAAGATACCCTCAGGGGGTATGTTGCATACTGCGCAAAATTCACACAATGGCATTTTCTTCACAACGTCATATAAATGAAACTCTACTGCAGGAGGTGATTCCTTAGGGTAAAAGTAGAAGTTTTGCACAAAAGTATTTGTGAGTAAGAGATACTGTGGACGTTGGTCGCGGATGAAGTCGGTGAGGCCAGCATTCTCTATCAATGAATAGAAATCCTCATAAATCCTGGCCTGTGTCAAGAAATTATCAGAAGGCCATTCACACGGCCGGATCTCCACGGTATGAGGCAAATTATATTTGGGCCTCTGTGCTTCTTCATTTTGTTTCTCCTTTGAGCTTCGGCTCGATGAGCCCCTCAAAAGTCTCTTCATTTTTTCTGGAATAATCTGAAATTTTTAGTAACTTCAAACAAAAGTGAACCAACTTCAATAAAACTGATAGCAACTACTCCTACAAGTGCCTAGAGCCTATATCAAGCATTAGAACTACTTGGAACCATACGAATTTGACATGCAAGCTCAAGAACATGGTCACCTATGCAGCACAAATTTGCAAAGAATAAAGCACTAGAACAAAAACTAATTGGACCGATGGAGGAGTCACATACCAAGGAACAATCTCCCGAAGCAGTTTTGTGAGAGGTGCTTTGAGCAAGGAGATCAAAAATCACAGCAAAAGTGGCTGGAACTCGTGCTTGAGTTGGTTTTTCGGGTTTGTGTGAGGCAGAGGAAGAAGATGGGTGCTGGGATAAGTGGTGGAGGGCCACCGTGGGCCCATGAGGCAGGGGGGCGCCCAGGGGGGTAGGGCGCGCCCTCCACCCTCATGGCGAGGTGGCAGCTCCCCCCGCGGTAATTTTTGCATAGTAAATCCTCAAATATTCCCGAAAAAATCATATTAAATTGGCATGGCATTCTGAGGACTTTTATTTTTGGGATATTTTTATATTGCATGGATAAGCTAGGAAACAGACAGAAAAATACTATTTTTACTTTATTTCTACTAAATAACAGAAAATATAGAGAGGGTACAGAAGGTTGTGCTTCTAGTTTCATCCATCTCATGCTCATCAAAAGGAATCCACTAACAAGGTTGATCAAGTCTTGTTAACAAACTCATTCTGATAATCATGAAACCGGAGAAATTTCGAATAACACTAGGTTACCTCAACGGGAATATGCACATCCCCAATAATAAGTATATCATATTTCTTCTTGACAGGAGGAAGAGGAAATTCAAAACCTCCAAATATAATCGATGGAATTTTTCCAATAGAGTTGATACTATGAACTTGAGGTTGTTTCCTCGGAAAGTGTACCTTATGCTCATTACCATTAACATGAAAAGTGGCATTGCCTTTGTTGCAATCAATAACAGCCCCTGTAGTGTTAAGGAAAGGCCTTCCAAGAACAATAGACATACTATCATCCCCGGGAATATCAAGAATAACAAAGTCCGTTAAAATAGTAACGTTTGCAACCACAACAGGCACATCCTCACAAATACCGACAGGTATAGCAATTAATTTATCAGCCATTTGCAAAGATATTTCAGTAGGTGTCAACTTATTCAAGTCAAGTCTACGATATAAAGAGAGAGGCATAACACTAACACCGGCTCCAAGATCACATAAAGCAGTTTTAATATAATTTCTTTTAATGGAGCAAGGTATAGTAGGTACTCCGGGATCTCCAAGTTTCTTTGGTATTCCACCCTTAAAAGTATAATTAGCAAGCATGGTGGAAATTTCAGCTTCCGGTATCTTTCTTTTATTAGTAATGATATCCTTCATATATTTAGCATAAGGATTTGTTTTGAGCACATCAGTCAATCGCATACGCAAAAAGATAGGTCTAATCATTTTAGCAAAGCGCTCAAAATCCTCATCATCCTTTTTCTTGGATGGTTTGGGAGGAAAAGGCATGGGTTTCTGAACCCATGGTTCTCTTTCTTTACCATGTTTCATAGCAACAAAGTCTCTGTTATCATAAAGTTGATTCTTTGATTGTGGGTTATCAAGATCAACAACAGGTTCAACTTCTACATCATTATCATTACTAGGTTGAGCATCATCATGAACATCATCATTAACATTTTCACTAGGTTCATGTTCATTACCAGATTGTGTTTCAGCATTAAACATGGATATATCTTTTGGATTATCAGGTGGTTCAGCAATAGGTTCACTAGAAGTTTGCACAGTTCTACCATTTTTCTTTTTCTTCTTTTTAGAAGAACTAGGAACATCAATATTATTTCTCTGAGAATCTTGCTCGATTCTCTTAGAGTGGCCTTCAGGATACAAAGGTTCCTGAGTCATTCTACCAGTTCTAGTAGCCACTCTAACAGCATAATCATTTTTCTTACTATTCATTTCATCAAGCATTTCTTTTTGAGCTTTAAGTACTTGTTCTACTTGAGTGGTAACCATAGAAGCATGTTTGCCAACAAGTTTAAGTTCACCTTTAGTATTAGCCATATAATCACCCAAGCGTCTAATCATATCGGAATCATATTTCAATTGTCTACCAAAATAAGCATTGAAGTTTTCTTGTTTGACAATGAAATTATCAAACTCTTCTAAGCATTGTCTAGCAGACTTATAGTGAGGGATATGACCTTCATCAAATCTATAGAGAGAATTTACCTTTACTACCTATGTCGGGATATCGGGATCAGGAGGTTCTTCAATGAATAAAGGATTAAGATCATATATTTCTTCAACAGGTGGTGAATTAAGACCATGTATTTCTTCAATAGGAGGTAAATTCTTAACATCTTCAGCTTTAATACCTTTCTCTTTCATAGGTTTCTTTGCCTCTTGCATATCTTCGGGACTAAGAAATAGAACACCTCTCTTCTTCGGAGTTGGTTTAGGAATAGGCTCAGTAATTGGAGCAAGAACTGGCTCAGGAGCTGGCTCAGGAGGTTCCCAATTATTTTCATTTGTCAACATATTATTCAATAGAATTTCAGCTTCATCCGGTGTTCTTTCCCTGAAAATAGAACCAACACAACTATCTAGGTAATCTCTGGAAGCATCGGTTAGTCCATTATAAAAGATATCAAGTATTTCGGGTTTCTTAAGAGGATGATCAGGCAGAGCATTAAGTAACTTGAGAAGCCTCCCCCAAGCTTGTGGGAGACTCTCTTCTTTAATTTGCACAAAGTTGTATATTTCCTTTAAAGCAGCTTGTTTCTTATGAACAGGGAAATATTTAGCAGAGAAGTAATAAATCATATCATGTGGACTACGCACACAACCAGGATCAAGAGAATTGAACCATATCTTAGCATCACCCTTTAATGAGAATGGAAATATTTTAAGTATATAGAAGTTGCGCAATTTCTCATCATTAGTAAACAGGGTGGCTATATCATTTAATTTAGTAAGATGTGGCACAACAGTTTCAGATTCATAACCATGGAAAGGATCAGATTCAACCAAAGTAATTATATCTGGATCAATAGAGAATTCATAATCCTTATCGGGAACACAAATAGGTGGAGTAGCAAAAGCAGGGTCAGGTTTCATTTTATCTCTAAGTGATTCTTTGTTCCATTTAGCTAATAACCTCTTGAGCTCATATCTATCTTTGCAAGCTAAAAGAGCGGCAGAAGATTCCATATCAAAAACATAACCCTCAGGAATAATAGAAATATCTTCATCATCACTCTCATCATTATATTCAGATTCAACAATTTCTTTCTCTCTGGCCCTAGCAATTTGTTCATCAAGAAATTCACTAAGGGGCACAGTAGTATCAGGCATAGAAGCAGTTTCATCATAAGTATCATGCATAGTAGAAGTGGCATCATCAATAACATGCGACATATCAGAACGAATAGCAGAAGTAGGTTTAGGTGTCGCAAGTTTACTCATAACAGAAGGTGAATCAAGTGCAGAGCTAGATGGCAGTTCCTTACCTCCCCTCGTAGTTGAGGGATAAATTGTTCTCTTAGCGTCTTTCAAGTTCTTCATAGCGTCTAGCAGATATAAATCCCAAGTGACTCAAAGATTAGAGCTATGCTCCCCGGCAACGGCGCCAAAAAAGGTCTTGATAACCCACAAGTATAGGGGATCGCAACAGTTTTCGAGGGTTGAGTATTCAACCCAAATTTATTGATTTGACACAAGGGGAGCCAAAGAATATTCTCAAGTATTAGCAGCTGAGTTCTCAATTCAACCACACCTGGAAACTTAGTATCTGCAGCAAAGTGTTTAGTAGCACAGTAATATGATAGTGGTGGTAACGGCAGCAAAAGTAAAGACAGCAAAATTAATATTTTTGGTATTTTGTAGTGATTGTAACAGTGGCAGCGGAAAAGTAAATAAGCGAGAACCAGTATATGGAAAGCTCGTAGGTACCGGATCAGTGATGGATAATTATGCCGGATGCAGTTCATCATGTAACAGTCATAACATAGTGTGACACAGAACTAGCTCCAATTCATCAATGTAATGTAGGCATGTATTCCGAATATAGTCATACATGCTTATGGAAAAGTACTTGCATGACATCTTTTGTCCTACCCTCCCGTGGCAGCGGGGTCCTATTGGAAACTAAGGGATATTAAGGCCTCCTTTTAATAGAGAACCGGAACAAAGCATTAGCACATAGTGAATACATGAACTCCCCAGACTATGGTCATCACCGAGAAGTATCCCGATTATTGTCACTTCGGGGTTGTCGGATCATAACTCACAATAGGTGACTATAGACTTGCAAGATAGGATCAAGAACTCACATATATTCATGAAAACATAACAGGTTCATATCTGAAATCATGGCACCCGGGCCCTAGTGACAAGCATTAAGCATAGCAAAGTCATAGCAACATCAATCTCGGAACATAGTGGATACTAGGGATCAAACCCTAACAAAACTAACTTGATTACATGATAAATCTCATCCAACCCATCACCGTCCAGCAAGACTATGATGGAATTACTCACGCACGGCGGTGAGCATTATGAAATTGGTGATAGAGGATGGTTGATGATGACGACTGTCGGTGTCAAAACCGGGGGATCTCGGGTAGGGGGTCCCGAACTGTGCGTCTAGGCGGATGGTAACAGGAGACAAGGGACACGATGTTTTTACCCAGGTTTGGGCCCTCTCGATGGAGGTAAAACCCTACTCCTGCTTGATTAATATTGATGATATGGGTAGTACAAGAGTAGATCTACCACGAGATCAAGGAGGCTAAACCCTAGAAGCTAGCCTATGTATGATTGTTGTTCTGTTGTTCGTCCTACGGACTAAAACCCTCCGGTTTATATAGACACTGGAGAGGGCTAGGGTTACATAGAGTTGGTTACAATGGTTGGAGATCTACATATCCGTATCGCCAAGCTTGCCTTCCACGCCAAGGAAAGTCCCTTCCAAACACGGGACGAAGTCTTCAATCTTGTATCTTCTTAGTCCAGGAGTCCGGCTGAAGGTATAGTTCGGCTATCCGAACACCCCCTAATCCAGGACTCCCTCAGTAGCCCCTGAACCAGGCTTCAATGTCGACGAGTCCGGCGCGCAGATTGTCTTCGACATTGCAAGGCGGGTTCCTCCTCCAAGTACTTCATAGAAGATTTCGAACACAGTATAGTGTTTGGCTCTGCAAAATAAGTTTCCATATATTGCCATAGAGAGAATAATATTTACACAAATCTAATAAGCTAACGTATTTCGTAGCATGACATCACACCACGGCCAAGCCGTTATTCGAATCGTTTTATTGTCCTACCTCAGTGTGTTATGCGAGGCGGTTTCCTTGGCATGTCTTGTCAAAGCAGAGATCATGTCCCCTTTATTTACGGGATTCTCATCAATATGGACATGGGTA
This sequence comes from Triticum aestivum, assembly GCF_018294505.1. Classification (NCBI taxonomy): domain Eukaryota; kingdom Viridiplantae; phylum Streptophyta; class Magnoliopsida; order Poales; family Poaceae; genus Triticum; species Triticum aestivum. Next base: position 564,638,187 of record NC_057800.1, read on the forward strand.
ACCCAACCGCGCCATTGATTATGGCGCTTGGGAGATAAGCAAGTTTTATCAAGCTGGTGGGGACGCACAGTCGCATCCGCCCATATAAGGGGATAAGGATCCACCCTTTTACCTACGCGTTCTTCCTCCTTTGCCTATCCATTTTCCGCGCACTCGAGCTCCAGCGCCCAAGTCTGCATTACCCACCTCAACCTTCTCCAGCCATGTCCGGAGCGGGAGGCAAGTGGATGGTCTCCTCCGTCATAGAGGGACACATCAAAAAACTGAGGAAGGTCGGATACTTGTCTAATGATATCGCGCACTGGCTTCCCGAAGAGGGGCAGCTCCTCCCCACCCCAAGGCCCCATGAGAGGGTAGTGTTCCTTCCCCACTTCCTCCGTGGAATGGGATTTACTCTCCACCCATTCGTCTGGGGACTCATGTTCTACTATGACCTGGCTTTCCACGATCTGGCCCCGAACTTCATCCTCAACATCTCGGCGTTTATCGTCGTGTGTGAGGCTTTCCTCTGCACCCGCCCCCATTTTGGCCTATGGCTCAAGACTTTCAATGTCAAGCCAAAGGTGGTGCGTGGCAACCAGGCGAAGTGCGGAGGTGCCATGGCGGGCAAGATGCCCAATGTCCTATGGCTCGAGGGCTCCTTTGTGGAGACCCTAAAGGGGTGGCGATCGTGGTGGTTTTACATCACTGAGCCGTGCGACCCTGAATGGGTCGCAGCCCTCGAGTTCCGATCTGGACCCCCTACGCGGCTCATGTCCTGGAAAGAGATGGGCCTGTCATGGGGTAACAAAGGAGAGGTGACTGGACTGCAAACATGCATCCAAACTCTGGCGCACAAGCAGCTCAAGCTTGTCAACATAGTCCAGGTTATGCTCATCCGTCGGATCCTCCCGTGTCAACAACGGGCTTTCAACCTATGGGAGTTCGACCCGGCGCAGCACCGAACTCTGAGCAGGCTCTTCGACACGACGTACGAAGATGCCTGGAAGGCACTATTCAAAGGCGCCGAGGCTCCCGCATCCGCTACCGAGGATCGCGGATTCAGCACGCAGCGTCACGCTAGTGCGGTAAGCTATTTTTACCTTTTACAGGGCATTAGTTTTTCATAGTTTGACTCTATGTGGGATCTAAGCTCCCTTAACTTTGATAGGATTGGCAGGCGAAGTCCGGACAGATCAGCTATCTGGCTCCTTTGCACGAAGACCCAGCGGATGCTCGCTTGGCGAAGCTGCTGGTTCCGGCACTCTATGTGGTGCTAGAGAAGAAGGCCAAGAAGAAGGCCACAGGGACTCGAAAGAGTGCCCGGCGCCTGGAGGTGTCGGATTCATTATCCGACAACTTCGAGACGCATTCCTCCTGTGAAGACGAGGAGGAGGAAGAAGAAACCTCTCCCCCTCCAGCAGGGGGAGGAACGTAAAGGAAGGCCGCCCCGACCGGGGAGGCCGAAGGGTCCAAGAAGGGGAAGACCCTTCCTCCAGACTACTCCACCGACGCCGACGACAGCGAAGAGGAGTGGCCGCATAGGGACAAGCGCCCGGCAAAATCGTAAGTATCCAGATACCAGAGTAACTCATAGTATTCCTTTATTGCACAACTTTTCCTTATGTCGAATATGACTATGCAGTCCGCCCAAGGACGGGCTCGACGAGTCGTCGAGCGGCTCCCTGGATTCGTCGGATGTGAATTCACTTCCGCCCGCTACCTCCCCCCGCCCTACGGACGACACCGAGGTGGCGTCCCAACAGGTTCCAAGCCAGGAGAGGGTGGTTCTGGAGGAGCCGCAAGGCGACCTCCCGGACTCCAGGAGTAAAGGGGATAGATCCCCCCAGGGCTCCGAGTTCGGCTTTGAGCCGGACACCACGCCGGAACCTTCAATGGTTCCGGACTCCGGTAGGCAGCCTCCTTCTAAGAGGAGCAACCCTACCGAGCCGGTGACCTCCGTCCAACCGGAGGCACCGGACAACTTGCTGGAGGTGCTTAATGGCGCCTCCATCGACGAGGAGCACCGCACCATTATGAGTGCGGTGGTCCAGAAGGTTCAGTCCGCCAAGAGCGGACTGACTGAAGCATGTGCCAGCCTTTTAACAGGCTTTGAGGTAAGTAAAGAATGTGTAAAAGTATTACCACATAGACAGTAGTCCCTGATGCTCTGTTTGGCGTTCGGAAAGAAAAGCCGAATAGAGGATCTAATAAAATTCGCAGGAGTCTAACAAAAAGGAGTCAATATGCGTGTGCAGGCTTCGCTGCTATCGTCCGCCGCACTGACTGCGAAGGTGGGCACGCTGAAGCACAACCTCGAGCGGTCCAAGCAAGAGCTCGGCCTTGCCAAGCGGCAGCTCGAGGAGAAGGAAGGTAAGAGATACCTTATTGAAATATATATAAAAGGTGCAATTGCAAAAAATGACAGGACTAACGTAGCTATTGTAGGGGCCACGACTGAGGTGGCGACCCTTAGGCAAGCGCTGTCCGAGGCCGAGAAGAGGGCGGCCACGAAGCACACCGAGCGGTAGAAGTATGAGTCCCAGGTTGGCGAGGTGCGGCAAGAGCTCCAGGCTCTTATGAAAAAACATGAGAGTTTGGAGCTTGACTCAAAGACGCAAGTGTCCGAGCTCGCGGCGGCCATTGAAAATGCCAAGTCTGCCAAGGCCGAAGCCCAGAAGGCCCTCCAGGAGGTGGATGCGATGAAAAAGATAGCGGCGGGTAAGGAATTCTTTATGCAAAGCAAACATGTAAAAGTGAGTTACTTGTTACTTACCCGAATCCGAAGCTCTCCAGGAGCATTCGCAGATTTGCCCCGTAGCGTGTCCGATGCCACCGCATTCTACCGAGCCGAGGAGGGTAGCTCGACAGAGAAGGTGTTCTGGTCTCAGTATGCTGAGGCCGGACTCCCTGTGCCCTTGAGCGACCAGCTGAAGCAACTGGTCGAGCTCCACAAGGTGGCCGAACAGGCCATGAAGGGCCTCATAGTTCGGCTGTGGCCTGGAGAGGCTCTACCTGGGAGCTACTTCGGGTTGGTGAGGCGGCTGGTGGAGGCCTGTCCAAGGCTCGAAGTCATCAAGCGCTCCGTCTACATCAAAGGTGCCCGTAGGGCGCTTGCCCGTGCTAAGGTGCACTGGGGCAAGCTGGATGCGGAGAAGCTTGTGAAGGACGGGCGCCGCCGGGCAAGGAGCATCGCCACCCCGAGATGTATTATAAGGGCGTTCTGGAAGGCACTCGCCTTATGGCGGACGAGTGCTCGAAAGATGTATTTTTTGAATAAAACTTGTTTATTTTGTCCTGTGCGCTGAAAACTTGTTCATGTGTGCTAAGCAATGCTTTCTGAATTTAAATATTACCTTCTGTGCGGCCATTTATCAAATTTTGAGAGATGGCAAGTCGTCGGCTTCTGCCCCCATGCCACGAGTGCTGGGGTGTTCGGGATAAACTTGAGCGCTCTTTTTCCCATTCTTGGGTCCTTCGAGGGAGGCGCTCAACACAACGAACAAGGCAATCGGACTATAATGCTTGGACACTCTCACTTAGCCATAGAATTCTATAATTTTAAATTTCGGCAAAGCCCTAGTGTTCGGAAGACCGAGTTCAGGGCGCTATCCACGCCTGGGCCAGACAAAGCCGACTCTTCGCTCTAAGCAGCATAAGTCTTTAGGGACTCGAAAAACCTCTCGAACAGCGACCAACTCTCGCTTCATCATGACAGTCAGTTTTAGCTTTCTCTACTGAGGTGCTTAGCCCAGCTCAACTGGGGCACAATTGCAGTAGTTCTCCTAGTGCTACCTTAGCCGATATAGCGGAACGTAAGGCACCAAAACATAGGAGCCGGGCAAACCCAACTATTGACCCAAGACATGATTCGGAGCCGATGCATATAATGCTATAAGTTCGGGGTGCCGCACTTGTGAAAGTGTTCGGACTTCTCACACCATATTGAGGGGTACTTAAGCCCCTGGCGTATTGGCCGTACCAAAGTGTACGGGTGCAACATGTCATTAATGAACATATAAGAGATATTAATGGAATAATAGACAAAAGCTATGCATTGTTTTTAAAAAAAAGGCTGCGATCAAAGACGAACGATACAAATAGTGCGATAAGCAAAAGGTTGGACTATTTAACATGTCCTTTCCAGGGGCAGGCTGCAGAATGGTATGCGAAACAGGTATACTTCTTGTGATAGAGACCACCTGGGAGTTCCATAATGCGGCGTAGCTTTCTACTTCCCTAGTTCTTGCATCGTTTGTGCGGCAATTGTACTGCCGGACAGGCCTTCCGAAGAATGGAGTCCTGAAAGTAAGAGAAAATTAAAAAAATCGGCAGCCCCTAGTGCGGTTTAAGCCGTGTTTTGGGCGTGCCATGATGGTGCCCCTCCCCTTGTGCCCATGGTATTTCCAGAGCGTAGTTATGTACGCGAAGCACTGGTTTTGCAATTTCGCGAGGGCTGGGGTTGGGGCCGCATTGTTACGCCTGCTCAGAACGTGCCAGGCGGTCTTGTTGTAGGTTACTCCGGGTGCGCTTGACGGTGTCCGGTCGTTTAATGGCCAGACTGGAAAATTGCCTTGAGAGGCTGCTTTGTACTTCCGCTGCGAGGGCCGCCGTATGCTCCTCCGTTCGGAAAGAGCGTTCGGTGTTTCCATTGACCATAATGACTCCTCGAGGGCCTGGCATCTTGAGCTTAAGGCATGCGTAGTGCGGTACCGCATTGAACTTGGCAAATGTGGTTCGCCCGAGCAGTGCGTGATAGCCACTGCGGAACGGGACTATGTCGAAGATTAACTCCTTGCTTCGGAAATTATCCGGCGATCCAAAGACCACTTCAAGTGTAACTGAGCTTGTACAGTTGGCCTCTACACCTGGTATGACGCCTTTAAAGGTCGTTCAGTGGGTTTAATCCTCGAAGGATCGATGCCCATTTTGCGCACTGTGTCCTGATAAAGTAGGTTCAGGCTGCTGCCGCCGTCCATTAGGACTCGAGTGAGGTGAAATCCGTCAATGATTGGGTCTAGGACCAGTGCGGCGAATCCTCCATGAGGATACTAGTTGGGGTGGTCCTTGCGATCAAAAGTGATCGGACAGGAGGACCATGGGTTGAACTTTGGGGCGACTGGCTCCAACGCATATATGTCCCTGAGCGCACGCTTCCGCTCCCTCTTGGGGATGTGGGTTGCGTATATCATGTTCACCGTCCGCACTTGTGGGGGGAAACCTCTTCTGTCCACGGTTGTTCGGCTGCCGGGGCTCCTCCTCGTCATCGCTATGTGCACCCCTTGTCTTTGTTCTCGGCATTTAACTTGTCGGCCTGCTTGAACACCCAACAATCCCTGTTGGTGTGATTGGATGGCTTGTCGGGGGTGCCATGTATCTGGCACGAGCGATCGAGTATACGGTCCAAACTGGACGGGCCCGGAGTGCTTCTTTTGAATGGATTTTTCCGCTGACCGGGTTTAGAGCCTTTGAATCCGGCATTAACTGCCGTATCCTCGGTATTGTCGCTATTAATGCGGCACTTATGTTTGTTGCGACATGACCTGCCATTTCCGTCCTTGGTATCCGAAGTACCATGGTTTTGATATGTTATTACTGCGAGCCAGCCAGCTGTCTTCTCCCGCGCAAAAGCGGGTCATGAGTGTCGTGAGGGCTGCCATAGATTTCGGCTTTTCCTGACTAAGGTGGCGGGCTAGCCACTCGCCGCGGATGTTGTGCTTGAAAGTTGCTAGGGCCTCTGCATCCGGACAGTCGACAATTTGATTTTTCTTTATTAGGAACCGTGTCTAGAATTGCCTGGCCGATTCTTCTGGCTGCTGGATTATGTGGCTCAAGTCATCGACATCTGGTGGTCGCACATAAGTGCCCTGAAAGTTGTCAAGGAATGAGGCTTCCAGATCTTCCCAACAGCCAATGGACTCTGCTGGCAAGCTGTTGAGCCAATGCCGAGCTGGTCCTTTGAGCTTTAGTGGGAGGTATTTGATGGCGTGCAGGTCATCACCGCGGGCCATGTGGATGTGCATGAGGAAATCCTTGATCCATACCGCAGGATCTGTTGTGCCGTCGTATGATTCAATATTTATGGGTTTGAAACCTTCTGGGAATTGATGATCCATTACTCGTCTGTGAAGCATAGGGGGTGTGCGCGCCTCTGTAATGGGCTATGTCGCGACGCAGCTCAAATGAGTCTTGCCCGCTGTGTTCGGCCCGGCCGGACTTACTTTTACTGTATCCGGCATGATGATTATCATCGCGCATAGTGGTGCACCCTCGTGATCCATAGATCGATCTTGCATGTTTTGCTTTGTCCTCCAATACGTCTCGCAGTCTGGCGTATTTCCCCATGCCTTTTTATTTGAATGGCGTCGGGGTGTGGGCTGAGCTTTTGGCTGGAATGCCTCTTTGCGCGGCCACGAGGTGGCTGATCAGCCGCGTCATACGCCAGGGATGTAGGTTTCGGTGCTTCCTCCTCCAGTCGGGGTAGAAACCTGCACTTTGGGTAACTCTTGGAGGGGCATTCAAGTTTATATTCCTCGGCCACCAGGACTTCAGTCCATCTGTCAGCTAGCAAATCTTGATCAGCTTGAAGTTGTTGCTGCTTTTTCTTGTGGCTATTTGCCGTGGCTATAAGCCGACGCTTGAAGCGCTCTTGTTCGACGGGATCCTCTGGCACGATGAAAATGAGGCTTCCCTCGTCTTCGGAGGGAGGCATGTAATTATCATCATCCTCCTCTCCATCTTCCGCTCTCTCAGGAGGGCTGGCTCCTTCATCCTCCTGCTCTAAATCTTTGCTGGAGGGGATTGTTGTTGTCTTCGGCACTATCCGGAGTGCTATTATCTCCGGTGCCGGTGTCACCACTTTTGCCTTGGCGGGACTTAGAGCGGCGCCGCTGACGCCGGCGCTTGGGTTGCTTTTTGGAGGGGTCATCCTCCGCTGTTCCATCGCCATCGCCCTCTTTTGGGGTATCCACCATATATATGTCATATGACGAGGTGGCTTTCCAGTGCCCTATAGGCGCTGATTCCTGATGGTCTCCTGCATCAGCGTCCATACCATTGATGTCTTCGGAGTCGTAGTCGAGCACGTCGGTTAAATCATCGATAGTGGCTACAAAGTGGGTGGTGGGTGGTTTTGAATTTCTTCATCATCCGCATCCCAACCTTGCCGACCGTAGTCCGGCCAGGGCTCTCCTGATAAAGAGAGAGATTTTAGTGAATTCAGAATATCGCCAAAAGGCGAGTGCTGAAAGATGTCCGCGGCGGTGAACTCCGTAATTGGTGCCCAATCAGATTCGATCGGTAGGGGCGCGGGGCTCGGAGTCCGGAGGGGTCCGGCACCTTGGAGTCACAGGCTTCGCGAAGGACAAAGCTGGTGTTCGGATCGATCACCGCAGAGATTTCGGCCTCCGAGGCGGTGTCCAACCACTCGTCCTCGATTGCGTAGTTGGCTCTGACTAGGGGTCGGAGCTGATGCGGGCGCGGCCTCTGGGGTACTGTTCGCGGCAGAGCTAGGTCATACCCATCGCGACAGTGCGGCGCGCCCGGCTGTGGCTCGAATCCATCGAAGATCAAGTCTTTGCGAATGTCAGCCGTGTAGTTCAAACTTCCAAATCTGACCTGACGGCCAGGGCGTAGCTTTCGATCTGCTCCAGATGGCCAAGCGAATTAGCCCACAGTGCAAAGCTGCCGAATACAAAGATCTGTCCGGCGAGAAAGTCTCACCCTGGACCGCATCGCTATCGATGATAGTAGGAGCCATCAAGGCTAAACAGTGACGACACAGAGGAACTCTCAATGAAAGCACCAATGTCGGTGTCAAAACCGGCGGATCTCGGGTAGGGGGTCCCGAACTATGCGTCTAGGCAGATGGTAACAGGAGGCAGGGGACACGATGTTTTACCCAGGTTCGGGCCCTCTTGATGGAGGTAAAACCCTACTCCTGCTTGATTAATATTGATGATATGGGTAGTACAAGAGTAGATCTACCACGAGATCAAGGAGGCTAAACCCTAGAAGCTAGCCTATGGTATGATTGTTGTTCTGTTGTTCGTCCTACGGACTAAAACCCTCCGGTTTATATAGACACCGGAGAGGGCTAGGGTTACACAGAGTCGGTTACAATGGTAGGAGATCTACATATCCATATCGCCAAGCTTGCCTTCCACGCCAAGGAAAGTCCCTTCCGGACACGGGACGAAGTCTTCAATCTTGTATCTTCATAGTCCAGGAGTCCGGCTGAAGGTATAGTTCGGCTATCCGAACACCACCTAATCCAGGACTCCCTCAACGACGGTGACGAATCCCCCTCTCGGGAGCCCCGAACAGACTCGAGATCATCCCTCCCGAGAGGTTTTAGGGCTTGGCGGCGGCTCCATATCATAAAACGCGATGATTTCTTCTCTCCTATTTTTTCTCCCCGAAAGCCAATATATAGAGTTGGAGTTGGCGTCGGAAGGTTTCTAGGGGGCCCATGAGGTAGGGGGGCACCCCCCACCCTCGTGGACAGGGTGTGGGCCCCCTGGTCTTCATCTTCGGCGAGGATTTTTTATTATTTTTTATAAGACATACCGTGGAGTTTCAGGTCATTCCGAGAACTTTTGTTTTCTGCACATAAAACAACATCATGGCAATTCTGCTGAAAACAGCGTTAGTCTGGGTTAGTTCCATTCAAATCATACAAGTTAGAGTCCAAAACATGGGCAACGGTGTTTGGAAAAGTAGATACGACGGAGACGTATCATACCTCGACCTAGCCCCCTGCAAGAGGGAGCTGACAAAGTAAACCGGGTGCTGCATCATCTTCTTCTTCTGCACCACTTCACTTGACTATGGGGGCATCGCCCCGATGTCGTCAGACTCTGCCGGGGGCCTTGCCTTGCCGGCACCAGGACCTGCCGGGGGAATCTCTGGCTTGCCATCCGCCGGTCCCTCCACGGACTGTTATCTATGCACCATGACAGTTGATTCCTTTCCATAAACTAGATGAAAAAAACTCTTGTGGATTTAGTAAATGTAATGGCATAAGAACCGATTTATTCTTGTGTCAGGACCCCGATTCCAAGTCACATCGATCTAGCCGGTAACACCTCATATCACATTGCGGCCTCACGCACGGTATCCCCACGGGTGTCGCCTTACCATGGCCCGGGACCGTTTGCGCCTTTTGGCTCACGTATATGATAGTGTCGCTAGCATCCATATGACAGAGAACCCGGGCCGACATGGCTAGTCGTGAACCCAAAGCGGCACAGACCTATGGAGACAGGCATACATGAATCACATCGAGCATGTCGGTCATCAGCGAGTGAATCCGGGCTGTAGCACTGGGCTAACAGGACTCCGGGGAACCCGGGCTGTAGCAGGCTAGGCAGGACTCCGGATGTCACCGCGTGACATTTCCCCGAAGGGACAGACATAGGAACGAAGTGAAACACATGCCGGCCAGTCAAGTGTCCTGAGCAGTAGTGCTGGGCTAGCAGGACTCCGGTGAACCGGGCTGTAGCGGACTACTATGGCTCGAGGAACACTAGACTACATTTCCCCATAAGAAAGGCTGCCAAGGATAAACAACTAGATTGTCGGATCCCACTCATACCAAGCATTTCAATCATACACACAATATGCCCGATATGAGTACATACAACATGGCATCACAACAAAACTCTACAACTCAAGTACTTTATTTAAAGGCTCCAGAGAGCCATACATAACATGTTCATACAGGTAGGGGTCACATGACCCGACACTCAAGTCATACAAGCATACAAGCACAAGCGGAAGTAAATAGTCTGAGTACAGACACTAGAAAGCAAGAAGGCTTCCGAAGCCTGTCTATCTACATAGGGCCCTCCATGGCCAGGATCACCACCTGGGTGGCTAGTCACTCGTCGACATCAAGGTCTACGTAGAACCCATCGGAGGGGGCGGTGTTGTCGTCTGAAAACAGTAATTAAGCAAACATGAGTACAAAGGTACTCAGCAAGTCTTACAACAGAACCTACTATACATGCTCATTCTCAAGAAGGTGGTGGGGTTATTGCAGCAAGCCAGCTTTGACTCTTGGCTAGGCTATCCTACAGAACTCCACTAGTAAAATAGTTTTCGCACACGAGTCCACTACTCACCAACACAATACTCCACCGGGGATCCTCCCTCGTCATCCTACGAGAGGGCCATCCTCGGTACTCACACTTATCTTGAGTCTTTTAGTAGTAACCATTAACTTGTCTATGAACTGTATAGGCAACCAAGTAGTCCTTTACCGCGGACGCGGCTATTCGAATAGTTTTATACCCTGCAGGGGTGTACTTCTTCATACACGCTTTCACCACTTACCGTCGTTTACACGACATGTACTCGACAACCTTCAAGCGGAAGCCCAATGAGGGTTTCGACCATGGCCTACCCAAACACTCAAGTCTCTAGTCCAGGTGTATCGCCTATCCAGGTTCCATATGCAGGGAGTCCGGCCGAGGTTTCCACATACGGCCCCGAACTATGTGAACAGGGTTCCCGAGACACCAAACGGGTGACTCGGTACACCGTGCCATGGTGTATCTACCGCAACATAGCCCACCCCTAGGGTCAGTGCTACGCACGACCGCCAACACATAACCTACAAACACCAAAAACTATTTGCAACTCCTGGACAGAGTACTAGGGTGAATAAGAAGTCGAGAGGGTCCATTGGTTTCGGGCCCAATGTATGGTAGTAACTGCATCTTAAATCACACATACAGATCTCAGTTCTTATGGACGGCCTCAATGAAACAACCCACCATGTACTCCTACATGGCCTCTCATCGATACCTTTACCAAATCATGTTCATCACATCCCTCACATTACCGACATAACCATTTCACTCTAGCCCATCACCCAGATGAACCAGACCTGACACAACTCTAAGCATAGCAGGCATAGCAAGGTAGGAATCACATACATGGCTCAATCAACTCCTACACATGCTAGTGGGTTTCATCTAGTTACTGTGGCAATGACAGGTCATGCAGAGGATAAGGGTTCAACTACCGTAGCACACAGCAGTTTGAATCGCGTTGTCTTAATGCAGTAAACAAGAGCAGAAGCGAGAACATGGGTTTGTATCGGAATGATCAATGGGTTGCTTGCCTGTTGTAGTGGTAGTAGGGTACTGCCCTTCAGACGGATACTCGGGGTTATCCTCGGAGGCAGAACCTACCACGAAAGACACACCGAACATAATCAACACATGACAATATGCAACAATATGATGCATGCTATGACATGGCAAGATGAAAGTGTCTTGGCCTAATGCAAGCTAAAACAGAAGGGATGAACTCATTTGAATCAAAGATTCAAATGTTAGCTCATTTAACATAGCCTTATTAGTGCATTATCTTATTCTGCTTAAACAGCAAGGTTAACTTGTTTTGTCATGCATGAAACCATTACAGATGGATAGATTGAATTTTTCTGATCATTTTTCATATATAAATCTTTGCATTTGGAGCTATGGTTGATTTTCTATGATTTTTAGAAGTTTTGGCTATTTTCTGGAATTTCCTATTAAAGAATAAATCCAGTAATTGAATTAATGCGTCAGCATGACATAGGTGTGATGTCAGCGGGTCAACTGGGTCGGCCAGGTCAAACCTGACTGGTGGGCCCTGTCTGTCAGTGACTCAGCTAATTAACAGAATTAAATTAACACTAATTAGCTGTCAGTGGGGCCTGGGCCCACATGTCAGTGACTAAACTAATTAAAATTAGTTAAAACTAATCCTAAACTAATTAGCAGACCGGCCCCACCTGTCATAGACTCAGGGGGGGTTAACCTGGGCCCACACCGGGGTCAAACAGGGTCAACTCGCCGGCGTCTAGCCGCCGGCGAGGCCAGACGCGGCGGAGCAGCGCGGGATTTGCACTCCGGCGACCAAAAGGACGGCGGAGACTATCTACGTGATGCGGGGAGGAAGCCGCGTCGAGTGGTGGCAGTGGGTGGAGCTGGGGTGGCCGGAAACATCGCCGGCGACGAGTTTGGCGGCGGCCGGAGCTCGGGTGAGGTTGAACTAGTCGCTAGGGGGCACGGGGAGGCGCGTGGTTTGGTGCGTTGAGCTCCTGGAGGTGCGGTAGGACTAGTGGACAGGGTGGCGCGGCCATTGGGTGGCCGGAGCCTCGTCGGCGATGAGCTCCGCGGCGGTGCATGCGGGTGAGCTACGTGCGGTCGCTACGGGGCTCGAGAGAGAGAACGGAGAGGGTGGGGAGGTGGCTGAGCTCACGGGGGTCTCGTCGAGGCAGTCGGAGAGGTCGGGGATGAGCTGATGCGGCGGGGACGGCGAAGGGGATCTCCGGTGGCCGGAGTTGAGGACGAGCTCGGTGCAGCATCTCCGGGGCGAGCGAGCGCTCGGGGCTCGGCCTACTTGATGTAGTCGATGACGGCGGAGCTTCCTGGCATGACGAGGCAACGAATGGACGGCGGTGGCTGCGGTGGAGCTTGTCGGCGGCGACGGCTGCGCTTGGCAGGGTGATGGGGAGAGAGCCAGAGAGGGGGAGAGGCCACAGGGAGAGTGGGAAGAAAGAGAGGGAGACGTGGGGGTCGGCGTGGCACTCGTAGACGCCTCCAGGGCGTCGGCGGAAGCAGGAGGTGGCCGGCGTGTGGCCGCGGGCGCCGGCCACGCGCTCCTCGTCCTCCTGGCGAGAGGAGGAGGACGACTGGCATGAGCCAGTGGACTGGGCCGAGCCGGGTGGGCTGGTGGGCTGCGCCAGGTAAGTCCCTGTTCTTTCTCTCCTTTTCTGTTTTTTATTTATTTATTATTTCTGTAACTTCAGGGCTTTATTAAAAATGCCAGGGCATTACCATAAATCATAAAATTAATCATGGCCACTGCTTAGAATATATCCAACAGCAAACATTTTAGTTTATGATTATTTGAGCATTTAAAATATTTTATAGCATTTAAATGCCCAAATGCAAATACTATAAGGATTAATCCAATGACCTTAGATGTCCTAGAAAAATGTGCACCATTTTTGTCAAAGGTTTTAACCCAAAACAAAAAAGGTGGGCTTTTTAGAAGGGCATTTCAGGTTCATTGAAAAAGTTTTTAGTAAACCCTAGTTGTTCCAGGGGGGTGCTGGGGGTTCTGTCATCCCCATTTCAAATTTAAAAGGAATTTAAACATGATGCACACTCTAATGCTTGAACTAGCTAGGGTGTGACAACTCACCCCCACTCAAAAGAATCTCGTCCCGAGATTTAGGATCCTCCGGAAAGAAGGTGGGGTACTCGAGTCGAAGACGATCCTCCCTTTCCCAAGTGGCTTCTTTCTCGGAATGGTGTGACCATTGAACCTTGAGAAACTTGATATTATGACGTCGAGTGGTACGCTCGGCTTGATCAAGGATACGAACGGGATATTCCCGATATGAGAGGTTATCTTGTAGATCAAGCGTTTCGTGGTCCACTCCACGGATAGGATCCGCGAAGCAACGCCTGAGTTGAGAAACGTGGAAGACATCGTGAACTCTGGAAAGATGCGAAGGTAGTTCCAATTGGTAGGCAACTTCTCCTCGTTTGGCAAGAATGCGAAAGGGTCCGATGTAATGAGGAGCCAATTTGCCTTTGATACCGAAACGATGGGTTCCCTTTAATGGAGTAACCCGAAGGTAAGCCTTCTCGCCGACTTCATAAGTCATAAGCTTATGTTTACGATCATATTGGCTCTTTTGACGAGATTGGGCTGTTTTCAATTTCTCACGAATAACGCGAACCTGTTCTTCTGCTTCCTGAATCATATCCGGGCCAAAGAGTTGTCTTTCCCCGGTTTCTGACCAGTTAAGAGGCGTTCGACATTTTCGTCCATAGAGAACTTCGAAAGGAGCCTTGCCCAACCTAGCTTGATAACTATTGTTATAAGCAAACTCCGCGAATGGAAGGCATTTCTCCCAACCCATTCCGAACAAGATGACAGAAGCTCGGAGCATATCTTCCAGAATTTGATTGACTCGCTCTACTTGACCACTTGATTGAGGATGGAAGGCGGTGCTAAAAGAGAGACGAGTTCCCATAGCATTTTGGAAACTTTCCCAAAATCGAGAGGTGAAGAGACTCCCACGGTCTGAGTTAATTTCCAATGGAACACCATGAAGAGACACTATTCGGGAGATGTATAAGTCAGCTAGCTGGCTAGCGGTGATACTCTCACGAACAGGTAGAAAGTGGGCTACTTTGGAAAGACGGTCGATCACGACGAAGATGGCATTATTCCCTCTCTTGGTCCTGGGAAACCCAGTGATGAAATCCATACTGATTTTATCCCATTTCCACTCAGGAATAGCCAAAGGTTGAAGGGTGCCAGCAGGCCATTGATGCTCTGCTTTAACACGACGACAAACGTCACAATTAACAATGTATTGAGCGATTTCTCTCTTCATCCTAGTCCACCAAAACCTCTGACGTAGGTCTTGATACATTTTAGTACTACCGGGATGAATGGTGAGAGGGGATTCATGAGCTTCCTTAAGGATCAGCCGCCTCAGGTTTCGTGCCTTTGGAACCACTAAGTGGTTTCCAAAGTATACGACACCTTGATCATCAACGGAGAAACAATTCGTGACTCCTTTCTTAATGCTTCTCTTAATACGGGAGATTCCCGGATCTACCTTCTGTGCCTTGATGATCTGATCCGTAAGGGTAGGTTTCGCCACCAGTGTGGATAGGAATCCTCGAGGAACAATGTGAAGATTGAGCTTACGAAATTCCTCGTGGAGAAGTGGTTGACTTTGGTGTAACATCAGGTTGTTACAATAAGATTTACGACTTAGCGCATCAGCCATGACATTGGCTTTGCCCGGGGTGTAAGTTATTCCTAAGTCGTAATCCGAGATCAACTCGACCCAACATCGTTGCCTGAGATTCAAATCCGGTTGGGTGAAGATATATTTCAAACTTTGGTGATCGGTGAAGATCTCGCAACAATTACCAAGGAGGTAATGTCGCCAAGTTTTGAGTGCATGGACTACAGCTGCAAGCTCTAGATCATGTGTGGGATAGTTTTCCTCATGTGGGTGTAATTGCCGTGAAGCATAGGCAATTACCTGACGATCCTGCATGAGTATGCAACCTAGTCCTTGTCGCGAGGCGTCGCAATAGATAATAAAGTCCTTGGAGAAATCTGGTGGTACCAGTACGGGAGCAGATGTCAGGCGTCTTTTCAGTTCCTGAAAGCTGAACTCGCACTGTGGGGTCCACTCGAACTTTTTATCTTTCTTGAGGAGTTCAGTTAGAGGTTTAGCAACCTTGGAGAAATTCTCGACGAAGCGGCGGCAATAGCTCGCTAAGCCAAGGAAGCTCCGAACTTGCTTGACCGTCTCAGGTGGAGTCCAATCAAGGACGGCTTGAACTCGCTCGGGATTGACAGCAATACCCTTACCAGAGATTACATGGCCTAGATAGGTCACTTCTGGCAACCAAAATTCACACTTGGAGAATTTGGCATAAAGGCGATGCTCTCGAAGTTTCATCAATACCAGCCTTAGATGTTCGGCATGTTCCTCTTCATTCTTGGAGTAGATGAGTATGTCATCGAGATAACTACGACGAATTTATCCAAATACTCCATGAAGACCGAGTTCATTAACCGAGAGAAGGTGGCTGGGGCATTGGTTAAACCGAAGGACATAACGGTGTACTCGTATTGGCCATAACGAGTAACAAAGGCCGTTTTGGGAATGTCCCCGTTTCTGATTTTGATTTGATGGTAGCCCAACCTCAAATCCATCTTGGAAAAGACTGAGGATCCAGCGAGCTGATCATACAGATCGTTGATCCTGGGAAGCGGATACTTGTTCTTGATGGTGACCAAGTTGACAGGTCGGTAATCTACAACCATTCGATCCGTTCCATCCTTCTTCTTGACAAAGAGGATGGGCAAGCCCAAGGAGAGGAACTAGGACGGATGAAACCCTTTTTCAAGGACTCATCGAGTTGGTTCTTAAGCTCGGCTAGTTCTAAGGGTGCCATCTTGTAGGGTCTTCTAGAAATTGGAACGGTTCCTGGAACAAGGTCTATCACGAACTCGACATCCCTGTCAGGTGGAACACCTGGCAGTTCTTCGGGAAAGACATCCGGAAAGTCCCGGACTACCGGAACATCCTCAAGGTCTGGAAGGGGGTTGGCATTTAGGGAGTAAAGCTGGCGCTTGGCCACTCGAGTTAAGACATTGACTGTCTTGCCCGATGGATGAGTAAGTTGAACGGTTCTAGTGGCACAATCAATCTTAGCATAATGAGCTGACATCCAGTCCATACCCAAGATGATGTTTATGTCCGAGGACTTGAGAGCTATTAAGGATGCAAGGAAGACAAGTCTATCGACAAGAATTTCGTTCCCATGGCTTACTCTAGAAGTTTGCCATTTGGAACCCGGAGTTTGAATTACCATGGAAGTGGGCATGTCACAGAATGTCGTGTTATGCAATCGAGCATAGTTCTCGGATATGAATGAATGAGATGCTCCAGTATCGAAAAGAACAGATGCCGGATGGCAGTTAACAAGGAGCGTACCAAGGACGACGTTAGGATCCTCGTGAGCCTCCTCGGCTGAAACATAGTTGACATGGCCACGTGCAGTGGTGACCGGCTTGGCATAGAATGTCTTTCCCGCTGGCTTACCACGGCCAACGGACTTTCCAAATTGATTGGGGTTGTTGTTCTGGGGACACTCTCGGCTATAGTAACCCGTCTCTCCACACTTGAAACACGTCACCACACTGGGGCGTGGAGCAGCATTAGCAGCGGGGCCACCATAGGGCTTGGGCGGTGCAAACTGCTGGTTGGGACGAGGCGCCTCAAAGGATGGCCTCGGAATGAACCTGGGTGGCAGTGCCGTGCTTGGGATCCACACCCGGCGCTTCTGAGCTCCAGAGCCGGATGAAGAGCCAAAATCACGTGAGTGCTTGCGTGAAGCGTCATAGTCAGACTGACCTGACTCAGCACTTATGGCTTTATTGACCAACTTCTGAAAGGAAGTGCACTCGTGCAGACGAAGATTGCGGCGAAGCTCAGGGCTAAGTCCCTTGCGGAACCTTGCCTGCTTCTTAGCGTCGGTAGATACTTCTTCAGGAGCATATCGTGCCAGATTCCCAAATTCACGACTATATGCATCCACAGTCAGTCTTCCTTGGGTGAAATTGCAGAACTCCTCCCTCTTGCGATCCATGAGACCTTCCGGAATGTGATGCTCACGGAAAGCCTCACTAAATTCAGCCCAAGTAGTGATTTGACCGACCGGGCGCATAGCTTCAAAGTTTTCCCACCAAAGGCTAGCAGGGCCTTCGAGGTGATAGGCAGCATAAGTAACCTTGTCGGCTTCGGCTACGTTGGCAGAACGTAGCTTGTGGGTGATGCTGCGAAGCCAGTCATCCGCGTCGAGGGGCTCGACAGAATGGTTAAACTTTGGTGGGTACAGCTTGATAAAGTCATTGATTGACACCAAGTCATTTCGCTGATGGCGTGCAGTGTTCTGCTCAATCCGCTCCAGCAAGCGGTTAGTCTCACGCTTGTTTCTTTCCGCCTCTAGCATCACTTCAGCCAGAGAGGGCGGGTGAGGCAGATTTTCACCCCTAGCTGCACTGGCTTCCCCCTGCTCCGGGGCAGCAGGGTTGCTGCGAGTGTTGACCATCCTAGGAGAAAACAAGACAACGGTTTAGATAAGGATGGCTCGAACTTAGCAAGGAAGTGCAGAATACAATGGATAACACGGAATGCAGAGGTGTTCATCCGTATGTCATGGTAATATAAAACTGCCATATATATACCAACGGTCATACACACCATACATAGTTTAGTACAAGCCCAGGCTACAGTACAACTATGATGAAAGACGTTACATCTCATCGGAGGCATTCCAAGCTCCTATACATTATTTGTCTACACCTCCGGAATTGATTACACACAAAGTCATATTCCACAAGTCACGCAGGACAGTGGAGATACAACTATTACAATACTAGTGATACTATTACTAGCTCAGACAGCTCCGTAGTAGTCCTCATAGAAGTCACCTCCATAGCCTGGAAGTTCAACGTGATCATCCGGGAACAGATGGTCCTGAGGAGCTTGTGGACCAAAGGGGCTAGGATGAGGTCTTGGACCAACAAACGGTGGCCTGCGGGGACCACGGGGAGGGGTGATGCCTCCCACATCACGCCAATCCACCATGTCTGGCAGAGCAGATCTCACAGGATACAGATCCCTTGTATCCATACATCCAGCTTGCACCGCAGGTGCAAACCGAGTCAATGTGGCCCAATGATCAGCACGGGTGTTGAAAAGCTCCAGCCTCAAGGCCCGATTCTCTCGGTCCTTATCCTCGAGCATCTCGGCAGTGGTACGAGTTAATGAGTCCTCCTGAGTGGAGTCAGCATAGATAGCCTGAAGATACCCTTGCGCTCCCGGAAGTGAAGCTGGCATGTAACGGAAGTCGGTGTTCCGAAGCAGGCCAGTCCGGACTCGCATGATGGTCATCATGGAATAGGCAGCATCCTGCACAGCCATCTCAACAGTAACCCCGAGTCCATAGGAACAGTGGAGGGGCTCGGTAGATCCAGGATAAGAAGGAAATATCCTGACGGTGCAGAAATATTGGCTTTGATTAAAGTCTCGGAACTGCTCTTCGACAGTGTATTCGGGATACCAACGGTAACCCGTCTCGATCATTACCCGGACTAACATAGCAGTATGACCGGGCACATCGAGGCACCGGGTCAGGCGAACCACTTGGTTTTGAGCACGAGTGGCCATCTGAAAGCACAACCACAATGCAAAGACATTAGAATTTCTAGGGAAAATTGGACAGCATAACAGCTGTAAATGCTCAGAAAAAGATTTGAGACATCCACAACAGTTTGCAATACCACTCAACAACATCATATCAAGGTTCTGATTCAACTGGCAACATACTAAAAGTAGTAGAAACTGTACTGAGGCTTGTAACAACAATCCTATAAGCTACTACGGATTAGTAACACGTGAACCTGATAGAAGAAGAGAGCCTAGTCCTTAACCCACGTTGAATGAGAAGAGAATGACTCAGATCAGAGGGCATAAGGTAAAGGAGTAAAAGAGCCTTACGTTCCCTCCCACAATCAATTCCCCTACATATAACTAAAGCATTTCTAGACTCGACATCGACCAGTTTGGCTCAACGAACCTACAGGCAGTCCGGCTCTGATGCCAACGCTGTCAGGACCCCGATTCCAAGTCACATCGATCTAGCCGGTAACACCTCATATCACATTGCGGCCTCACGCACGGTATCCCACGGGTGTCGCCTTACCATGGCCCGGGACCGTTTGCGCCTTTTGGCTCACGTATATGATAGTGTCGCTAGCATCCATATGACAGAGAACCCGGGCCGACATGGCTAGTCGTGAACCCAAAGCGGCACAGACCTATGGAGACAGGCATACATGAATCACATCGAGCATGTCGGTCATCAGCGAGTGAATCCGGGCTGTAGCACTGGGCTAACAGGACTCCGGGGAACCCGGGCTGTAGCAGGCTAGGCAGGACTCCGGATGTCACCGCGTGACATTTCCCCGAAGGGACAGACATAGGAACGAAGTGAAACACATGCCGGCCAGTCAAGTGTCCTGAGCAGTAGTGCTGGGCTAGCAGGACTCCGGTGAACCGGGCTGTAGCGGACTACTATGGCTCGAGGAACACTAGACTACATTTCCCCATAAGAAAGGCTGCCAAGGATAAACAACTAGATTGTCGGATCCCACTCATACCAAGCATTTCAATCATACACACAATATGCCCGATATGAGTACATACAACATGGCATCACAACAAAACTCTACAACTCAAGTACTTTATTTAAAGGCTCCAGAGAGCCATACATAACATGTTCATACAGGTAGGGGTCACATGACCCGACACTCAAGTCATACAAGCATACAAGCACAAGCGGAAGTAAATAGTCTGAGTACAGACACTAGAAAGCAAGAAGGCTTCCGAAGCCTGTCTATCTACATAGGGCCCTCCATGGCCAGGATCACCACCTGGGTGGCTAGTCACTCGTCGACATCAAGGTCTACGTAGAACCCATCGGAGGGGGCGGTGTTGTCGTCTGAAAACAGTAATTAAGCAAACATGAGTACAAAGGTAGTCAGCAAGTCTTACAACAGAACCTACTATACATGCTCATTCTCAAGAAGGTGGTGGAGTTATTGCAGCAAGCCAGCTTTGACTCTTGGCTAAGCTATCCTAGGAGACTCCACTAGTAAAATAGTTTTCGCACACGAGTCCACTACTCACCAACACAATACTCCACCAGGGATCCTCCCTCGTCATCCTACGAGAGGGCCATCCTCGGTACTCACACTTATCTTGAGTCTTTTCGTAGTATCCATTAACTTGTCTATGAACTGTATAGGCAACCAAGTAGTCCTTTATAGCAGACGCGACTATTCAATAGTTTTATACCCTGCAGGGGTGTACTTCTTCATACACACTTTCACCACTTACCGCCGTTTACACGACATGTACTCGGCAACCTTCAAGCGGAAGCCCAACGAGGGTGTCGGCCACGGCTAACCCAAACACTCAAGTCTCTAGTCCAGGTGTATCGCCTATCCAGGTTCCATCCGCAGGGAGTTCGGCCGAGGTTTCCACATACGGCCCCGAACGATGTGAACAGGGTTCCCGAGACACCAAACGGGTGACTCGGTACACCGTGCCACGGTGTATCTACCGCAACATAGCCCACCCCTAGGGTCAGCGCTACGCACGGCCGCCAACACATAACCTACAAACACCAGAAACTATTTGCAACTCCTGGACAGAGTACTAGGGTGATAAGAAGCCGAGAGGGTCCATTGGTTTCGGGCCCAATGTATGGTAGTAACTGCATCTTAAATCACACATACAGATCTCAGTTCTTATGGACGGCCTCAATGAAACAACCCACCATGTACTCCTACATGGCCTCTCATCGATACCTTTACCAAATCATGTTCAACACATCCCTCACATTACCGACATAACCATTTCACTCTAGCCCATCACCCAGATGGACCAGACCTGACACAACTCTAAGCATAGCAGGCATAGCAAGGTAGGAAACACATACATGGCTCAATCAACTCCTACACATGCTAGTGGGTTTCATCTAGTTACTGTGGCAATGACAGGTCATGCAGAGGATAAGGGTTCAACTACCGTAGCACACAGCAGTTTGAATCGCGTTGTCTTAATGCAGTAAACAAGAGCAGAAGCGAGAACATGGGTTTGTATCGGAATGATCAATGGGTTGCTTGCCTGTTGTAGTGGTAGTAGGGTACTGCCCTTCAGACGGATACTCGGGGTTATCCACGGAGGCAGAACCTACCACGAAAGCACACCAAACATAATCAACACATGACAATATGCAACAATATGATGCATGCTATGACATGGCAAGATGAAAGTGTCTTGGCCTAATGCAAGCTAAAACAGAAGGGGATGAACATATTTGAATCAAAGACTCAAATGTTAGCTCATTTAACATAACCTTATTAGTGCATTATCTTATTCTGCTTAAACAGCAAGGTTAACTTGTTTTTTCATGCATGAAACCATTACAGATGGATAGATTGAATTTTTCTGATCATTTTTCATATATAACTTGTTTGATTTGGAGCTATGGTTGATTTTCTATGATTTTTAGAAGTTTTGGCTATTTTCTGGAATTTCCTATATAAGAATAATTCCAATAATTGAATTAATGCATCAGCATGACATAGTTGTGACGCCAGCGGTCAACTAGGTCGGCCAAGTTAAACCTGACTGGTGGGCCCTGTCTTTCAGTGTCACGACTAATTAACATAATTATGTTAGTGCTAATTAACTGTCAGTGGGGCCTGGGCCCACATGTCAGTGACTAAACTAATTAAATTTAGTTAAAACTAATCCTAAACTAATTAGCAGGCCGGACCCACCTGTCATAGACTCAGGGGGGTCAACCTGGGCCCACACGGGGGCAAACAGGGTCAACTCGCCGGCGTCTAGCCACCGGCGAGGCCAGACGCGGCGGAGCAGCGCGGAATTTGCACTCTGGTGACCAGAAGGACGGCGAAGACTATCTACGTGATGCGGGGAGGAAGCCGCGTCGAGTGGTGGCTGTGGGTGGAGCTGGGTGGCCGGAAACGTCGCCGGCGATGAGTTTTGCGGCGGCCGGAGCTCCGGTAAGGTTGAAATAGTTGCTAGGGGGCACGGGGAGGCGCGTGGTTTGGTGCGCTGAGCTCCTGGAGGTGCGGTAGGACTAGTGGACAGGGTGGCGGCCATTGGGTGGCCGGAGCCTCGTCGGCAACGAGCTCCGCGGCGGTGCGTGCAGGTGAGCTTCATGCTGTCGCTACGGGGCTCGAGAGAGAGAACGGAGAGGGTGGGGAGGTGGCTGAGGTCACGGGGGTCTCATCGAGGCAGTCGGAGAGGTCGGGGATGAGCTGATGCGGAGGGGACAGCGAAGGGGATCTCCGGTGGCCGGAGTTGAGGACGAGCTCGGTGCAACGTCTCCAGGGCGAGCGAGCGCTCGGGGCTCGGCCTACTCGATGTAGTCGACGATGGTAGAGCTTCCTGGCATGACAAGGCAACGAATGGACGGCGGTGGCTGCGGTGGAGCTTGTCGGCGGCGACAGCTGCGCTCAGCAGGGAGATGGGGAGAGAGCCAGAGAGAGGGAGAGGCCACAGGGAGAGTGGGAAGAAAGAGAGGGAGACGTGGGGGTCGGCGTGGCACTCGTAGACGCCTCCAGGGCGTCGGCGGAAGCAGGAGGTGGCCGGCGTGTGACCCGGGCACCGGCCACGTGCTCCTTGTCCTCCTGGCGAGAGGAGGAGGACGACTGACAAGAGCCAGTCGATTGGGACGAGCCGGGTGGGCTGGTGGGCTGCGCCAGGTAAGTCCCTGTTCTTTCTCTCCTTTCTATTATTTATTTATTTATTATTTCTGTAACTTCAGGGCTTTATTGAAAATGTCAGGGCATTACCATAAATCATAAAATTAATCATGGCCACTGCTTAGAATATATCCAACAACAAACATTTTAGTTTATGATTATTTGAGCATTTAAAATATTGTATAGCATTTAAATTCCCAAATGCAAATACTATAAGGATTAATCCAATGACCTTAGATGTCCTAGAAAAATGTGCACCATTTTTGTCAAAGGTTTTAACCCAAAACAAAAAGGGTGGGCTTTTTAGAAGGGCATTTCAGGTTCATTGAAAAAGTTTTTAGTAAACCCTAGTTGTTCCAGGGGGGTGCTGGCGGTTCTGTCATCCCCATTTCAAATTTAAGAGAAAATTATACATGATGCACACTCTAATGCTTGAACTAGCTAGGGTGTGACATCTTGCAACGCTGCCTCGGCTTCTGGGGTCCACTCCATTGGGCCTACCTTCTTCAAGATTTGGAAAAAAGGAAGGGCGCGCTCGGCAGACTTGGAGATGAATCAGCTCATGGCGGCAATGCAGCCAGTGAGCCGACGCACATCCTTGATCCGCTTGGGCGCCTCAATCTGCTCGATAGCCTTGATCTTGTCTGGGTTTGCCTCAATCCCGCTGAGGAAGTCCTGGATTAGGGGGTATCCGGATAGCCGGACTATATCCTTTGGCCGGACTGTTGGACTATGAAGATACAAGATTGAAGACTTCGTCTCATGTCCGGATGGGACTCTCCTTGGAGTGGAAGGCAAGCTTGGTGATAAGGATATGTAGATCTCCTCCCATTGTAACCGACTCCGTGTAACCCTAGCCCACTCCGGTGTCTATACAAACCGGAGGGTTTAGTCCGTAGGACGAGAACAATCATACCATAGGCTAGCTTCTAGGGTTTAGCCTCTATGATCTCGTGGTAGATCAACTCTTGTAATACTCATATCATCAAGATCAATCAAGCAGGAAGTAGGGTATTACCTCCATAGAGAGGGCCCGAACCTGCGTAAACATCGTGTCCCCCGCCTCCCCTTACCATCCGCCTTAGACGCACAGTTCGAGACCCCCTACCCGAGATCCGCCGGGTTTGACACCGACATTGGTGCTTTCATTGAGAGTTCCGCTGTGTCGTCACCATAAGGCCTGGTGGCTCCTTCGATCATCGGTAGCGATGCGGTCCAGGGTGAGGTTTTCCTTCCCGGACGGATCTTCGTATTCGGCGGCTTTGCACTGCGAGCCAACTGGCTTGGCCATCTGGAGCAGATCGAAAGCTACCCCCTCGCCACCAGGTCAGGATCGGAAACGTAAACTACACGGCCGACATCCGCGGGGACTTGTTCTTCGACGGACTCGAGCCCATGCCAGGTGTGCCGCATGATCACGACGAGCATGATTTAGCTCTACCGTCAGACGGTGTTCAGGAGATTGCACCAGCAACAACTCCGGCCTTCAATCCAGAACAGATTGCGCCATCCGAGGACGGGCGGATAGAACCCGCCATGGAGGCCGCACTCTCAGCGGCAATAGAGCCGGATACTGACCCTACCCCTCATGAGAGCCGTGATGCTGGATCTATAGACTCGTCTCCAGCCACAGACTCTGAACCGCCTGTGCCCATGCCTGTCGAATCCGACCCGGCGCCGGTCATGGAGTTCACCTCCGCGGATATCTTTCAGCACTCGCCCTTCGGCGATGTACTAAACTCATTAAGGTCTCTCTCTTTGGCAGGAGAACCTTGGTCGAACTAGGTCCGGCTAGAATGGGATGCAGACGATGAAGAAATTCACGCCCCACCCACCACCCACTTAGTAGCCACTGTCGATGATCTAACCGACATGCTTGACTTCGACTTCGAAGACATCGATGGTATGGACAACGATGGAGACAAACAGGAACCACTGCCCACGGGGCACTGGACCACCACCTCATCATATGATATATACATGGTGGATACACCCAAAGAAGGCAATGGTGACAAGACAGCGGAGGATGACCCCTCCAAGAAGCAACCTAAGCACCGACGTCAACGGCGCCGCTCTAAGTCTCGCCAAAGCAAAAGTGGTGATACCGGCATAAGAGATAACAGTACTCCGGACAGTGCCGAAGTCGATGACAATCCCCTCCAGCAGGATCCAGAGCCAGAGGATGAAGAAGCCAGCCCTCCAGAGCGAGCGGCAGAGGGAGAGGAGGACAATTACATGCCTCTCTCCGAAGATGAAGTGAGCCTCGAAGACGAAGAATTTTTCGTACCTGAGGATCCCGTCGAGCAGGAGCGCTTCAAGCGCCAGCTTATAGCCACATCAAATAGCCTGAAGAAAAAACAACAACAGCTTCGAGCTGATCAGGACTTGCTAGCAGATAGATGGACTGAAGTCCTTGCGGCCGAGGAATACGAACTCTAACGCCCCTCCAAGGGTCACCCAAAGCGCAGGTTGCTACCCCGACTTGAGGAGGAAGCATTAAAACATACATCACCAGCGTACGACGCAGCTGATCGGCCACCTCGTGGCCGAGACAGAGAGGCATTTCAGCCAGAAGTTCAGCCCGCACCCCGCCGCCACTCAAACAAACATACAAAGGCAACGGGAAACACGCGAGACCTGCGAGATGTATTGGAAGACAGGGCAAAACACGCAAGATCAATCTATGGATCACGAGGGTGTGCCCCTACACAGGACGGTGACTGTCACGCTGGATACAGTAAAAGTAAATCCGGCCGGGCCGAATACAATAGGCAAGACTCATACAAGCTGCACCGCGATATAGCCCAGCACAGAGGCGCCGCACACCCCCTATGCTTCACAGATAAAGTAATGGATTATGAATTCCCAGAGGGTTTTAAACCCGTAAATATCGAATCATACGATGGTACAACAGATCCCACGGTATGGATCGAGGACTTCCTCCTCCACATCCACATGGCTCGCGGCGACGATCTACATGCCATCAAGTACCTCCAGTTAAAACTTAGAGGACCAGATCGGCATTAGTTGAATAGCTTGCCAGTAGACTCCGTCGGCTGTTGGGAGGATCTGGAAGACGCATTCCTCGACAACATCCAGGGCACTTATGTGCGACCACCAGATGCAAATGACCTAAGCCACATAATTCAGCAGCCAGGGGAATCGGCCAAGCAATTCTGAACTCGGTTTTTAACCAAGAAGAATAAAATTGTCAAATGTCCGGATGTAGAGGCCTTAGCGGCATTTAAGCACAACATCCGTGTCGAGTGGCTCGCCCGGCACCTCGGCCAAGAAAAGCCGAAATCAATGGCAGCCCTCACAAAACTCATGACCCGCTTTTGCACGGGAGAGGATAGCTGGCTGGCTCGCAGCAACAACATATCAAGGAACCTTGGCACTTTGGATACCAAGGATAGTAGCGGCAGGCTACGTCACAACAAACAAAAATGCCGCAATAATGGCGATAACACCGAGGATACGGCAGTCAATGCCGGATTCAGAGGCTCAAAACCTGGTCAGCGGAAAAAGCCATTCAGAAGAAGCACTCCAGGCCCGTCCAGTCTGGACCGCATACTCGATCGCTCGTGCCAAATACACGGCACCCCCGAAAAACTAGCCAATCACACCAATTGAGAATGCTGGGTGTTCAAGCAGGCCGGCAAGTTAAACGCCAAAAATAAGGACAAGGGGCTGCACAACGATGACGAGGAGGAGCCCCGGCCGCCGAACACGGGAGGACAAAAGAGGTTCCCCCCACAAGTAAGGATGGTGAACATGATATACGCAACCAACATCCCCAAGAGAGAGCGGAAGCAAGCACTAAGGGACGTATATGCGATGGAGCCCGTCGCCCCAAAGTTCAACCCATGGTCCTCTTGTCCGATCACCTTCGACCGCAGGGACCACCCCACGAGTATCCGTCATGGCGGATCTGCCGCATTGGTCTTAGACCCAATCATCGACGGAATTCGCCTCACTCGAGTCCTTATGGACGGCGGCAGCAGCCTGCACCTGCTTTATCAGGATACAGTGCGCAAAATGGGTATAGACCCCTCGAGGATCAAACCCACCAAAAGGACCTTTAAAGGCGTCATCCCAGGTGTAGAGGCCCATTGTATGGGCTCAATCACACTGGAAGTGGTCTTCGGATCTCCGGACAACTTCTGAAGCAAGGAGCTAATCTTCGATATCATCCAGTTCCGCAGCGGCTATCACGCACTGCTTGGGCGCAATGCATTTGCAAGATTCAATGCGGTACCGCATTAGGCACACCTCAAGCTCAAGATGCCAGGACCTAGGGGGGTCATCACAGTCAATGGAAACACAGAGCGCTCGCTCCGTACGGAGGAGCACACTGTGGCCCTCGCAGCAGAAGCACAAAGCAGCCTTTTGAGGCAATCCACCAGTTCGGCGATCAAGCCCTCGGACACCGTCAAGCGCGTCCGGAGTAACCTGCAACAGGATCGCTTGGCACGCTCAGAGCTCGCCTAGCAATTCGGCCCCCGCCCTAGTCTTAGTACAACGGCAAAATGCGTCCCGCGCGTACATAATTACGCATTGAAAATACCATGGGTGTCGGCGGGGGCACGATCATGGCACGTCCCAGAATGCGGCTCAACCGCACTAGGGGCTTACCACCTCTATCATTCTCTCCCTTCCAGGACTCTACTCTCTGGAAGTCCAATCCGGCAGTACGATAGCCGGACACATGAGACAACACCCAAGGAGGCAGGAGGCTACGTCGTGCAATGGAATCCCCAGGTGGTCTCTAATAACGAGTGAAATACCTGTTTTAAATACCAGCTCGCAGCTTGTCCTTGGATGGGACATGTCAAATATTCCCATTTTTTGCTTAACGCACTGCTTGTATCAGTATGCATCAACACATTTCTTAAATAAACAATGCATAGCATTAGTCTCTTATTGCATTTTATATTCTTTTATATATATGTTCATCTGTGACAATCAGCACCCATACACTCTGGTATGGCCAATATGCCAGGGGCTTCCGTATACCCCATAATTTGGCGTGAGAAGTTCGAACACTTTTGACAGTGCGGCACCCCGAACTTATAGCATTATATGCATTAGCTCTGAATCATGTCTTGGGTCAATAGTTGGGTTTGCCTGGCTCCCATGTTTTGGTACCTTACGTTCCACTATATCGGCTAAGGTAGCACTGGGAGAACTACTGCGATTGTGCCCCGGTTCTTCTGGCTGAGCACCTCAGTAGAGAAAGCTAAAACTGACTGTCATGATGAGGTGAGAGCTGGTCACTGGTCGAGAGGTCTCAAGTCCCTAAAGATTTTTTCTGCTTTGGGCGAGGAGTCGGCCTTGTCTGGCTTAGGCGTGTATAGTGCCCCAACTTCGGCTTTCCGAACACTAGGGGCTTCGCCAAAATTTAAAATTGTAGACTTCTGTGGCTAAGTGAGAGCGGTAAAGCATTATAGTCCGATTGCCTGGTTCGCTGCGCTGAGCACCTCCCTCGAAGGACCCATAAATGGGAAAAAGAGTGCCCAGATTTATCCCGAACACCCCAGCACTAGTTGCATGGGGGCTGAAGTCGACGACTAGCAACTCTCTAATTTTATAAACGGCCTCATAGAGGGTAATATTTTAAATTCGAAAAGCGTTGGATTGCGCAAATGAACTAGTTTTCATAATACATGATAACACGAGCAAGTTCATTCAAAAATTACATCCTTCGCACACGTCCGCCACAATACGGGCACCCTTCAGGACACCCTCATAATACATTTCAGGGTGGCGATGCTCCTTGCCTTGCGGCGGCCCATCCTTCACCAGCTTCTCGGCGTCCATCTTGGCCCAGTGCACCTTCGCACGGGCAAAAGCCCTGCGGGCACCCTCGATGCAGACAGACCACTTTATGACTTCCAGCCATGGGCAGGCATCCACAAGTCGCCTCACCAGGCCGAAGTAGTTGTTGGGAAGGGAATCGCTAGGCCACATCCGGCCTATAAGGCCCCTCATGGCCTGTTCGGCCGTCTTGTGGAGCTCGACCAGTTGCTTCAGCTGGTCGGTCACGGGCATCGGGTGTTCGGTCCTAGTGTACTGAGACCAGAACAACTTCTCCGTCGAGCTTCCCTCCTTGGCCCGGTAGAACTCCGCGGCCTTAGACACACTGCGGGGCAGATCTGCGAACGCTCCTGGAGAGCTCCGAACTCGGGTAAGTAAAAGGAAATTTTCTTTCGCATGCCTACTTTGCATAATGAATGCCTTACCCGCCGCTATCTTCTTCACCGCCTCCTGGAGGGCCTTTTGGGCTTCGGCCTTGGCATTTTTTGCGCTTTCGAGGGCCTTGGCAAGCTCGGACTCTCGCGTCTTTGAGTCGTGCTCCAAGGACTCGTGCTTCTTCATGAGTTCTTGAAGCTCTTGCTGCACCTCGCCTGCTCGGGCCTCTTGTTTTTCTCTCTCAGTGCGCTCCTTGGCCGCTTTGTTTTCGGCCTCGGTGAGCAACTACTTCAGGGTTGCCACTTCGGTTGTGGACCCTGGTACATCCATGATGATCTTGTTATCTTGCAACCAAAACCTTTTTATGAAGACACGGTATTGCTTACCTTTGTTCTCCTCGAGCTACTTTTTGGCAAGGCTGAGTTCTTCCTAAGACCGCTCGAGGTTCCGCTTCAGTGCGGCGATCTCCTCAGTATTTGCGGCAGCGGCCAGCATTGAAGCCTGCATACGTATATAGAAATATTTGGATTAGACTCCTGCAGTTATTATTTGATCCTCTATTTGGCTTTTCTTCGTGAACACCTAACAGAGCATCAGGGGCTACTGTCTATACGGTAATATTTTTATATACTTCCACTATTTACCTCAAAGCCTGTTAGGAGGCTGGCACAAGCTTCGGTTAGTCCGCTTTTGGCAGACCAAATCTTCTCGATCACCGCACTCATAATAGTGCGGTGATCTTCATCGATGGAAGTGCCTCGAAGTGTTTCCAACAAATTGTCCGGTGCCTTTGGATGGACAGAGGCCACCGACGCGGGCGGCTTGTCTCCCTTCAAAGGGAGTTGCCTGCCGGAATCTGGAATCACTGAAGGCTCCGGCGTGGTGTCCGGCCGACGGCCGGACTTGGAGCCTGTGGGAGTCTTGCTCCCTTTGCGCCTAGGACCCGGAAAGTTGCCTCGAGGCTCCTCTAGGACCACCTCCCCTCGGCTCGGTGCTCTCACGGACAACACTTCGGCATTGTTCATAGGGCGGGGGGTAGAAGCGGTCGGAAGTGAATCGCTCTTCATATCCGACGAGCCCAAAGAATCACCTAACGAAGATACGTCGATTCGGGCTCTGGGCGGACTGCATAATCGTGTTCGGCATGAGAAGAAGCAGTTTAACAAAGTAGACCAATAATCGTTATGATATCCGGATACTTACGACTTTTCCAAGGGCTTGTCCCTAAGCAGCCACTCGTCGCCGCTGTCGGCGGCCGTCGTGGAGCAGTCTGGAAGGAGAGTTCTCCCCTTCTTGGACCCTTCGGCCCCCCTGGCTGGGGCGGCTTTCCTTTTCTTGTCTCCCCCGGCTGCAGGGGAGAACCCTCATCTTCCTCCTCCTCGCTTTTGCAAGAGGAGTGCGTCTCAGAGTCGTCGGGCGATGGGTCCGATACCACCTGACGTCAGGAACTCTTTCGTGTCCCCTTGGCCTTCTTCTTGGCCTTCTTCTCGGGCACCTCATAAGGTGCCGGAGTCAACATCTCCGTCAGGAGAGCGTCCGCTAGATCTTCAGGCAAAGGAGCTGGGCAGTCGATCTGCTCTTCCATCTCCACCCAGTCCTGTCAAATGCAGGGGTAGCTGAGATCCCGCACATGATTAAACTAGGGAGGACAAATACCCTATAAAGAACTTATCGGTTTCGCGAGGCGCTTTGTGCTAAGTCCACGGTCCTCGGTTAGGGAGGGGGGAACCTCGGCGCTCTTGAACAGCACCTTCCAGACATCCTTGTGCGTCGTGTCGAAGAGCTCGCGCAGAGTTTCGTGACGGGCCAGGTCGAACTCTCGTAGATTGAACGCCCGTTGTTGACACGGGAGGATCCGGCGGAAGAGCATGACCTGGACCACGTTGACAAACTTGATTTTCCTGTCCATCATGTTCTTGATGCAGGTTTGGAGTCCGGTCAGCTCTACCGGGTTACCCCAGGGCAGGCCCTTCTCTTTCCAGGAGGTGAGCCGCATAGGGATTCTGGATCGGAACTCGGGGGTCGCCACCCATTTGGGGTCACGCGACTCGGTGATGTAGAACCACCCCGATTGCCACCCCTTTATGGTCTCCACGTAGGAGCCCTCGATCCATGTGACATTGGGCATTTTGCCCACCATGGCACCTCCACATTCCGCCTGCTGGCCGCCTACAACCTTCGGCTTCACATTGAAGGTCTTCAGCCACAGGCTAAAGTGGGGCCAGATGCGGAGGAAGGCCTCACACACGACGATCAACGCCGAGATGTTGAGGATAAAGTTCGGGGCTAGATCATGAAAGTCCAGCCTGTAGTAGAACATGAGGCCGCGGACGAACGGGTGGAGGGGAAATCCCAGTCCGCGGACGAAGTGCGTTAGAAAAACTACCCTCTCGTGGGGTTCTGGAGTAGGGACGATCTGCCCCGCGTTTGGCAGCCGGTGCGCGATGTCCGCGTCTAAGTATCCGGCTCCATGCAGCTTCTTGATATTCTCCTCCGTAACGGAGGATCTCATCCACTTTCCTCCCGCTCCGGACATGATTGGGGCGGTGTGAGGAGAAAGGTGCGAACTTGGGCGTTGGACCTCGAGTGCGCGAGAATGGATAGGCGAAGAGGAAGAAGGCATGGGTGAAAAAGGCGAACTCTTATCCCTTTATAAGGGCGGATGAAACTATACGCCCCCACTAGCCTGGTTAACTCGCTTATTCCCCAAGCGCCACGATTGATGGCGCGGTTGGGTTACCCACGCCCGTATTGATGGGAATCCCGTGATAAGGGGACACGATCTCTGCTTCGACAAGACGTGCCAAGGAAACCGCCTCGTGATATGCACCAAGGCTGGTTGAGAAAAATGGTTCGATAATAACCAGGCCATGGCGTGATGTCATGATATCAAATATGTTAGCAGATCGGAAATGTTATTCTCTCTACGGTGGTATGTGGAACTTGTTTTACAGAGCCGGACACTATCCTTGTGTTCAAAATCTTCTACGAAGTATTCAGAGAAGGAACCCGCCTTGCAATGCCGAAGACAATCTGCGCGCCGGACTCGTCGTCATTGAAGCCTGGTTCAGGGGCTACTGAGGGAGTCCTGGATTAGGGGGTATCCAGAAAGCCGGATTGTTGGACTATGAAGATACAAGAAGACTTTGTCTCGTATCTGGATGGGACTCTTGTTGGCGTGGAAGGCAAGCTTGGCGATACGAATATGTAGATCTCCTCCCATTGTAACCGACTCTGTGTAACCCTAGCCCCCTCCGGTGTCTATATAAACCAGAGGGTTTAGTCCGTAGGACGAGAAAAATCATACCATAGGCTAGCTTCTAGGGTTTAGCCTCTACAATCTCGTGGTGGATCAACTCTTGTAATAGTCATATCATCAAGATCAATCAAGCAGGAAGTAGGTTATTACCTCCATAGAGAGGGCCCGAACCTGGGTAAACATCATGTCCTCCGCCTCCTGTTACCATCCGCCTTAGACGCACAGTTCGAGACCCCCTACCCGAGATCCTCCGGTATTGACACCGACACCCGCGCTGCGACACAAAGAACCTGAGAAGCTTTCCGGACGGAATGCAGAAGACGCACTTCTCAGGGTTCAGCTTGAGGTTGATCTTGCGCAGGTTGGCAAACGTATCTTCCAGGTCTTGTACAAGAGTGGCCCTGTCCTTGGTTTTGACCACTATGTCATCCATTTACGCTTCCATATTTCTATGGAGCTGGGGTTCAAAACTAATTTGGACTGCTCTTGCGAATGTCGAGCCAGCACTCTTCAACCCGAAAGGCATCCGTAAAAAGCAATACATACCACATGGAGTGATGAATGATGTCTTCTCTTCGTCTTCTCTTGTCATGAAGATCTGGTGGTAGCCTGAGTAGGCATCGAGGAATGACAACAGATCACACCCGGCCATGGAGTCAACAATCTGGTCGATGCGCAACAACGGGATGGGATCTTCGGGACAAGCCTTATTGATATCTGTGTAGTCAATACACAACCTCCACTTCCCATTTGCCTTGCGCACCACCACCGGATTGGCCAACCACGTCGGATGGAGCACTCCTCTCACCAAACCTGCCGCTTCCAACTTCCTGATCTCCTCTGTGATGAACTCCTGCCTTTCCAGAGCCTTCTTCCTGACCTTCTGCTTGACGGGCCGCGCATGAGGACAGACAGCTAGGTGGTGCTCAATCACCTCCCTGGGAACACCGGGGATGTCGGATGCTAGCCATGCAAACACGTAGACATTCGCCCATAGGAAGGTGACGAGCGCGCCTTCCTATTTGCTGTCGAGGGTGGAGCTTATGGTGAAAGCTCCTCCCGTACCATCCTCCCTAACGGACACCTTCTTGGTCTGCGGTGGCTCAGCTCTGGATTTCTTGCTCTTGCCGGTGGAGCTTTCTGGCACGTCCTTGACGGTAGCACAACACTCCGAAGAGGTGTGCTTGCCGGAGTGGGTGCGAGAGGTCTTGCCTGGCTTCTTCTTCCCTCCCGGGGCTTCAGCGGCAGGAGCAAGTGCCTTGGCGGCAGCTGCTGCAACTGCTTCCCGATAGAGTTGGTCGGTGCAAATTAGTGTGTCCTTCTTGTCGGAGGGGACGGAGATGATGGTCAACGGCCCAGGCATCTTCAGCGTGTTGTAGGCGTAGTGCGACACCGCCATGAACTTGGCTAGTGCTGGGTGGCCGAGGATCCCGTTGTAGGGCAAGGGGATCTCGGCCACATCGAACATGATACTCTCCGTCCTATAGTTCAACTCTCCTCCAAACGTCACGGGCAGTGTGACCTTTCCCTTCGGGTGGCTCCTCCCCGGATTGACCCATTGAAACGTGCCCATTTCCTAGAGGTCTCCATCGGGAATTTGCAGCCTTTTGATCATGCCGAGCGAGATCAAGTTCAGGCCGGCCCCGCCGTCAACCAACATCATGTTCACCTTGAGGTTGCGTATTGTTGGCGAAACCCACAACGGCAAACACCCGACCGCGGTTGTGCGGTCAGCGTGGTCCTCGGCATCAAAGATGAGGGGTGTGTTGGACCACTTCAGCGGCTTCTGAGCGTTGAACGACAGCTCCGCTGCTGTAATCTCACGTGCCCACTGCTTGAGGTGGCGGTGAGAAGTATGCAGCGAGGCGCCGCCATCGATGCACATGGCCTTCGTAGCCTTCTGGAACTCTTGCTCGCCGGACCCGTCGTCCTCATCATGATCATCATCTACATGCTTCTTGTCACGGCCCTGGGCGGGCCTCTCTTACTGGTTGTCCTTGCCGCGGCGGCCTCCTTGGCCGCCACGCTTCTTGCCGGATCCCTTGGCACCATCCTGGCCTCTCGTACTCATCTTTTTGCTTCTCAGCAAGCAGCTCGACTTGTCGGCAGTTCTGGAGGTCGTGGCCCTTGGTGCGGTGGATCCCGCAGTACTGCTTGTCGGAGCTTCCTGGCTTGTCGGCAGCCGCCAAGGCCCAGCAGGCGGCGCACCCGGCAATCTCCTTGCTGGGGTCGTCTGCCTTGGCCTTCTTGGTAGTGCCGGTGCTGTCGGATCCCTCGACGGCAAGCACTGTCTTGCCCTTGCGTCTCCTATTGCGACGCCAGCCCTTCTTTGTCGGGGCGGCGGTGTCTTCATTAGTAGAGTCGGTTTCCGCGTCGGCGTACTCGCTGGGGTACTTCCTTCCCTCTTCAGCCCGGACGCACTTATCGGCCAGAACATAGAGTTCGACCACATCCTTAAACTTGGTCATCGCCAGCTCTTCGCGCATCTTGCGGTTGCGCACATTCTGATGGAACGCACTGATCACGGCTGCGGGATGAACGTCGGGGATGTTGTACTCCACCCCGCTGAATCTCTGGATGTACTTGCACAGGGTTTCCCCTTCCTTCTGGGGAATGATATGCAGATCACTGGCCTGGCAATGAGCTTGGTGGCCCCTGGTGAAGGCGCCAACGAACTCATGGCACATATCTGACCAAGAATAAATGGAATCCGCCGGCAAGTGATAACCCACAAGTATAGGGGATCAATTGTAGCCTCTTTCGATAAGTAAGAGTGTCGAACAAAACGAGGAGCTAAAGGTAGAACAAATATTCCTTCAAGCTCTATCGACCACCGATACAACTCTACGCACGCTTAATGTTCGCTTTACCTAGAACAAGTATGAAACTAGAAGTACTTTGTAGGTGTTTTTGGATAGGCTTGCAAGAAAGTAAAGAGCACAAAAATAAAAGCTGGGGGCTGTTTAGATGAAGACACAACTAAGTTAGTTTTAGTAGAGAGCTTTTTGTCACGAGAAAGTTATTTGTCCCTAGGCAATCGATAATTAGACCGGTAATCATTATTGCAATTTTATTTGAGGGAGAGGCATAAGCTAACATACTTTCTCTACTTGGATCATATGCACTTATGATTGGAACTCTAGCAAGCATCCGCAACTACTAAAGATCATTAAGGTAAAACCCAACCATAGCATTAAAGCATCAAGTCCTCTTTATCCCATACGCAACAACCCCCTTACTCGGGTTTGTGTTTCAGTCACTCACGCAACCCACTATAAGTGAATCATGAATGTATTGCAACACCCTACAGCGGGGATCCCTCATGCTTGCGCGACACGGAGAGCAGCATAGGACAACACCAATAATAAAACATGCAACTCAAACCAATCTTGATCATCAAATAACCCATAGGACAAAACAGATCTACTCAAACATCATAGGATAGCCAAACATCATTGGGAAATAATATATGGTGTTGAGCACCATATTTAAGTAGAGATTACAGCGCGTAAGATAGAGGTTACACCGCTGCATAGAGGGGGGAGAGTTGGTGATGATGGCGGTGAAGTTGTCGGTGAAGATTGCGGTGATGACGATGGCCACGGCGGCGTTCTGGCGCCACCGAAAGAGAAGGGGAGAGGGGGCCCCTTCATCTTCTTCTTCCTTGACCTCCTCCCTAGATGGGAGAAGGGTTTCCCCTCTGATCCTTGGCCTCCATGGCGTGGGAGGGGCGAGAGCCCCTCCGAGATTGGATCTGTCTCTCTGTCTCTCTCTGTTTCTGCGTTCCTGTTCTGCTGCCCTTTCACCGTTTCTTTTATATCCGGAGATCCGTAACTCCGATTGGGTTGAATCTTTCACCCAGATCTTTTTCCAAAAATTAGCTTTCTAGCGGCCAAAGTAGAGCATCAACCGCCTTACGAGGGGCCTATGAGGTTGGGGGGCGCACCCACCTAGAGTGGGCATGGGCCCCACCCTCGTGGCCAGCTCGGGCACCGTCTTGTGTTGATTTTACTTCCCAAAAATCACAAATATTCCAAAATAATTCTCCTTTCGTTTTTATCCCGTTTGGACTCCGTTTGATATGGGGTTTCTGCGAAACATAAAACATGCAACAAACAGGAACTGGCACTGGGCACTGGATCAATATGTTAGTCCCAAAAATAGTATAAAAAGTTGCCAAAAGTATATGAAAGTTGAATAATATTGGCATGGAACAATAAAAAATTATAGATACGATGGTGATGTATCAGCATCCTAGGTCTTAATTCCTGCTCGTCCTCGAGTAGGTAAAAGACAAAAAAAGATAATTCGTGATGTGGAATGCTACCTAGCATAATCTTCATCATGTATCTAATCATGGCATGAATATTAAGACACGAGTGATTGAAAGCAATAGTCTATCATTTGACATAAAAACAATAATACTTCAAGCCTACTAATAAAGCAATCATGTCTTTTCAAAATAACTTGGCCAAAGAAAGTTATCCCTACAAAATCATATAGTCTGGCTATGCTCCATCTTCACCACACAAAATATTCACATCATGCACAACCCCGATGACAAGCCAAGCAATTGTTTCATACTTTAGTAATCTCAAACTTTTTCAATTTTCACGCAATACATGAGCGTGAGCCATGGACATAGCACTATAGGTGGAATAGAATATGATGGTGGGGGTTATGTGGAGAAGACAAAAAAAGAGAAAGTCTCACATCAACTAGGCGTACCAACAGGCTATGGAGATGCCCAATAATAGATATCAATGTGAGTGAGTAGGGATTGCCTTGCAACGGATGCACTAATAGCTATAAGTGTATGAAAGCTCAAACTAAAACTAAGTGGGTGTGCATCCAACTTGCTTGCTCATGAAGACCTAGGGCATTTGAGGAAGCCCATCATTGGAATATACAAGCCAAGTTCTATAATGAAAATTCCCACTAGTATATGAAAGTGATAACTCAAGAGACTCTCTATATGAAGAACATGGTGCTACTCTGAAGCACAAGTGTGGTAAAAGGATAGTAACATTGTCCCTTCTCTCTTTTTCTCTCATTTTTTTCCTTTTTTTGGTGGGCTTCTTTGGCCTCTTTGATTTTTATAAAGTCCGGAGTCTCATTCTGACTTGTGGGGGAATCATAGTCTCCATCATCCTTTCCTCACTGGGGCAATGCACTAATAATGATGATCATCACACTTTTATTTACTTACAACTCAATATTACAACTCGATATCTAGAACAAAGATATGACTCTATATGAATGCCTCCGGCGGTGTACCGGGATGTGCAATGATCTAGCGTAGCAATGGCATCAAAAAACAGACAAGCCATGAAAACATCATGCTAGCTATCTTACGATCATGCAAAGCAATATGACAATAAATGCTCAAGTCATGTATATGATGATGATGGAAGTTGCATGGCAATATATCTCAGAATGGCTATGGAAATGCCATGATAGGTAGTGTCATGGTTTTGTCACGGCAGATGTCCTCATGAAAGGACTTCATCGTGGAGCCATCACTACGGGTTAGCTTAAAGGGGTTTAAGCGGACAAGGGACGCAAGAGAGTTTTATACTAGTTCGGCCCCTTACAATGAAGGTAAAAGCCTACGTCTAGTTGTGATGGAATTTATGGGGTTTCGATGACCAGGGAGCGAATACGCTTTGCCTGAGTCTCGAGTTGTTGTCTATTGTCCTGAACCGCCGCCGGGTCGTCCCCTTATATACATGGGTTGACGCCCGTCGGTTTACAGAGTTCCGAGGCCGGCTCATAAACGTGTCCGGCTCGGTCTCCGTTCTTTCTACCTTATAGTACAAGTTATATTGTCAATGCCGGTTTATGTCTACAGGCCTTAAATCCGCTCTGGGCCCTGGGCCTTCATATAGCGTCATCGTCTATCTTCATGGGCTTCAGATATAATGAACTACCAATGGAGTTAACCCGGTCTCTCCTGGCCGGTTCACGCCTAGTGGTAACATCCTCAACATTAGGCCCCAGACTGATTTGAACTGGTTCATGTCAGTCCTAAGCACTTAATAAGATTTCTTCTTCAACATCTTCACACAATTTGTAAACCGCCAGGACGTCATCTTCCAAGACCATGGTAAACCGCCATGACATCATTTGTTATTTTTAACTGCATATACTCATCTTCATTAATGGGCCTCCGACAATCGAGGCAACAAAGCTGTCAGACACCCATTTTTGGGCTCCTCGATTCTCGTGTCTGCCATTTTGTCCACTTCTCTTATAAATAGGGCTGAGGGGTCATTTTCCTTTTTTTCCCTCGTGCCTCTTTGCGTCGTCGTCTTCCTCGCGCTGCTCAACCTCTGGCACTCCGCCGCCACCATCGACCGTCGCCACTGCCTCAACTCCGGCCTCTGCATCACCCTGAGCGTACCAGAGAACTGCTGCACTTCTCCGTTCTTCCATTAGCATCGGTAAGCTTTCCATTCTTCCACCATAGATCTGTTTCTAGGGTTTCGGTGTTCTTCGGTGTTCGTCGGTGTTCTTTGTTCACATAATGGCTCTTGATAGAACCTTGAATATCTGCTCTGTATAGTGATAGCCTTAGTCTCTCTTTCCATCTATGCATCCCATTTAAATAGAAGATCCCATCTGAACCTTCATCCACTGTTTCGGTACTACTTCTTAGGTTTGAATATATTTTCCTTTTCTGATATGCGGTAGATCCAAAATTATAATGCCAACTTGTGAAATTTGTTTTTCCTTCACTTATACATCTGTAAGCTTGTATCTTCAATGTCAGACTAGGCAGTTTAACTTTTAGAAAAACGACAACCCAGTATATACCATTAGTCCCCTTGTTGAATCGCCAATGTACTTCACATTTATATTCTACGTTTAGCAAACTCCGGTTTATGATTAGCCAACTCTGGTTTAACAGCATGCTTACACCCTTATACCGCTATGTAGTTGTCCACTGTAAATCTTAAACCGGCAATTATCCTGTTGTAGATCTTTCATTGCCATGGCCAAGCAAGTTTATGAATGCAATTGGGCTCGTTCGCGAGTAACCGAAGAGCAGCTAGACAATCTTGTCAAAACGGGCGCTTTAGCCAAGAAGGATGTCATCCATTGGAGGGTCCCTGGCCCGGATTGTCCTCCAATACCCAAGGATGGAGAGGTTGTTGTGTTTTCTGATCACTTAGGCCGGGGTTTCAGTCCTCCCGGTTCAAAGTTTTTCCGGGATGTACTGGCCAGCTTTCAACTGCGCCCTCAAGACATCGGTCCTAATTCTGTGACCAACATCTGCCACTTCCAAGTCTTTTGTGAGGTTTACCTTCAAGAGGAACCTATAGTAGAGATGTTCAGAGATTTCTTTCACCTAAACCGCCGTACATAATTCACAGATGGACCCAACATTGAATTGGGCGGGATGGCGGTTCAGAAGAGGAAGGAAGTTACTTCTCCTCATCCTAAACTTCACAGCCACCCCAAGGAGTGGAACGCCACTTGATTTTATTGTAGAGACACCTCTCCACCTGATGAAAACCAGCTGCCGGGTTACCGCCCTGAACACCTGAGCAACACACAACCTTTCCCTCAAAGGTTGACTACAAAAGAAAGGGCTAACTATGCTCCACAATTACCAAAGCTTAGAGCTTTCATAGAGAACGGTTTGATAGGAGTTGATCTTGCCCGTTGTTGGATAAGCTGGAGCATTCTGCCTTTAAGCCGGCGCCCCAGTTTAATGTGTGAGTATACTGGAAGCTTGAAGGATTCTCAACGGCACATTGATATTCAGCTTACAGATGAAGAAGTCACTGAAGCTGTAAAAAAGATGTTGCACAAACCGGAGGTTGTCTACGCTCAAACCGGACTTCTCCCTTTCCGCACCATCAACAAACCACTAGCTGTAAGAATCACATAATCTGTTTATCTGAAATTGCTTTTGTCCAAATATTCTCTGAAAGTGTGATTATTTTCTGACAGGGCGATGACCCATTTTGGAACAAGAAACCCCCTCAAGACAAACTGGTCAAGCCAACTCGTCAAAAAAATAAAATTGTGAAAAAACCTGCCAAGAGAAGGACCACTACATCTTCCGATCCACCAGCTGATGATGATGTGGGTAATCCGAAACCAGATGTAGAACTTGACTCACTTGGTTCATTTTTCATACGCCTTATTGATGATGATTATTGTCAGGACGACGCTGAAGGCAGCCAAGCCGATGTTGTAGAGGTAATCGTTCTTTCCTCCGATTCAAATCCTTTGCCAACACTAAAAATCCGTCGGGCAAACTGGAAAGTTAAATTTTCTCATCCTCTTGCTTACTTGGATCCGAACTTTCTTGTGAAGACACAATAGCACGAGGCTCACTGCACAACCCGGCATAGCGGCCAGGTAGTTACCTCCGCCGGTTTATCGAACACTTCGGTTCAGAAATGCCGTTTAGAGGTCTCTTATTCCCTTGACTCTTCACGCCCCAAAGCGGGTTGTTTTCGTCAACCTCTTAACCCATCCGATTCAAATTATCAGGGTACTTCTCACTCATCATCTGGTGAATCGTCTGCCACAAAGCTTCCACCGCTCAAAACAGTGCTTGGGTGAGCCATACTCTTATTTATATCCTTGATATGTTATTTAATATATACTGTAATGATCCTTATGCTTATTTTTCTCAGTGCCAAGCCCTAACCAAGCAAGAAGGCTCGTCTGAATAAACCAATAGAGGAGGATGCGGCAGTTGAATCGAAGAAAACTCCTGATCCTAAAGAAACCAATATTGATGACATGTTGAATGACCCGCCGCCTCAAGATCATGTCTTTGCTATTGATCAAGTAGAAATTGACACCACAGGCCATGGTAACCAGCCAACCAGCCCTATCCGGACTGACAAACCGGTCAGTCCGGTGAAAATTATTGATAAATTGGCAACTCCAGTATGAGCTGCTGAGGAAAAGGATGATGACGTTATGATCACTGGCACTGGCCATACCACTCCGGGCAATCCTGTCGCTTTGTCGAAGCATACTGCCAAAGAGGAATTCTCTGCAATTGGCCAAGGCAAATGGAATGCCGATCTGTCCACTTATGCCCATCTGAATGCTCAAGACCTCCATTCCGGCTATCTGAACCGTCTATACACCAGTCGTGACTATGAAGCCGGCTTGGTAAATGCGATGAAGGAACGATATGAGGTAATTTCATAAGTGTTTCCCCCTTATTTTTAATTGCAGCTTATCAACTCCAGTAGCCCCCAAGTGACGGTTTAAGATACCAATCTGAACCGGGACTTAGTAAAAATTCTATTTTTGCAACAAGGCATCTTAACTTCACTGAAGTAGCCCCCAATGGCCGGTTTAACTTCATAAAGATGAACCGGGACTTTGTAGAAGAAATCTCATCTCCGCAATTTATGATCAAATGCACATTAGCCCCCAAGTGCCAAGCTTAATACTTGTATTGTGCTTGGGACTTGTAAAAAATTTCTGATGAAGAGCAAATATGCATTATCCCCCAAGTACTAAGGGCATAACTTGTTATGTGCTTGGTACTTCAAATATGCACTGCCAATTCATTATATATTTGTCTCTTTATAGGGTGAACTGAGCAAGAATGAAAGCCAAACCGCTGATCTGCGAGAGAACCTCAAGTCCCAATAGGCTGAAACTTCCAAGGCAAAAGAAGAATTGACCAACGCTCTAGGCGCTATGGAAAAATTGAAAGAAGGCTTCAACAAAGA
Source organism: Triticum aestivum (assembly GCF_018294505.1). Lineage (NCBI taxonomy): Eukaryota > Viridiplantae > Streptophyta > Magnoliopsida > Poales > Poaceae > Triticum > Triticum aestivum. The sequence continues at coordinate 564,680,247 of NC_057800.1, forward strand.
GCGGACGGATTGGGAAACTGAAAAATCCGCTTTGATAAAAAGAGCTGAGAACGCAGAAGCGACACTTAAACCGGTGGTTGACGAACTGACCGGTGTGAAGCGGCAAATTCATGCCATGACTGTTGTTGTTTTCGGTAAACATCCTTGACTTAGGCTTTCCATATATCCTTGCATGTATTTTCCAGTTTACTAATCATTGTAATGATACAGGAACTCGTATTAGCCACTTGGGATCTGATGTTCAGAAGAAACTGAAAGCAGCCTATACTCTGATAGAGCAGTTGTATACCAGCGCACGGCGGATCATATATACTGTGTCTCACAACAATCTGCCTCCCACCTTGATCAAGGATACCTTAAAACGGTTATCTATGCTTCCTGCCCGGGTAGACGAGCTAAAAAAGTCTGCTGCTAGAACGGGCGCTTTAGCCGCCCTGACCCGGGCAAAAGCATGGGTACCTAACTTTGATCCAGTTGAAGCGGCCCAAGGTTATCCCAGTTTGAAAGAAGACGGAACAGAGTTTGGCGAAGATGATCTCCGGATCATAAACCAGGAAGTACGCCCATTGGCTTGTCAACTGGTTGAAGAAGCAGACCTTTCATACTATCAAGCAAGCTATGATGACAAGAACAAGTGGGTTGCTGCACTGATTCTAGAAGCTCAAAATCTTATCCCGCCAATCCGTAAGCACACTTATGCCCCTGACATTGAACCGTCCATGATGATAAGTGATGGAGCTATATTCCAACCCTAACTGGGATCAACTGGGCAACTGCTGATTTCCAGCCACTGGGTAGAGAAGAAGAAGCTGAACCGGCGCGAGATGATCCACAACCATTAGGCCAAGCTGGTGACCAATCATGAACCGGAGGCTGGTTTAATCTTCTACATGCTGCAACATGTATTTGAGAAAAAAATTATCCTTTTGGGCACTGGAACACCTTGCAATAGGCTAGTTAAAATACTTGGTCTGGTATGCCTTCGTGCATATTTATCTGCGACTGATGCTTGCTTAATCCGACATGTTTAAGATATGATATTCATAATCCATAGCCATTTATTCAAGTTGTTCCTGCAGATAAAAGCTCAAAGATCCCTGGCGATTTACCCCCGGGCGGGTTAATTATGATATCCAATATGTATATGACCAAGGTGTGTAACCAAGGTTGTAAAAGATAACCAAACACATAAATATATGTAATACCTGTGACCTTTTAGGCATAAGGTGGGCTAACCAACATTGTAGTGAGGGTCATAACACAACTCTTGGAGGAGTAGTAAATCATGTTATATGAGGCTGGTCTATAATAAAAACCGTTCCGGGTTATGATGAACACCGGTTTACTCCATACTGGGACTTTGATTCAAAACCAGACCGGGCTGATAGTATCCGGATTATGATTTGATCGTGTACTGTCAATTTGTAATTGGCAGTCTAACCGGGTTAATAACACCGGTTTAAAAACATCATAAATATTATCAAAAAGAAAGCAAAACTCAATCAAAGGCAAATAAAACCATTGTAGTCGAGGCTATCAAAGGCAAATAAAGCCGTTGTAGTCGAGGCTTTTCACGGGCTGCCAGGCCCCAAATTCGAGGCTTTTCATGGGCTGCTAGGACACTGAGTTAAACCATTTTTGCAAAGCCTTTTAAGATGGTCCGCAATCCTTAAACAATCATCGTTTTAACTTGACAAGTTCAGGGTCTGTATTTTAGAGTAACTTGTCAAAGTTCGAAGGGTCATACCAGGTTTACCTGGGTAGCGTGACTTACTTAAAGAGGTAGGTTAACCCGGGGTTTGAGGTGTATACACCAGGCTTCCAAGCCATGGCTTGATAGCCCATTACAATTGTAGATTCTAGGTTCATTGCAATAGCAAAGAATCCCCAAGTAACGTTTTGAGCTGTGCTTAGTGGGTACCCATGTTTGAGTTGTTGTTTTACAATACTCTCTTTGGCCCGAGATTATTTTGGCTTTGAGCCGATCAAGAGGTGTGACTATGGTTCGAATACGACCAAGCCCCCAAGTGATGCTATGGCATTGCGCCTATCAAAAGGTGTAGCTATGGTGCGGATATGACCAAGCCCCCAAGTGATATAATATAAAGCTTTGAGAAGCTAAATCAAGGGGTAAACCGGACGCCGCTTTAGAAACAGAAGCTCCATGTAACCACACATGATGTAAGAAAACAACAGATACCCCGCTTTAGCTGAGGTTCTGGTTTATTATATTGATCATAATATATACATTGTCATAATATGTACATAAGCAGAGCCTAAAGCTCAAGTATAGTAAGGCCGAAGATGAGCAATATTACACGGCCGGTTGGTCTCCTCCTCCGCTTTACGTGAGTCTTTGTGCTCTCGAACATCGATTAGGTAGTACGACCCGTTGTGTAGATTCTTGCTGACCACAAAAGGTCCTTCCCAAGGGGGGGATAACTTGTGCATATCCGTCTGATCCTGGATGAGCCGAAGTACCAAATCTCCTTCTTGAAAGGTTCTGGTTCTAACCCGGCGGCTGTGATAACGATGCAAATCTTGCTGATAAATCGCTGAGAGGGCTGCCGCTATGTCACATTCCTCATCTAACAGGTCAAGAGCTTCCTGTCGTGCCTTCTCGTTGTCAGCTTCAACATACGCCGCTACACGAGGTGAGTCATGACGGATGTCACTAGGAAGAACCACTTCCGCTCCGTAAACCATGAAGAACGGTGTGTATCTTGTCGATCTGTTGGGTGTGGTATTGATGCTCCATAATACTGAAGGTAGCTCCTCACCCCAACAACCCGGCGTCTGTTGCAAAGGAACCATAAGCCGGGGTTTGATGCCTCACAAGATCTCTTAATTAGCCCTCTTTGCTTGACCATTGGACTAGGGGTGAGCCACTGATGATACATCAAGCCAGATGTGCTCACGTTGACAGAACTCCTGCACCCTTTGACACATTGGTACCATTGTCAGTGATAATGCTATGTGGAAAGCCAAACTGGTAGATCACTTTTTTGATGAATTGAACCGCCGTGGCTGCGTCACACTTGCTAACGGGCTCTGCCTCTACCCACTTCGTGAACTTATCAACCGCCACCAAAAGGTGGGTCTTCTTGTCCTTGGACCTCTTGAAAGGCCCAACCATATCCATCCCCCAAGTTGCAAATGGCCAAGTGATTGGAATCATCCTCAATTCTTGAGACGGCACATGAGCGCGTCTTGAGAATTTCTGGCAGCCATCACATGTTCTGACCAAGTCCTCAGCATCAGCATGAGCTGTTAACCAATAGAAACCGTGACAAAACGCCTTAGCCACCAAAGATTTTGATCCGACGTGGTGACCACAATCTCCTTCGTGGATCTCGCGTAGAATTTCACAGCCTTCTTCAGGAGATACACAGTGCTGAAATGCCCCTGTCACACCGCAATGATGTAACTCTCCATTGATGATAGTCATGGATTTGGATTGCCGGATTATCTGCCTGGCCAAGGTCTCATCCTTTGGTAACTCGCCCCGGTTCATATACGCCAGATAAGGAACCGTCCAATCCGGGATAACATGAAGATATAATGAGGCTTATGTGTGACAGAGCGTATTGTATCACGGGGCTTGGATGCATCGGCGAAGTTTGCAACCACTCTCTAGGTGAGAAAGGGCAATGCGCGGTACCGAAGAGTCTAGCAATGATGGAAGGGTGAGAGTGCGTATAATCCATGGACTCAACATTAGTCATAAAGAACTCACATACTTATTGCAAAAATTTATTAGTCATCGAAACAAAGTACTATGCGCATGCTCCTAGGGGGATAGATTGGTTGGAAAACACCATCGCTCGTCCCCGACCGTCACTCATAAGGAAGACAATCAATAAATAAATCATGCTCCGACTTCATCACATAACGGTTCACCATACGTGCATGCTACGGGAATCAAAAACCTCAACACAAGTATTTCTACTAATCCACAACTACCCACTAGCATGACTCTAATATCACCATCTTTATATCGCAAAACCATTGCAAGGAATCAAACATATCATATTCAGTGATCTACAAGTTTTATGTAGGATTTTATGACTAACCATGTGAATGACCAATTAATGTTATCTCTCTAAATATATATAAGTGAAGCAAGAGAGTTTAATTCTTTCTACAAAAGATATGCCCACGCTCTAACAAATATAAGTAAAGCAAAAGAGCATTCTACAAATGGCGGTTGTCTAAGTGAAGAGAAACAGGCAATCTAAACTTCAAATGATATAAGTGAAGCACATGAAGCATTCTATAAAGCCGTACTCAAAAGATATAAGTGAAGTGCATAAAGCATTCTATAAATCATCCAAGGACTATCTCATAACAGCATGGTGCATAAAAGAAAAATGAAAACTAAATGCAAAAGACGCTCCAAGATTGCACATATCGCATGAACGAAACGAATCCGAAAACATACCGATACTTGTTGAATAAAGAGGGGATGCCTTCCGGGGCATCCCCAATCTTAGACGCTTGAGTCTCCTTGAATATTTACTTGGGTTGCCTTGGGCATCCCCAAGCTTGAGCTCTTGCCTCTCTTCCTTCTCCTCACATCGAGACCTTCTCGATCATCGAACACTTCATCCACACAAAATTTCAACAGAAAACTCGGTAAGATCTGTTAGTATAATAAAGCAAATCACTACTCTAAGTATAGTTGAAAACCAATTCATATTTTGTTTTTGCATTGTGTCTACTATAATATAGCTTTTTCATGGCTTAATCCACTGATATAAATTTATAGTTTCATCAAAACAAGCAAACTATGCATAAAAAACAGAATCTTTCTAAAACAAAACGGTCAGTAATAATCTGAACATTCACCATACTTCTGGTACTTTAAAAATTCTGCCAAAATTATGAAAAATAAAAAAATTGTTTAGAAAGATAGTGCAAAAATAATCAGAACCATTTGATGTTGCAGTAAAAATGTAAATTCACGCACTACACCCAAAGTTTCTGTCATGCACCGTACAAACCAACAAGCATTGTAAACATCCTAAAGGAAAACCTTGGCACATTATTTTTATAATAAAATGGAATTGTACAAGGGGTTAATTATTTTTTTTGAAAAGTTTCTGTAATCAAGATTCACAAAGTTTCTGTGAGCTTGAACAAAGTTCAAGGCTAGCTCCCACTTCAACAATGCTTGTCTTTCTCACTTTCGCTTTTCTTTTTGAAAAAGTTTTGGGTTCCCCTCTTTATTTTTGTTGTTTTTAAACTATATGAAAGCACACAACAGAAATAAATGACACTCTAAAACTTCCGGGTTGTCTCCCTGGCAACTCTTTCTTTAAAGCCATTAAGCTAGGCATATAGTGCTCAAGTAATGGATCCACCCGGATCCCAAGGTATATCAAAGCCAATTTTAATTAGCAATGATTTGTAATTTAGTAGTGAGCACAAAGAAAATATATCATGTAATGACGAAGTCTAACTCTCTTCCTATGCATCGGCATGTCATAAAAGAACAATTAATGCACACAAAGTAAAGGCCAATGCATAGTATAAACAGTTTCTTGTAATTTTGTCATGTGGGAAACATAGAGAGGTGAAGATATAGTTCCTCTCTCATAATAATTGCAAGTAGGAGCAGCAAGCACATGCATATTAGATTCATCAAAATCATCATGTGCAACGGTAAAAGGCAACCCATCAATATCGAGTAGTCGGGAGAGTTCAAAAAGATAATAGGACTATCATGCGTGGGTGCAATAGCAACAATTTCATGTTTAACATAAGGAACTATAGCAAGTTCATCTCCATAAGCATAGTTCATATCGGCATCTTGTCCACAAGCATAGCAAGCATCATCAAAAAGGGATATTTCAAGAGAATCAACGGGATCATAACAATCATCATAGCATTCATCCTTCGGTAAGCACGAAGGGAAATTAAACAATGTATGAGTTGAAGAGTTACTCTCATTAGAAGGTGGGCACGGTTAGCTAATCCGCTCTTCCTCCTTTTGTTCTTCGCTCTCCTCCTCATCTTTTTCATCCAATGAGCTCACAGTTTCATCAATTTCTTCTTCCATAGACTCCTGCAAAATATTAGTCTCTTCTTGGACAGCGGAGTAGTCCTCAATATATGGTTCAACATAGGCATTAGAAGCATAATTATCATAGCAATATTTAAGTATGGCAAAATTTTCAGATTTGTAAAGAGTAGCATCGTACTCTTCAATCAAAGAAGAAATTTCATAAGCACCCTTAAAAGCAACAAATTCTTCAATTTGTTGAACATCATAGTAACTATAAACACCTTTAGCATACGAAGATAAGATTCCAATATCAATAAACTCACATTGGTAGGGAAGGTGTTTCTTAGGGTCTTCAGAACAACAAGTAACATCATAAATATAACATAAACTCCAGGCATAGCATTGCAAACGATGAATTTGATCCAGTAAAAGTTTCCCTTTTTCAGATATACGGTGTCGCACATAACAAGCATGCTCATCTAAGGATTTGCCCTCAACTAAGCTAGTTGGGGTTTCATCACGAGCACATAGGGATCGTAGATGATCCAAGTAATAAGCTTCAGGAGTGTGATAGATTTTGAGTGGTTCTTCAACCATTGGTTCAGTAGGTACAACTAATTTTTTTGGTATTTTGTGTTTCCTACCCATAACTAAAGATAGAAAACAACTAAGAACAGCAAATAAAAATTAATTAATGATAAAGCAAAAAAGCACACACGAGAATAGTCACCCCATGCTATTGCTCCCCGGCAACGGCGCCAGAAAAAGGTCTTGATAACCCACAAGTATAGGGGATCAATTGTAGCCTCTTTTGATAAGTAAGAGTGTCGAACCCAACGAGGAGCTAAAGGTAGAACAAATATTCCCTCAAGTTCTATCGACCACTGATACAACTCTACACAAGCTTAGCATTCGCTTTACCTAGAACAAGTATGAAACTAGAAGTACTTTGTAGGTGTTTTTGGATAGGCTTGCAAGAAAGTAAAGAGCACGAAAATATAAGCTAGGGGCTGTTTAGATGAAGACACAACTAAGTTAGTTTTATTAGAGAGCTTTTTGTCACGAGAAAGTTATTTGTCCCTAGGCAATCGACAACTAGACCGGTAATCATTATTGCAATTTTATTTGAGGGAGAGGCATAAGCTAACATACTTTCTCTACTTGGATCATATGCACTTATGATTGGAACTCTATCAAGCATCCGCAACTACTAAAGATCATTAAGGTAAAACCCAACCATAGCATTAAAGCATCAAGTCCTCTTTATCCCATACGCAACAACCCCCTTACTCGGGTTTGTGTTTCAGTCACTCACGCAACCCACTATAAGCAAATCATGAACGTATTGCAACACCCTAAAGTGGGGATCCCTCACGCTTGCGCGACATGGAGAGCACCATAGGACAGCACCAATAATAAAACATGCAACTCAAACCAATCTTGATCATCAAATAACCCATAGGACAAAACAGATCTACTCAAACATCATAGGATAGCCATACATCACTGGGAAATAATATATAGCGTTGAGCACCATGTTTAAGTAGAGATTACAGCGGGTAAGAGAGAGGTTACACCGCTGCATAGAGGGGGGCAGAGTTGGTGATGATGGCGGTGAAGTTGTTGGTGAAGATTGCGGTGATGATAATGGCCACGGCGACGTTCCGGCGCCACTGGAAGAGAAGGGGAGAGGGGGCCCCTTAGTTTTCTTCTTCCTTGTCCTCCTCCCTAGATGGGAGAAGGGTTTCCCCTCTGGTCCTTGGTCTCCATGGCATGGGAGGGGCTAGAGCCCCTCCGAGATTGGATCTGTTTCTCTGTCTCTCTCTGTTTCTGCGTTCCTGTTCTGCCGCCCTTTCACCATTTCTTTTATATCCGGAGATCCGTAACTCTGATTGGGTTGAATCTTTCGCCCAGATCTTTTTCCAAGAATTAGCTTTCTTGTGGCCAAAGTAGAGCATCAACCGCCTTATGAGGGGCCCACGAGGGTGGGGGGCGCGCCCACTTGGAGTGGGCATGGGCCCCACCCTCGTGGCCACCTCGGGCACCGTCTCGCATTGATTTTACTTCCCAAAAATCACAAATATTCCAAAATAATTCTCTCTCCGTTTTTATCCCATTTGGACTCTGTTTGATATGGGGTTTCTGTGAAACATAAAACATGCAACAAACAGGAACTGGAACTGGGCACTGGATCAATATGTTAGTCCCAAATATATTATAAAAAGTTGTCAAAAGTATATGAAAGTTGAATAATATTGGCATGGAACAATAAAAAATTATAGATACGATGGAGACGTATCAACAAGTGCATAAACCAATACATGACATTGGGCTTCAGTGCCAATGGGAAGTAATTGGCAAGCACCTTGTTGTCACGAGCTCCGGCAGCCTGCATCGCGATGGTGTAGATGCTAAGGAACTCTGAAGGATGGGCCTTGCCAGTGTACTTCTCGCCGACGTCAGGCTTGAACATGCGGTGGGACGGCCACTGGAACTGCCGCAGCTCACGGGTAAAGGCTGGGCAGCCCACCTCGTAAGGTAGGTCACCGGAGCCCCTCGGTGTTGGGTGGTCCATAGCCGGTCCCGCCCGCTTGTCCGACTGGTGGCGTGTATCACGCCGGCGCTCAATAGTGGTCCAAGCATCTTCGTGAGCTCATTGATACGTCATCGCGACGCTGGTCGCGGAGGGTCCGTGGGTCAGACGACGCTATGGAAATATTATCACAAGCGTCATCGCGACGGACCGACACCCACGGAGGCTGGCGTGGAGGAGGAGAGTGCACCATGGCCGCTGCACCCCCGGCCCCTCCACCGCTGGCATGCGGTGGTTCAATGGAGCGCCGGCCCGAAGGCCCCGCCGGTCGTGGATCATCTTTATTGGTGACGGCGATGAGGCTCCGGATGGTGGCTCTCCACTTGTCGAGCTTCTCCGCAGCAGGAGGGAAGTCGAGAAGCAGCTGCGCGTGCGCCAAAGCTTCTGCTGGCGTGGGTGGTGGCGACAGCTGCATGGACCATGGCGTGCTTCGACTTCTAACTACGTGAGAAGGAGCTCTACCACGGCCTAGCGGCTGCGTGCCATTTTCACCAGCGCTTCGGCGAGCATGCTGGACTCCTTCGTCCCGCGGACGATGCACATGGCTCTTCCCACGGCGGTGCCCGGGGTCTCTAGCATGGCGGCGCTGCTCGCCGCGTGCACCCTGGGAAGAGCGCGATGTGGGCGCCGACATGGGCATCTTGGAGGTTGCTGTGCCGCCCGTGGGTGGCACAACGACACTCCTGGAGGGCCCCGTGCCGCCTGCAGGGGGCCCAGGTCCGTCTTTGGATTTAGTGGCGTGCGGCCCGTCGCCTAGCGCACGAACGACGCCGCCCGCCAGGCTCTGACTGCTAGAGCAATGCTGGTGCTCGCGGACTGCGGCACGGGTCCTGTCCGCAATCGGCCCGCTGCTCGCCCGCACTTGCACGGGCCGTTCGGCTCCCGATGAGCCGACCGCCGCGATCGTCTTCTTCTTGGGAGCCATGGTGATGAAGAACTGCTAGGCTAATTGCCAGACCAGATTCTCACAATTCGCGCCCCCTACCTGGCGCGCCAAAGATGTCAGTGGGAAATGACACCTATGGGATCACGAGAATCCCTCCTACGGTTGCCGGGGCGCAGGGTTGTGAGAAGAGCAGGGATAATAGTCAGCACAAGGATCGTTTACCCAGGTTCGGGCCGTGAGGATGCGTAAAACCCTAGTCCTGCTTTGGTGGAAGTATTGAGTGCTCTTGAGCACTCCAACTAGCTATGGTGGCTGCGTCGTTCAAAGGAGCTGAATCCCCCTCCAGTATGCCATGGGCCTCCTTTTATAGTTGAAAGGGGCTGCCATAGTGGCACACAGGAGGTGGAAAGGCACACTGTAGCGCCCCGAATTTGATGCGCCAGGTGTTCGCCAGTTATTCGCCGTCGTTGCCATGTCATGTGCTTGTGTGTTGCATTTTGCCATGTCATCATGTCCATTGCATTGCATACGTGTTCGTCTCATGAATCTGAGCATTTTCCCTGTTGTCCGTTTTTGCAATCCGACACTCCTATGTCCTGCGGCGTCCCCCTTTTGTCTCTTGTTGTGAGCGGGCGTTAAACGTTCTCGTAATGGACCGAGGTTTGCCAAGCGGCCTAGGTACACCACCGGTAGACCGCCTATCAAGTTTCGTGCCATTTGGAGTCTGTTTGATACTCCAACTGTTAACCGGGTAGCCGCAAAGGCCTCTTTTGTGTGCAGCCCAACACCCCTCCAAAGTGGCCCAATATCCCATCCAAACCCCCTCCATGCTCTCGGTCGTTCGATCACGATCGTGTGGGCGAAAACCGCACTCCATTTGGACACTCCTACCTCCTCCTACCTATAAATATGTGCCCCTCCCCGAAATTTCCGCAGATGAAACCCTAACCTCGCTCCCCTCGCGCCGCCGGACAAATATCCCACCGACGGACATGTCCGCCGCCACCGCCCAGCCACTTCAGGGCTGACATATGTCTCCCTCCGCCGCCCCGCGCTGCCGGCCCGGCGAGGCTCGGATCGGGCCCATCTCCTCCCGCGCGCCACCCGCGGGTCAACGCCGCCGATCCCGCAGGTGCGGCTCCCCGCGCCGCCCGCGCGCTCCTCCGCCGCCCCGCTCCAAGCGCCGCCGCCGCCCGCCCGACGCCGCGCCGCCTCGCCGGAGCTCGGCTCCGCCCGGCGCCGTGCACCGTACCCCGCCGCCCGGGGTCGCGTCCCCGATCTCCTCCCGGCCAGATCCGGCGCCCTGCCGCATGGATCCGGCTGCCCTCGTCCTTCTCCGGCGACCGCCTCCAACGCCGGCGATTTTTCCGTTGACCTCGGTTCGCGTGCCGCGAGGTCAAGCCTAGATCTTGCCTGGTAAATTTCTTCCAAGTCCCCAGATTTGTGATGATATGTGCACTTGTTTGACCGTCCGTAACTTACTGCTCATTACTCCGATTTGTGCATATGATATATCAAAATGTTCATCATAAGATGCTCTTTACTTTGTTCCATTGTGACATGCTTTTTTGAGTCTGTATTGATTCCCAAATCTCTGATGCAATAGTGCTATATAATGTTTACTGCTGGTACTTATCAGATTATGTTGATTTGTCATTTTTGTCACATTTGTTGTGTGCATCATATGGTTATGAGCTCTACATGTGTTTTGATCTATGCCATGCCATCTTTACAGGGGTGCTTTCCATGTATTTTTGTGATCTATGTGGTGACTAGCACAAGCTTGCAAACTAGGCTCCGTGATGTTGCTGATTTCAGTGACTTAGGATTTTGGCAAGTCTTTGTTCTGCTGTTATTTTTATGCCATGTATTCATGTTGCTAAAGTGAGATCCATGCCTCTTTTGAGTATGTTCAGTAAGGATGTTTTGGACATATGGATGTGCTCTATCCATTAATGCTCCTGGTTGCAATTATAGAGTGCTCTAGCATGTCTTAATATTGCTCTACTTTTGCTATAAGATGTTCCTGGCAGATTGTTTACATGTTAAGCAATTTTGCCATGGTTGTTGTTAGTGATCCAAGCATGCTATGAGCTTGCTCTTGCCATTTTTAGCTTCATGAACATGCCTTCTTGCTGATGATATGCTTATATTGTCATGCAATGCTTTGTGATGAGTGATTCAAGATCACAAAGATGCCTTCATAATTCTGTTTATGCCATGTACTGTTATTTTCACCAAGTCTGAATCTGTAACGAAACTTGCTATGTTTACATGGGTGCTATCATATCTTCTGTGCCTTTTTGGCTCATGATCAGTAAGGGACATTTGCTATATGCAATTAGTAGATTCATTCCATGCCTTTGGTTGCCATGATAAGTTCATGTAGCATGTTGTTTGATAGCTCTAAACTTTGCAACCTGATGTTATTTCTGTCATGTCCAGTGATTTCCACTAAGTCTGTGAACTGTTATTATTTGCAATCTTGGCATGTCCTTTTGAGCATGTTCTAGTTATTTCTCGAGATAGCTCAGTGTTCATGTTTTGTTATGCTTTACCTGTACATCATGTCCATGCCTTTTGTTTTTCATGTTGTGGTGTTGTAGCATGTTGTTTTGGTGCTTGCAAGATGCCTAGTTGCTGTTTTGGACAGCTTGTCATTTAAACTTGTTCCATGTGTATGTGTTGAACCGTTGCTCCGTTTTGAGTGTGCTCTATATGAAACTTGCTTAGTTTTGCATGTAGCATCATGATACCTTGTTGCATCCACGTTTTGAGGTGTTTGCTTGATGTTTGAATGCATTTTGCATCAATGCCATGTTTGACTTGTTTTACTCATATCTTCTAGGCCGTAGCTCCAAATTAAATGAACTTTATATGTAACTTGACTAGAATTTCGTGTAGATCATTGTGGTGCATCTTAACTTGTTGTTTAAAAACTTGAACATAAGGTTTATTCAGATCTGGACCAATTTAGAATTTGCATATGGGGACTTACCAGAATTGTTATAAGTTGTTTCCGGCCTCATTTAAACTTGCTTTGATGTGTTGTTCTTGTATGCATCATCTCTTGCCATGAGTAGCTTCATGTAGCCTTGTAATGCATCATACTTGGTTGAGCATCATGCCTTATTCATGTGTGGTGTGTTTACCATGTTGTGTGCTTCTCTCGATAGTTCCCGTTTCGTTGCGACCGTGAGGATTCGTTCGACTACGCTTGGTTCGTCTTCGTGGCTTCATCTTCTTCATGGACTCGTTCTTCTTCCTAGCGGGATTTCAGGCAAGATGACTGTCACCTTGGATCTCACTACTATCATTGCTATGCTAGTTGCTTCATTCTATTGCTTTGCCGCATTACCTACCACTTGCTTATCAAGCCTCCCCAAATTGCCACGAACCTCTAACCTTTGTCACCCTTCCTAGCAAACCGTTGTTTGGCTATGTTACCGCTTTTTCTCAGCCCCTCTTATAGCGTTGCTAGTTGCAGGTGAAGATGAAGATTGATCCATGTTGGTTTATGTTTATGTTGGGATATCACAATATCTCTTATATTATTAATGCATCTATATACTTGGTAAAGGGTGGAAGGCTCGGCCTTATGCCTAGTGTTTTGTTCCACTCTTGCCACCCTAGTTTCCGTCATATCGGTATTATGTTCATGGATTTTGCATCCCTAACGCGGTTGGGTGATTTATGGGACCTCCTTGACAGTTCGCTTTGAATAAAATTCCTCCAGCAAGGCCCAACCTTGGTTTTACCATTTGCCTCACCACCACCTACTTTTCCCTCGGGAGTTGCACTCTCGAGGGTCATCTTTATTTTAGCCCCCCCCCCGGGGTAATGCTTCTCTAAGTGTTGGCCCGAAACGAGTAGACTGCGGGGCCACCTTGCGGAAACTTGAGGGCTGGTTTTACTCGTAGGATGTCTCATCCGGTGTTGCCCTGAGAATGAGATATGTGCAGCTCCTATCGGGATTGTCGGCACATCGGGCGGCTTTGCTGGTCTTGTTTTACCATTGTCGAAATGTCTTGTAACCGAGATTCCGAGACTGATCGGGTCTTCCCGGGAGAAGGAATATCCTTCATTGATCGTGAGAGCTCATAATGGGCTAAGTTGGGACACCTCTGCAGGGTTTGAACTTTTGAAAGCCCTGCCCGCGGTTATGTGGCAGATGGGAATTTGTTAATGTCCGTTTGTAGTAAACTTGAAGTAAACTCTTCTAGAATACACCAACCGTGTGCGTAACCGTGATTGTCTCTTTTCGGGGTTGTTCGAGAGGAGAACACGGTTTTTGGGTTATGTTTGACGTAAGTAGGAGTTCAGGATCACTTTCTGATCATTACTAGTTGACGACCGCTTGCTTTGCTTCTCTTCTCACTCTTATTTGCGTAAGTTAGCCACCATACATTACTTAGTCGCTGCTGCAACCTCACCACTTTACCCCTTCTTTACCCATTAAGCTTTGCTAGTCTTGATACCCATGGTAATGGGATTGCTAAGTCCTCGTGGCTCACAGATTACTACACCAACAGTTGCAGGTACAGGTTGTGCGATGATCATGACGTGAGAGTGATGTTTACTTGTGTTGGAGTTCTTCTTCTCCGTCGATCTTGGGTTAGGTTCTGGGTCGGCAGCCTGGGCTAGCAGGGTGGATATTGTTTGAGTTTCTTTTTATGTTTCATCCGTAGTCGGATGTTGATCTTGTATATGATGTGTTGTTGTATTCTTGTGACATTGTATGTCTTGGTTGTATCCCCACTATTATGTAATGTTGATGTAATGATATCCACCTTGCAAAAGTGTCTTCAAGATGCGCTTCTATCCTTGGTGGGACCTTTGAGTTATAGGGTCCCATCTTGGGCGTGACACACAGTACTGCGAGCTTATCGCCCGTATTACAGGACAAGACGCATTTAATGCGCCGGTGAGGTGTCCCCTAGCTTTATCGGGGACGGGAGCGAGGCTCTTCCCGTCCATCGCCGCTCCTCCTTGCTTCGACACGCGCCCTGGCCAGCGATGCATGCGACGCCATGTAGGCAGGCAGGTAGCTAAGGTGGCGCGGTGGTAGGGTCTTCACGAAGATCTGCATGCCGCCACGCAGGCGCTTGCTGACCTAGCTTGGAAGCTACATGTTGCCACGCAGGTGCCAGCCCAGCTGGTTGGGCTGGCAGCTGCATGCGAACGGCGGTGGAAACTTGGTTGGTGCGGGCCTGGCAGTGGCCCTGCTGATGTCCTCGGCGAAGGCCTTGCCGGGGGCCCGGCAAGGGTCTTGCCGTGGCGCGCAGTCGTCCCCGGCAAGGATCTTGCTGGGGGTCTTGTGGCTTCCCTCGGCGAGGATCCCGCCGAGGGTCACCATCTTCTGGTCCTCATCTGATCTCATATGTCCGTGGTCTTGACTAAAATCTGCATGCCACCACAGAGGTGCCTCCCGAGCCCTGGCCCAATTGTGATTGGTTGGGTCGGAACCTGTGGGCTCAAGGGTGGCTCGCTCTGTTGGTGTTTGGGCAAGTTGCCCCGGCAAGGCTCTTGCCGGGGCCGCGGAGGCCGCCCCAACAAGGGCCTTGCCGGGGGATTCCACCTCGCCCCTTTGCTGTATTGTGTTTCTGGTCTTGGCATTGCCTTGATCATCTTGTGTTGGGCTTCGGCTTCTCTCCAGCTTCCCTCCTTGGCCCTGCTACGTGTGGCCGCGGTGCGTGGCTCTGACTGCCCGTGCACAAGTAAAGGGGTCAAAAGGAGAGCCCCTACTTTTGTACACCGACAATCGGTATCTCAAGACCTAGCTCAATCTCGTTACTGGCAAGTCTCTTTACTCGTTCCGTAATGCATCATCCCGCAACTAACTCATTAGTCACATTGCTTGCAAGGCTTATAGTGATGTGCATTACCGGGAGGGCCCAGAGATACCTCTCCGACAATCCGAGTGACAAATTCTAATCTCGATCTATGCCAACTCAACAAGTATCATCGGAGACACCTGTAGAGCACCTTTATAATCAGCCAGTTACGTTGTGACGTTTGGTAGCACACAAAGTGTTCCTCCAGTAATCGGGGGTTGCATAATCTCATAGTCATAGGAACATGTATAAGTCATGAAGAAAGCAATAACACACAAAGCCTTCTTCTTCCCTTTACCCTTTTTCTTGAAACTGGTGGTCTTGTTGACCATCAACACTTGATGCTCCTTCTTGATTTCTACCTCCGCAACCTTTAGCATTGCGAAGAGCTCGGGAATTCTCTTATCCATCCCTTGCATGTTATAGTTCATCACAAAGCTCTTGTAGCTTGGTGGCAGTGATTGAAGAATTCTGTCAATGACACTATCATCCGGAAGATTAACTCCCAGTTGAATCAAGTGATTATTATACCCAGACATTTTGAGTATATGTTCACTGACAGAACTATTCTCCTCCATCTTGCAGCTGTAGAACTTATTGGAGACTTCATATCTCTCAATCCGGACATTTGCTTGAAATATTAACTTCAATTCCTGGAACATCTCATATGCTACATGTTGTTCAAAACGTCCTTGAAGTCCCGGTTCTAAGCCGTAAAGCATGGCACACTGAACTATCGAGTAGTCATCAGCTTTGCTCTGCCAGACGTTCTTAACGTCGTCAGTTGCATCTGCAGCAGGCCTGGCACCCAGCGGTGCTTCCAGGACGTAATTCTTCTATGCAGCAATGAGGATAATCCTCAAGTTACGGACCCAGACCGTGTAATTGCTACCATCATCTTTCAAGTTTGCTTTCTCAAGGAACGCATTAAAATTCAACAGAACAACAACACGGGCCATCTATCTACAACAACATAGGCAAGCAAAATACTATCAGGTACTAAGTTCATGATAAATTAAAGTTCAATTAATCATATTACTTAAGAACTCCAACTTAGATAGACATCCCTCGAATCATCTAAGTGGTCACGTGATCCATCTCGACTAAACCATGTCCGATCATCACGTGAGATGGAGTAGTTTTCAATTGTGAACATCACTATGTTGATCATATCTACTATATGATTCACGCTCGACCTTTCGGTCTCAGTGTTCCGAGGCCATATCTGCATATGCTAGGCTCGTCAAGTTTAACCCGAGTTTTCTGCGTGTGCAAAACTAGCTTACACCCGTTGTATTTGAATGTAGAGCTTATCACACCCGATCATCACGTGGTGTCTCGGCACGACGAACTTTCGCAACAGTGCATACTCAGGGAGAACACTTATACCATGAAATTTAGTGAGAGATCATCTTATAATGCTACCGTCAATCAAAGCAGAATAAGATGCATAAAGGATAAACATTGCATGCAACCAATATAAGTGATATGATATGTCCATCATCATCTTGTGCCATTGATCTCCATCTCCAAAGCACCGTCATGATCACCATCGTCACCGGCGCGACACCTTGATCTCCATTGTAGCATCATTGCCGTCTCACCAACTATTGCTTCTACGACTATCGCTACCACTTAGTGATAAAGTAAAGCAATTACAGGGCGGTTGCATTGCATACAATAAAGCGACAACCATATGGCTCCTGCCAGTTGCCGATAACTCCATTACAAAACATGATCATCTCATACAATAAAATATAGCATCATGTCTTGACCATATCACATCACAACATGCCCTGCAAAAACAAGTTAGACGTCCTCTAATTTGTTGTTCCAAGTTTTACATGGCTGCTACGGGCTGAGCAAGAACCGTTCTTTCCTACGCATCAAAACCACAACGATAGTTCATCAAGTTAGTGCTGTTTTAACCTTCTCAAGGACCGGGCGTAGCTACACTCGGTTCAACTAAAATTGGAGAAACTGACACCCGCCAGCCACCTGTGTGCAAAGCACGTCGGTAGAACCAGTCTCATGTAAGCGTACACGTAATGTCGGTCTGGGCCGCTTCATCCAACAATACCGCCGAACCAAAGTATGACATGCTGGTAAGCAGTATGACTTGTATCGCCCACAACTCATTTGTGTTCAACTCGTGCATATAACATCTACGCATAAACCTGGCTCTGATACCACTGTTGGGGAACGTAGTAATTTAAAAAAATCCTACGCACACGCAAGATCATGGTGATGCATAGCAACAAGAGGGGAGAGTGTCATCCACATACCCTTGTAGACCGTTAAGCATAAGCGTTATGACAACACGTTGATGTAGTCGTACGTCTTCACGATCGACCGATCCTCAGTACCGAACGTACGGCACCTCTGCGTTCAGCTCGGTCACGTCTCGCAAACTCACGATCCAGCAGAGCTCGAGGGAGAGTTTCATCAGCACGACGGTGTGGTGACGATGTTGATAAAGCTACCGCCGCAGGGCTTCGCCTAAGCACTTCTACGATATGGCCGAGGTGGATTATGGTGGAAGGGGGCACCGCACACGGCTGGGAGAGATCAATGATCAACTTGTGTGTTCTAGGGTGCCCCTTGCCCCCGTATATAAAGGAGCAAGGGGGGAGGCCGGCCGTCCCTGTAGGGTGCGCCAGGAGGAGGAGTCCTCCTCCTAGTAGGAGTAGGACTCCGCTCTTTCCTACTCCTACTAGGAGGGGGAAAGGAAGGGGAGAAGGAGAAGGAAAGGGGGGGTGCCCCCCTTCCTAGTCCAATTTGGACCAAAGGGGGAGGGGCATGTGGCCTACCCTGGCTGGCGCCTCTCTCTCTCCACTAGGGCCCAACTAGGCCCATTAACCCCCGGGGGGTTCTGGTAACCCCTCCGGCACTCCGGTAAAATCCCGATTTCACCCGGAACTCTTCCGGCGTCCAAATATAGGCTTCCAATATATCAATCTTTATGTCTTGACCATTTCGAGACTCCTCATCGTGTCTATGATCATATCCGGGACTCCGAACTACCTTCGGTACATCAAAACATATAAACTCATAATACCGATCATCACAGAACTTTAAGCGTGCGGACCCTACGGGTTCGAGAACTATGTAGACATGACCGAGACACGTCTTCGGTCAATAACCAATAGAGGAACCTGGATGCTCATATTGGTTCCTACATATTCTATGAAGATCTTTATCGGTCAAACCGCATAACAACATATGTTGTTCCCTTTGTCATCGGTATGTTACTTGCCCAAGATTCGATCGTCGGTATCTCAATACCTAGCTCAATCTTGTTACTGGCAAGTCTGTTTACTCATTCCGTAGTGCATAATCCCGCAACTAACTCATTAGTCACATTGCTTGAAAGGCTTATAGTGATGTGCATTACCGAGAGAGCCCAGAGATACCTCTCCGACAATCGGAGTGACAAATTCTAATCTCGATCTATGCCAACTCAACAAGTATCATCAGAGACACCTATAGATCACCTTTATAATCACCCAGTTACGTTGTGACGTTTGGTAGCACACAAAGTGTTCCTCCGATAATCGGGAGTTGCATAATCTCATAGTCATAGGAACATGTATAAGTCATGAAGAAAGCAATAGCAGTAAACTAAACGATCAAGTGCTAAGCTAACGGAATGGGTCAAGTCAATCACATCATTCTCTTAATGATGTGATCCCGTTAATCAAATGACAACTCATGTCTATGGCTAGGAAACCCATCCATCTTTGATCAACGAGCTAGTCAAGTAGAGGCATACTAGTGACACTATGTTTGTCTATGTATTCACACATGTATTAAGTTTCCGGTTAATACAATTCTAGCATGAATAATAAAGATTTATAATGATATGAAGAAATAAATAATTACTTTATTATTGCCTCTAGGGCATATTTCCTTCATCATATGATCCAAGAAGAGAAAGTATGTTACCTTGTGCCTCTCCCTCAAATAAAATTGCAATTATGATTGCCGGTTTAGTTATCGATGTCCTAGGGACAAATAACTTTCTCATGACAAAAAGCTCTTTACTAAACCTAATTTAGTTGTGTCTTTATCTAAACAGCCCCTACTTTTTACTTACGTGCTCTTTATATTCTTGCAAACCTATCCAACAACACCTACAAAGTACTCCAAGTTTCATACTTGTTCAAGGTAAAGCGAACGTTAAGCGTGCGTAGAGTTGTATCGGTGGTCGATAGAACTTGAGGGAATATTTGTTCTAGCTTTAGCTCCTCGTTGGGTTCGACACTCTTACTTATCAAAAGAGGCTACAATTTATCCCCTATACTTGTGGGTTATCACACTACAATCGAGATTCAACAAAAATAGACCACTCTTTAAGGGTGCATGACCATAAAAGTGTAGCGACCCGATCCCAATGGACCGAAGTCTCTGTGCTTAAGTGTCATCCCTGGATTGGTATTGCTGACACACACAGTACTCGAGGATTTATAGCAGAGTTCAATCACACCCTTATTACATCGAGAGTCTCATAAAGAGTACTTATTACAATAATATGGCTGAAGGCTATCTAAATAACTGCGGAAGCTTCAAAGATAAATGAGTCCATCCAACTCCACGGCAAAACTGAGTGCATGACAACGACCTAGCGCACCTTAATCTTCGTCTGAAAAATTATGCAACATGATACGTTGCAGCCGTGTAGGTCAGCACATGGAATATGCTGGCAAGATAACACTATAGAGCAATGAATGAACAACAACTATCACTACATGCAATATATGGCTGGTGGAGGTTGTAAGTTTAACATTTGCATAAAGCTAATTTTTTCCTACAACAAAGGAATAGATTTTATTTGACTACAAAGTTTATGCCATTATTGAGAAGGTTTCCCCAACTCAATCCCAAAAGAATATTAATAACCCAACAAATTTATTAAGTAGAGTGATGAGATCAATCAATAATTCAAATACCAGATACTCAAGATGTCCATAACCGGGGACATGGCTAATCATGATTAGTTTGTACACTCTCCAGAGGTTTGCGCACTTTTCCCCACAAGACTCGATCTCCTCTGTTGGATTTCTCGCACTACTTGATGTTTGAGAAACGGATGATCGAGACACGGTCTTTCTGAAGCATTAACTCTTTACTCTAGGTAGACAGTACCACCTACTTTCTCCTACATCTGCTAGCCTACCACTGAAAGAGGTCACACAACATACTCAACTATGCCAGAGCCCATAATGGCTTGTGGCTGCACACGGAAGTTTCTAGCATGAACAATATTATGATCCCTTTGAGCCTGGGTGGCATTCCATAGGATGATCACATGGGTACTCCGGGATATCCTAAGACAACACTGGATTCTCCAGGTGCCCGCAACCAATCCACCCAGATGTGTATTAAAGTAGCCACCTTAAGTTTCCCTTAGTTATTACTCTCGCAACTGATAACCCACAAGTATAGGGGATCAATTGTATCCTCTTTTGATAAGTAAGAGTGTCAAACCCAACGAGGAGCTAAAGGTAGAACAAATATTCCCTCAAGTTCTATCGACCAGCGATACAACTCTACGCATGCTTGATGTTCGCTTTACCTAGAACAAGTATGAAACTAGAAGTACTTTGTAGGTGTTTTTGGATAGGTTTGCAAGAAAGTAAAGAGCGAGTAAATAAAAGCTAGGGGCTGCTTAGATAAAGACACAACTAAATTAGTTTTAGTAGAGAGCTTTTTGTCACGAGAAAGTTATTCGTCCCTAGGCAATCGATAACTTGACCGGTAATCATTATTGCAATTTTATTTGAGGGAGAGGCATAAGCTAACATACTTTCTCTACTTGGATCATATGCACTTATGATTGGAACTCTAGCAAGCATCCGCAACTACTAAAGATCATTAAGGTAAAACCCAACCATAGCATTAAAGTATCAAGTCCCCTTTATCCCATACGCAAACAACCTACTTACTCGGGTCTGTGCTTCTGTCACTCACGCCACCCACCATAAGCAAATCATGAACATATTGCAAACCCTACAGCGGGAATCCCTCACGCTTGCGCGACACAGAGAGCACCATAGGACAGCACCAATAATAAAACATGCAACTCAAACCAATCTTGATCATCAAATAACCCAAAGGACAAAACAAATCTACTCAAACATCATAGGATAGCCACACATCATTGGGAAATAATATATAGCGTTGAGCACCATGTTTAAGTAGAGATTACAGCGGGTAAGAGAGAGGTTACACCGCTGCATAGAGGGGGGAAGAGTTGGTGATGATGCGGTGAAGTTGTTGGTGAAGATTGTGGTGATGATGATGGCCACGGCGGCGTTTCGGCGCCACCGGAAGAGAAGGGGAGAGAGGGCCCCTTCGTCTTCTTATTCCTTGACCTCCTCCCTAGATGGGAGAAGGGTTTCCCCTCTGGTCCTTGGCCTCCATGGCGTGGGAGGGGCGAGAGCCCCTCCGAGATTGGATCTGTCTCTCTGTCTCTCTTTATTTTTGTGTTCTGTTCTGCTGCCCTTTCACTGTTTCTTTTATATCCGAAGATCCGTAACTCCGATTGTACTGAAACCTTGGCCGTGATTTTTTTCCAAAAATTAGCTTTCTTGCGGCCGAAGAAGGGCATCAACCGCCTTACGGGTGGCCCACGAGGGTGGGGGCGCGCCCTCCTGGTACGGGCGTGGGCCCCTACCTCGTGGCCACCTCGGACACCGTTTCGCGTTGATCTTTCTCCCAAATTTTCCAAATATTCCAAAAATAAGCTCCGTACGTTTTTATCCCGTTTGGACTCCGTTTGATATGGATATTCTGCGAAACCAAAAACATGCAACAGACAGGAACTGGCACTGGGCACTAGATCAATATGTTAGTCCCAAAAATAGTATAAAAAGTAGCCAAAAAGTATATGGAAGTTGTAGAATATTGGCATGGAACAATCAAAAATTATAGATACGACAGAGATGTATCAGAATCCCCAAGCTTAATTCCTACTCGTCCTCGAGTAGGTAAATGATAAAAAAGATAATTTTTGATGTGGAATGCTACCTAGCATAATCTTGATCATATGTCTAATCATGGCATGAATATTAAGACACGAGCGATTCAAAGCAATAGTCTATCATTTGACATTAAGACAATAATACTTCAAGCCTACTAATAAAGCAATCATTTCTTTTCAAAATAACATGGCCGAAGAAAGTTATCCCTACAAAATCATATAGTCTGGCTATGCTCCATCTTCACCACACAAAATATTCAAATCATGCACAACCCCGATGACAAGCCAAGCAATTGTTTCATACTTTTGACGTTCTCAAACATTTTCAACTTTCACGCAATACATGAGCATGAGCCATGGACATAGCACTATAGGTGGAATGGAATATGATGGTGGAGGAGACAAAAAGGAGAAGATAGTCTCACATCAACTAGGCGTATCAACGGGCTATGGAGATGCCCATCAATAGATATCAATGTGAGTGAGTAGGGATTGCCATGCAACGGATGCACTAAGAGCTATAAGTGTATGAAAGCTCAAACTGAAACTAAGTGGGTGTGCATCCAACTTGCTTGCTCATGAAGACCTCGGGCATTTGAGGAAGCCCATCATCGGAATATACAAGCCAAGTTCTATAATGAAAATTCCCACTAGTATATGAAAGTGAAAGCATAGGATACTCTCTCTATGAAGAACATGGTGCTACTCTGAAGCACAAGTGTGGTAAAAGGATAGTAACATTTCCCCTTCTCTCTTTTTCTCTCATTTTTTTTCAATTTTATATATATTTTTTTTATTTTTTTTGGTGGGATTCTTTGGCCTCTTTTTTTATTTGGGCTTCTTTGGCCTCTTCTATTTTTCATAAAGTCCGGAGTCTCGTCCCGACTTGTGGGGGAATCATAGTCTCCATCATCCTTTCCTCAGTGGGGCAATGCTCTAATAATGATGATCATCACACTTTTATTTACTTACAACTCAATATTACAACTCGATATCTAGAACAAAGATATGACTCTATATGAATGCCTCCAGTGGTGTACCGGGATGTGCAATGATCTAGCATAGCAATGACATAAAAAAACGGACAAGCCATGAAAACATCATGCTAGCTATCTTAGGATCATGCAAAGCAACATGACAATAAATGCTCAAGTCATGTATATGATGATGATGGAAGTTGCATGGCAATATATCTCGGAATGGCTATGGAAATGCCATGATAGGTAGGTATGGTGGCTGTTTTGGGGAAGGTATATGGTGGGTTTATGGTACCGGTGAAAGTTGTGCGGTACTAGAGAGGCTAGCAATGGTGGAAGGGTGAGAGTGCGTATAATCCATGGACTTAACATTAGTCATAAAGAACTCACATACTTATTGCAAAAATCTATTAGTCATCGAAACAAAGTACTACGCGCATGCTCCTAGGGGGATATATTGGTAGGAAAAGACCATCGCTCGTCCCCAACCGCCACTCATAAGGAAGACAATCAATAAATAAATCATGCTCCGACTTCATCACATAACGGTTCACCATATGTGCATGCTACGGGAATCACAAACCTCAACACAAGTATTTCTACTAATCCACAACTACCCACTAGAATGACTCTAATATTACCTTCTTTATATCGCAAAACTATTGCAAGGAATCAAACATATTATATTCAGTGATCTACAAGTTTTATGTAGGATTTTATGACTAACCATGTGAATGACCAGTTCCTGTCATCTCTCAAAATATATATAAGTGAAGCAAGAGAGTTTTAGTTCTTTCTACAAAAGATATGCCCACGCTATAACAAATATAAGTGAAGCAAAACAGCATTCTACAAATGGTGGTTGTCTATGTAAAGAGAAACATGCAATCCGAACTTCAAATGATATAAGTGAAGCACATGAAGCATTCTATAAAGCCATACTCAAAAGATATAAGTGAAGTGCAAAGAGCATTCTATAAATCAACCAAGGACCATCTCATACCAGCATGGTGCATAAAAGAAAAATGAAAACTAAATGCAAAAGACGCTCCAAGATTTGCACGTATCACATGAACGAAACGAATCCGAAAACATACTGATACTTGTTGAAGAAAGAGGGGATGCCTTCCGGGGCATCCCCAAGCTTAGCCGCTTGAGTCTCCTTGAATATTTACTTGGGGTGCCTCAGGCATCCCCAAGCATGAGCTCTTGCCTCTCTTCCTTCTTCTCACATCAAAACCTTCTCGATCATCAAACACTTCATCCACACAAAACTTCAACAGAAAACTCGGTAAGATCTGTTAGTATAATAAAGCAAATCACTACTCTAAGTATTGTTTCAAACCAATTCATATTTTGTTTTTGCATTGTGTCTACTTTAATATAACTTTTCATGGCTTAATCCACTGATATAAATTGATAGTTTCATCAAAACAAGTAAACTATGCATCAAAAACAGGATCTGTCTAAAACAGAACAGTCTGTAGCAATCTGAACATTCACCATACTTCTGATACTTGAAAAATTCTGCAAAAATTAGGAAAAATAAAAAATTTGTACATAAAGACAGTACAAAATGAATCAGAACCATTTGACGTTCCAGTAAACAATTAAAAATCATGCACTACAGCCAAAGTTTATGTCCTGCACCGCACAAACCAACAAGCATTGCAAACATCCTAAAGGCAAACCTTAGCACATTATTTTTATAATACAATGGAATTGTATAAGGGGATAATTATTTTTGTTGAAAAGCTTCTGTAATCAAGATTCACAAAGTTTCCGTGAGCATGAACAAAGTTCAAGGCTAGCTCCCACTTCAACAATGCTTGTCTTACTCACTTTCGCTTTTCTTTTTGAAAAAAAATTTGGGTTCTCATCTTTATTTTTTGTTGTTTTTAAACTATATGAAAGCACTCAACAGAAATAGACAACTCTCTAAAACTTCCGGGTTGTCTCCCTGGCAGCGCTTTGTCTAAAGCCATTAAGCTAGGCATATAGTGCTCAAGTAGTGAATCCACCTGGATCCCAAGGTATATCGAAGCCAATTTTAATTAGCAATGATTTGTAATTTAGTAGTGAGCACAAGGTAAGATATATCAAGCAATGACAAAGTATAACTCTCTTCCTATGCATCAGCATGTCATAAAAGAACAATTCATGCACACATAGTAAAGGCCAATGCATAGTATAAACAGTTTCTTGCAATTTTATCGTATTGGAAACATAGAGAGGCGGAGATATAGTTCCTCTCTCATAATAATTGCAAGTAGGAGCAGCAAGCACATGCATATTATATCTATCAAAATCATCATGTGCAACGGTAAAAGGCAACCCATCAATATAATCCTTAATAAGTGCAAACTTCTCCGATATAGTGTAGTCGGGAGAATTCAAAAAGATAATAGGACTATCATGCGTGGGTGCAATAGCAACAATTTCATGTTTAACATAATGAACTCTAGCAAGTTCATCTCCATAAGCATAATTCATATTGGCATCTTGGCCACAAGCATAGCAAGCATCATCAAAAAGGGATATTTCAAGAGAATCAATGGGATCATAACAATCATCATAGCAATCATCCTTCGGTAAGCACGAAGGGGAATTAAACAATGTATGAGTTGAAGAGTTACTCTCATTGAAAGGTGGGCACAGGTGATCAATCTGCTCTTCCTCCTTTTGTTCTTCGCTCTCCTCCGCATCTTTTTCATCCAATGAGCTCACAGTTTTATCAACTTCTTCTTCCATAGATTCCTGCAAAATATTAGTCTCTTCTTGGACAGCGGAGACTTTCTCAATAAGTGCATTAATTCGTAATTGTATTCATAATTCTCATAACAATATTTCAGGATTGCTAAATTTTCAGGTCTAGAAGCAGCATCATCAAAATCTTTAAACTCTTTAAACATAGATTCAATCTCATAAGCACCCATAAAAGCAACAAATTCTTCTATTTGTTCCACATCATAGTAATCATATATACCATTAGCATAAGAAGCTAAGGTTTTATTATCATTAAATTTGCATGAGAAGGGAAGCTGTGGAGCCTTCATCCTAGAGCAACAAGTATAATCATAACTCAAGCATAGTTGCCTAGCATACCACTTCAATATATGAATTTGATCCCATAATAGTTTCCCTTTTTGAGTCAAGCGATAATCCCTAAAGTATTCACGTTGATCCAACGTTACTCCAATTACATAGTTGAATGGGGTTTTCTCAGGATTATCAAAGTAGTACATAATATCTTTCACATAACCAGCATCGAGGGTTTTAGGAGGTTCCCCATCTCCATGAGTAGCAAGTACACCTAATTTTTTTGGTATTTTGTGTTCCATATCCATAACTAAAGATAAAGAACAACTAAGAATAGAAAATAAAAATTACTTAGTGATAAAGCAAACAAGCACACACAAGAATATTCACCCCACGCTATTGCTCCCCGGCAACAGTGCCAGAAAAAGGTCTTGATAACCCACAAGTATGGGGGATCAATTGTAGCCTCTTTCGATAAGTAAGAGTGACGAACCCAACGAGGAGCTAAAGGTAGAACAAATATTCCCTCAAGTTCTATCGACCAGCGATACAACTCTACGCATGCTTGATGTTCGCTTTACCTAGAACAAGTATGAAACTAGAAGTACTTTGTAGGTGTTTTTGGATAGGTTTGCAAGAAAGTAAAGAGCGAGGAAATAAAAGCTAGGGGCTGCTTAGATAAAGACACAACTAAATTAGTTTTAGTAGAGAGCTTTTTGTCAGGAGAAAGTTATTTGTCCCTAGGCAATCGATAACTAGACCAGTAATCATTATTGCAATTTTATTTGAGGGAGAGGCATAAGCTAACATACTTTCTCTACTTGGATCATATGCACTTATGATTGGAACTCTAGCAAGCATCCGCAACTACTAAAGATCATTAAGGTAAAACCCAACCATAGCATTAAAGTATCAAGTCCCCTTTATCCCATACGCAAACAACCTACTTACTCGGGTCTGTGCTTCTGTCACTCACGCCACCCACCATAAGCAAATCATGAACATATTGAAAACCCTACAGCGGGAATCCCTCACGCTTGCGCGACACGGAGAGCACCATAGGACAGCACCAATAATAAAGCATGCAACTCAAACCAATCTTGATCATCAAATAACCCAAAGGACAAAACAGATCTACTGAAACATCATAGGATAGCCATACATCATTGGGAAATAATATATAGCATTGAGCACCATGTTTAAGTAGAGATTACAGCGGGTAAGAGAGAGGTAACACCGCTGCATAAAGGGGGGAAGAGTTGGTGATGATGGCAGTGAAGTTGTTGGTGAAGATTGTGGTGATGATGATGGCCACGGCGGTGTTCTGGTGCCACCGGAAGAGAAGGGGAGAGGGGGGCCCTTCGTCTTCTTCTTCCTTGACCTCCTCCCTAGATGGGAGAAGGGTTTCCCCTCTGGTCCTTGGCCTCCATGGCGTGGGAGGGGCGAGAGCCCCTCCGAGATTGGATCTGTCTCTCCGTCTCTCTCTGTTTCTGCGTTCTGTTCTGCTGCCCTTTCACCGTTTCTTTTATATCCAGAGATCCGTAACTCCGATTGGACTGAAACCTTCGCCGTGATTTTTTCCAAAAATTAGCTTTCTTGCGGCCGAAGAAGGGCATCAACTGCCTTACGGGTGGCCCACGAGGGTGGGGGGCGCGCCCTCCTAGTACGGGCATGGGCCCCTGCCTCGTGGCCACCTCGGACACCGTTTCTCATTGATCTTTCTCCCAAATATTCCAAAAATAAGCTCCGTCCGTTTTTATCCCGTTTGGACTCCGTTTGATATGGATATTCTGTGAAACCAAAAACATGCAACAGACAAGAACTGGCACTGGGCACTGGATCAATATGTTAGTCCCAAAAATAGTATAAAAAGTTGCCAAAAAGTATATGGAAGTTGTAGAATATTGGCATGTAACAATAAAAAATTATAGATACCACGGAGACATATCAGGAACTTTCATGAATCACACATACCAATCCACGTCTACGAGCATGGCTAAGCAATAAGTAACAAAGCGTATATTCCCGGGGTGATCAAAGGTATTAGGTTCCTACCTCATCAACTACTTAACAGCAACCACATGTTCCCAATCCTACTCATGCAAATATTTGAGGGTTGAAACTAATGCATAAAAACTGGGTAATAAAGGGATATGATCAAAGTGTAACTTGCCTTGTTGACAATCGGAAAACCCTAGAGATTCATAGTATCAAGCTTCGCACTCCAGATACTTTATCGCGGACAAACAATGGCATACATAAGCATTCAAGCATAAGATGCAAAGGTAAGCCAAATAAAAGATCTAAATAGAAAGTTCAAGCGATGAGCTTTGATTTGCAAAAAGTATCGGTCAAATCAGAACTACGAAACTCAAATTACAATCAAAAGAAGTTCAAATTCAAATCTGTTTGAAACCATATTTTTAAACTTCCAAAAGCATGTTCAAGTTGATTATCTGGATAGAGGGCATAACAAAGAATTTGGCATTGGTTTCGATGGATTTGGATAAACGAGTAAAAAGTTATGAGGGTTTAAAGTTCAGGGACTAATCTACAAAAAAATAATTATGTATGGGTCCCTGGCCGAAATAAACAAAAAAAGAAAAAACTAACGAACGAACGTTCGCTACAGAAACCTAACAAACGAAAATTGTTCGCTACCGAAGGCTAACGGACGATCGTCCGCTAAATAGACTAACCTAAAATAATAAACCGGGCTTAGAAGAAAAACCAAAAACCAAAAAAAAAACGGATCGGGCCAGTTTATACTGGTCCATGGCGGTTCGTTGGTTCGGCGAGAAAAATCGACGGCGGCGGTTGGTGGTGGCGGCGGCTCCGGCGAGGCGGCGGGGTTGTGCGGCGAGGCGGCGAAGCTTCAGCGGCGCGGGGTGGGGCGGCAGCGGCGGCGGCGGCGATCTATGACGGCGGCGGCTCCGGCTTGAGGCGGCGGCAACTTGTGGAGAGGCGGGGGGTCCGGGCGCTATTTAAAGGCCGTGGGGTGGCGACTCGGCTTGGAGGAGGGGGCATCGAGCGGTGTCCCACTCGGACACGGCGGCGGTGGCGCGGCGTGCGGGAGGCGGATTCCGGCGGCGGCTCGGGGAAGGTAGGGCGCTGGGCCGGCTGGGTTTCGGCCCAGTCAGTCTGAAGAAGTTTTTTTTAAATAGCGCCACGGAGAAAAAATCCAAAAATAAAAATAAAATCTTAAAAATTCGAGAAACAATTTTCGCCATCCCCTCCTAATATTTGGGACAATGTGAACATTTTTCTGGACTAAGTGCAATTTTTAAAAATGCATCTTTTCCCTAATTTTTTTGACTGAGCACTGTAGGGAAAGCCCCCACAGCCTTTTATTGACTTAACAAACATAATTTCAATGATTACAAATGCTACCAGGAGTAGCAAAAGAAAAAGGAAAAAACTAATAAAACAACTACATTTAAGGAGGGAGAAAGGAGACCCATCTAATCAGGCCTTCCTTGTATCTCACCTTGATTCTATGAGAAAGTAAAAGCATATCATTCACAAAAGCTCCTCTCCACCTATTAAAACTTGGCCTTTCCTTTCGAAAAACCTTTCCATTCCTGATGATCCAGATGTTCCAACAAGCAGTAAAGACCACTTCAGCAAAGAAAGGATGAGCAAAGTTCCTCTTAGCATTGAGCACAATCTGACTCATGTCACTCCCAGCTTCCCAATCAATCTGGAGAAAGTTCAAAACCCTCTGACTGAAATTACAGTTAAAGAAGAGGTGATCTCTATTTTCCCTGGTGTGAGTGGGACAAAGCACATAATTAACTCCATCATCTATATGCCAATGCCTTCTTTCCACCATATCCTTGGTGTTGAGCCTATCCATTATTAACATCCAGGCAAAAACCTTAATCTTCATGGTAGAACAACTCCTCCAAATCCAAGTCAATACGGGATTAAAAGTATGATTAGTGAACCCGGATACATAAAACTGTTTAGGAGTATAGGGTTTGTCAGAGCCATGCCAAGACCAAACATCCTTCAAATCAGAATCCCTCTCATGGTTCAGCATAAGAGATTTCAAAACCAAGAGCTCATTGTGAGCCTGCTCTGAAAGTGGAAGATGGAACCAAGAGATCAGATCCAGGGCAGAAAATCCATCCTTGACTGTGACCAGAGCATCTTTGACAAAAGAAAATAACCTGGGAAACCTGTGCTGCAAAGGCAAAACAGAATTTCCAAGCTGCCATTTATCCTGCCAGAAAAGAGCAGTGTCCCCTTCATTAACCTTGACCCATTTGACTTCTCTGAATTGATCCAAGAGTTTAAGGACATCCTTCCACCAAAAAGATCCACATGGTGCTGTTCCTTGTGGGACAAGTTCATGATAATATGAGTTCCAAATGAGATGAACCCAAGGAACATCAGCCTTGTTGAGGAACTTATTCACATGTTTCAGTAGAAGGTCCACATTTTGAAGGCCAAGGTCTAGAATGCCCAGCCCTCCTTTGTTTTTGGATCTACAAATCAAATCCCAAGCAGCTAGAGAAGGAGCTGGTTCTTGCCTATTTTTCCTCCACAAGCACTGTCTTTGAATTCTCTGTAGTTCCTTTAAAATACCAGGAGCAATAAGCAAACTACAAAGGAAGAAAATTGGCAATGAGGACAAAGCAGAATTTAAGTACTACAGTCTTCCTCCCTGAGCAAGAAAAGATGAACTAGCAGACATTCTCCTCTCCATACAAGTAACCAGAGGCAACACATCAGACATTGCAGGTTTGGTAGTTCCAACAAGCAGACCAAGATAGGTAAATGGCATCTTTCCCACTTGACAACCAAAGAGGGATGCCAATCTGTGGATTTCCTCTTGGTAAACATTTATTGGGATCATGGAGGACTTATGGTAATTAACCTCCAGGCCAGTGGACTGAGAAAAAACCAGCAACATTTTCTTAAGAGACAAGAGCTGAGCTTCATCAGCAGGTACCACAATCAAGGTGTCATCAGCATACTGCACAATTGGATAGTCCTTGTCATGACAGGGAATAGGCAGTTTAATTTCCCCTCTGATGTGCATGTCATTAACCACAGATTGCAAGAGATCTGCAGCAAGAACAAAAAGAAGGGGAGATACTGGGTCTCCTTGCCTGACACCTTTTTTACATACAACTTTTTTCCCAGGCACCCCGTTGAGCAGAATAGAGGAAGTCCTAGAAGACAAAAGAGATTTCACCCAACCAATCCATTTGTCATTAAAACCCTTGTGTCTCATGATTTGAAAGATAGCTTCATGTTCAATGGAATCAAAAGCTTTCTCAAAATCAAGTTTGAGAATTAAAATTGGCCTTTTGGACTGGTGACACTGATGCAAATATTCCAAAGTCCACCCAATGCAATCTTGTATAGTCCTAGACTTAATGAAACCATACTGTTTTTTATGGATGCACATCATTATCAATTCCTGAAATCTATTGGCAATCATTTTGGACAAAAACTTAATGCCCATGCGAGTCAAAGAAATAGGCCTGTAATCTCCAACCTCTTCAGGTGAAAGTTTCTTAGGAATCAAGGTGATGAAAGACTCATTGATGTTCTCCAAAGTGGCTTTGCCATCATAAAACTCCTGAGCTAAAGCATAAAACTCTTGCTTAATAATATGCCAGCACTTCTTGAAGAAAAGGCCATTGAACCCATCTGGCCCAGGGGCTTTATCAATGGGCATATGTTTGACCACCATGTCCATTTCCTCAATTGTAAATGGTTTTGTCAAATCCTCAAGGCCAGGTACATGTTGAAGCAGGACAGCCAGATCAAAACCCATAACAATACCTCTTGAAACTCTCATCCTTCCTTTAAAAGCACTCCAAGTCATACCTTCCATTTGAGAGTGATCAGAAATAACATCACCATCAGGCTACTGCAGACTAGCAATAGAGTTTCTTCTAAACCTCTCAGTAGCCATTGCATGGAAAAATTTGGTGTTCTCCTCACCCACTTTGATGGATCTAATAGTACATCTCTTCTTCCAGTACAAAAACTGAAGATGCAACAATTTTTCCAAATGCAGTTTAACAATTTTCCTGAAGTTAAATTCCTGCCTAAAAAGAGGCCTGATTTCCTCCAAGTTATCAAGCAGTAAAATGACATTTTTGCAGTTAGAGATGAGCAACTTCATTTTGGAAAAATTAGTTTTCCACCTCTTTAGATCCTGCCTGAGGGATTTCAACTTATCAGCAATGATTGCAGAGGAGTGTGATTTATTAGATGGTTTGCTCCAAGATTTCTGCACACATTCCAAAAACCCCTCCATGTGCACCTAGTAATTCTCAAATCTGAAGATGTTACACTTAGGAATGGAGGTTTTAATAACCACAACACAAGGCACATGGTCTGAAGCAGTTCTAGCTAAAGGTAGTGCTTCAGTAAAAGGATAAATAGATATCCAGTTAGTGGATGTAAAAAACCAATCTAGTTGCTCAAGCAATGGGGAATATTGCATGTTAGACCAAGTATAAGACCTTCCTTTAAGTGGAAATTCAAGCAAACCCAGATGACCAATAATTTCACTGAAGATAAAAATATCATTAACATCCCCCCTAGTAAATTTCTGTTGTCAGAGGACCTGATGAAATTAAAATCTCCAATGATTAACCAATTATCATCAATTGGAATATGCAAATTATATAACCAGGACACAAAGTTATCCCTGGCTTCTCCCTGACATGGCCCATAGACAGAAACTAAAGACCACTACTCATTATTTTGTTTAGAGGTAAAACGCACCACAACAGCAAAGGATTGGATTTCCACCAGCACACCAGACAACACAACCGAATTCCAGACCGCCAGAATCCCACCAGAAGCACCTACAGATGGTGCGAATGCAAAAGTATCAAATTGCCTAGGGCAAAAGGCCCTAATTTCCCTTATATCAAAGGTTTCACATTTAGTTTCCTAGAAACAAGCAACAACACACTGGCTTTCCTCAATTTTCTGTTTAACAGCACGCTTTCGAGCAGGTGCATTAAGCCCTCTCACATTCCAGCAGAGCACACTCCAATTCTTGCAATTATAATTATTCATAATAACCATATAAAAGATGGTAGCAAAAGAGCACTACATAGTAGTACCACAGCACATAGAATCCCAACAAGCAAGAAAGTTTCAGGCCTAAGTTATTACAGTCATTAAAAATGACCAAAAGACCCAACAGCAGGGCCATCATAAGGGCATGGCAGACCCCATAGTTCCAAAGAGAACTAAACATCTCCACCAGACATGCTGTCAGCTGCAGGATTAGCCATAAGCTTATCCACTGAGAGTTGGTAATCCGGAATCTGCAAGTCTCGGCCAATATCTTGGATCACCCTGATCGGAGTTTGAGGGGGCACATCAGAAGAAGAACCTGGATGGGGCGATTCATCAGAGGGGGGAACAATGAGAGGCTTGCAACGAGGCTTCTTCTTCTTCGGCTGGTGCTGAAGCTCCTGAAAAACTCATAAAATGCAACCGAATAAAATTGCAAATAAAACTCAAATAAAAAATATTTTTATTCAAAATTAAATTTCCAATATTTCCTTGCTGTTTTGAAGAAGTCATATTATCTTCTCTCATTATTTTATTTATTTTGAAATAATTGGATAAATAATTTTGAAAATTCAAAAATGGGTTTTCGTGAAAACCTCCAACTCTCTCTCAATTGGTCCTTGAGTTGCTTAAGGCTTCGAGGATCAAAATTCCAAATAAAACAAATTCAAAGATACACAAATTATGGATGCATATGATGACCTAATGAATAACATCCAAATTGAAAATTGGGATGTTACAAACCTACCCCCCTTAAGATGAATCTCACCCTTGAGATTCGGGTTGGCTAGCAAAAAGGTGTGGGTGGTCTTCCCGGAGGTCTTCTTCTCGCTCCCAGGTGGCTTCCTCCTCGGTATGGTGGCTCCACTGAACCTTGCAAAACCTGATGACCTTGTTGCGTGTAACTCGGTTGGCGAACTCGAGAATCCTGACGGGTTTCTCCTCATAGGTCAGGCCACTCTCCAACTGAATTGCTTCCAGGCACACTGTATCTCTCAGAGGATTATAGGCCATCTTTGCATGGCATTTCTTCAACTGGGAAACCTGAAACACATCATGAACTCCTGACAAACCTTCGGGTAACTCCAACTTGTAGGCAACTTCACCCATACGTTCCAAAACTCGGTATGGTCCTACAAATCGTGGGGCTAACTTTCCTTTAACTCCAAATCGTTTAACTCCTCAAAGTGGTGACACATGAAGATATGCTCTGTCTCCTACTTCATATGTTACCTCCTTGCATTTAGTATCGATATAACTCTTCTGCCTGGACTGGGCTACCTTGAGTCTATCACGAATCAACTTGACCTTCTCCTCAGACCCTCTAATTAAGTCTGGCCCAAATAATTGTCGGTCTCCAACTTCATCCCACATCAATGGTGTCCTGCACCTCCTTCCATACAAAGCTTCAAAAGGGGCCTTCTTCAAACTAGCTTGGTAGTTGTTGTTGTACGAGAACTCTATGTAAGGAAAATTATCATCCCAACTAGATCCATAATCTAGCGCACAAGCTCTCAACATGTCCTCTAGAATCTGGATCGCATCTGTCTATGGATGAAAGGTTGTACTGAACTCTAGCCTGGTACCCAAAGTCTGGTATAACTGATTCCAAAACTTCGAAGTAAACTGTGTTCCTCTATCTGAACTCCATGCAGACATACGATCCTGGTCATATATATCTTGGCTAACTTCACACTCGTATAAGTAGTTTTCACGGGGATAAAGTGTGCCACTTTGGTCAAGCGATCAACTACAACCCAGATGGAGTCAGAGCGTGTCCTGGGTAATCCGGTGATGAAATCCATGCCAAGCTTATCCCACTTCCATTTGGGTATCAGCAAAGGCTGAAGTAATCCTGCTGGCTTCTGATTCTCTGCCTTAACTCTCTAACATACGTCACATATTGCTACATACTCGGCAATATCCTTCTTCATACCTGTCCACCAGAAAGGTTCCTTCAAATCCAAATACATCTTGGTGTTGCCTGGGTGAATTGAGTATGGCGAATCACGAGCCTCCTAAAGAATTAACTTCCCAATCTCTGGGTCGTTGGGCACATAGATGTGATCCTCAAACTATGAAGTTTCGTGTTCATCCTCACGAAATCCTTTGGCCTTTCCTTTACTCATCTTTTCTTTTATCTCCGCAATCTCCTTATCTGTCTTCTGTGCTTCTCAAATCTTTCCCAACAACATGGACTGAACTTCCAACGGTGCAACAAAACCTCTCGGAACTATCTCCATTCGAAGTTCTCTGAGATCTTCGCCTAACTCATGGGGTAATCCTCTGGTTATGAGGGTGTTAACATAACTCTTGCGGCTCAACGCATCTGCTACAACATTGGCCTTTCCTGGATGATAATGCAGTTTCATGTCATAATCCTTTATGAGCTCCAACCATCTCCTCTGCCTGAGGTTCAAATCCTTCTGCGTGAAAATGTACTTCAAACTCTTATGGTCTGTGTAAACATCACAACGATTTCCAATAAGAAAATGTCTCCAGGTCTTGAGCGCATGCACTACGACTGCTAACTCCAAGTCATGCGCGGCATAATTCAACTCATGAGGTCGAAGCTGTCGTGAGGCATATGAAACAACTCTTCCTTATTGCATAAGAATGCCTCCAAGTCCCTGTCGTGAAGCTTCACAATATACATGGAAATCCTTGTGTATAGCCGGAAGAATTAGCACTGGGGTTGTAACTAAACGTTTCTTCAACTCATATGAACTTGGTGTCCTTCAATAACTCCGTCATGGACTTTGCAATCTTGGAAAAATTCTCAATGAATCTCCGATAATATCCTGTGAGTCCAAGAAAACTGTGTATCTCTCCAACTGAGGTGGGTGCCAACCACTCGGTAACAGACTAAACCTTTGAAGGATCTACTGCTATACCTTCTCCGGATATAAAATGTCCGAGAAATCCGACTTCCTTCAACCAAAACTCACATTTGCTGAACTTGGCATATAGCTGATGTTCCCGGAGCATCTCGAGAACCAAGCGCAAATGTTCCTTGTGTTCTTCTTCATTCTTTGAGTACACCAATATATCATCAATGAACACCACGACAAACTTATCCAAGAACTCCATGAACACCTTATTCATCATACTCATAAAGTAGGCAGGGGCGTTAGTCAAACCAAATGACATGACCGTGTACTCATATAGCCCATACCTTGTGGTAAATGATGTCTTGGGTGAGGGAGTCCTGGACTAAGGGGTCCTCGGGCGTCCGGCCTATTATCCATGGGCCGGACTGATGGGCTGTGAAGGCACGAAGGCCGAAGACTGCACCCGTGTCTGGATTGGACTATCCTTGGCGTGGAAGGCAACCTTGGCGATCAACTATGAAGATTCCTTCCTATGTAACCGACTCTATGTAACCCTAGACCCCCCCGGTCTCTATATAAACCGAAGGGTGTAGTCCGAAAAGGATATTCATTACCATAGTCATACAGGCTAGACTTATAGGGTTTAGCCATTACGATCTCGTGGTAGATTAACTCTTGTAATACTCATATTCATCAAGATCAATCAAGCAGGAAGTAGGGTATTACCTCTATAGAGAGGGCCCGAACCTGGGTAAACATCAAGTCCCCCGTCTCCTGCAACCATCGACCTTAGATGCACAGTTCGGGACCCCCTATCCAAGATCCGCCGGTTTTAACACCGACATTGGTGCTTTCATTCAGAGTTCCAATGTGTCGTCGATGAAAGGTTCGATGGCCCCTTCAATCGTCAATAGTGCGCCGTCCAAGGAGAAACCTTCCTCCCTAGACAGATCTTCGTGTTCGGTGGCTTCGTACTGCGGGCCAACTCGCTTGGCCATCTGGAGCAGATCGATAGCTACGCCCCTAGCCATCAGGTCAGATTTGGAAGCTTGAACTACATCACGAACGTCCGCGGAGACCTGAGCCTCGATGGATTTGAGACCGCGACGATCGCTCCCCCACGCTCCGATGAACGTGACTTAAACCTGTCATCGGATCACATCCGGGAGATGGTTCCTGTTGCTGCAACGGCCTTAGAACCGAAGAAGATCATGCCATCCAAGGCCACAGAGTCCACGGCGTTGGAGCCGCACACAGACTCGGCACCCTACAATACTTGCGTCAATGGAACTCCGGACTCGTCTCCGGTTATAAGTTCCGGACCATGTACGCCTGCGGGCACCGAGCTAGATCGGTTATCGATTTTTGAATTCAGCGTCGCAGACATCTTCCAGCACTCACCTTTGGGTGACGTGCTAAACTCTTTAAAGAATTTGTCCTTGGAGAAAGACTCACAGCCGAACTATGTTCGGTTCGAACTAGAGGCTGACGATGGGAATTTTGCTTCCCACCCGCCATCCACTTCATAGCCACTGTCGATGACTTAACCGACATGCTCGATTATGGCTCCGAAGACATCGACGGTATGGACGACGATGCCGACAAGGAGCAAGGCTAAGACCCGCCATTCACTGGACGTTGGACGGCCACCTCTTCGTACGATGTGTACATGGTTGACACACCTAAAAAGGCTAGCAACGATGACACTGAAGATCCAGTTGTGAATAAACCTTCTAAGACATAGTCCAAGCACCGGCGTCCTAAACGCCGTTCTAAGCCTCGTCGCTCAAAAGATGGCAACACTGGCACCGGAGAAAATAGTACTTTGGGCGACGCCGAAAACAATGAAGACCCTG
This sequence comes from Triticum aestivum, assembly GCF_018294505.1. NCBI lineage: Eukaryota > Viridiplantae > Streptophyta > Magnoliopsida > Poales > Poaceae > Triticum > Triticum aestivum. The sequence continues at coordinate 564,718,308 of NC_057800.1, forward strand.
TTGAAGCAGCATCCGAACAGGAGGAACAAGACAACGGTCAAGTTAACCCTGATAAACAAGCCATGCCCAACGACCCGGATGACGATAGTTATCGTCCAGTCTCCGAAGATGAGGAGAGCCTCGGCAGCGAGGATTTCATCGTGCCTGAGGCACCCCTCGAGCAAGAGTGCTTCAAGCGCCAGCTAATAGCTACTGCTAGAAGCCTGAAGAAAAAGCAGCAGCAGCTCCAAGCCGATCAAGACGTACTCATTGACAGACGGACCGATGTCCAAGCAGCCGAAGAATATGGCCTCAAGCGCCCAGCCAAGAGTTACCCGAAGCGTAGACTGCTACCTCAGTTCGACGAGGAGGCACCAGATCCCGTACCTCCCTCACGCAATGCAGAACGACCACCACGTGGTCGGGATAGTGCGGCAGACCGGCTACCCCGTGGTCGGGATAAACTGACAACTCAGGCCGAACAACAGCCCGCCCCACTGCCTCATAAAAACAGAGACAGAACAACTCGGGACCATACATATGACCTTCGGAAGGACCTGGACAGCAGAGCAGGACACAGCAGATCAATCTATGGATCGCGAGGACGCTTCCCGACTCGGGATGACGGCTACCTATTTGGACGTGACAAACCTACATACGCCCGGGACGATAACTGCAGACGGACTTCACCGAAGGTGCACCATGACGTGGCCCGATATAGAGGCGTTGCACACCCTCTCTGCTTCACAGACAGAGTACTCGATCACGAATTCCCCGAGGGGTTCAAGCCCGTCAATATTGAATCATACGACGGAACAACCGATCCCGTAGTGTGGATCGAAGATTTTATTCTCGACATCCATATGGCTCGAGGAGATGACCTCCACGCCATCAAATACCTCCCACTAAAATTAAAAGGGCCATCTAGACACTGGCTAAATAGCCTGCCCAAATATTCCATCGACAGCTGGGAGGACTTGGAAGAAGCTTTTCTTGACAACTTCCAAGGTACTTATGTCCGGCCACCAGATGCCGATGACTTAAGTCATATAGTCCAACAACCTGGAGAATCAGGCAGAAAATTCTGGACTATGTTCCTAACCAAAAAGAACCACATCGTTGACTGTCCGGATGCCGAAGCCCTAGCAGCCTTCAAACACAGCATCCGTGACGAATGGCTCGCCCGCCACCTAGGCCAAGAAAAGCCGAAATCCATGGCAGCCCTCCCAGCACTCATGACCCGCTTTTGCGCGGGTGAGGACAACTGGCTAGCTCGTAGTAAAAACACAGCCAGCGAAGGCCCCTCCGAGGCCAAGAACAGCACCGGCAAGCTCCGGCGCAATAGACACAAATGCCGAAGCAATGGCGATAACATCGATGACACCACAGTTAACGCCGGATTCAGCGGCTCCAAGTCCGGTCAACGGAAGAAGCCCTACAAAAGGAACAATGAGGGACCATCCAGCTTAGACCGCTTACTCGACCGTCCGTGCCAGATACATGGCACCCCAGACAAATAAGCCAATCATACAAACAGAGATTGTTGGGTTTTCAAACAGGCTGGCAAGTTAAATGCCGAGAGCAAAGAAAAGGGATCACAAAGTGAGGATGAGGATGAAGAGGTCCGGCAGCCGAACACTGGGGGGCAGAAGAAATTTCCCCCTCAAGTCAAAACAGTGAACATTATATACGCTACACACATCCCCAAAAGGGAGCGCAAGCGAGCACTCAGGGACGTCTACGCGGTAGAGCCAGTCGCCCCAAAATTAAATCTATGGTCATCATTCCCGATCACCTTCGATCATCGAGATCATCCCACTAGTATCCGCCATGGCGGTTCGGCCGCACTGGTCCTCGACCCAATCATCGATGGATTTCACCTAACATGAGTCCTAATGGATGGTGGTAGCAGCCTCAACCTGCTCTATCATGATACAGTGTGCAAAATGGGCATTAATCCCTCACGAATCAAGCCCACAAAGACTATCTTTAAAGGAGTCATACCAGATGTAGAGGCCCATTATACGGGCTCAATCACGCTGGAAGTGGTCTTCGGTTCTCCGGTCAACTTCCAAAGCAAAGAGTTAATCTTCAATATCGTCCCCTTCGGCAGCGGCTACCACACACTGCTTGGACGAACTGCATTTGCTAGATTCAATGCAGTGCCACACTATGCTTATCTCAAGCTCAAGATGCCCGGTCCACGCGGCGTCATAACAGTCAATGGAAACATGCAACGCTCCCTCTGAACAGAGGAGCACACAGCCGCCCTAGCAGCAGAGGTATAGAGCGGCCTTCTCAAGCAGAACCGTAATCCGGCCGCCGAGCCCCTGGACATCACAAAGAGAGTCCGGACCACACTACAACAGGACAACACGGCTCGTCAAGAGCTCGATTAGCAATTCGGCCTCCGTCCCAGTCCTGATGAGGTAGCGGCATCCGCACCACGCATACATAATTACGCACTCAAAATCCTATGGGCATCGACGGAGGCACAGTTAGCTCGTAGTTCGGCTACACCAATCCCGGACTCACTAGCCCCCTTCGACGGCCTGCTTACCGGTCCTGTCAAAGGACAAGTACACTAGATTGGCGCAGAGCACATGCATATAGGGGAAGCCCTAAAGGACAATCCAATGACTACTCTACCTGTTTTTCAGTACCCAAATGCAGCTCTCCTCTGGTTCTGGCATGTTAAATAGTCGGTCGCTTATTGCATTATTTTATAAATGTGCTTTGACGCATTAACCCAATTATAATGGAAACATTTTACGGCCCATGTCAAGGGGCCCCAGATACTACCTCTGCTCTTTTTCTGTTTCCCGTTGCTATTAGTCACTTATATACTCGCACACGTGCACTTTGGCACGTCTCATATTTGCCAGGGGCTTCTCATCGCCCCATAATATGGCAACAAAGTCCAAACACTTCTTATAGATAAGTTCGGCACCCCGAATTTAGCATTATATGCATTGGCTCCGAATCATGTCTTTGGTCAATAGTTGGGTTGCCCAGCTCCTGTGCTTGCTACCCTATGTTCCGCTACATCGGCTAGGGTAGTAAAGGGAGAACTACTGCGATTGTGCCCTGGTCTAAACCGGATGAGCACCTTAGTAGAGAAAGCCGAAAACTGACTGTCATGATGCGGCGAGAGCCGGTCAGCTGTTCGGAGGTCAGTTTTTCCGCATTTCGCGAAGGATCGGTACTTCCCGATCAGACGCTGACAGCACTCTGGTTCGTATACTAGGGGCTGCGCCTATGTTTTATTATAAAACTCCTATGGCTAAGTGAGGGCGTTTAAGCCGCATAGTCTGATTGCCTGGTTCGTTGTGCTAAACAACTCCTTCAAGGACCATATAATTGGATCAAGATTGTTCAGATTCCATCCCGAACACCTCCGTACTACCTACGTGAGGGAAGAAGCCAACGACTGGTCAACCCTCAAATTCCATACAACACGGCCGCACAGGAGGAAACAATCAAAACATAACAAACATTATATTACAAACTGGATTTGTTTTCATCATACAAGGCAAAGACAAAAACAAATGTCTTCATTCGAAAATAATGTCCTGCCCGCACTGCGTTGCTGCAAGTCTAGACCCTTCCAGGAAATCCGCAAAATATCGCTCGGGTGTGCGGTGCTCCTTGCCCTCCGGCGGCCCCTTGGCCACCTCGATGGCGTCCATCTTCGCCCGCCACAACTTGCAACAAGTGAAGGCCATGCGGGCACCTTCGATGCAGACTGATCGCTTGACAATGTCTAGCCGCGGACAAGCCTCCATCATCCGCTTCACGAGGCCAAAATGACTACTAGGTATAGCTTCGGCTGGCCAAAGCCAGATTATTAAATCCTTCATGGCCAGTTCGGCCACCCTGTGCAGCTCGACCAACTGTTTTAGCTGATCGGCAAAGGGCACCGGATGTTCTGGCACATCATACTGCGACTAGAACAGGTTCTCTGTGGAATTCCCTTCTCCATCTCGGAAAAACTCTGTAGCATCGGACACGCTGCATGGTAGATCTGCAAAGGCCCCTGGGCAACTCCGAACCTGGGTTAGTAAAAGGTACTTCTTCTCCACATACTTGCTTTGTGTCGGGGGTTGGGTGCGACATATGCCAAAGGATGGCTTATCATGGTGGGAGCAAGTAGAACGTCGTCGGTGCCTGGAAGCGGGTTGAGGCGTAGACACAAACGCCGGCGTACTTTACCCAGGTTCGGGGCTCTCCTAGGAGATAACACCCCTAGTCCTGCTCTGCGGGGTCTCTGCATGATCACTATGGCAAAGTGAGTACAAGGTTGCTCCTCGAGCTGCTTCCTGGAGGTAGGAGAGGGCAAGGCTGCTAATTACTGTAGCCGTGCTTCTAACGATGTGGGCTTGGTCATGGGGTCGTGGCAACAGCACTGCCGCTTGGCGAGCGATCATTGTTGCCACTCCCCGTCTCGTCTGGTTAATGGTGTGTGGGGCCCGTGGGAGGGGCGGGCCGACTCCCAACGGGTCCGACTGGTGGTGCTCTCGCCGTCTTCTGGACTCCCGCTGATTGGCGGGACCCGTCATCCCTGGGTCGTACAGACAGGCCGTCGTGGGTGCAGGACCCTGCCCACTAGTGCTAATGTCAGGGCCAGCATGGCAACAGTGTCGTGCCAGACAGAGATCTCTGCGGGTACGGCGCACTGTGGCCACGCCTGCCCTTGGAAAGGGGAGGGAGTGGGCTTCACTGTAGCCACTCCCCGTCCCGTCCCTCTTGATGAGGGCACGGGTATTTGTTGGTGCCAGGGGCTGACTCCTGGTGGCCGGCCTCTCTGGAAGCCGCCAGATCGGAGTCGGCGTGACTTGAACTCGCCTCCAGGACTCGGCTGCGGGGGGAGTCAGCCGTTCCTCCGGTCGACTTCTAGAAGGCGGCTATTCGTCGTGGCATCTTCGAGGGGCGCACCCTGCCCTGATGTCTTTAAAGGTTCTGGGCTTCGGGTTAGCCTACCCATGGCCCATTACTCCGACAGTAGTCCTCGAAGCTGGTGAGGCGCCGCGGACGATCGGCTGGGGAGCCTCAGCAGTTTCTCTCTCCAGGTGCTCGAGACATGTATCTTGCTTGACTTCTGCCGGGCCGACTAAAAGGAGTCGGACTCGCCCATCTCTGATTTGTCCAATATTTCGAACGCCCTGGCGTGATCCAAGTGGCGTGATGGCTAAGCCTCCAGGCCGCCGCCCGATTTGGGCCTGTCACGTGGCAGCGCGCGGGCAGGCCAGTCTGCCTGCCCACGCACGTGACGGGACAAGTCTTCAGGCGGGGCCCGCCACTACCGTGCCTCGACGCACGAGCGGATCCGTTGCGGCCGTAGCGGACGGTTGGGGTTCCCACGGAGTTACTGCGCGCAGTAACTCCGTGCGATAAACGTGGGGGGTCATGGTGTCGTGGCGCAGCAAATCCCACGACCGACCCCTCGGCTTCGCAGCCCATGAGGCTATAAGTAGGGGAAGAGGGGAGAGCGGCTGAGCACGCGCGCCCCTCCCCCATGCTACTCCTCGCTCTTCTTCTTCTTCCTCGCACCGCCGCGCCCCGAGGTTTCCCGAGTGCCACGGTGATCCACTCACAATGAGCTCTTCCTCCGCCGCCGTGCCCCCTCAGTGCACTCCGGCACCTGGGATGGCTCAGAGGTCCACGATGACCACATCGATTTCCTCCGCAAGATACGTCGGCTCCCCGGCAAGGATTACGTGCGGGTGCGCCTTGCAACGAGGGGGAAATCTCGCCGGCGCTGGAGGAGGGCGAGCGGGTCATCTTCCGCTCGCACTGCCTGCGCGTCCTGGGCCTGCCGACGTGCCGCTTCTTTCTCTCCTTCCTCGAGTTCTATGGCCTCCAGCCCCACCACCTCACGCCCAACACGGTGGTGCTGTTGTCCGCCTTTGTCGCCCTGTGCGAGGGCATCCTCGGAGTCCTCCCCGCCATCGAGCTCTGGGGGGAGTTCTTCTTCTCCAAGCTCGGCACCCAGGCCGCAGGCGTGCCGGCTCAGTGCGACGCGTTCATCATCGTGTGGAGGCCGGGGGCCGACAACCCCTTCCCTACCATCAAGCTGATAAAGTCGGTGCAGATGTGGCAGCGATCGTACTTCTATGTGAAGAGCGTCTTCACGGAGGGTGATTGGGTCAATCTGCCGGCTTTCGTAGCTGGCCCGCCGGCTGGGAGGCTGCCCAACTGGTCGTACCGGGCCAAGTCACTGACGCCTGCAGGAGCCGGCGCCATCACGCGACTCCGAGTGCTGACGCAGACGGAGGGCCTGACCGGTCCGGATCTGCTGGCCGCCTTCGTGGCACGCCGAGTCCTCCCACTCCAAGGTCGCCTCCACATGATATGCCAAATGAGCGGGCACCGAGACCCGAGCCGGATGTGCACCAAGGACATGCCTCACGAGGAGGTGGTCTACATGGTGAACTACCTCTCGGACAGTAAGATCCTAGAAGATTGGCAGTTCGGCAAGGAGCCATACTCTCGCGCTAACCCCCCGCCTATAGTGAGTTGCCCCTTTCTTTCTTTCTTTAACTTGTCTTCTTTCTTGCCAAGTTCATCTTGTCCGACCTGACCAGTCGGCTTTGGTCAGAATCCCCTCCTCCATCCGTCAGCCGGCACCGCAGGGCCAGCCCGCGAGTTCCTCGCCGACCGGGCGGAAAGCAACATAGATGACCCCAATCTGGGGGCGGCGGCTTTGGAAGACGACGCCGAGGAAGGAGGCGGCCCGCGGCTCGGGGCCAGTCTAGAGGACTGGCCTGATGATGATGAGGAAGTCGTCCCCCGCCACCAGCCAAGAGCCGGCCAGCCCGGCGCGAGCTCTTATGCCACGCCGAACGCTCAAGGAGGCGCGAGGAAACGCAGGGCCGTGCCGAGCTTGTTCGGCAGTCGACCGAAGAAACCCAAGAGCTCGGCCGCGGCAACCAAGCGGGACGAGGCGACCGCGAAGGCCATCCGCTTCCGCAAGGAAGTGAAGAAGCCGCCGCTGGTCTCCGCGTGAGTACTCCATCTTTCTACTTTTATTCTTTCCTTGTAGCTTTTGCCAGAGTCTTTACTTGCTTCCCTTGCTTCAGGGCTCCCCTCACTCTTGAGAGGGGCGCCGCCCCCTCCGTCATGGGGTCGGCGGAGACGTCCGCCACCACTCAGCGGGTTGACCCCGCCGCCGACCTCCAGGAGGCGACGGAGTGGAACGTGCAAGAGAAGCGCGAAGAGGAGGAGGCCTCCCGCCTGGAGAAGGCGGAGGCCGAGAAGGCGGAGGCCGAGAAGGCGGAGGCCTCCGCCAAGAAGAAACTGGAAGAGGCCGAGACCGCCGTCGCGTCAAGGCGGCAGGCTGAGGAAGCCGTGCACCGCCAATCGGTGGTGTTTGTCACCCCACGGAACTCTGCGCCGCCACCTCCGGAGTTCATGGGGCAGTCAGGGGAAGCCGGCGGCGAGTACCCGATCATGGAGGGGGAAGGTGGCGACGACCTTATACCGGACGTGGTTGTGCCGCCGCCGCCGTCTGGAAGCGCGCTAGGCGAGCTGCCGGCTGTCCCGCCAGTGCCACCGACTGAAGACGAGGTCGTGGCGGGCCTGCTTCTTCAGGTCGGCACGCCGACGCGTCGCCGACTTGCGAAGGCGACTTCGGCGCCGCGCCCTTTGGAGACCGGCGTCGCGAGCTCGACGATCCCAGACGCCGAGGCGACGAGCGCCACGCCCACTGGGTGGGTGTGAGGAGGCGGGACGGGTCCGCTGAATCAGGCGCTTCTAGATGTCCAAACCAAGCTCCGAGCTAAGGGCGACGCCATCCAGAACTGTACCAAGGCGCATCTGGCGTCGCGGACGGCCATCCGGGTACGTCTCCTCCTTCTTGTGTTGTTTGTTTTTCTTTTTCATCTCTGTGGGGGCGCGCCAGCACACCCACTGGGTGTAGTCCCCGAGTTTCGGGCCGGCTGCTGAGCAGGCGGGTCGGAACTCTAATTGCCGAGTTCCAAGTACTAACGTTTGTCTGAAACGCTTGTCACAGTACTATCACAATCTTCGTGTGACCGCCTTCAATCGCAACGTCGAAGAGCTGGGCAAGCGGACCGCCGACTTGTCGGAGAGCCAGAGTAAGTCTTCTTTCTTTTCTGCGGGGGCGCACTGGCGCACCCGCGGGCTGTAGTCCCCGAGATTCGGGCCGACTGCTGAGCAGTCGGGACGGATCTCCCCGGCGACCTTCTTTGTTGACGACTAATGCCCTCTTTCTTCTTTCCTTCAGAGGCCAACGCCACTCTGCAGCAGCAATTGGGCGAGGCCAACACCGCGCTGCGTGTCAAGGGGGAGGAGTGCAGCAAGCTGGCCGCAGAGCGCGACCTGCTGGTCGCGCAATTGGTAGAGCAGAAGGAGCTGCTCAAGAAGACCCAGGATGAGGCGGAGCAGAAGGAGACTGCCCTCCTGGCTAAGTTTGCAAGCGAGCGCTCCTCTTGAACTGACAAGGAGGCGCTGCTGACCTCCGGCTTCCATGAGATCGAGGATCTCGTCGATGGTGAGTTTCCTCATTTTTCTTCTTTGAGTTGCCGACTATAGGTTGAGCCGACTTCTAGTTTTTTACTTGTTCTTCGTTCTTTCGTCTTGGCAGACTTCTTCCCCGGCCACTCGCAGGCCGCCAATCAAGCCATCGAGGTTGATCGCGAGGGACGGAGGCTGGATGGCGCGGAGATCGCCGCCGACGCCCCCCGAACTCTCGATGAGCAGATCCTCAGCATTAAGGCCCGCCTTCGGCCGGCCCACCGGATGCTGCGCTGGCTTCAACATGTCGGCGTCTAGGCAATCACTGCCCTATGGCCGGACATGCAGGCTCCGCGCACTCCCAGTCGGACTGCCGACTGGCTAGAGGTCGTGGCTGGCCGTCTTGAGGCCTGGAAGGGCTCCTCGGCCTGGGCTGGAGTGCGCCGGGCCTTGGAGTTCGTCAAGGCATGGTATCCTGGGCTGGATCTAGACCGGCTCACCACACTCCGGCTAGAGGCCCAGGTGGAGCTGGCTGTCCTGGAAGACGCCCTCGTCAAGTGTGCGGCGTCGATCGTCGAGTACACTGACACCAGCATCTTCGTCCCTGAGCGGGCTGAAGACGGCAAGGAGGCGCCGCCGGAGTGGTTCGGGATGAACCCAGACTATGGCGAGGACTCGGCGGAGGTGATCGGCTCCAGCGTCAAGGAGGAAGGCGAGATGGAGGCACCATAAGACGGAGCGGACAGCCAGCCTCAGCTCGACCACGCCTCCAGCAACGAGCCGCACCCGACCAAGCCGGCTGCCACCGGAGGTGATCAAGCTGAGACCGACCAGCCGGCCGCCCCAACAACTGGCACCGCCATATCCTCCGATCCTCCGAACCCGTCTGCTGCTTCCTAGGCTGCCACCTTATCTTTGTTTTATCTTCTTAATAGTCTTTGAAGAACTTGTTAATTCGCACAATTCCACCCGCAGGGTGTATTTTGAACTTCTGTTCGAAGATTCGGCCAAGGGCCTTTGTTATGTAAATATTCATCCGAGTTCTATCTCTTCTTGCTTATTGCTCTTTTGGCTTTTTCCTTTGCTGCCTTCGCTTAATTGCCGACTTGTCAGCCGAACAGCCGCTCTGCGGATTGCTGCTGGGTCAAGTACTTGGCTACTTTGGGAAGGCAAGTACTTAGCCGTTTAGAGTTTTTTTAGCAAGTTGAATAGAAGGCGACGAGCCGACTGCTCAAGAGACGGTTTGCGAAAGAAGGCTAGAAGCCGGCTTAAGCTATGTTTATGCTTTGAGTCCTTAGCCATTTTTCATGTGGATGCCCATTCTACCTTACTCCTGCTCACCAGACAGTCGCTCTGCAAGCTGCGGCTTCTGACAGGAGACGGCTTAGGTGCCACACACACTACTAGGAAAAGGGCTACTAATGGCGCACCAGTTTTGCCTACTAATGGCGCATCACTGGTGCGCCATTAGTATCACGCCACTAGTATTTTTTACTAATGGTGCACCACTAGTGCGCCATTAGTATAGGCCACGGTGCGCCATTAGTATAGGCCACGGTGCACCATTAGTATTTTTGAATTTTGAAGGCGGGAAAATAGTAGTGGCGCCGTCTAACCCCCACCATGCGCCATTGCTATTTTTGAATTTTGAATTTGGATCTGGATCGTGATTTTTTGCCCATTTTTTGCTCGTTTTTTTGCTCGCTTTTTGGCACGATATTATTTCAAATTGTGTTCCTGTTTTTGGATCTTGTACGTTCTTTTGTCGTGTTCTTTTGCCGGAGAGGAGTTCGCCGGAGAGGAGGAGGAGGAGGTCACCGGAGAGGCGCTCGCCTACATCGCTGGAAAGGAGGAGGAGGTCGCCGGAGAGGAGTTCACCGAAGCATCAGAGAGGAGGAAGGAGAAACCATGAGGGAATGGGAGGAGAGGAGGGAGGAGGAGCTCACCGGAGAGGAGGTAGGAGAAACCGTGAGGGGAGGGGAGGAGAGGAGAGGAGGGAGGAGGAGGTTGTCGGAGAGGAGGAGGAGGTCGCCGAAGAGGAGGAGGAGGTCGCCGGAGAGGAGGAGGAGGAGGTCGTCGGAGAGGAGGAGGGTAGTATGGTGGAGGAGAGAAGGGAAGATGGAGTGGAGGAGAGGAGGAGATGGAGTGGAGGAGAGGAGGAGATGGAGTGGAGGAGAGGTGGAGTGGAGGAGGTGCGCCCAGTCATATATACGACATAGTAATGGCGCACCGTGGGCAGGTGCACCATTACTAACTTTTTTTTATTTTTTGATTTATTTTGAATTTTGAAGGCGGGAAGATACTAATGGCGCACCATGGGCAGGTGCGCCATTAGTAACTTTTTTATTTTTTTGACTTATTTTGAATTTTTAAGGCGGGAAGATACTAATGGCGCACCATGGGTAGGTGCGCCATTAGTAAGTTTGAATTTTTCTGATTTTTTTTGCCTCTCCAGATCTTAAAAGCCCCGTATCTTTTTTTCTGTTAGGTTTTTGAGGATTTTGAAAATTTTTAACGGGGATCCCCCCCCAGTTAAATTCGGATGTAACTTTTCGAGTAGATGATTTTTCATATAAAAAACTTTTTAATCTGAGTTCGTACGCAAAAGTTATGCCCATTTTTACAAATTCTCGAGAGAATTTGCAAAAAAGTCGAAAATTCATGTATGTAAATTTTGCTAACAACTAGACCACATATCACATGGGAATTTTATTTTCTTTTATTTTTTTGACATTTCTATCATTTTCTTTTATTTATTTTTTGAAACTGAAAAGGCGGTCCACCGAGGGGGGGTGCATTCGGGCGAATGTTTGGGCCAAGTTACTAATGGCGCACCGTGGCATGGTGCTCCATTACTAGTTCAACTAGTAATGGCGCACCACTCCCACAGTGCGCCATTAGTAGTTTTGAAAAAAAATTCTTTCTTACTAATGGCGCACCACTCCCACGGTGCGCCATTAGTAGTTTTGAAAAAATTAAAAAAAATTACTAATGGCACACTATGGACGTGGTGTGCCATTAGTATTTGCACACTAATGGCGCACCAACACATGGTGCGCCATTAGTATATAGTAATGGCGCATCACATGTCTGGTGCGCCATTAGTGTCAATTCCATCTATAGCCCTTTTCCTAGTAGTGACACTACTTGTCCGGCTGCAGGAAGCATTTCATAGTGCAAGACGGCGAGTCCCCGGGCAGACTAGTCGACCCCGGTGCCAAGCGGCATGTCAAAGAGTAACATACTTGTAGGCATAATTCTTATCATATAGATAAAAGAGGGCAGTCCCCGAGCTCTTCTCGGGGGGCCCGGAGTCTTGGTACTTTAATACAAAAGGTAGTGTGGTACATACTGCATTAACTGTAAAATCTCCGGAGGAGATTTGCATTCCATGGCCGCTTCATCTCTTTGCCGGAGTCGTCCCTCTTGCATGCTCGGGGCTTCTGAGCGTCGATCAGGTAGTAGGATTCGTTTCCCAACACTTTGCTGATGATGAAAGGGCCTTCCCAAGGTGATGAGAGCTTGTGCTGGTCGGCTGTTCGCTGGATCAGCAGGAGCACAAGGTCTCCTTCTTGGAAAGATCTTGGTTTGACCTTCCGGTTGTAGTCTCGGCGCAGGCTCTGCTGGTAGATGCTGGACCAGCTGAGTGCCAACAGTCGGCCCTCTTCCAGCAGGTCGACACCGTCTTGACGTGCTTCTTATGCTTCCTCCTTGGTGTACATGGTGACTCGTGGGGAGTCGAACTCTATGTCCGTTGGGACGATGGCTTCGGCGCCGTAGACGAGGAAGAAAGGCGTGAAGCCGGTTGACTTGTTTGGCGTTGTGCGCAGACTCCAGAGGACGGCTGGCAACTCATCGAGCCAGTAGCCAGCCGAGCATTCCAGAGGCTCGACAAGTCGAGGCTTGATGCCGGATAGGATGAGGCCATTTGCTCGCTCTACTTGGCCGTTTGACTGCGGATGGGCAACGGACGCTAAGTCCAGTCGGATGCCCTGCGTCGCGCAGAAACGGGCCAAGGCACCTTTGGCAAAATTTGTGCCGTTGTCGGTGATGATGCTGTGTGGTATGTCGTACCGGATTGTAATGTCGAAGATGAAAGTCACGGCAGTCAGACCGTTCAACTTCTTGATCGGCTTTGCTTCTATCCACTTGGTGAACTTGTCCACCACGACAAGTAAATGAGTCAGGCCGCCTCATGCCATCTTGAATGGTCCCACCATGTCCAAGCCCCAGACAGCAAAGGGCCAGGCAATGGGAATAGTCTTGAGTGCAGAAGCCGGCTGATGCGGCTTGGAGCGGAACTTCTGGCATCCTTTGCATTTTTGAACCAAGTCCTTGGCTTCTTCCAAGGCAGTCGGCCAGAAGAAACCGTGTCGGAAGGCTTTTGCGACGAGTGCTCTTGAAGCTGCATGGTGGCCGCACTCGCCTTGATGGATGTCTTTGAGAATTGCCTGGCCTTGCTCTGGCTCCACACAGCGCTGGTAGACGCCAGTGACACTGCGCCTAACCAGCTCTCTGTTGACTATGGTATAGGCTGCTGCTCGGCGTTGCACTTGCCGAGCTAGGATCTCGTCCGTTGGCAGCTCTTTGCTCACCAGGAATTTGAGGATGGGCTGGGCCCATGAGGGTGCTGTTATTTCTTCGACTATCAGAACTGCGACTTGGACAAGGGCGACTGGGCCGGGAGGCAGCGGGTTGGAGTCGGCAGCCGCTTGCTGGATCGATGAAGTCCCCGGGCTGATTGGCGCAGTCCCCGGGCCGAGTCCTGAAGTCTCCGGGCTGGCCACCGTAGTACCCGGGCCAGGTTCTGAAGTCCCCGGGCCAGTTTCGACTACCGCGATCCTGGAGCCGCCCGCCAAAATTCTCGTGACGTCTGATGGGGCTCTTGAGTCGGATCCGACTTCTTCGGGAGGAGCTGGCACAAAGATGGAGTCTGATTCTGGTGAAGGCTTGACAGACGGCTTGAGGAGGCGTTGGAGGGCGACACCAGACGGTATTGCTTGACGAGTGGAGCCGATTCGTGCTAGGGTGTCTGCTTGGTCGTTATCGTTTCTTGGCACATGGAGGAACTCGCACCCCTCGAAATATCCACCGAGTTGCTGCACGAGGAAGCGGTAGCTCGCCATGTTTGCATCTTTGGCATCCCAGTCGCCGGACGACTGCTGGACCACCAGGTCGGAGTCACCATAACACAGGATCCGGCGAATGCCGAGTTCTTTGGCAAGCCGAAGCCCGTGAATGAGCGCCTCGTATTCAGCGACGTTATTGGAGGCGGCAAAGTGGATTTGCAGCGCCTCGTTCCGTCTAAGGCCTCCTCGTCGTCCTCCGCCTTGCGGCCTTGGTTCGCTCGCCGTGCGCGGTGCGCCGCCCTCTTGCGTTGTCAACGTCGTCAACAACCGAGAGGAACAAGGAGATGACTGTACGTGGAGAGGATGATAGTAGGGACCCACCAGCTTCATGGCAGTACACAAGCAAGTGCCTCTATGGTACAAGCCCAAAAATATGGTTCCTCCTAATGTTTGGACATCTGGGGCTCACGGCATTGTCAACGTAGTCAATAATAGAGAGAATTACACTACGAGCGGCTGACACTAGGGACCCAGCAAGTCACGCAGTTTTTTTAGGAACAAGCAGTTGTTATTTATACTAGTTTTAGCGACGGATCAGGGTAACAACGGGGCTGTGCGGGGGCTATGGCCCGTCTAGCCAGGGTATTATTTATGTTTACCACATCATGAGCCCTGTGTTTTTTTCTTGCTGAAAATGGCTAGCCTAGTTCTATTTTTTTTAAAGAAATACCCAAACAAGGCCTACTTGCTTTATCGGCCCTGCTGGGCTGCAAATCTTTCAAGACGAGGAGAGTTTCATTCGGTTTGCCCAGAAATGGGTTGTACATTTTTAAAACACATCAAACCGGGAATTAGTTTCAATTTTTTTTCATTACAAGATCTTAAATTCCATTGATTTTTATGCGTGGACAATTATTTGGATTTTATATTTATATAAATTATTTTTCAAAATAGTTTAAATGTGAACCGATATTTCTGGATTAAAAACAGTTGACCGCATCGAAATATGCAAAATTTCGTATACTTTTTAACTGTGGCCACAATATGGGGTGTAATGCTAACAAAAAGAAGATGGGCTCCAAAAAAATTCTTAAGAATTAGCAAATGGGTTGTACATTATTAGAAATAATGGTAGATGGGCTGCATGCTGTTTTCCATAGATTTGAGGCTGACTTGTGCGCCTACTATAGGTTGACGTGTATGCTTTCATAAAAAAGGTTGACGCACACGCAATGCCCTGTCAACTTAGTCAACACACGAGAGTAGTGACTGTTGGATGTCCATCCAACGGTTGTCGTGGTTCTTCAATCTCTGCTCTTCATGCTCCAGCCGCTCAAACAAGCGCCCGCAGGACTGCCTGCTCCCTCCTCCCGCGGCCGGCTATGCTGCCACGCAGGCCTCACGGCCCCATCGTACTCCCATCACTGGCCTAGCCATCCCTCAACTCACCAACACATGTTGTTATTCTTCGGCGACGGCAGACAAACCAGTAAACCCTCGTATACTCCTCCGCGTGAGAAACAACTGTCGAGTATTCCCTGTCTCCATGTCGTTCCCTTCCTAGGCCTCGCCGTCATCCACCACCCTGGTGCTCTCGGCGCGGCCTGGTCAACGTGGCCAATGAACAACATCCATCGGAAGTGGACTATACGTGGAGAGGCTGACAGCTGGGTCCATGGCCGCACGCAAGGAAATGCCTCCTTATTACGCGCAAAATAATGATTCCTCCACCTGACATCTAGGACCCACAGGAAGGGCCTCTGTATTTCGCGAAAAAACGTTCCCCCCACTGACAGGTCGGACCCACCAGCTATATCTTTGCACGCAAGGAAGTGCCTCCTTATTACGCCCAAAAAAATGAATACCCCCTGCTAGCTGGGACCCACCATATTGTTGGGCTGACTTGTGAGCCTACTAAGTTGACGGGGACGGAGGGCTTTGTCAACTTAGTCAATACTCCAGTGACCGTATGTTGTCCATCCAACGGCCATAGTGCTTCTTCAACCTCTGGTCTTCTTGCTCCAGCCGCCCAAAGCAGCGACGGTCGTGCCGCCTGCTCCTGCCTCCCGTGGCCGGTTGTGCTACCGCAGAGGCCTCACCGCCCCCATACTACTCCCACCACTGGCCAGGCCATCCCTCCACTCACCCACACATCCTGTTATTCTGCGGCGACGGCAGCCTCACACCGTAGCCGAACCAGTGAATGCTCGTACTCCTCTCCGGGTGGGCATCCACTGCCGCATCTTGCCCGGCTCCGCGTCGTCCCCTTCCTAGGCCTCGCCGTCGTCCACCACCGTGGTGCTCTCGGCGTGGCATGGTCATTGTGGTCAATGACCGACTTCCATCGGAAGGGTACTGTATGTGGAGAGGCTGACAGTTGGGTCCACGGCAGCCGCAAGGAAGTGCCTCCTTATTACGCGAAAAATAATTATTCCTCCACCTGACAGCGGGGACCCACCAGACGGGCCACTAGTATTTTGCGAAAAAAATCGTTTCCCCTGACTGTTGGGACCCACGGACGGGCCACCGTATTTCGCAAAAAAAACGGTCCCCCCGCTGTCAGCTCGGACCTATCGGAAGTGCCTCCTTATTACACACAAAAAATGAATACTCCCCCGGCTAGCTGGGACCCACCTTGGTGGGAGGTTGACTTGTGGGCCTACTAAGTTGACGGGGACGAAGGGCTTTGTCAACTTAGTCAATATGAACGATTCTAGCTCCAGTGACCGTACGATGTCCATCCAACGGCCATAGTGCTTCTTCAACCTCTGGTCTTCTTGCTCCAGCCGCCCAAAGCAGGGCCGGTCGTGCCGCATGCTCCTGCCTCCCGTGGCCGGCTGTGCTACCGCAGAGGCCTCACCGCCCCCTACAATTCCCACCGCTGGCCAGGCCCTGCAGCGACGGTAGCCTCACACCGCAGCCGAACCAGTGAACCCTCATACTCCTCTCCGCACGGGCTTCCACTGTCGCATCTTCCCCGGCTGCGCGTCGTCCCCTTCCTAGGCCTCGCCGTCGTCCACCGCCGTGGTGCTCTCCGCGCAGCGTGGTTAACGTGGTCAAGGAACAACTTCCATTGGAAGAGTACTGTACGTGGAGAGGCTGACAGCTGGCTCCATGGCCACAGCCTAGTTTTTTTGTGATTTGCCAAGTAAGTCACTTTATCAGGCATGTTAGGCTGCAAATCTTTCAAGACGAGGAGAGCTTTCATTCGGCTGGCCGAGAAAATGGCCCATCAGTAATGAGAAATGGGTTGTACATTTTTAAATCACATCAAACCGGCAATTAGTTTCAAAAATCTTTTTTTCATTTCAAGATTTTAAATTACATTAATTTTTATGCATGGAGAATTTGTTGGATTTTATATCGATATACATTTATTTTTAAAATCAGTTTGGATGTGAGTCAAAATTTCAGGATTAAAAACAGTTCGGACCGCACCGAAATATGCAAAATTTCGTATAAGTTTTTAACCGTGGCCACAATATGGGCTATAATGCTAACATAAAGAATATGGGCTCCAAAAAAACCTTAAGAATTAGGAAATGGGCTGTAAATTATTAGAAATAATGGCAGATGGGTTGTATGCTATTTTCCATAGATTTGAGACTTTCCTAAAAAAAGGTTGACGCACAAGCACTGACTGTTGGATGTCCATCCAATGGCCGTCGTGCTTCTTCAATATCTGCTCTTCCTGCTCCAGCCGCTCAAACAAGCGCCGGCGGGACTACCTGCTCCCTCCTCCCCGCGGCCAGCTGTGCTGCCGCGCAGGCCTCACTGCCCCACCGTACTCCCATCGCTAGCCTAGCCATCCCTCTACTCACCCACACCTGCTGTTATTCTCCGGCGACGGCAGACGAACCAGTAAACCCTCATACAGTCGTACTCCCCTCCGCGTGGGAAACAACTGCCGAGTCTTCCCTGCCTCCGTGTCGTCCCCTTCCTAGGCCTCGCCGTCGTCCACCGTTGTGGTGCTCTCGGCGCGGCGTGGTCAATCTGGTCAACGACCGACTTCCATCAGAAGAGTACTGTGCGTGGAGATGCTGACAGCTAGGTCCACGGCCACAGCAAGGAAGTGCCTCCTTATTATGCGCAAAATAATTATTCCTCCACCTGACAGCGGGGACCCACCGGACGGGCCACCATATTTCGCAAAAAAACGTTTCCCCCCTGACTGCTGGGACCCACCAGCTACACCTTCGCACGCAAGGAAGTGCGTCTGGGCAAAAAAACAAAACGATTCGCCCCCTGACTGCTGGGACCCACCAGCTACATCTTCGCACGCAAGGAAGTGTCTGACAGTCGGGACCCACCTGGTCGAAGCGTACGTAGCATTGTCATTCTGATCACGAACGTGTACGTACATATATACTGGTCGATGTAGAGGCGCGCACGTAGCATGTACACGTACGTACAGCGGCCAGGGTGCAAGAAAGAAAATACAACCATGTGTGTGTACATACGGGCGAGGTCTCGAACGCCTACTCGCACATACGTACGGCGAGGGCTCGTTGACATGGCTGGGTCGGAACGGAGAAACTGCGTCGTAGTCGTGTTCATGGGGAGGCAACGGAATGTGTCGTGTTCATGGGGAGGCAACGGAATGCGTCGTGTTCATCAGGAGGCAACGGAACGCATGGGAGCCAACCGGCTGGGTCGGAATGAAATGCATGGTCGTGTTCATCGGGAGGGCTTGGGCGGAACAGGCGATGGAAACGAGGCCTGGCGTACCGCAGAACGGAGGAAAGGGCCTTGTGTTCGACCGGCCATGTTCGAAACGGGATCCTGTTCATCGGGAGGGGTCTGGCATACCGCAGAATGGAGGAAACGGCCTTGTGTTTGACCGGCCATGTTTGAAACGGGATCCTATTCATCGGGAGGGGTCTGGCGTACCGCAAAACGGAGGAAACGGACCTCCTACGGTCGAAACGGGGGTCCCGTTGATCGGGGGTGTGGCGTACCGCAAAACGGAGGAAACGGACTTGTGTTGGAGCGCTACGGTCGAAACGGGGGTCCTATTGATCGGGAGGGGTGTGGAGTACCGCAAAATGGGACTCCACGGGATACTGTTCATCTCCACCGTCGACCTCCTCCAGCCTCCACGGGCTCCTGTTCATCCAGCCTCCACGGGCTCCTGTTCATCCAGCCTCCATCACGCGCTACTCCACCAGCTACTGTTCAACCACCCCTCCACCGTCTACTATTCATCCAGCCCTCCACACCACGGGGTCCTGTTCAACCACCCCTCCACCGTCTACTGTTCATCCATCCCTCCACACCACGGGGTCCCGTTCAACCACCCCTCCACGGGCACCCCTCCACCGTCTACTGTTCATCCAGCCCTCCACACCACGGGGTCCCGTTCAACCACCCCTCCACGGGCACCCCTCCACCGTCTACTATTCATCCAGCCCTCCACCACACCACGGGGTCCTGTTCATCCAGAGGCAATGCCACCGCTCACTGTTCATCTAAAACACCCCGCAACGCTCACTGTTCATCCCAGAGGCACCATCGATCGGCTTCAGTTAGCAGCAGTAGCGAAGGAATCGCTCGATCGGGTTCAGTTAACAGCCATCAATCGATAGCTCGGGTTCAGTAACGCGTAGCCTGCAATGCAATCGCTCGGGTTCAGTTAGATCCCAACGCCTCTCTCGGGTTCAATTAGAGCCAATGCCTTGCACACACGCACGTACGGGTATGAGAGAAACGTGCGTCGCTCGGCCCCTGACCTCCCACCGTAACCGGGAACTCCCCGAAATTTTCCTCGCCCTCGCTTCTACCATGGTTTTTTCCATCGTGGACGGCCCAAAGAATGTCATGCAGCTGCGTCTCCGGCCCGCCCAGGACGAAAAGCCCATTTTCTGTCATGATTTTTTGTCATAGAAGTAGGAGCCCACCACACCTATGATGATACCGGGTTTTGTCACAATTATCGTCATAGAAGTGTCATATGTATGATAGAAAAAAATTTCGTTCGGCCCAAAATGTCACGGATGTGTCTTTTTTTGTAGTGTTGGGGGAGTACGTGTTTCTCAACGACATTATATTCATGTTCACATATCATTCTATTTGTCGGTGTTCACACTTTTTCATTGTATCACCCATGCTTAGATTTATTTTCTTGCTTTCTTCTTGTGTGTTTGAAAAACTTTAGAAAAACCAAAAAAAATAGTTGTAGTAATTTACTTTCTATGCATGCTTAGTAGCAGTACTAAAAAGAAAACCCAAAAAGATTTCCTTGTTCTTCTTTTGCTTGTTGGGAGCTTTCCCGTGTAAATAGTTTTTTTGGTTTTTTGGTTTTTATTTGCTTGTTCAAGAAAACCCAAAACTCCAAAAATATTTCAGTGTGTTTCTCTGAATTTCTTTTATTTTCATTCGAGTCTTACCGAGGAGAAGACCACGATGAAAATGTTGAGTGGCTCTTGAGGGAGTCCTGGATTAGGGGGTATTCGGATAGCCGGACTATACCTTCAGCCGGACTCCTGGACTATGAAGATACAAGATTGAAGACTTCGTCCCGTGTCCGGAAGGGAATTTCCTTGGCGTGGAAGGCAAGCTTGGCGATACGGATATATAGATCTCCTACCATTGTAACCGACTCTGTGTAACCCTAGCCCTCTCCGGTGTCTATATAAACCGGAGGGGTTTAGTCCGTAGGACCAACAGAACAACCATACCATAGGCTAGCTTCAAGGGTTTAGCCTCCTTGATCTCGTGGTAGATCTACTCTTGTACTACCCATATCATCAATATCAATCAAACAGGAGTAGGGTTTTACCTCCATCGAGAGGGCCCGAACCTGGGTAAAAACATCATGTCCCTTGTCTCCTGTTACCATCCGCCTAGACGCACAGTTCGGGACCCCCTACCCGAGATCTGCCGGTTTTGACACCGACATTGGTGCTTTCATTGAGAGTTCCTCTGTGTCGTCACTTTTAGGCCCGATGGCTCCTCCAATCATCAACAACGACGCTGTCCAAGGTGAGTCTTTTCTCCCCGGACAGATCTTCGTCTTCGGCGGCCATCTGGAGCAGATCGAAAGCTACGCCCCAAGCCATCAGGTCAGATTTGGAAGCTTAAACTACGTGGCTGACATCCACCGGGACTTGATCTTCGACGGATTCGAGCCACAGCCAAGCACGCCGCGCTGTCATGATGGGCATGATCTAGCTCTGCCGCCGAACAGTGCCCTGGAGGCCGCACCCGCATCGCCTCCGACCCTTAATTCGGAACCAACTGCGCCGATCTAGGATGGGTGGTTGGACACCGCCTCGGGGGCTGCAATCTCTATGGCGATCGAGCCGAACACCAGCCCTGTCCTTTGCGAAGCCTGTGACTCCAAGGAGCCGGACTCCTCTCCGGACTCCAAGCCCTCTGCGCCCCTGCCAATCGAATCTGATTGGGCGCCGATCATGGAGTTCACCACCGCGGACATCTTTCAACACTCGCCCTTCGGCGATATTCTGAAATCACTAAAGTCTCTCTCTTTATCAGGAGAGCCCTGGCCGGACTGCGTACAGCAAGGTACGAACGATGAAGAAATTCAAAGCCCACCCACCACCCACTTTGTAGCCACTGTCGATGATTTAACCGACGTGCTCAACTTCGACTCTGAAGACATCGACGGTATGGACGACGATGTAGGAGACAAACATGAACCAACGCCTATAGGGCACTGGACAGCCACCTCATCTCATGACGTATACATGGTGGATACACCTAAAGGAAGCGACGACGAGGAACACAGGGATGCAACGAGAGATCATTCACTTGAAAAGCAATCAAAGCGGCGACGTAAGCGCCGCCCCAAGTCCCGCCTGGACAGAAACAACAGCCACACAGACCCATCCATAGAGCAGGATGAGTCGCACACCCCCTATGTTTCACCGATGAGGTTCTAGACCATGAATTTCCAGCGGGATTCAAGCCCATAAACATAGAGGCATACGACGGAACAACAGACCCTGGAGTCTGGATTGAGGATTATATCCTCCACATACACATGGCCAGAGGAGATGACCTCCACGCCATAAAATACTTACCCCTTAAGCTTAAAGGGCTAGCTCGGCACTGGCTCAAGAGCCTTCCTGAAAACACCATTGGAAGTTGGGAAGAGCTCGAGGATGCTTTCCGGGCAAATTTTCAAGGGACCTATGTCCGCCCTCCGGATGCAGATGATCTAAGTCACATAACTCAACAGCCCGGAGAGTCAGCCCAGAAATTCTGGAACAGATTCCTTACTAAAAAGAATCAGATAGTCGACTGTCCAGACGCCGAAGCCTTAGCAGCTTTTAAACATAACGTTCGAGACGAATGGCTCGCCAGACACCTCGGCCAAGAAAAGCCAAGAACAATGGCCGCATTAACAAGCCTCATGACCCGCTTTTGCACAGGAGAGGACAGCTGGTTGGCAAGATGTAGCACCAGCGACCCAAGTACATCCGAAGTTAGAGATGGAAATGGAAAACCCCAACGCAGCAAGGACCAGCGTCGGAATAAGGGAAGCAGCCCAAAGAGCACGGCAGTCAATGCCGGATTCAAAAGCTCACGGCAGAGTCAGAAAAAGCCGCCCCTCCAGGATAACAGGGACGAGCTATCCAACCTAAACAAAATCTTGGACAGGATATGTCAAATACATAGTACTCCCGGGAAGCCTACAAACCATACCCACAGAGATTGTTGGGTCTTCAAGCAATCCGGCAAAATCAACACCGAACACAAGGGGCTTGACACACCAAGTGAGGACGATGACGAACCCCACAAGCAGAGCACCAGGAAACAAAAGAATTTTCCACAAGGAGTCAAAACAGTAAACTTACTTCACGTGACAAAATGAGCGGCGCCCATAGAGATGCACGCCATATGGCCTATCCCAAAGGAGTCTCGCCACTGGTTGTTAAAACCGATCACCTTCGACCATCAGGATTACTCTAGAAGTATACGAAACGCAGGCTAGTCTGCCTTGGTATTAGATCCAATAATCGGCGGACTTCACTTTACAAATGTCCTGATGGATGGCGGCAGTGGTCTAAACCTGTTATATTAAGACACAACCTGCCACATGGGGATAGACCCAACAAGAATTCGCCATGGCAACACTTCCTTTCAAGGAGTAACGCCAGGCCCAGTTGCCCACTGCACGGGCTCTCTCCGGCTAGAAGTTATGTTCGGCTCCCCCGACAACTTCCATCGTGAAAGGCTAACCTTCCACATCGCCCCATTCTCAAGCAGCTATCAAGCACTACTGGGATGCGAGGCTTTCACCCGCTTTAACGCAATACCGCATTATGCGTCTCTTACGCTTAAGATGCCCGGTCCACGAGGCATCATCTCATTAAAGGGAAAACATTGAGTGCGCCTCCTGCGCGGAAGACTGTGCGGCTGTCTTAATAGCCCCACAATAAAACGGCTTCACCAGCCAAAACATCTAAACAGGTCATTAAGACCACGGATGCGGCTAGACGAGTTCGGCACAAACATATAATTGATAAAGGCTTAATAGCCGTATACCCCTGTACTAGGGGCTCCGCGCATATAAAACAAGAGACAATCAAGCTCAATCTTACCCATTTCAATTTATACTTTGTTTATTTTGTATAACTTCTGTTCGGCACGACCCTTCTTCAACTAAGTTCTTCACTTTTAAAGATGAACACCGTGCTGCGCCCGTCCAGGATACGGCACAACGAAGACACAGGCGCAGACATGCAGCAGGGACCCGTTCCAAGGATTCTTTTCAGATTAAGACCCCGCGTAAACCTTTTTTACTGTCTCTTGTTGATACACATCCCCTGGTTTTTTGGTATAACCAAGGAGGAGGCTGGCGTCTTGGCATGTGGCCATGTCAGAATTTTGCGCGTACCTAGACACTAGGGGCTTATAACTAAGGGCGTTGTCCCGCCCGCCCTCATAAAGACCGAATAGCTTAGGGAGTGTTCGGCGTCGCGAGTTTGGCCTTATATGCATCAGCTCCGAATCATGTCTTTGGTCAAATGTTGGGTTGCCCGGCTCCTGTGTTTTGCTGCCTTATGTTCCGCTCTATCGGCTAAGGCGGCACCAGGAGAACTACTGCGATTGTGCCCCAGTTCGGCCAGGCGAGCACCTCAGTAGAGAAAGCCGAAAACTGACTGTCATGATATAGCATGAGACTGGTCAACCACTCGATGACTTATCGGAATCTTTAGGATTCCTCCACATTAACGAAGGGCCATTTCCCGGCCAGGCACATACGCGCCCCAAGTTCGGGCAAGCGCAGACGCCACCAGGGGCTATATAAGTAGCCTCACTGTCAAACTCCTATGGCTAAGTGAAAGTGATAAAGAATCATAGTCTGATTGCCTAGTTCGCTGCGCTATCACCTCCTTTGTAGGACCAAGACGTTGGATTAAGTGTGAAAATGCGCCTTCTGTGAACACCCCCGCATTATTTGCGTGGGGGCTGAAGCCGACGACTGCCATCTTTCAGATTATATATACATATATCTTAAACGGCCGCACAGGAGGTGTTATAATACTTGAAGGCACAAGTATAAAAAGCTTCTACAATTTATCAAAACATTGTTTTACAATAACATATGCTATTCGAACATAGCATCCTTCGAGCACTGCGTCTCTATTACACGAGTGCCTTGAAGAACTTCCTGAAAATAGTGCTCAGCAGGTACTCGGCTTTCGTCCGAATCTCGGGATGCAACAGCGGTGGTCTCCATCTCCGCCCAGTATGTCTTGACACGGGCAAGATCCATCCGTGCACCCTCTATGCATGCTGACCTCTTCATCGCATTAATATGCGGTACCGCACCAAGGAACTATTGCACCAAGTTGAAATAACTTTTCGGCTCTGGCCTCCCCGGCCACAGATGACTCATGACACACTTCATGGCGAGTCCGGACAACCTATTCAGCTCGGCCCATTCGGCCAGACGAACGGCTACTGACAGTGGACGCTCTGGATTGTGGAACTGCGACCAGAAGAGCTTTTCCACTTTGCGATCTTCTTGATCTCGAAAGTGTTTGGTCGCATCTGCAGCACTTGCTGCCAAATCCAGATAGGTATCCACCGCACTCCACATCCGGTCTAACGGAGCATGTTTAGGATCGCAAAACTTCCTCCGCAGCATAAAGGGCTTTCCAGCCGCGATCTCTCCGGCCTGACGCAGCTCCTCCTTCATAGCTCTCATCACAGAGCGAGCATCCTTGGCATCGGCAATGGCCTTCTCCAGGTCCGTTTGTTCCACCCGGTCTTCTCTTTCAAGAAGCTTGCAACGGTCAGCAGCGCTCTTCAACTTCACGGCCATCTCGGCCATTTCCTTCTTGCTTCGGCAGTGAGCGGCCTGTTCGGCTTTCAGCTCTTCAATTGCCTTTCCGGCAGCCGCATCACTTTTTCTGGCTTGCTCCTTGGCTCGGGCAAGTTCCGCCCGAAGATTCTCCATGGCAGCAGCACCATCTGCATCAAAGCACACACATTGTAAGATACTGGCATAAAGCTCCTTTTACCAGGTGCCACCGGAGGAATTAAATACCTTGTGCCTCATCAAGCCGCTTGTTGACAAGTGCGATGTCGGCATCTCCCACGTCAAGTTGCCGCTTTAGCTCGGCAAATTCATCAGTCCGGCTGGCCTCCGGACACTTCGCCACCTACGTATGAAGGCGGCATATTAGACCTGGGATTATGATCCTCTGCGCGCCATCACTTTTGACAACGCACAGAGTCTCAGGGGCTACTATCTACACAGGGCGCATCTTCTTTATGCGCAACTGTCAAGAAAGGGTACATTATTTCACGTACCTCAAAACTTGTCAGTAAACTCCTGACGGCCTCGTGCAATCCGCTCTCCGCGGATGAAATCCTCTCAATCACCGTACCCATCAATGCATGGTGCTCCTCTGAGATAGACGCTCGCCCTAGCAGATCCTTCAGCTCCTCCGACCGTGCACCAGACGGTGCCGGACTTGTCTGATGGCCCTTTTCGAAGGCCGGGCGCGGAGGACTTTGGGGGCCCATACGACTACCTTCCGGCCCTGCCGGATTCCGAGAAACCCTCTGCGACGATACCTCAGGGTCGCCCGCCTCGCTAGGCGGTACGGCAGGGGGAGGTGTTCCGCTCTCCATCATCTCCGGAAGAAGGTCCCCCGAAGACGAGCTCTGCTGAGAAGGGCTGAGGTCCGAGCTACAAGGTGAATTTTCGGTTACTTTCCTCAGGTATAAAGCAAGGATTTCTCTCATCTCTTAAAAAGAAAACCTCTCTCTACTTACGGCTCGGTGGAGGGCTGATCCCCTTGAGGGCATAATTCGTCCGAGGTATCCCCCTGCGCAGGACCCTCTAACGAGGATTTTCCCCCCGCTTTGAGGCCATGGTCTCTGGGTCTTCAGAGGCGGTCCTCTTCTTACCCTGAAGAGAGGAATTTTAGGTTCCTCCCTTCCGAACAGCCTCCTTCGAGGAGGCCGTAGTTTCCTTGTCGCCTCCCTTGCTTTCCTCCAAAGGCACAATCTTCAACATCCTGACTAGCATAGGATCCAGCATGGTCTCGGGGAGGGGAGCCGGACACCTAATCAACTTTGCTTTCGCCATCCACTCATGTTTAAAGGACAACTCTTTTAGGGGCAAGTTTATGACAAAATATACGGATAGCGAGTCCGGGCACAAGGCTACTTACTTGAGTATCCGGGCGGTTGCAGCTCAGACCTGCGTCCTCGGTCAAGTCCGGACACATTGCTTGTGATCCAAATAACAATTAATACATCTCCACGGGCGTTGCGCCCATGAAATGTTGGAGAGCTCGCGGTCCCTCCGGATTGAACTCCCACAGGCGAAGGGGGCGACGTTTGCCGGGAAGGATTCGATGGATCAGCATGACATGCGTCACTTCGACCAGACTGAGGTCTCTTTCTAAGAGATCCTTGATGCGGCCCTGCAACAAGGGCACGTCCTTGGATGGCCCCCAGTCTAGTCCTTTATTGACCCATGACGCCAGCTGTGGTGGGGGACCCGACCGAAAGGCAGGTGGCGCCACCCACTTGGTGCCCCTGGGAGCAGTGATATAGAACCACTCTCGTTGCCATAAGCCGAGCTCCTCTTGAAAAGAGCCCTCGGGCCATGGAGCATCGGCATTCCTGCTTATAACAGCGCCTCCGCACTCCGCGTGCCGTCCCTCGATCATCTTCGGCTCTACTTTGAAGGTCTTGAGCCATAGTCCAAAGTGAGGAGTAACACGGAGGAAGGCTTCACACACGACGATGAATGAGGAAATATGGAGGATGGACTCCGGAGCTAAGTCGTGAAATTCCAGCCCATAATAAAACATGAGCCCCCTCACGAAGGGATCCATCTGGAAGCCTAGCCCCCGACGGAAGTGAGACATGAACACCACACTCTCACCAGGCTTGGGAGTAGGAATGACCTGCCCTTGAGCAGGTAGCCTATGCGAGATTTCGCCGGTCAAGAACCTGGCCTCTCTCAGCTTTAGCACGTCCTCCTCTGTAACGGAGGAGGACATCCATCGGCCTCGAAGGTCGGAACTGGACATTGTCGAAGATCCGAAGTGCCTGAAATCTAGAGCCTTGGGTGTTGGAACTCGAGGCGAAAGGCGAACTCGTTTGAGATTGAAAGAAAGGAGTAAGGCCTTGGTCTCTTTATAAGAGGTTGAATACCAAGGGCCTTCCCCGTAACCATTTGGGACTCGCCTTTAATCGAGAAAACATGCCAACGGGCACGATTGGGTTACCCACATCCGTATTGATGAGAATCCCGTAAATAAAGGGGAGACGATCTCTGCTTTGACAAGATGTGCCAAGGAAACCGCCTCGCTAAACGCACTAAGGCAGGACAGTAAAAATGATTCGAATAAAGGCTTGGCTGTGGTGTGATGTCACGCTACGGAATACGTCAGCAGATTAGATTTGTGTAAATATTATTCTCTCTATGGCAATATGTGGAAACTTATTTTGCAGAGCCGGACACTATCCTGGTGTTCAAAATCTTCTATGAAGTACTTGGAAGAGGAACCCGCCTTGCAATGCCGAAGACAATCTGCGTGCCGGACTCGTCGTCATTGAAGCCTGGTTCATGGGCTACTGAGGGAGTCCTGGATTAGGGGGTGTTCGGATAGCCGGACTATACCTTCAGCCGGACTCCTGGACTATGAAGATACAAGATTGAAGACTTCTTCCCGTGTCCGGAAGGGACTTTCCTTGGCGTGGAAGGCAAGCTTGGCGATACGGATATATAGATCTCCTACCATTGTAACTGACTCTGTGTAACCCTAGCCCTCTCCGGTGTCTATATAAACCAGAGGGGTTTAGTCCGTAGGACCAACAGAACAACCATACCATAGGCTAGCTTCTAGGGTTTAGCCTCCTTGATCTCGTGGTAGATCTACTCTTGTACTACCCATATCATCAATATCAATCAAGCAGGAGTAGGGTTTTACATCCATCCAAAGGGCCCGAACCTGGGTAAAAACATCGTGTCCCTTGTCTCCTGTTACCATCCGCCTAGACGCACAGTTCGGGACCCCCTACCCGAGATCCGCCGGCTTTGACACCGACAGCTCTCATATGAATAACTGTTGAACTAATAATATCCCATTTTACCTTGTCTTCCCCTGTTGAATAAAATGTTTTGCAGATTCCAACTTAGTCCATGGCACTCTTGCACTATTATTATTTTCATATCATTCGATCATGCAAGTGAAAGGCAATGATGACGATATTCGATGAGCTGGCCGTGGCAAAGAGAAACTGGTATGAACTCGACTTGTTCTTGTTGTGTAAATATGTTTAACCTAGTGCCCATGATTCAGCCCATTATGATTAAACATGTTTGCAATGACAATTAGAGATTATAGTTTCTCATGCCATGCATAAGTAGCTGGGAGTTGATAATGATTTATCTTGGATATCAACATAGCGTTAAAATGATTGTGATGTAGTATGATGATATGGTATCCTCCTCTGAATGTTCGAGTGGCTTGACTTGGTACAAGTTCATGCATGTAGTTGAATCAAAACCAACATAGCCTCTATAATATTTATGCTCATGGTGTTCATATCCTAGTCATGCTAGTGTCCAATGTTACTTATGCATAATGCCTGGTTAT
The DNA here is from genome assembly GCF_018294505.1 of Triticum aestivum. NCBI lineage: Eukaryota > Viridiplantae > Streptophyta > Magnoliopsida > Poales > Poaceae > Triticum > Triticum aestivum. The sequence goes on from NC_057800.1 coordinate 564,746,929, forward strand.
GACCGTTGTTGCTCTCTAGCTGGCCGCTTCTCAATCTTAATTGCTAGCCTTCGCCTGTACTAAGTGGGAATTCTGTTTGTACATCATAAACCTGCATCCAAAGTTATTCCAGATGAGTCCACCATACCTACCTATATACGGTATTACACTGCCTTCCTAGGTAAATTTGCATGTGCCACCTCTAAAAACTTCTAAATAAATTATCCTTTTTGTGTGCTTGGATCGTTCGTGGAATGACATGAGGTGGTCGATATCTTCCGTGCTAAGCATGTTATCCTCAAGTCGAGTGTTTATTCACTCGCCATCGCACGAGGAAATGGGCAGTAATAGGGATTCCCAGTCCCGAACTCAAAAATGCAAATAATTAAACAAAACTCCCCCGGGACTGATGTTGGTATGGACGGCACCTGTTGATCCGGACAAGCCGTGGAGTGTGATTGATGGTGGAGGGGGAGTAAACCTTTACTTTTACCGCTTGGGAACCACCACTAGCGTGCTTAGCATGGAAGATGTTCATAACTGATAGTCATGAAGTGAATGAGAAGGGGGCATGTCTCAAAATAATCATGTATCTCTATTTTAAAAAATGAGCTTTGGCACGTCTACAAATCACTGCTTCCCTCTACAAAGGGACTTTCTATTTACTTTTATGTTGTGTCATCACCTTCTATAAACAAGCGCCAAAAATTGAGTAGAGCACAGCTGTCATGATTTATGCATTGTGTATAGCTAATGTTGGGTGCATCATGACTGGATATTTTCTACCATGAATTACAATGTGTCACTGCTTGAACTTTGGAGGTGCTCTGCATTTATGTTTTGCGGTCTCAGAAAGGGGTAGCGAGATACCATTATTGTCATGTTATATCATGGTTGTTTTGACATGTTGTTGTTTGAGATATTTTATTATTGCTCGCTAGCTGATTATGTCATTGATATGAATCATTATAATCTTTAAATGTTATTGTTGACATAGTTACTTATAATGTTGGCTGAAAACCTGGGTGTTGTTTAAGCTTATTCATGCAAACAAGAGCAAAAGAGTTCATAAAAGTTTTTCTTTCTCACTTTCAGTTTATCGACTGAATTGCTTGAGGACAAGCAAAGGTTTAGGCTTGGGGGAGTTGATACATCTCCAACCTCTCAGAATGGAACAAAACTTTGCGAGGATTTTTATATCAATAAAAAGAATTTCTGGAGCCAAGACCCACTAGAGAGGGGCCCCTGGTTGGGCACAACCCACTAGGGCGCGCCCCCTCTCCTGGCGCGCCTAGGTTAGTGGGTTGTACCCACCTGGTGGCCCCGCTGACGACCCCCTGATACTATAAATTCACACTATTCCAGAAAAAATCAGGGAGAAAGAATTATCGCGTTTCACGAGACAGAGCCGCCGCCAAGCACTGTTCTTCCTCAAGAGGGCAGATCTGGAGTCCGTTTGGGGCTCCGGAGAGGGGGATCTTTGTTCTTCATCATCACCAACCAATCTCCATTGCCAATTCCATGATGCTTCCCACCAGGAGTGAGTAATTCCTTCATAGGCTCGCTGGTCGGTGAGGAGTTGGATGAGATTCATCATGTAATCGAGTTAGTTTTGTTAGGGCCCGATCCCTAGTATCCACTATGTTCTTAGATTGATGTTGCTATGACTTTGCTATGCTTAATGCTTGTCACTTTGGGCCCGGGTGCCATGAACTCAAATCTGAACTGTTTATGAATTCATCATTATTCCATGTTTTACATCCGACCTTGCAAGTTATAATCACCTACTACATGTCATAATCCGGCAACCCCAGAGTGACAACAACCGGGCCCACTCCCAGTGACGACCGTAGTTTGAGGAGTTCATGTATTCACTATGTGTTAATGCTTTGTTCCGATTCTCTATTAAAAGGAGGCCTTAATATCCCTTAGTTTCCAATATGGACCCCGCTGCCACGGGAGGGTAGGACAAAAGATGTCATGCAAGTTCTTTTAATAAAGCATGTATGCCTATTTACGGAATACATGCCTACATTATATTGATGAACTGGAGCTAGTGCCATATCGCCCTAGGTTATAACTGTCACATGATGAATATCATCCAACAAATCACCGATCCAATGCCTACGAATTTATCCTTATTGATATTGTTGCGTTACTATTGCTATCATTACTTTTACACTTGCTACAAATTACTGCTATCACTGTTACTATTATCGTTGCTGCTGTCACTACTATCAAAACTATCAAACTGCTTTGCTACTGATCACTTTGCTGCAAATAATTAATCTTCGGGTGTGGTTGAATTGACAACTCAGCTGCTAATACCTTCAAATATTCTTTGGCTCCCCTTGTGTCGAATCTATAAATTTGGGTTGAATACTCTACCCTCGAAAACTGTTGTGATCCCCTATATTTGTTGGTGGTAAGAAGTATGACTATTATCGCCCACAACTCTTTGTGTTCTACTCGTGCATATAACATCTACGCATAGACCTGGCTCGGATGCCACTGTTGGGAACGCGGTATTTCAAAATTTTCCTACGATCACGCAAGATCTATCTAGGAGATGCATAGAAACGAGACGGGAGAGTGTGTCCACATACCCTCGTAGACCGAAAGCGAAAGCTTTTAGTAACGCGGTTTATGTAGTCGAACATCTTCACGATCCAACCGATCCAAGTACAGAACGTACGGCACCTCCGTGTTCAGCACATGTTCAACACGATGACGTCCCTCGAGCTCTTGATTCAGTTCAGGATGAGGGAGAGTTTCTCGGCATGACGGCGTGGTGACGGTGATGATGAAGTTACCGGAGTAGGGCTTCGCCTAAGCACTACGACGATATGACCGAGGTGCTAAACAATGGAGGGGGGGCACCGCACACGGCTAAGAGATTGTCTGTTATGCTTTGGGGTGCCTCCCTGCCCACATATATAAAGGAGGGGGAGGGGGAGGCCGGCCCAAGGGGGGCGCCATGAGGGGGGAGTCCTACTAGGACTCCCTTCCTAGTAGGATTCGGCCCCCCTCCTTCCATCTTACGGAAAGGAGAAAGGGGAAAGGAGGGAGAGGAAGAAGGAAAGGGGGGCCGCACCCCCACCCCTTGTCCAATTCGGTTTGGGCAAGGGGGAGGCGTGTGCCACCTCGTGACCCTTCTTCCCTCTCTCTACTAAAGCCCAATATGGCCCATTAAATTCTTGGGGGGTTTCGATGGCCTCCCGGTACTCCAATAAATCCCCAAACCTTATCGGAACCATTCCGATGTCCGTATATAACCTTCCAATATATCAATCTTTACCTCTCGACCATTTTGAGACTCCTCGTCATGTCTGTGATCTCATCTGGGACTCCGAACAATCTTTGGTCATCAAATCACATAACTCATAATACAAATCGTCATCGAACGTTAAGCATGCGGACCCTACGGGTTCGAGAGCTATGTAGACATGAATGGGACACATCTCTGGTCAATAACCAATAGCGGAACCTGGATGCTCATATTGGCTCCTACATATTCTATGAAGATCTTTATCGGTCAAACCGCATAACAAGATACGTTGTTCCCTTTGTCATCGGTATGTTACTTGACCGAGATTCGATCGTGGGTATCATCATACCTAGTTCAATCTCGTTACCGGCAAGTCTCTTTACTCATTCTGTAATTCATCATCTCGCAACTAACTCATTAGTCACATTTCTTGCCAGGCTTATAGTGATGTGCATTACCGAGAGGGCCCAGAGATACCTCTCCGATACACGGAGTGACAAATCCTAATCTTGATCTATGCCAACCCAACAAACACCTTCGGAGACACCTGTAGAGCATCTTTATAATCACCCAGTTACATTGTGATGTTCGATAGCACACAATGTGTTCTTCCGGTATTCGGGAGTTGCATAATCTCATAGTCAAAGAAACATGTATAAGTTATGAAGAAAGCAATAGCAATAAAACTAAACAATCATTATGCTAAGCTAACGAATGGGTCTTGTCCATCACATCATTCTCTAATGATGTGATCCCGTTCATCAAATAACAACACATGTCTATGGTCAGGAAACATAACCATCTTTGATCAATGAGCTAGTCAAGTAGAGGCATACTAGGGACACTCTGTTTTGTCTATGTATTCACACATGTACTAAGTTTCCGGTTAATACAATTCTAGCATGAATAATAAACATTTATCATGATATAAGGAAATATAAATAACAACTTTGTTATTGCCTCTAGGGCATATTTCCTTCAGTATTGTGGGATGAATCAGCCCGGACCAACTTTACATGTCCACACACATGAGACCGGTTCCACCGACAAACATGCAAGTAGTTTTGCATAAAGGTGGCTGGCGGGTGTCTGTTTCTCCTACTTTAGTTGAATCAAATTTGACTACAGCCGGTCCTTGAAGAAGGTTAAAACAGCAAACTTGATGAATCAAATTTGTCTGTTTCTCCTTCTTGATTCTTTAACAGCCGGTCCTTACGAGTTTGGCCTTCATTTAAAACAATGTGGAATAGTTTCACAACTCACACCACCTGAAACACCACAGCGTAATGGTGTGTCCGAACGTCATAACCATACTTTATTAGATATGATGTGATCTATGATGTCTCTTATCGATTTACCACTATCGTTTTGGGGTTATGCATTAGAGACAACCGCATTCACGTTAAATAGGGCACCGTCTAAATCTGTTAAGACGACACCATATGAACTGTGGTTTGTCAAGAAACCTAAGCTATCATTTCTTAAAGTTTGGGGTTGCGACACTTATATCAAAAGGCTTCAGCGTGATAAGCTCGAACCCAAATCAGAGAAGTGCGTCTTCATAGGATACCCTAAGGAAACAATTGGGTACACCTTCTACCACAGATCTGAAGCAAGATCTTTGTTGCCAAGAATGGAACCTTTCTAGAGAATGAGTTTCTCTCGAAAGAAGTGAGTGGGAAGAAAGTAGACCTTGATGAGGTAATTGTACCTTCTCTCGAATTGGAGAGTAGCACATCACAGAAAACTATTCCCATGATGCCTACACCAATTAGAGAGGAAGCAAATGATAATGATCATGAAACTTCAGATCAAGTTGCTACTGAACCTCGTAGGTCAACCAGAGAATGATCCGCACCAGGGTAGTATGGTAATCCTGTCCTGGAAGTCATGTTACTAGACCAAGGCGAACCAACGAACTATGAAGAAGCTATGATGAGCCCAGATTCCAATAAATGGCTTGAGGCCATGAAATCTGAGATAGGATCCATGTATGAGAACAAAGTGTGGACTTTGGTGGACTTGCCCGATGATCGGCAAGCCATTGAGAATAAATGGATCTTCAAGAAGAAGACTGACGATGATGGTAATGTTACTATCTACAAAGCTTGACTTGTCGCAAAAGGTTTTCCACAAGTTCAAGGAGTGACTATGATGAGACTTTCTCACCCGTAGCGATGCTTAAGTCTGTACGAATCATGTTAGCAATTGTCCTATTTTATAATTATGAAATCTGGCAAATGGTCGTCAAAACAGCATTCCTCAATGGATATCATAAAGAAGAGTTGTATGTGATGCAACCAGAAGGTTTTGTCGATCCTAAAGGTGCTAACAAAGTGTGCAAGCTCCACCGATCCATCTATGGACTGGTGCAAGCATCTTCGAGTTGGAATATATGCTTTGATGAAGTGATCAAAGCATATGGTTTTATAAAGACTTACGGTGAAGCCTGTATTTACAAAAAAGTGAGTGGGAGCTCTATAGCATTTCTGATATTATATGTGGATAACATATTATTGATTGGAAATGATATAGAATTTCTAGATAGCATAAACGGATACTTGAATGATATTTTTTCAATGAAAGACCTCGGTGAAGCTGCTTATATATTGGGCATCAAGATCTATAGAGATAGATCGAGACGCTTAATAGGACTTTCACAAAGCACATACCTTGATAAGGTTTTGAAGAAGTTCAAAATGGATCAGTCAAAGAAAGGGTTCTTGCCTGTGTTACAAGGTGTGAAGTTAAGTCAGACTCAAAGCCCGACCACTGCAAAAGATAGAGAGAAAATGAAAGTCATTCCCTATGCCTCAACCATAGGTTCTATCATGTATGTTATGATGTGTACCAGACCTGATGTGTGCCTTGCCATAAGTTTGGCAGGGAGGTACCAAAGTAATCTATGAGTGGATCACTGGAAAGCGGTCAAGAACATCCTGAAGTACCTGAAAAGGACCAAGGATATGTTTCTCGTTTATGGAGGTGACAAAGAGCTCGTCGTAAATGGTTAAGTCTACGCAAGCTTCGACACTAATCCGGATCACTCTAGGTCACAAACCGGATACGTGTTTATATTGAATGGTGGAGCTGTCAGTTGGTGCAGTTCCAAGCAGAGCGTCATGGCGGGATCTACGTGTGAAGCAGAGTATAGAGCTGCTTCGAAAGCAGCACATGAAGGAGTCTGGATGAAGAAGTTCATATCTGATCTAGGTGTAATACATAGTGCATCGGGTCCAATGAAAATCTTTTGTGACAACACTGGAGCAATTGCCTTGGCGAAGGAATCTAGGTTTCACAAGAGAACCAAACACATCAAGAGATGCTTCAACTCCATTCGTGAATAGGTCAAGGATGGAGACATAGAAATTTGCAAAGTACATGCGGATCTGAATGTGGAATACCCATTGACTAAGCCTCTTCCGTGAGCAAAACATGATCAGCACCAAGACTCCATGGGTGTTAGATTGATCACAATGTAATCTAGATTATTGACTCTAGTGCAAGTGAGAGACTAAAGGAAATATGCCCTATAGGCAATAATAAAGTTGTTATTTTATATTTTCTTATTCATGATAAAGGTTTATTATTCATGCCAGAATTGTATTGATCAGAAACTTAAGTACATGTGTGAATACATAAACAAATACCGTGTCCCCAGTAAGCCTCTACTAGACTAGCTCGTTGATCAAAGATGGTTAAGGTTTCCTAACCATAGACATGCTTTGCCATTTGATAACGGGATCACATCATTAGGAGAATGATGTGATGGACAAGACCCATCTGTTAGCATCGAATATTGATCGTTCAGTTTATTGCTATTGCTTTCTTCATGTGAAATACATATTCCTCCGACTATGAGATTATGCAACTCCCGAATACTGAAGGAATACCTTGTGTGCTATCAAACGTCACAATGTAACTGGGTGATCATAAAGATGCTCTACAGGTATCTCCAAAGGTGTTTGTTGAGTTGGCATAGATCGAGATTAGGATTTGTCACTCCGAGTATCGGAGAGGTGTCTTTGGGCCCTCTCGATAATACACATCATAAGAAGCCTTGCAAGCAAAGTGACTAATGAGTTAGTTGCAAGATGATGTATTACAGAACGAGTAAAGAGACTTGCCGGTAACGATATTGAACTAGGTATGAAGATACCACGATCGAATCTCGGGCAAGTAACATACCGATGGACAAAGGGAATTACGTATGTTGTCATAGCGGTTCAACCGATAAAGATCTCCGTAGAATATGTAGGAGCCAATATGGGCATACAGGTTCCACAATTGGTTATTGACCGGAGAGGTTTCTCTGTCATTTCTACATAGTTCTCGAACCCGCAGGGTCCGCACGCTTAACGTTCGTTGACAATATAGTGTTATATGAGTTATATGATATGGTGACCGAATGTTGTTCGAAGTCACTGATGTGATCAGGGGCATGACGAGAGTCTCTAAATGGTCGAGAGGTAAAGATTGATATATAGGACGATGGTATTCGGACACCCGAAGTGTTTCGAAGTGTACCGGGTGATCAACGGAGTACCGGACACCCCCGGGAGGTTAGTGGGCCTATTGGGCCATAAGAGGGGAGCACACCAGCCCACAAGGGGCTGGCGCACCCCCAATGGCAGCCGCCCTAGTGGGAAAGGAAAGGTGGGGGGAATTCGGCCTCCCCCTTCCTTCCTCTCCCCCCTTTCCTTCCTCCCTCCAACAATCATGGCAGTGGGGGTTTGACCCTCAAAAAATCATGGCAGTGGGGGGCGCGGCCAAGGGCAGGAGCCCAAGTAGGATTCAGACCTACCTGGGGTGCCCCTTGGCCTCTCCCCATTCCCTCCCACCTATATATATGTGGACAATTGCTTAGCCATGTGCGGTGCCCCCCCCCCCCCACTCCGTCGTTTACACCCCCGGTCATATTTTTGTAGTGCTTAGGTGAAGCCCTGCGGAAATCACTTCACCATCACCGTCACCATGCCGTCGTGCTGCCGGAACTCATCCACTACCTCGCCGTATTGCTGGATCAAGAAGGCGGAGGACGTAATCGAGCTGAATGTGTGCTGAACTCGGAGGTGTCGTACGTTCGGTGCTCGATCGGTTGGAACGTGAAAAAGTTCGACTACATCAACCGCGTTCTCATACGCTTCCGCTTACGGTCTACGAGGGTACGTAGATACACTCTCCCCTCTCGTTGCTATGCATCTCCTTTATAGATCTTGCGTGTGCATAGAATTTTTTTTGTTTTCCTTGCAACGTTTCCCAACATTTCTGTCTTCTCCTTTTTACACGAGGGGAGGGCTCGGCTTCTCGAATTTGTGGAACTCCCACATTTGGAGCAGTTTAGTGCATTGAGTTCACGAATTTGAGAGCTGGAGAAGATCCGAACAGGCCCTAAGAGCATGCTTTAGCCATGGATTATCCCGATGTTCATCAAGGAACAATAAGACAAAAGCACATGTGTTTTTGTGTACAACTACTTATGACTTGGGCTGCAATGTGGCATGGGAGGCTTACCCAACTGTTGTATGCGAGATGACATGCGTAACTATAGCCCCAAAATGAGTAAGGAGGAGGGGGTCCCTATTTGGTGCGGGTCGCGGCAAATAGCCGGACATTTGTGTAGGAGTGCTCGGGGATGAGCCGGCCCCTGTGTATCCAGCGTAGTGCAGGGTATTTTAAGTTTACATGTTTGGTTTTCACTGGTTTTAGGAACATTCTAGAAGCTTTGTTTTTTTGGTTTTGTTGTTTCATTTTTCTATTGTTTTTCTCTTTTTTTGTTTTATGTGTTTCTTTTACCCTTTCCTTCTTTTCTCAAAACTCATAAATTAAAAAAATCTTGTTTAAAAACACACATATTATCATATAATTTTTGGGGACATTAAAAAACTGCTCATGTTTTACAAAAATCTTATTTAAAAAAAAATTGCGCTCACATTTTAAAAAATTGTAACTTCAAAATTGTTTGCAAATAAGAAAAAAGATTTTCAGAAAAAAAAATTCATTTTACAAAATTTGTTCACAATTTTCAAAAACCACATTTCCAATAAATGTTCGGAAAGATATTCAATTTTCAAAAATGTTTAATTATTTTAAAAAAATTGTTTTCCAAAGTTTGTTCCCATTTCCAAATAATTTTTTGAATTATAAAAACACTAATTTGGTAACAAAATGTCACATGTTTAATTTTTTGAATTTAAAATCTTATTTGCATTTTTAATAAATGTTTAGAACATTTTTCAAAATCATAATTTTCAAGAAATTTGAAAAAATCAAGTTTGTAATTTAAAAAGATGTTTTTATCTGTCGCTGCTTATAGATCTTATGTTTTTATATTTGACATTTCACCTAATTGTACACTTAAATAGAGTTGTAGTTTTAAAAATTGACTTGGAAGGAAATCCGTTCCGAAAAATTGAATTTAGGATTCTGCTAACAAATATCAAATTTAGCATAACAGTAAAGATTATATTTGTGTAACTAGCATAGGAGACCATGCGTTGCAATTGGAGAAAAAGTAACACACGCGGGAGGAACCCTAAATTTTTAGGGGAGAAGCGACTGCGTGAGCCCCTACGTCATCAGGAATATTTTTCTATACACGTTTAACATTTGGTAAATATACGATAAAAATATACATTAGAATTCATACGCATTTTACATTTTTTAAATTCATGATTAACAATTTTTCAATCACATTTGTTTGAACATTGTTGTTTGAATATGTGTTGAACAGTTTTTCCAAATACGTCTTGGAACTTTTTTTTCAAATGCTATCAACATTTGTAAAAGTTGCACCCACATTTTCAACACTACGCACACATTTTTTTTCAAATTTAAGTTTTTTAAAAAAAATATGTCATGGATAATTTCCCCTCTTACTTGAGTGTTGGATGGACATGCTAGGCGATGGCACAACTCCTTGATGAGATGATGGCTTCAGAATTACTGATGTATTACTTTATAAGGTCTTTGTGAATAATTAATAAAGTGCGTGGATGCATTGCCCATATGCAAGGCAGGGGGTCATTCTTCTTCTTTTTTAACAGAGAGCTGAAATATAGACCATCGATGATAACTAAGTTAAAAAATACATCGATGATAACTATAGGTACCAGTTGGCAGTTGCACATGGCAGTGCGCCAGTGCTCAACCCAACAAAATAACAAATCAGAAGCACCAAACCACAACGACTAATCATTGTGCACCCTCAATCACCCATTCGGCGATCACAGCAAAGCCTAAACAACTGCCCACTCGCACAGCCTGTGAAAGGTGGGCAGACCGAAAGCAGCAGCTCCAGCCAATGATCCTCATTTTCATGGCTAGCCTTCCACAACACAGCACGCCAAAGCCCTACCAAGTACCAATGGGCGCTATATATACCCGACGTGCTCCGCTCTTCCTTCCCATCTCAAACCATTCAGCTCGCCAGCTTCCTGTTCTTTGCTCAGTACTTATACATCTTCGACTAATTCCCAATTAGTATCGGTCGACCGAGAAGCTAGCTACCTAGCAGAAATGGCGGCCACCCTCAAGCTCAGGATCCTCGCCGCCGCCGTCGTGGCCTCGTCCGTGGTGGGCATGGCCATGGCTGCTGAGGCGCCAGCTCCCAGCCCGGCCACCGGAGCCGCCGCGACCACCCCCGCCTTCGCCTTCGGGACGCTCGTCGCCGCCGCCGTTGGGTACCTCTTCTGCTGAGCTGCGCGCGCGCGTCTGCTGGCTGGACCGGCCCTCGGCAGTCGTGTACTCGTGTTCCCGCCTTGGTCACTATTTTAATTATTTTATTTTTATTTTTTGCGGGCAATGGTCACTATTTTAATTAGCTGATGACGTGCCATGTACGGGTTATGTTCTGACCGGTTGACGCGCGTACTGCGCTTTGGTACACAGCTACATACTATGAATTAATACACATCGTATTTATCTTCAAAATGGTTATGTACTCGCTCCTCCGATTCAAATTAATTGTTGCTGCTTTAATATAATTGATTTGAATGGGGGAAGTATCTGTTTTGCTAAAACTCTTTGGGCTGACATCGTATATAATACAGTACAGACGCAAGCGTTCATACATATGCGCATACGCTCACCTTTATGAACGCACACACGCACATTGTACCTATATGAGCACCTCCGAGAGACTGAGCCGGCATATCATTTTGAGATTTACGAAATCATCGTAGGCACCTCCTCGTCGACGGGAACGTCTCCTCCCACTGAAAGCGCATCGTCGGAAATCCTCTCCTCCCACTGAAAGCGCATCATCAGAAATCCTCTCCTTTCACTGAAAGCGCATCATCGGAAATCCTCTCCTCCCACTGAAAGCGCATCGTAGAAAATCCTGAAATAAATTCAGAAATAATGCGAGCACCAGGACTTGAACCCTGGTGAGCTGGGAATATCACTGTCCCTCTAACCATCCACTCACAGGTTGGTTCGCAGATAATATATACCTTGATGTGATGTCATCAGGATACTAGATCAAGTCGATGCGAAAGAACAAGAGGGAGGACAGCATCGGTCTAGTTTCAGGCCACGGACCGGCGACTAGTTAAGACTTGATCATTCCACGGTTGAATTTTAATACGTTATAACGGTGCACCTTAGGAGCTCTCTCAGGCCATTAGCATTCACAGCCGCTAGATCTCCAGGTTTGGAATTTTTGGCCGTTTGATAAAACTCTCGCGCAACACTTCCCGCAATCTGAGCTGGGCAGCTGCTCCCGTGGCAAAATTGGAGCCGCGTGGTTGATCGGGCTCGTATTGGGCTGTCCCATTTTTCCTATCCCTTTCCCCTTTGCTCTCTTAGCCCTCGAGAAACCTAACGAAGCTGGCGGCTGAGGAGACGACTCGGCTGGTGCTTTGCTGGGCCGCTCCAATGGCGACGTCGACCCCGTCGGCCGCTATCTCCCTTGCCGCCGCCGCTCCCCACTGATTTCTCTGCTTCTGCGATGCCTCCCTCCCTCCAAGGCGATTGCATCATCCGAGGCGGGGTCACGGCACCTTCCCAGATGCGGCGGAGGCACCACATCCCATGGCGATGGCGGCCTGGAGCTCCTCCCACTCTGCTTCGTCCCCACGTTGATGCAGGCCATCTGCAGTGAGATCCTGCCGAGGTGCGCGGTCTTCTTGGTGGATCCAGCTGAGGCGCGCAACGGGATCCCGCGCGAGGGGATCGAGGCGGTCCAGCGGTGCGTGTTCATCTCGGTGGATCCAGCCGAAGTGCACGAGGGAATCAGCCTAGGGGTTGGAATTGGTGACTGAGGAGGAGGCGGCGCCGGCGAGGGTGCACAAGCCGTGCACAAGGCCACGATGACTCCACAAAGACTGTTGCGCTCTCCATGACCCTCGATCGCGTGCTCTCCGACCTCGACTCTCTCCTCATCATTGACGGGTGAAGAAAATTTCTTCTAGCGGTGAGGCAGTGGGAAATAATCTTGATGCAACAGCGGAAGTGATACAGATCCTAGCCTCCTCCCCTTGTGTATGTTCTAGCAGAGACAGATAGGAGATTCAGATAGGAGTGATGGACAAATTTTGTCTCCTCTATGTTAAATTTCGTTGATCTTTTCTCTCCTATACGTTGTCCGATTTTCTTGATTGTTGGCCATATATTTGTGTACTCAAAATGATGCTGCCCAATGTATATCTTCAGTATATGCTGCTGTCTAATGCTTATACAGCGGAGGGGATGTTCCCGAGGAGCCGACCTAAATGGCTCTGTCTACGCAGGTGCCATACACTTTCCTGCCCAGTGCAGTAATCGCCTCACTCTCCACAGGTACTCCATACTAATTTCTCCTCTTTTCGCCAGCAGCCGTGGATTGGATGCACAATTGTTCCACTTTGCAAACAAGAACCATGTCAGGAAGCCATGATCTGGAGTGGTCATCGCTCAACAAACGTGAGGCATCCTTCCTCATTCACCCCCGTGGTTTGTAAAGCCTTGACTGTTCAACCCGCCTCTATGTAGCTGCTAGCTAGACTGTTGATTACTACTAAATTTGTGATTTTATTAATCTCAAGATCGATGCAGCAAAACCCCATTGAAGAAACGTGCTAGAAGCCAGTTCCACGTTCGGCTAACCTGAATGTTCATCGCTACCTAGGTATGGCTGCCAAGTTTCCTTTAGTAATGTATATGCATCATGTTCAGACATGCCTGCAAGGCTCCATCTAGGTAGATGTTACGTACTATAGCTTCCCACCACTAATTTCATTTCGTTTCTTGATTGTAAGTTGAACAAACTGAATCTACGTATATATGCAAAAATATTTCACTATGCAAGCTACAATATTTGGTCTGCACTTGCAATAGTTTTACTGCACTTGGAATACAATGTCGTGAAGAAAATTATTGTGTTTGCTACAACCTTAGCCTGACATACACATATTCTGAAATGGTTGGCGTTCAAACAGAACAAAGGTTAGCATCCTTGTTCGCTCACCCCCGTTTTAGAATGGTTTTGCACGGTGCAGATTCATTGAATGGCCGAGTATTAATTTCATTGAATCTGTGGTGCGATGTCTAGCTAGCAATTGGAAAAACCAATTAGTTAATAAATTGAAGCGGTCTTTTTTTTGCGGGTGAATTGAAGCAGTCTTGTTTGCAAGTGTACCACTTGTTGTGTTCTTAAAGAAAAGGACTTGGCTTCTCTAGCTTCGCAAGTCTTTAATAAACATCATAATACAGAGATTGGGCTCATCGCTTTATTGACATGCATGTCATCATTTGTGAGAAGTCATTTTCAGTACCATTGATATTACAAACATGTTGACCAGGCGCAAACTGAAACAGATCCATCGAAGATGTTCAAAACTGTTGTCTTTTTGTGCTGTTGTGTTCTATCTTCTTGAACAACCCAGCCCTCACATTTGTAGTATAGGCCTAGAATAGGTGTTTACTTCATTACTAACTCCATTTATTTTGACTTTCTCATCGACAGTAAGTTGTAGTAAAATACTGAATCTACCGACATGCATTCTAGAATGGTCATCTTCAAACAAAGGTGAGACTCATTTACTCCCCTGGTTCGGTTGTGATTGTTCAATCACTTTCCATTATCTGTAGCCTGGGTTCGCTGCTAGACTACCTTTTACTGTTCCAGTTGCAAAATATATCTCTCAACGGAATATACTAACCGAGAAGGTTGAAAAATCCCACGAGAAGACGACATGCTAGCGGCCAGCTCTACCTTTTGCCAACATGTGAATCAAGGCTGCATCGATCGGCTAACTAATGAGATCAATGAGTTTCTTCATTAGGACCTCAGATTGATTTCCAAGTTTTCTCATAGCTAGCAACTCCTCCATCCGGGTTTATTAGGCCGACCAATAAATTTAAGTATGTCACAAAAATTATATCATCAGAAAGCTCTTTCAAATACAAATCCAATCGTGTACTTTTTGTACCATATATTTTATATTTTACTGGGAATATGGATGGTCAAAGTTTGGCTCAAAATAGTGGGGGGCCTAATAAACCTGGACGGAGGTACTAGCTAGCAAGTCTAATTAGTGAGTAATATATTCAGACCTGCAGTCTCCATCTTAATTAGTTTATTACTTAACAATGCCCTCAACACCTGCACAGAAAACAAGGTCTGATCCGTGGAACAGATGATACTAGCAAAAATGTCTCTTACAGATACTAGCAAAAATGTTCTGTAGGTAATGTTGTTATTATTGTTTCTTTCATCAACATACACCATGTTATGTATGGAGCAATTATAACTGTTGTGCACTTCTCCTTGGCACACTACTTATGTAGTTATTTCCTCAATTGATTTTCCTTGCTAACAAGTATTTTGTTTGTACTTCAGTGTAAGCAATTGTAAGTTGGTTAAGATGCAAGACAACTTGAGCCATTGTTTCACAACAACCCACTGGCATTTGATATTGAGTTTCAGAATTTCTATTATTATTGTAGATCAGATGGAATTCTACAACCTCAACTTTGAGCAAGTACACATTCAGTCATCTATCCTGATGCAATGTAGAATATTTGTCCCTTAGACCACAATGTATACTTGTATTACTGGCCAGAACGCATTGAGATTTTTTAAGATAATAAATATTGCCCCGAAGTTCTGAAATATTTGTACTGCCTTTTCTCTCTCTCTCTCATGTCTTTCCTCGATATCTTTTTTAGTTATCATGATTTGAGTCTTTGCGGGAGTCTTTTTAGGAGGCAAAAAGAGGTCATGTTCCATATCAATCATAATTTATATCTCCGCGCTTAATACCACAACTCAAACATTAGACCTAAGGAGAAAACTCAAAATACTACTCCCTACGTCCCAAAATAAGTGTCTCAACTATGTACTAACTTTAGTACAAAGTTCTACTAAAGTTGAGACACTTATTTTGAGAAGGAGTGAATACTTTTTTGTAGATCAATCGGACTGGATCTCTCTTGAGTTACATAGCATTATATTCTTGATTTCTCTCTTTAGTTACATCGCATGATATTCTATAAAATGGAGAGACAAATACAATATATAAAAGCATTGCAAAGAAATGTATACACGGTACTTCATGTCTCTAACAACTCTTTTAAGTCAAAATAGACGGGCGCAGCAACGCGCTACATCAACGATCTAGCTCTCTCAGACCATTAGCATCTTGAACCGTTGGATCTGCTACTTTGGCCATTGCTGCCCGTTGGATGTTATTCTGGTCCCCTGTGGGCTCTATGCGCTATCACCGTAGTCTCAAATGAATTGGGCTGGTGCTCCAGGAACTATTTTGGGAGTTTCCTGTTATTTTGGGCCAAATGGGCTGGATATCAAACGTGAAAATTTCTGTCGTGGAGAAGACGAGACACAGCCCCACCTGCGCCGAGCACTGCCTGTGTCGATGCGGGCATGAGTCGACGAGTGGTCTGCTCGGTCGGCGTCTCCAGTGAGGGGACTAGACCGGTTGATGCGGAGGGGAGGTTGCGGGTGATGCATGTGGAGGGGAAGCGGCAACGGACTGTTCGAGTGAAACTAAACCGCAAGTATTGAAGGAGGCAATCCATCTTCAGTTTTCGGGAGCATTCATCGTGATTGATGCGTGCCACTCGCCCATGGCCATTAAATAAGTGCAGGTGTGTGTTCTTTTTTCCCGGCCTCTTCCTAGAGCACCCCTACCCCCAGGTTTATATGTAGCTCCATCCCTAGGATTTCTTCCTTGCCCTTCATCTCGTCTCTCTCTGGATATCTGCTACTTGCTGCCAATACTACTGCCGACTCTGTCGCTGGTGTCCCTAGGCGCGCTGACGTCCAAGACGGCCGCTACGCTGCTCCACCGCTCACTTGAGAGGATCTGAGAGGCTCGTGGGCTGCAGATCCAGAGAATTATTTTACCGGTCACATCGACACATCTTAGAAAACCTTGGCTGCATTTCTTCAGTTCTCAGATTCTTCAATCTGCACATGGTTTGATCTAGAACACCTGCTATACTTTCTTTCTCCATGTCTTTTTTTGGTTCTGTATAATGTTTGCCGATGACAAGAAATATCTTATTAGGATAACGTGTGCAACACACTAATGTCTTTGAGAGTTCAGCAAAGTCAATATCATGTTGCTGCCAGATGGTGTCTCCATACCAATTCAGTGATGTGAATTTTCAGATAATGAACGATGTGAGCTTCAGAGAATGTAATTGTTCTATTGAGCTCAAAACGACCACTTTTGATTATATTTTCTTTTTCTCAATTGTAACTTGAAGCTATGTGGTTTCGTTAAATTAAATCAGGGAGGAATCCCTTCTTAAAAAGAGCACTGAAACTAACGTACGGGTGACCACATCATATTTGTCCGAATGATATTTATATCGATTAGCATGGGACGCGTACATGTTATGTTACTTCTGCTTGAATTCACAACATCATGCTTTCTACATGGGAACAATTAAAGAGTGAACCGCTCGAGACCAATACATTTTAAGCCATGGAAACAGACTGATCATGCTGTAATAATGATTTTCCTTGTTCTCCGTAGATTATTTGTTGTATTTTTGCTGTATTTAGCATTGCTACTAGGGTGCTACAGCTCGGTGGCGCACAAAGTTTTCCCTGCTGGTTTCTAACTGAGCTTAGTAATTTTGTGTTTTTTCCATTAAGCTGCCTTGTCTTGATATACATCACTATGAAAGTTTTACTTGATTTCCAACAAACTATAGTAGAGGTGAATTTCTGCAAGTTGCTTTCGTTATCACTAAAGGTGGATATGAACTAGAGTTGCAAACAAGGACAACGTAGTCATAATTTCTCATTGCATGCATGTCTCATTTACATTATATCCTTGGTAATCCTATATTGACATCCGTTTATTCTTTGTTAGTCTTTAACTCCAACTATCTCAACATTCATGCTAAGGTATGGTGCCCATTGGTTCTTGGTATGTCTTTGCATCCACTGTTTTTGCTTCATCCATTCAGGTAAA
Organism: Triticum aestivum; assembly: GCF_018294505.1. Classification (NCBI taxonomy): domain Eukaryota; kingdom Viridiplantae; phylum Streptophyta; class Magnoliopsida; order Poales; family Poaceae; genus Triticum; species Triticum aestivum. The sequence goes on from NC_057800.1 coordinate 564,764,605, forward strand.
TCTGAATACTTCGTATAGGTAATGTTAGTCCACTTGACCATTCCATAACATGTGGCAACACTAAAATTATACATGTATGGTGTTATGTTTCTGTTTCTTGTAATGGTTCTTACCCTCTTTGCAGGAAACACAACTACCAATTGTCAATACCACCTGCCATATAGTAGTTGTTCAGGTTTTGGTTTTACAAGTTTCTGCTAGCATTATTAGCTCTTAAAATTTACGATGCACTGGATAAATGTTACATGTGCTACTTGTGTTGATAGACCTACAAGGAAATGTTCTTTCATTAATATCGTCTTTACATCTTCCTCAAAAAACACTTTGATTCGAAGTGACATGCCTGGAGGTAGACATTGTCCTACCTGGCTGAAAATAGGTTGCATATGCTCCGCAGACAATATCTTTCTTGTGGCTCTTATAGAACAATAGAAGATCAACTAATGGTTTGGTTCCATGGTTACGTACAACTTTGTATTCCTTGGTTAATTACCTAGCCTTAGTCTGCTTACTTTATGAAGAGTTGATCTTATGAAATCTATTTGAGGTTACCCTATTTGGACTGGCTGCGCATGTTGCTACTCTGCTATGTGGCATGTCATATTAGGGTATTACTACTTTGTACTATCCTAATTTTGGTGGTCACTCTGTTTTTATGTGTTGCTTACCTAGGGAACATTCGTCGGCAAGATTATTTGACTGAAGGCATATCTAAATTTTGTTGGTTCAAAGTAGTATTTTTTGTAAACTATTAATACCATCAACATTTTTACGTAATATTATTATCCACCTTTCGGTTCTTTTTTTTGTAAATTTCTATTATCCAATTGCAAAAATAGATGGGCGCAGCAACGCGCGCCAATCATGATCCAGTGATCAATCAAAGTCACACTCTCTTCATGGATGATGATTTCTTAAAGCACGTCCCGGCTTAGCGCTTGATTGCTACTCTATCTAGGGTTCTCTGGTTTTGCACCTCACTGGAATTTTGATTTCGTGAAATTTTCGGGGGAAATTGGCCGTCAAATTTCTTTCAAATGCTTGCCGATAGTCAAACGATTCAAACAAAAAATGGTCCATGCGTAAGAAAGAAGGCTTTCCACCATTTCAATAGGACCTACAATAGCAAGTGAAAATTATTCTTTAAGAACAATATGAATCGTTTTGAAATTAGGCCAAGTTTTTTGACCAAAATATAGGCATTGCCACCCAGCGAAATTCATCGACTTCACAAACTTTGCCTAGAGGGCATTGAAAATATGGTTACCTGACTCTTAGCACTATTGTCGACTTCACATCCTTCCTCCCGTTGGGTGGTTTTATTGGCTAGGTCTCGCATATGAGTTTGGCAGGAAAGACTAAGGGCATGTTTGGAACCTCTCCCAGCTTCTCCAAATCCGCAACTTTGGCTACCCTCACTAGCTTCGGGCTCTTCCTGGAGATCAGCGAGCGTTCGGCTTGAGCGACAGCTTCTCCCGGTGTGCCGTGCACTGGCAACCCAGCTAGGGGAGTCCTGGCATGTTCGACATCACTTTGGGCGCTGGCTGTCGTGGTTCTAAGTCTGACAGTAATGTAGGGGGGTAGGTATGGAGAGGCAAGATCCTAGCTATGGAGTAGTTGTAAGCACACGAGGTTTACGGGTTCAGGCCCTTCTCGGAGGAAGTAACAGCCCTACGTCTCGGAGCCCGGAGGCGGTCGACTGGATTATGTGTGTATGAATTACAGGGGTGCGAACCCTTTACACTGAGGAGGGGGGTAGCTTATATAGAGTTCGCCAGACCCCTCCGGCCCTCAGTTATGCCGGGTTTAAAGTACATTAAGGTCGGGCGTTACTGGTAACGCCACTAATAAAGTGTTATAAAGATCATAAAGGCTACTTAATGTCCGACCGTTAGCGCGCGGAGCGTCTTTAGATCTCCTGGCCGTCGAGTGGGTGGATCTTGGTCGAGTGGTAGGCTTCACGGTCGAGTGTCCTCGAGTTCGTCGAGTGGATCACCTTCAAGTCGATTGAAAAGTGATTTCTTCTAGAGATGTCCTTGGGTAGGGTAGTTTGGACAGGTCCATGACCCTACCCTAGGTACGTAGCTTCATCATTAGCCCCCGAATGGATCAAGTTTTGATTCGGGAAGGAGTTGAGCATTCTTCCGACCCATCCTTCGTGTCATGAGTACATCTTGTTTTGGATCAATGAACCTGGGCGTCGTTACCAACTTCTTCTCCGGTCGCCTTGGTCCATTCATAACTTTCTTTAGTCGAGTGAATTTCTTTACTTGTAGACTCTCGAGTGGTTGCGTGGAGGAGATCCTCCGTCTGACGAGTTGTTCCGCTGTCCGCGGATTTCGCGGGATTCGAATTTCGGGAAGCGCGCGAGATGGGGGAGGCCGCAGTAATCGGATGGGATAGAACAGAGCATCCTCGATCTCCGTGCCACCTTTTTCGCCATGTATCGCGCGTGCGACTGTTGCGGGATTTGTCAGGACCGCATGGGCCTACAGGTCAGTCACTCGGAAGCGACCCCATATAAGCTGCCGGCCTAGGGCTTTTGAACAGTGCGCCTTCACTTCTCCCCTTCCTTCTTGAATTCTTTCGCCACATCTGCTCTCGTCTCGGCGCTGCCGGCCTGTTCGAGCTCCGTCCGCGGCGATGGCGAAGGAGAAGACGGCGGCCCTGGAGCGTGCGAAGAAAGCGACGGCGCAGGCGAAGGCGAGGAAGTCCGGTCGGGGCAGATCTTCTTCGAGGTCCGCTCTGCCGAAGGACTAGATCCAGGGCGATTGGATGCCTTCGGCGATTCCGCAAGAGGACATCGATGATCTGATCGAAGGGGGGTTCATTCCCCATGAATCTACGCGTCTTCCGGGGAACGAGATCGAACCTCAGCCTCGCAAGGGTGAGTGTGTCCTCCTCACCACTCACATCGACCGCGGATTTTCTCTGCCTCCTCATTCTTTCTTCCGGAGCTTCTTGAACTTTTTCGGAGCGCAGCTCCATCACTTTACTCCAAATTCCATTGTGTACCTTGCTGCCTTTGTATCTTTGTGCAAGAATTTCTTGGGTTGTCGTCCCCATTGGGGCCTCTTCAAGCACATTTTCACTTGTCGTTCTCAGTCGGTTAAGAAAGCCAAGTCGAGTGACAAAAAGACGCAAGTGATTTAGATGTGCGGGGGTCTTGGGATCCAAATGAGAAGCAAAAGTTCTTTTCCAGCTATGACTTTTCCTGAGTCAGTCCGCGGGTGGCAGTCGACCTGATTCTACTACAAAGACCAGGCGACTCCAGGACAGGCGACGGGCCTTCCCCCTTTCTCCCTGAACCAAGCAGAAAAACCTTCCTCCCTGAGAGTGACACTAGAAGAAAAGGCGCAAGTCAAAGTGCTGGTTGGTCGAGTGGTTCAGCTTATCCGCGACGGGGTGACTGGCATGGATTTATTAGAGGTCTTCCTCCGGAGGCGCATCCAACCACTCCAAGCTCGTGACCATCCGATGTGGATGTATTTGGGCCTCGATGACACCACTCGGATTCATCCGGAGGAGGTCGACGACGAGACGTTGGGAGGGTGGTTGTCGAGTATCACAGGGAACAAGGACAACCCTCAAGGAGCCAGGAGGATTCCTCCACTCGACCAAACATACGAAGTAGACCAGGTCCGATTCTGCATCTCTGACTGTAACCTTGCTTTCTTCGTTCTGTTTGCTTAGAATCGGTCGATTGAATTTTGTCTTGTTTGTTGTCTTCCAGGCCATTACTGATATGTACTCGATGCCCAACGGGGCGCAAGAGCAGGCCGAGGAGGGGGAGGCGAGCGGAGGCGAAAGTGGGGAGGAGTGGCAATCTGATGGTGAAGGGGAGGAGGAGGATGACGACGACTCCAGTGGAGAGAAGGAGGAAGAAGTCGATCCTCCCCGCATGGAAAGGCGATCCAAGCTCACAGACGACCCTGCGCGTGAACGTGGTAAGGCGACTGTGCCTATTGGGCGGTTGTCAAAACGCCCTCGGACGTCTTCCCCAGCGCCGACTGAAAAAGCTCCAAAGCATCCACGAGCGACACCGTCAAAGCCGCCGAAGGCCCTGCCCAATATGAAGATGACCGTTCCCACCATTTCCGGGTAACAGCAGAACTTGCTTTTTTTTGTTGAACATGGACGGACTCTTGGTCGACTCATTGACTAAACCGACTGGTTTCTGATATCTGCGGTGCTGCTACCTCCGAGATCTCTGCCAAGAACGACGACCAGGAAATGGAAGACGTTGTTACCTCCAACCTTGGTATAGTTTCTGATGTTTCACTCTTAGTCGATTGACGGTCTCCTCTGGTCGATTGGATTTTCGTCCTTAACTTTGGATTTTTCTTATAGCTCCTCCTCATGTCATTGATTTTCCTGATGATGATGACGAAGTGCCGCTGAGGGCGAGGAAGAATAGGAAGGCGTCAACTGGCAAGACACCACAAACTGCATCAGCGCCTGAGACAGTAGTTCAGGAGGGTGGTAATACCACTCGGACTTCTGTGTCCTTCACTGTGCCGCTGGCGAGTGTTCGGCCTTCATCATCGACTGCTGATCCGCCCTTCCTTTTTGCCACACACCACATCCCAGAGGACCAAGTGGGTGCTGCTAAAGAGGCTATACGCCAGGCGGGGATCATGATGGAGCAGGTGAAGGTGGTCCGGGAAGCCAGCCAAGCGGCCTATGATGCCAGTTTAGCTCTTCAAAGCAATGTCCAGGTTAGTTGATCACCGCTTGTTCTGTTAGGATGTGCTATCTAAAGACTCTCTTTTCCGAAGATCTTTGCATCTGTACACCCACTGGGTGTGTCGATTGGATTTTTTGGACTAGTGGGGGCACGCTGAGTGCACCCACTAGGTGTAGTCCCCCGAGACTACGGTGGACTGCTGGCAGTCGATTGTAGTCTTTATATTGTGCTGCTTCACTCGAATTTCTTCACTCGGTCTGGTCGGGCCATTTCAAATGGAATCTTGGAACCAGTGGGGGCACGCTGAGTGCACCCACTGGGTGTAGTCCCCGAGACCATGGTCGACTGCTGGCAGTCGACTAAGGCCTGAAGAACCCCTTTTTTTGCAGATCATGATGAGATCATAACCTCTTAGTCTCTTTCGGTCGACTGGTCAAGCCGAGTCGGTCAAACCAGTGGGGGCACGCTGAGTGCACCCACTGGGTGTAGTCCCCGAGACTACTGTCGGATATTTTTGATTCGACTGTAGTCTTAGAAATGTTACGATTTTTCTCTTAGTCGCTCGGAGGCAACCTATCTTTGACGTCTGTCGACTGACTCTATGCAGAAATCCTGTGAGCTTGTGGCTCGCTATACTGAATTGGAAAACAAACAGATCCATCTCAACCTCGACTTAAAGCTTGCCCAGGAGAACTTGCAGAAGGCGAGGGACGAAGCGCAAGGTATGGCTGGTGAGAACTTGACGACTGTCTTACTTTTCTGCCCATTCCTGATGTTGATCCCGTTGATGTTTTGCAGATAAAATGGAGGAGGCTCTCAAGAAGAAGGACCGTGACCTTGCTGAGGCGCAGAAGGCGGCTTTGGACAAAACGAGGCTTGCGGAAGAAAAGCTGGCTTCAGTCGGCAATCTCGAAGAGGAGAACTCCAAACTGAAAGCTGATCTCGACGCAGCCAACAAAGAGGCCAGCCGTCTGAAGAATGACAAGATAGCTCTGAATGACAAGGAAAGTGAACTGGCGGGGAAGAGGAACGATCTGGAGGCTTATCTGGGTGAGCTCGCCAAGAAGTTATTCGTCATGCTTGAGGGTAATCACTCCTGCCCGACTGACTTGTTGTCATCAATCCATTGTAGAGCCACTGACTTATCTTTGAAATGTGTTTACAGAATTCTGCTAGAACTTCGAGGAGGAGACCAGTCGAGTCGAGACGAACTTGGATCCCATTCATTCTCCGGTGAAGGATGAGGCTGCTATGAACGTGCTTCGACTGGAGTCTCGTATTGCTGGAGTGGTTGACTACCATGCTCGACTGAAGGTTGTGGCGTCGCGGATCAACACAGCGCTCTGGCCTGGAACGACGCTTCAAAATGACCTCGAGTCTCTGATGACTCGACTGAATGAAGTTCCAGGTCGAGTGCAGGAATGGAAGAAGTCTTCTACTAGGTGTGATGCTGACGTCGCTCTGTCCTTGGTCCGTGTTCACTGCAAGGAGGCGCGAGAGGAAAAGCTGGTGGATCTCCAAGTTGCCAACACCAGGAAGCACAACTTTCAGTCTTTCATGGAGACCTTCATTGCTGCTGCCACTCGGATTGCTGACGGGATTGACCTGGACCAGTTTGTCGCGCCCTCCAGTCCTCCACCTGAGGAGTAAAACTTCTATGCTTCGCTTTAAATTTGCCTCGGAATGCCGAGTGATGATGTAACCATTAAACTACTTCGGGCTTGATGCTCGAATACTTTTGATCTGCCATTTGGAACCTTGGAATTTATCCGAACTTGGTTTGTTTCTGAATATGCTGGTGTTTCCTTTCGACCGGAGCTTGTTTTTGTTGGGGAACGTAGCAGAATTTTAAAATTTTCTACGCATCACCAAGATCAATCTATGGAGTCATCTAGCAACGAGGGAGAGAGGAGTGCATCTACATACCCTTATAGATCACGAGCGGAAGCGTTCAAGAGAACGGGGTTGATGGAGTCGTACTCGTCGTGATCCAAATCACCGAAGATCCTAGCGCCGAACGGACGGCACCTCCATGTTCAACACACGTACGGAGCGAGGACGTCTCCCGCGCCTTGATCCAGCAAGGAGGAGGGAGAGGTTGAGGAAGAGGGCTCCAACAGCAGCACGACGGCGTGGTGGTGGTGAAGCTGCAGTACTCCGGCAGGGCTTCGCCAAGCTCTTACGGAGGAGGAGAGGTGTTGGGGAGGGGAGGGGCTGCACCTTGGATGTTGTGTGCAGCCCTCCCCTTGCCCCTCTATTTATAGGGGAAGGAGGAAGGGGGCCGGCCCCCTCTAGATGAGATCTAGAGGGGGGCGGCCAAGGGGAGGGGGCTTGCCCCCCAAGCAAAGGGGGCGCCCCCTTTAGGGTTTCCCCCCAACCCTAGGCGCATGGGCCCAAGGGGGGGATGCGGCCAGCCCATGTAGGGCTGGTTCCCCTTTCCTCTATAGCCCATTAGGCCCTCCGAGAGAGGTGGCCCCTCCCGGTGGACCCCCGGAACCCCTCCGGTGGCCCCGGTACAATACCGATATGCCCCCGAACCTTTTCGGTGACTGTATGACAACTTCCTACATATAAATCTTCACCTCCGGACCATTCCGGAACTCCTCATGACGTCCGGGATCTCATCCGGGACTCCGAACAACATTCGGTAATCACATACAAGTCTTCCTAACAACCCTAGCATCACCGAACCTTAAGTGTGTAGACCCTACGGGTTCGGGACATGCAGACATGACCGAGATGACTCTCCGGTCAATAACCAGCAGCGGGATCTGGATACCCATGTTGTCTCCCACAATCTCCACAATGATCTCATCGGATGAACCACGATGTTGAGGATTCAATCAATCCGTATACAATTCCCTTTGTCAATCGCTACGTTACTTGCCCGAGACTCGATCGTCGGTATCCCAATACCTTGTTCAGTCTCGTTACCGGCAAGTCACTTTACTCGTACCGTAATGCATGACCCCATGATCAATCACTTGATCACTTTGAGCTCATTATGATGATGCATTACCGAGTGGGCCCAGAGATACCTCTCCGTCATACGGAGTGACAAATCCCAGTCTCGATTCATGCCAACCCAACAGACACTTTTGGGGATACCTGTAATGTACCTTTATAGTCACCCAGTTACGTTATGACGTTTGGCACACCCAAGGCACTCCTACGGTATCCGGGAGTTGCACAATCTCATGGTCTAAGGAAATGATACTTGACATTCAGAAAAGCTACAGCAAACGAACTACACGATCTTTGAGCTAAGCTTAGGATTGGGTCTTGTCCATCACATCATTCTCCTAATGATGTGATCCCGTTATCAATGACATCCAATGTCCATAGTCAGGAAACCATGACTATCTTTTGATCAACGAGCTAGTCAACTAGAGGCTCACTAGGGACGTGTTGTGGTCTATGTATTCACACATGTATTATGATTTCCGGATAACACAATTATAGCATGAACAATAGACAATTATCATGAACAAAGAAATATAATAATAACCATTTTATTATTTCCTCTCGGGCATATTTCCAACAGTCTCCCACTTGCACTAGAGTCAATATTCTAGTTACATTGTGATGAATCGAACACCCATGCAATTTTGGTGTTGATCATGTTTTGCTCTAGGGAGAGGTTTAGTCAACGGATCTGCCACATTCAGGTCCGTATGTACTTTACAAATCTCTATGTCTCCATTTTGAACACTTTCACGAATGGAGTTGAAGCGACGCTTGATATGCCTGGTCTTCCTGTGAAACCTGGGCTCCTTGGCAAGGGCAATAGCTCCAGTGTTGTCACAGAAGAGAGTCATCGGGCCTGACGCATTGGGTATGACTCCTAGGTCGGTAATGAACTCCTTCACCCAGACTGCTTCTTGTGCTACCTCCGAGGCTGCCATGTACTCCGCTTCACATGTAGATCCCGCCACAACGCTTTGCTTGCAACTGCACCAGCTTACTGCCCCACCATTCAAAATATACACATATCCGGTTTGTGACTTAGAGTCATCTAGATCTGTGTCAAAGCTAGCATCGACGTAACCCTTTACGGCGAGCTCTTCGTCACCTCCATAAACAAGAAACATTTCCTTAGTCCTTTTCAGGTACTTCAGGATATTCTTGACCGCTGTCCAGTGTTCCATGCCGGGATTACTTTGGTACCTACCTACCAAACTTATGGCAAGGTTTACATCAGGTCTGGTACACAACATAGCATACATGATAGACCCTATGGCCGAGGCATAGGGGACGACACTCATCTTTTCTCTATCTTCTGCCGTGGTCGGGCATTGAGCCATGCTCAATCTCATACCTTGCAATACAGGAAAGAACCACTTCTTTGACTGATCCATTTTGAACTTCTTCAATATCTTGTCAAGGTACGTACTCTATGAAAGACCAATGAGGCGTCTCGATCTATCTCTATAGATCTTGATGCCTAATATATAAGCAGCTTCTCCAAGGTCCTTCATTGAAAAACACTTGTTCAAGTAGGCCTTTATGATTTCCTAGAATTCTATATCATTTCCCATCAACAGTATGTCATCCACATACAATATGAGAAATGCTACAGAGCTCCCACTCACTTTCTTGTAAATGCAGGCTTCTCCATAAGTCTACATAAACCCAAACGCTTTGATCATCTCATCAAAATGAATGTTCCAACTCCGAGATGCTTGCACCAGCCCATAAATCGAGCGTTGGAGCTTGCACACCTTTTCAGCATTCTTAGGATCGACAAAACCATCCGGCTGCATCATATACAATTCTTCCTTAAGGAAACCATTAAGGAATGTCGTTTTGATGTCCATTTTCCATATCTCATAATCATAGAAGGCGGCAATTGCTAACATGATTCGGACGGACTTCAGCTTCGCTACGGGTGAGAAAGTCTCATCGTAGTCAACCCCTTGAACTTGTCGATAACCCTTAGCGACAAGCCGAGCTTTATAGATGGTCACATTACCATCTGCGTCTGTCTTCTTCTTAAAGATCCATTTATTTTCTATGGCTCGCCGATCAACGGGCAAGTCAGTCAAAGTCCATACTTCGTTTTCATACATGGATCCTATCTCGGATTTCATGGCTTCCAGCCATTTGTTGGAATCCGGGCCCGCCATCGCTTCTTCATAGTTCGAAGGTTCACCGTTGTCTAACAACATGATTTCCAAGACAGGGTTGCCGTACCACTCTGGTGCAGAACGTGTCCTCGTGGACCTACGAAGTTCAGTAGCAACTTGATCTGAAGTTTCATGATCATCATCATTAACTTCCTCTCTAGTCGGTGCAGGCACTTCAGGAACATTTTCTTGAGCTGCGCCACTTACCGGTTCAAGAGGCAATACTTCATCAAGTTCTACTTTCCTCCCACTTATTTCTTTCGAGAGAAACTCTTTCTCTAGAAAGGACTCATTCTTGGCAACAAAGATCTTGCCTTCGGATCTGAGGTAGAAGGTATACCCAACAGTTTCTTTAGGGTATCCTATGAAGACGCATTTGTCCGATTTGGGTTTGAGCTTTTCAGGTTGAAGTTTCTTGACATAAGCATCGCATCCCCAAACTTTTAGAAACGACAGCTTAGGTTTCTTCCCAAACCATAATTCATACGGTGTCGTCTCAACGGATTTCGACGGAGCCCTATTTAAAGTGAATGCGGCAGTCTCTAAAGCATAGCCCAAAATGACAGCGGTAAATCGGTAAAGACATCATAGATCGCACCATATCTAATAGAGTGCGATTACGACGTTCGGACACACCGTTACGCTGAGGTGTTCCAGGCGGTGTGAGTTGTGAAACTATTCCACATTTTCTTAAGTGTGTGCCAAATTCGTGGCTCAAGTATTCTCCCCCACGATCTGATCGCAAGAACTTGATTTTCCTATCACGTTGATTCTCAACCTCACTCTGAAATTCCTTGAACTTTTCAAAGGTCTCAGACTTGTGTTTCATTAAGTAGACATACCCATATCTACTCAAGTCATCAGTGAGGATGAGAACATAACGATAGCCACCGCGAGCCTCAACACTCATTGGACCGCACACATTAGTATGTATGATTTCCAATAAGTTGGTTGCTCGCTCCGTTGTTCCTGAGAACGGAGTCTTGGTCATTTTTCCCATGAGGCATGGTTCGCACGTGTCAAATGATTCGTAATCAAGAGACTCTAAAAGTCCATCTGCATGGAGCTTCTTCATGCGTTTGACACCTATGTGACCAAGGCGGCAGTGCCACAAGTATGTGGGACTATCATTATCAACCTTACATCTTTTGGTATTCACACTATGAATATGTGTAGCATTACGCTCGAGATTCATTAAGAATAAACCATTCACCATCGGAGCATGACCATAAAACATATCTCTCATATAAATAGAACAACCATTATTCTCGGATTTAAATGAGTAGCCATCTCGAATTAAACGAGATCCTAATACAATGTTCATGCTCAAAGCTGGCACTAAATAACAATTATTGAGGTTTAAAACTAATCCCGTAGGTAAATGTAGAGGTAGCGTGCCGACGGCGATCACATCGACCTTGGAACCATTCCCGACGTGCATCGTCACCTCGTCCTTCGCCAGTCTTTGCTTATTCCGCAGCTCCTGCTTTGAGTTACAAATGTGAGCAACTGCACCGGTATCAAATACCCAGGAGCTACTACGAGTACTGGTAAGGTACACATCAATTACATGTATATCACATATACCTTTCGTGTTGCCAGCCTTCTTGTCCGCTAAGTATTTGGGGTAGTTCCGCTTCCAGTGACCACTTCCCTTGCAATAAAAACACTCAGTCTCGGGCTTGGGTCCATTCTTTGGTTTCTTCCCGGCAGCTTTCTTTACGGGCACGGCAACTCCCTTGCCGTCCTTCTTGAAGTTCTTCTTACCCTTGCCTTTCTTGAACTTAGTGGTTTTATTCACCATCAACACTTGATGTTCCTTTTTGATTTCCACCTCTGCTGATTTCAGCATTGAATACACCTCAGGAAAGGTCTTTTCCATCCCCTGCATATTGAAGTTCATCACAAAGCTCTTGTAGCTCGGTGGAAGCGACTGAAGGATTCTGTCAATGACCGCGTCATCCGGGAGATTAACTCCCAGCTGAGTTAAGCGGTTATGCAACCCAGACATTCTGAGTATGTGCTCACTAACAGAACTATTTTCCTCCATCTTATAGCTGAAGAACTTGTCGGAGACTTCATATCTCTCGACCGGGCATGAGCTTGAAAGACCATTTTCAGCTCTTCGAACATCTCATATGCTCCGTGTCTCTCAAAACGCTTTTGGAGCCCCGGTTCTAAGCTGTAAAGCATGCCGCACTGAACGAGGGAGTAATCATCAGCACGTGACTGCCAAGCGTTCATAACGTCTTGGTTCTCTGGGACAGGTGCGTCACCTAGCGGTGCTTCTAGTACATAATCTTTCTTGGCAGCTATGAGGATGATCCTCAGGTTCTGGACCCAGTCCGTATAGTTGCTGCCATCATCTTTCAGCTTGGTTTTCTCTAGGAACGCGTTGAAGTTGAGGAGAACATGGGCCATTTGATCTACAAGACATATTGTAAAGATTTTAGACTAAGTTCATGATAATTAAGTTCATCTAATCAAATTATTCAATGAACTCCCACTCAGATAGACATCCCTCCAGTCATCTAAGTATAACATGATCCGAGTTAACTAGGCCGTGTCCGATCATCACGTGAGACAGACTAGTCAACATCGGTGAACATCTTCATGTTGATCGTATCTTCTATACGACTCATGCTCGACCTTTCGGTCTTCTGTGTTCGAGGCCATGTCTATACATGCTAGGCTCGTCAAGTCAACCTAAGTGTATTGCGTGTGTAAATCTGGCTTACACCCGTTGTATTCGAACGTTAGAATCTATCACACCCGATCATCACGTGGTGCTTCAAAACAACGAACCTTCGCATCGGTGCGTAGTTAGGGGGAACACTTTCTTGAAATTATTATGAGGGATCATCTTATTTAAGCTACCGTCGTTCTAAGCAAATAAGATGTAAAACATGATAAACATCACATGCAATCAAATAGTGACATGATATGGCCAATATCATTTGCTCCTTTTGATCTCCATCTTCGGGGCTCCATGATCATCATTGTCACCGACATGACACCATGATCTCCATCATCATGATCTCCATCATCGTGTCTTCTTGAAGTTGTCTCGTCATCTATTACTTCTACTACTATGGCTAACGCTTTAGCAATAAAGTAAAGTAATTACATGACGTTTATGTTGACACGTAGGTCATAAATAAATAAAGACAACTCCTATGGCTCCTGCCGGTTGTCATACTCATCGACATGCAAGTTGTGATTCCTATTACAAGAACATGATCATCTCATACATCACATATATCATTCATCACATCCTTTGGCCATATCACATCACAAAACACTTGCTGCAAAAACAAGTTAGACGTCCTCTAATTGTTGTTGCAAGTTTTTATGTGGTTGCTATAGGATTCTAGCAAGAACGTTTCTTACCTACGCCAAAACCACAACGTGAATTGCCAATTTCTATTTACCCTTCATAAGGACCCTGTTCATCGAATCCGATCCGACTAAAGTGGGAGAAACAGACACCCGCCAGCCATCTTATGCAACTAGTGCATGTCAGTCGGTGGAACCAGTCTCACGTAAGCGTACGTGTAAGGTCGGTCCGGGCCGCTTCATCCCATGATGCCGCCGAATCAAGATAAGACTAGTAACGGCAAGCAAATTGACAATATCAACGCCCACAACTACTTTGTGTTCTACTCGTGCATAGAAACTACGCACAGACCTAGCTCATGATGCCACTGTTGGGGAACGTAGCAGAATTTTAAAATTTTCTACGCATCACCAAGATCAATCTATGGAGTCATCTAGCAACGAGGGAGAGAGGAGTGCATCTACATACCCTTGTAGATCACGAGCGGAAGCATTCAAGAGAATGGGGTTGATGGAGTCGTACTCGTCGTGATCCAAATCACCGAAGATCCTAGCGCCGAACGGACGGCACCTCCACGTTCAACACACGTAAGGAGCGAGGACGTCTCCCGTGCCTTGATCCAGCAAGGAGGAGGGAGAGGTTGAGGAAGAGGGCTCCAACAGCAGCACGGCGACATGTTGGTGGTGAAGCTGCAGTACTCCGATAGGGCTTCGCCAAGCTCTTACGAAGGAGGAGAGGTGTTGGGGAGGGGCTGCGCCTTGGATGTTGTGTGCAGCCTCCCCTTGCCCCTCTATTTATAGGGAAGGAGGAAGGGGGCCGACCCCCTCTAGATGAGATCTAGAGGGGGGGCGGCGGCCAAGGGGAGGGGGCTTGCCCCCCAAGCAAAGGCGGCGCCCCCTTTAGGGTTTCCCTCCCAACCCTAGGCACATGGGCCCAAGGGGGCGATGCGGCCAGCCCATGTAGGGCTGGTTCCCCTTTCCTCTACAGCCCATTAGGCCCTCCGAGAGAGGTGGCCCCTCCAGGTGGACCCCCGGAACCCCTCCGGTGGCCCCGGTACAATACCAATATGCCCCCGAACCTTTCCGGTGACCGTATGACAACTTCCTACATATAAATCTTCACCTTCGTACCATTCCGGAACTCCTCGTGATGTCCGAGATCTCATCCGGAACTCCGAACAACATTCGGTAATCACATACAAGTCTTCCTAACAACCCTAGCACTAGTAGAAAAAGGGTCAAATGTGAAGCACATTAGTGCCGGTTTGAATTTGAGCCTGCACTAATGTGACCATTAGTGCCAGTTCCAACGGCTAGGCAGGCGGGCATCATTAGTACCGGTTCGTGGGCAACCTTTAGTATCGGTTCATGCCACAAACATGTACTAATGAGGTTGTGTCAGGCTATGGTCAGACTGGGGCCCCCACGAAGACCTTTAGTACCGGTTCATGCCATGAACTGGTACTAGAGTTTCTTTGTAAGCTGATTTTTAGTCCCACCTCGCCAAGAGAGAGGCAATATGAGCGGTTTATAAGCCATGAGTGCACAGACAATGACGAAGAGTTGCAATGCTCATCTGCATGTTGATTAGCTTCAAGCCTTGCGGAATAGCATAGATTGCACTGAGCTATGTGCAGTGCAGTCTACACTATTCCGAATGGCTTGAAGCAAATTAACGAGCATTGCACCTCTTTTTTATTTTTAATAACTTATTTGAACATGTTCTGACATCTTTTGTGTCCAGTATGCAGCATTCAAAGCGACGTCATCAATTTCCAACATGTTCTGACATCATTTGTTGTTTTTCGGTCATTTACCTAATTGTTTAGAGAGCTAAATGACTGTGAAATTGAAAATCACTACAAAATGAATCCTGAAAATGTTGAAAACTTGGCATGGTATCATCATATCACCCGCATAGCATGTGCGAAAGAGTAGAGAGGGTCACGGCAAAAACTGGACGCACTTCGTGTACAAATTGGACAAACTCTTTCGGAGTATTAGGGTTTCGGACGAGAACTCATCTGTTACACGGCCACTTCAATGTTTTTTAAACTTATTTGAACTCCGGACTTCTTTTGTGTTCAGTATGCAGCATTCAATTTCCAGAAGACAATAAATAGAAGAAAAGAAATAATGCAGAAAAGGAAAAAACTATATAAAAAACTACTCAAAAATAAATAGAAGAAAAGAAATGATGCAGAAAAGAAAAAAACTATATAAAAAACTACTCAAAAATAAATAGAAGAAAATAAATAATGGAGAAAAGAAAAAACTATATAAAAAACTACTCAAAAATAAATAGAAGAAAATAAATAATGCAGAAAAGAAAAAACTATATAAAAAAATTGTTGGCGCGTTGCCCAGTGGGCCTGCCAGACCTAGGGTGTGCAAATGCAGGCCCAGAAGGGCCAGCAGGCTCACAGGGCAGCGCGCCCTAGTTAATTAGGCCCAGAAGCCTGCTATATAGAGAAGTTCGAAGGAGCAGCCGCGGCTGGGTTTATAAACCAGTGCGGCTGCCCTTCACTCGGCGAGGTGGGACTAAACATTGTGCACCGCCAGTGGCAGCGCACAACCTTTGGTACCGGTTGGTGGCTCCAACCGGTACTAAAGGGGGGGGTCTTTAGTACCGGTTCATGGCACGAACCGGTACTAAAGGGGTTGTTTCCCGCCCCTTGGCCTGGCGAAAATTGGCCTTTAGTACCGGTTGGTGGCTCCAACCGGCACTAAAGACCCCTCCTATATATATGGAACCTATGAAAAAAATCAGTTTCGCCCACCAGTAGTTCTTCTCGATCCAAACTTCTTCGCCGCGCCCGTCGCCCCATCGTGCGCCGCCCTCGCCGCCCCCGTCGCCCGTCGTCGCCGTCACCGCTGTGGCCCACGCCACCCGTTGTCACCGTCACCGCCGTCGCCCCCGCCACCCGTCGTCGCTATCACCGCCCGGCCCGTCGCCCCCACCGCGCCCGTACATCGCCGCCACCTCTCGCCCGCCGCGCCCGTCCCCCCGTCGTCGCCCGCCGCCGCCCGTACGCCGCCGCCTCCCGGTCGTACACACACACACACACACAGAAAGAGAGAGAGAGACACACACACACACCACACACACACACATACACACACACATATTGTTTTTACTTATTCTATTTTCTGTTGTTTAGATTAATGTTAGATAAATTACGTAGATAATAATGTTAGAATGTTAATGTTAGATGAATTATATGGAAAAGATGTTAAATATTAATGTCAAATATATTTTACATGAATTAGAACAAGTTGAACTAGTTGAATTAGTATAGCTAGATATTAATTAGGTATATATAGGAGATTTGAACTAGTTGAATTAATATAACTAGTTTATTTTTAGTATGAAAATTAATAGAACAAGTTTATTTTTAGTAAGAAAATTTAGGTATATGAGATTTGATGATCTAATCAAAATATTACTATATAGAACTACCTACTTTATTTTAGTAAGAAATTAATAGAACTAGTTTATTTTTAGTAAATGCTTAGTTGAATTAATAGAACTAGTTTATTTAGTTGAATTAATAGAACTAGTAAGTGTTTAATGTTTCACCTATATATGAACATATATGTTAGATATTAGATATAAATTATATGTTAGATATATATTTAATTTAGTTATATGAGATTTCATTATCTAATTAATAGAACTAGTTTAGTTGAATTAATTAGTTGAACTAGTTAGTTGAATTAGTTTAATTAATTAGGTATATTCTTCGTAAGTGCTTAGTTGAACTAGTTGAATTAACAGAATTAGTTGAATTAATAGAACTAATAAGTGTTTAATGTTTCACCTATGAACATAGGAATGTCGTCTGACGACGAACACAATTTCATTATGTGCGAATACTGTGAAGACCAGCGCGGCCTGTGCGGCAGAAATTTTCTAGTTGATGATAGACGCTTCAGCATCAAGCTGGATGAGAACTTCGAAGTGGGTATAGTAAGTCACAACGACAAGTCTTTTTTTGTAATTAAGCATGACTTATGCTTCATTTGCTTCACTTTTTAATTTTAATTTTTCACTATTCTACTAGCGTATCTCCTGCCATGCAAGAATTTTTGTCTTGGATAAGATAGGTTTCAGTCCTAACGAAACTATGGAGGTAAAAAGAGTTTACTTGAAGACCGGGCATGGTTATACCTTCAACGTCAAATTATACAATGCAGACACATACACCTATTTTGAATGCAAAACTTGGCAAGCACTATGCAAGGCTTATGCATTTGAGCCTGATATGGTTATCACCTTTGATATTCGTCCGGAAGATGATATTGAAGGTAATAGAGACATCTGGGTCGACGTGCAGACGCCTCCAGTTCTACCATTATGTGAGTTTCTCAACCATATTTATGTCTTTGATATGAGATTATTTGAACCAGTTGAATAATTAATAGATCTCAATTTATATTGACAGCTTACTTCCAATCAAGCAAACATGTCCGGCGCTTGGTAGACAGGACCGTCCACTGTCCCGGGGCTGAACTAAACTGCGAGGAGACAAGTCATTATGTTTCATGGCTTGAGGATCTTGATGCTGTCAAGACAAATTTCTTTCCTGCACTTAGAAATGTTAGTACTCAAAACGTGCGACCAATAGTGTTCGTACTGAACTACGGTCACACATATTTAGGAAAGATGGTAAGATTTCTACTATTTCTCCTCAGTGCATCTTTTGCATACATTATTTTTTTAAGCTAAACTTCATTTCTAAGTATGTTACTATACGATGTTCTTCAACAGGGACTCCCGATGAATGTTGTGCCTGATTGGATCGAGACTAAAGGTACCATGAATATTGTTAGCTTATGGCCAAGATATCCTACAATGCACTTTAGTGCATTCAGGATTTCTAATAGCGAGGAATGCTTAATAGTAAAAGACTGGAGCAAATTGTGAACGATCACAGAGAAGTACCAGGGGGCAGCAATCAGAAGCACAACCCACGATTAGGAGACAGGTTCATCTGCATGCTCCAATATGATGAATCAGCAAAGCTATACATGTTCTATGCTATTTTACCTGAGAGAGAGCAGCAGGAGTGATTAATTAGCTAGTTCATGCTCTTAGTACTTGTCCTCTCATGTTTGTGTTCTTCGTCCTGAACTTAATCTCAAAGAGTGATTTGCTTTTGTGGTGTTATGAACGCTTATAATATCATTACCATGTTGAACTCAATGATATCTTTGCTATGAAAACCATTGGTGATGATATATATGATGCAAGAGTTTTTATATTAATTAATATGATGATGATGAGTTATTATATCATTTATGAAAGAAATTGCATATTAGTTTCAACTGGATGGATTCTAGCTAAGTGATCAAGTATATGCCATATCCATATTACCTCGATCACTTAAGTAGGTGATCAAGTATATATAATATGGATATGACATATAATTGATGACTTAGCTAGATTCCACATGCATCCAGTCAAACTAATCACCTAATGATTTAACAACTCATTATAATGTAAAACAATCACTAAATTAAATAGAAAACACAAAATTAAAGTAAAAATAAAAAATAAAACCAAAACACACCAAAACATTTAGTACCGGTTGGTGTTACCAACCGGTACTAATGTCCTACGCGCCCACGGAGCTGGCTCGTGCCCTGTGTTTTCCCTTTAGCACCGGTTCGTGCTGAACCAGTACTAAAGGGGGGGCCTTTAGTGCCTAAAATTTAGTGCCGGTTACCGAACCGACACTAAAGCCCCTTACGAGCCGGTGCTATTGCCCGGTTCTGCACTAGTGTAGCGTCACCGAACCTTAAGTGTGTAGACCCTACGGGTTCAGGACATGCAGACATGACCGAGATGACTCTCCGATCAATAACCAACAGCGGGATCTGGATACCCATGTTGGCTCCTACATGCTCCTCAATGATCTCATCGGATGAACCACGATGTCAAGGATTCAATCAATCCGTATACAATTCCCTTTGTCAATCGGTACGTTACTTGCCCGAGACTCAATCGTCGGTATCCCAATACCTTGTTCAGTCTCGTTACCGGCAAGTCACTTTACTCGTACCGTAATGCATGATCCCGTGATCAACCACTTGATCACATTGAGCTCATTATGATGATGCATTACCGAGTGGGCCCAGAGATACCTCTCCATCATACGGAGTGACAAATCCCAGTCTCGATTCGTGCCAACCCAACAGACACTTTCGGAGATACCTGTAATGTACCTTTATAGTCACCCAGTTACATTGTGACGTTTGGCACACCCAAGGCACTCCTACGGTATCCGGGAGTTGTACAATCTCATGGTCTAAGGAAATGATACTTGACACTCAGAAAAGCTACAACAAATGAACTACACGATCTTTGAGCTATGCCTAGGATTGGGTCTTGTCCATCACATCATTCTCCTAATGATGTGATCCCGTTATCAATGACATCCAATGTCCATAGTCAGGAAACCATGACTATCTTTTGATCAACGAGCTAGTCAACTAGAGGCTCACAAGGGACGTGTTGTGGTCTATGTATTCACATAGTATTACAATTTCCGGATAACACAATTATAGCATGAACAATAGACAATTATCATGAACAAATAAATATAATAATAACCATTTTATTATTGCCTCTAGGGCATATTTCCAACAGTTTTTACTTGGAATACTCTTTGTGCTTGGAACGCAGCTCTGAGGTGGCGAAAGCTTAGGCGAGTACTGGACTGCAGCTAAGCCTCCCGAGTGGGAGGATCGCTCACCACTCGATAAGATTTTTTAAACTTAGGCAAGTTCTGGGACTGCAGCTAAGCCCCCGAGTGGGAGGATTGCTCACCACTCAGTAGGATTTTTTACAATTAGGCGAGTACTGGGACTGCAGCTAAGCCTCCGGGTAGGAGGATTGCTCACCACTCGGTAGGATTTTTTAAACTTAGGCGAGTACTGTGACTGCAGCTAAGCCCCCGAGTGGGAGGATTGCTCACCACTCGGTAGGATTTTTTAAACTTAGGCGAGTACTGGGACTGCAGCTAAGCCCCCGAGTGGGAGGATTGCTCACCACTCGGTAGGATTTTCAAGTACTTAGGCGAGTACTGGACTGCAGCTAAGCCCTCGGGTGGGAGGATTGCTCACCACTCGGTAGGATTTTTTAAACTTAGGCGAGTACTGGGACTGCAGCTAAGCCCCCGAGTGGGAGGATTGCTCACCACTCGGTAGGATTTTTTAAACTTAGGCGAGTACTGGGACTGCAGCTAAGCCCTCGAGTGGGAGGATTGCTCACCACTCGGTAGGATTTTTTAAACTTAGGCGAGTACTGGGACTGCAACTAAGCCCCCGAGTGTGAGGATTGCTCACCACTCGGTAGGATTCTTTAAACTTAGGCGAGTACTAGACTGTAGCTAAGCCCCCAAGTGGGAGGCTGGCTCACCACTCGGTAGGCTTTTTTAAACTTAGGCGAGTACTGGACTGAAGCTAAGCCCCCGAGTGGGAGGCTGGCTCACCACTCGGTAGGATTTTCAAGTACTTAGGCGGGTACTGGACTGCAGCTAAGCCCCCGAGTGGGAGGCTGGCTCACCACTCGGTAGGATTTTCAAGTACTTAGGTGAGTACTGGACTGCAGCTAAGCCCCCGAGTGGGAGGCTGGCTCACCACTCGGTAGGATTTTCAAGTACTTAGGCGAGTACTGGACTGCAGCTAAGCCCCCGAGTGGGAGGATTGCTCACCACTCGGTAGGATTATTTAAACTTAGGTGAGTACTGGACTGCAGCTAAGCACCAGAGTGGGAGGCTGGCTCACCACTCGGTAGGATTTTCAAGTACTTAGGCGAGTACTGGACTGCAGCTAAGCCCCCGAGTGGGAGGCTGGCTCACCACTCGGTAGGATTTTCAAGTACTTAGGCGAGTACTGGACTGCAACTAAGCCCCCGAGTGGGAGGCTAGCTCACCACTCGGTAGGATTTTTTAAACTTAGGCGAGTACCGGACTGCAGCTAAGCCCCCGAGTGGGAGGCTGGCTCACCACTCGGTAGGATTTTCTAAGCTTAGGTGAGTACTGGACTGCAGCTAAGCCCCCGAGTGGGAGGCTGGATCACCACTCGGTAGGATTTTCAAATACTTAGGCGAGTACTGGACTGCAGCTAAGCCCCCGAGTGGGAGGCTGGCTCACCACTCGATAGGATATTCAAACACTTAGGCGAAACGGGTTCGCAGCTAAGCCCCCGAGTGGGAGGCTGGCTCACCACTCGGTAGGATTTTTTTACAAACTTAGGCAAAGCGGATTCGCGGCTAAGTCACCCCCTGGGGGATTTCTCACGCAAACAAAAGCAACAACAATCACCAGGGAAAATTATAACACTCTTGTCTTTGATAAATAAACTACAGAAGTTTTTCTTATTACATCTCATCCGAGTGAGAATTCAAGTGTAAAAGGGGCGGAGCAGCTCCGCATTCCAGGCACGTGGCTCATCAATCTGGCGATCGACATTGTAAAGGTGGTACGCTCCATTGTGGAGGACTCTGGTGACGATGAATGGACCTTCCCAAGTAGGAGCGAGCTTGTGTGGTTTCTGCTGATCCACTCGGAGGACCAAGTCTCCTTCTTGGAAGGCTCGACTCTTCACATTTCTGGCATGGAATCGACGCAAGTCTTGCTGATAGATGGTCGATCGGATCATGGCCATTTCTCTTTCTTCTTCCAGGAGGTTGACTACGTCCTGCCGGGCTTGTTCTGCTTCATCTTCAGAGTAGAGTTCGACTCGGGGTGCATTGTGAAGCAGGTCACTCGGCAAAACTGCCTCAGCTCCGTAGACTAGAAAGAATGGGGTTCTTCCATTCGACTGGTTCGGGGTGGTCCTCAATCCCCAAAGAACTGACGGAAGCTCGTCGACCCATGCACCCACTGCGTGCTTGAGATCGCGCATCAGTCGGGGTTTCAGTCCTTTGAGAATTAGACCGTTTGCTCTTTCCGCTTGTCCGTTCGACTGGGGATGAGCGACTGAAGCATAGTCGACTCGAGTGCCTTGAGAGGCGCAAAAAGCTCTGAACTTGTCCGAATCGAAGTTTGACCCATTGTCAGTGATGATGCTATGCGGAACTCCATATCTGAATATCAACTCTCTAATGAAACTGATAGCAGTGCAGGCATCGAGATTCTTGATAGGCTTGGCTTCAATCCATTTGGTAAACTTGTCGACTGCCACTAGCACATGAGTGAATCCTATCCTGCCTGTTCTCAGTGGTCCAACCATATCCAATCCCCAAACAGCGAAGGGCCAGACGAGTGGAATGGTCTTCAGGGCTGACGCGGGTTTGTGGGACATGTTGGAGTAGAACTGACATCCTTTGCATTTGTCGACTATCTCTTTCGCCATTTCATTTGCTCTTGGCCAGTAGAATCCCGCTCGGTATGCTTTAGCCACAATGGTCCGACGGGATGCATGATGACCACAGGTCCCCGAGTGGATATCGTCAAGGATTATCTGACCTTCTTATGGTGTTATACACTTTTGACTGACTCCAGTCGCGCTTTCTCTATACAACTGTCCCTTTATGACTGTAAAGGCCTTGGATCGACGGACGATCTGTCAAGCCTCTTCTTCGTCCTCTGGGAGTTCTTTCCTTAGGATGTACGTGATGTACGGTACCGTCCAATCAGGAGTGATGACCAAAACTTCCATGATCAGGTCGACCACAGTTGGGACTTCAACTTCAGTCGGATCCGTGGCACTTTTTGGCTGCGGGGCTTCTTCAGTGAAGGGATCCTCTTGAACTGATGGTGTGTGGATGTGTTCCAAAAACACATTGCTGGGAATGTCTTCTCTCTTAGGACCTATTTTCGCCAAATCATCAGCTGCTTGATTTTTCAGTCGGGGTATGTGATGAAGCTCTAACCCCTCGAATTTCTTCTCTAGCTTTCTCACTTCATTGCAATAACCAGTCATGGCTGGACTTCTGACGTCCCACTCCTTCATCACTTGATTAACCACCAAATCTGAGTTTCCATAGACCATGAGACGACGGACGCCGAGTGAAATGGCCATGCGCAACCCATACAAAAGTGCTTCATATTCTGCTTCATTATTGGAGGAATCAAAGTGGATTTGGAGAACATATCTGAGCTTATCTCCTCGTGGGGAAACCAATACTACCCCAGCACCGGAACCATTCAGCATCTTGGAACCGTCGAAGAACATGGTCTAGTGCTCCGAGTGAACTTGAGTCGGCAATTGCTGTTCAATCCACTTGGCGACGAAATCAGCTATTGCTTGGGACTTGATAGCTTTCTTTGCCTCAAACTTGATATCTAGGGGAAGGAGTTCAATCGCCCATTTTGCCACTCGACCAGTTGCATCTCTGTTGTGCAGAATCTCTGACAATGGAGCGTCGCTGATGACTGTAATGGAATGATCAGAGAAGTAGTGAGCAACCTTCTTTGTGGTCATATAAATCCCATATACAAGCTTCTGATAATGAGGGTATCTTTGCTTTGACGGGGTCAAAACTTCAGAAACATAATATACTGGGCGCTGAACTTTGAAGGCCTTTCCTTCTTCTTCCCGCTCGACCGTAAGTACTGTACTGACGACTTGTCCCGTGGCTGCGATGTAAAGCAGCAAAGGCTCTTTGCTGATTGGGGCAGCAAGCGCCGGCTGGGTGGAAAGCAGAGCTTTGAGCTCTGCAAACGCTGCATTAGCTTCAGGAGTCCACTCAAACTTGTCTGACTTCTTCATCAGTCGGTAAAGAGGCAATGCCTTTTCACTGAGACGAGAGATGAATCGACTTAAAGCGGCCAAGCAACCAGTAAGCTTCTGGACGTCGTGCACACGCACAGGATGTTTCATCCAGAGTATAGTACCAACTTTTTCTGGATTGGCGTCGATTCCCCGTTCAGAAACGAGAAAACCGAGTAACTTTCCGCCAGGAACTCCGAATGTGCACTTTGATGGACTAAGCTTGATATCATACCTCCTGAGGTTGGCAAAGGTTTCAGCAAGGTCAATCAGCAGGTCAGAACCCTTCCGTGACTTGACCACAATATCATCCATGTATGCTTCCACATTCCGACTGATTTGAGTGAGCAAACACTTCTGAATCATCCTCATGAACGTGGCTCCGGCATTCTTGACGCCGAATGGCATGGTAACATAACAGAAGCACCCGAATGGAGTGATGAAAGCTGTTTTGATCTCGTCGGGTCCATATAGACGGATCTGATGGTACCCGGAATAGGCGTCTAAAAAAGATAGTCGCTCACATCCCACAGTCGAGTCGACTATCTGGTCGATGCGGGGGAGAGGAAAATGATCTTTCGGGCAGGCCTGATTGATATGTTTAAAGTCAATGCACATGCGAAGTGACTTGTCCTTCTTGGGGACCATGACAACATTGGCAAGCCACTCGGAGTGGTAAATCTCTCGGATGAACTCCGCTGCTAAGAGTCGAGCCACCTTCTCACCAATAGCCTTTCTCTTCTGGACAGTGGACCATCGGAGATGTTCTTTGATAGGTTTCACTTTTGGATCGACTCGTAGGCGGTGCTCAGCCAGCCCCCTGGGAACACCCGGCATGTCAGAAGGCTTCCATGCGAAGATGTCCCAGTTCTCACGGAGGAACTGGATGAGCGCTTCTTCCTATTTGGAGTCGAGTGTTGTTGAGATATGAGTCGGAGCACCATTGAGATCGGTCGGCTGAATGTGAATCGGCTTTGTCTCACTGGACGACTGAAACGCTGATTCCGTAGCAGGCTTCTTGGCTCGCAACAAATCACTCGGGTCTGTAGTCTTCTGGTACTCCTGCAGCTCTACCACTGCCATCTGAGCATCAGTGATCTTTGAGCCTTTTTAAAAAAACTCTTCTGCCTTCTTCCGATTGCCCATAACAGTGATCACACCTGTGGGACCAGGCATCTTCAATTTGAGATACACATAACATGGTCGAGCCATGAAACGTGCATAAGCTGGCCTGCCCAAAATAGCGTGGTAAGCACTCTGGAAATCCACAACTTCAAACGTCAACTTTTCTTTGCGGTAATTCTTGGAATTACCGAAAACCACATCAAGAGCAATTTGGCCGAGTGACTCAGCCTTCTTCCTAGGAATGACTCCATGGAAACTCATGTTGCTGGTACTGAGTCTGTGAAGGAAATATGCCCTAGAGGCAATAATAAAGTTATTATTTATTTCCTTATAATCATGATAAATGTTTATTATTCATGCTAGAATTGTATTAACCGGAAACATAATACATGTGTGAATACATAGACAAACAAAGTGTCACTAGTATGCCTCTACTTGACTAGCCCGTTGATCAAAGATGGTTATGTTTCCTAACCATGAACAATGAGTTGTTATTTGATTAACAGGATCACATCATTAAGAGAATGATCTGATTGACATGGTCCATTCCATTAGCTTAGCACCCGATCGTTTAGTATGTTGCTATTGCTTTCTTCATGACTTATACATGTTCCTATAACTATGAGATTATGCAACTCCCGTTTACCGGAGGAACACTTTGGGTACTACCAAACGTCACAACGTAACTGGGTGATTATAAAGGAGTACTACAGGTGTCTCCAAAGGTACATGTTGGGTTGGCGTATTTCGAGATTAGGTTTTGTCATTCCGATTGTCGGAGAGGTATCTCTGGGCCCTCTTGGTAATGCACATCACTTAAGCCTTGCAAGCATTGCAACTAAATGAGTTAGTTGCGGGATGATGTATTACAGTACGAGTAAAGAGACTTGCCAGCAACGAGATTGAACTAGGTATTGGAATA